>NC_133063.1:26762809-27962809 GCF_048771995.1 Taeniopygia guttata
CCGGGAGCTCCCACATGGAGCAGGAACCGCCGGGACCGCCCCGGCACAGCCCCACAAGCCTCGGGGGGCGCGGCACTGCGCATGCGCAGACGGCGGGTGCGCCGCTGCCGCCCTCTCGGAGGCGCGTCCATGGCGGCGCTGCCGCTGCGGGGGCAGCCGATGCTGGTCCAGACCTCGCCGCCTTTCCAGGGCGGTGTGGCTGCTTGGGGCTCCTCCCGCATGGACAGCCAAAGCTGTAGCCTCGCGTCTGCGGCAGACTCAGTACGCGGCCGCAGCGCTGCGGGAGGAGGAGCAGGCGGCGCACGGCGTGCCCCCCCCCGCACCCTCGGGAGGGATGTTTGGCCCCGCGGGAGGCGCGCCGGGCGCGGAGCGAGCTGTGGTGTGAGGTTGTGGTT
The DNA here is from genome assembly GCF_048771995.1 of Taeniopygia guttata. Lineage (NCBI taxonomy): Eukaryota > Metazoa > Chordata > Aves > Passeriformes > Estrildidae > Taeniopygia > Taeniopygia guttata. The sequence goes on from NC_133063.1 coordinate 26,763,205, forward strand.
GTTTTCTTCGAAACCGGGTACTTTCCTCTAGTACGTCTTTTTAGACTCCTTATACTCTTCTTGTGTCTCTGCCGCTCTTCCAAGTAAGTCTTCTCCCCTTTTTTCCCCCCCAGATGAAAGCAATGGAAGTTGGTCCGTGGCTGGAGCATGCACCAACATGACCAAAAGATGTCCCAAGAGCACGGTATTCTTGGCTTTTCTTAGTAAATGTTTGCTCTGTACAAAACGTTCCTTAATTGTGAACCTTGAAATATTTCTCAACTGATTAATTGCTCTTTTTCTTAAGCTGTGAATTTAATTATGCAGAGTTAAAGGGTTCCCATACTTAAGTTTTGGCCTTGTGTTGCCTGTTCATTCCAGTCCAGAATGGATGTAGTGTCAAAAAAGGCAAACAGGAATTCTTGCTCACACTGGTTTAGGAAGCTGGTTATGTACCTTCCCCCTCTGTTTTTGCAAGGACAAAAAACCCCAAACAACCTGTAGAAATAGTGTGGTTGAGTGGCCATGTAGTAGATTTTATTCTTCAGTCTTTTAAAGTGGAGAATCTGATAGTTATTGAAAGCAGAAAAGCTAACCTGATAGTGGCCACTTTTAGCATTGTTTAGCTCTCCTTTCATGACCTTTACATCTGTGGGTAATTAGTACATAACTTTCCAGGTTTCCAGCTGTGTCCTCTAGTTTTTCTATCGTAAAAAGATATTTACAGCTTAATACTCATGCATAGGAAAGATTAAAATCTTCTTAAAGCGGAAAAATTGTGTTTTGTTTTTGTAGGTTTGTGGCTGTGTTATTCAGTATTGAATAATATGTTGTTTACTCTTTTGCTGGTCTTTTCTTGATGCCTTTTTGAAAGTATAAAGTGTACTTTGATATTTTCAGATTCCTGACAGAATGTTTAATGCTAGGAATGCTTCTTACAGGTTTCTAGCATGTTTTGCCGGAAGTTTGGGATCTCACAGAGATAGCCCTGTGTGGTGAAAGCCTCTAAGTATGAGAAGGTCATGTAGGAAGAAGCCACCAAGTGCTGATTGCACAGCTGTGAGTAACAATAATTCCATGTGCAACTCTGTCCTGTAGCCCGCTCTTACAATGAAGCAGGCTTTCTGCTAACAGGGAGGTTTGGCACAATGACTTCAGAGCAGAAATTAGAACTGAAACAGTGAGAGTGAGATCAGCCTGATGGCTGTATTCTTATCAACAAGAGCAAAGTGGAAGCTCTAAAATAAAAATTTTGGTGTGGTGGCTTGTTAAATGACTGCTTGTTATATGGCTGCCAGTGTGTCCAAGACAAAGACATGCTTTCTCATGTTTGGTTTTAGGAGCATGGTACTGTGGAGCAGCTCAGAAAACAAGGATTGAAAATGTTAAAAAGACTGGCAAAATATGAAAGAAAGCTTGGAATCTCATATGCCAGATATTACTTCACTGTAAAGTCTTGGGAAAGCCAACACTATTGAAAAGCTGAGTTGTGCAAGTCAGCCCAAAATTCTTTAGTACAAACAAGGTATTAATAAAAATTCCATTCACTATCAAGCCTTTCTTTGTTGCTGAGGCTGTGATTTGTGTAAACTACATAACTAAGGGTGTGACACATAATCCAAGTCTCTGAAGCCAGGAACTTCTAGGTCAATACTGGAAATCTAGTGTAAGAATAATCCAATACTACGTCACTGTAGCTTTTGTTTGGGTTGTTTGTTGGTTTTTTTTTTTCAGGAGAAAATGTAACTAATCTTCAGTGAAATGATGAAAATCCTTCAGGTTAGCCAAGATGCTCTTGAAAATAGTAAAATCAGAAAGTTTCATCAATTAAATGTTAAAAACTGCTTGAGCAACACAGATGCACTGAATCCTGTATGACTCCTGCTGGTAGGAAATGAACCTGTAAAATCCATCCACACTTGTATGCCACCCACTGGGGACTTTTGCAGGGCTGCTACTTGTTTTTCCAACATAAAATTATTAAATCATGTAACACTGTTCTCAGAGTGTTTTCTAATGCAGAGTCATATGCAAGAGTTAGTACTGCAGAAATTTCTGTTGATTCCCACTAGCCAGAAAGCGTTATTACTGCCACCAGCTTGTATTTACCATCTCAATTCTCACTTAGGTGGGCAAAAGGCCTTTCTTACAGGCAGACTTCTGAAAAATCGGATTTGCAAATTTTACCTTTTTGCCCATGGGATGAGGGGAAGCTCAATTTTGTAATTTTGTATTAGTGTTGGGGATTTAGAGGATGTTACTGAAAAGAGCTGTGTGCTACATGTGTCCAGTCTCACATTGTGTGTTTTTTTTTCCTTAGGAAGAATTGTTAGGAGCAGCCTGAGAGCAATGCCTGTCTATTGAAACACTCCTCCTTATTTAAAAGATGGACTATTAAGCCTCTGTGTAGTAAGACAAAGTGCATTTAACTGCATTGTGGCAGTGTCTGGTAATGTTTATATAGACAAAAATTAAATATTTATGTTTCTGTTCTCAGATTTCTGTCTTTTTCAAGCTTTAGTAACAATTGCTTCTGTTTCAGAGTTCAGACTTCCTTGTGTTATTGCTGAGATACCAGTGCACCCCTTTGGATGAAACAAAGCCTAGGAGTGAGCTGGGATGAGATGACTTAAATCATAGTCTCCTGTAGTATGTGGAGATAGGGTTGGCTGAGATGTGTATTTGTAGTGAGCCAAAGTAGAAATTTAAAAAGTAGAAGTTCAGCAAACCTGGCTTTAAAAATAGCACGAAAGGTGTTTATTCAACATGGAGAATGGCAAGCTTGGTTTATTATCACCTTGACCAGCTATGTCATGTGGTACTTCAGCATAACTTGGAGTGAAAGGCTCTTAAGATTGGGATTGCTGTTTATTTTACTAGGAAAACTTAACATGTTTTATCAGAAGAACAAATATTTAAATTGTGTATCTTGCAATGTGTGATTTTTCAGTGCTGAATGTAAGCATATTTCTAATTCTAAGTGTAAGGTTGTTTTTAATTTGTCAAGCAAGAAGGTTTAGACAAGAGTAATTAATTTTTAGAGATCCAGCTTGTAATTGTGGGATGTACTTGAAAGTTTAGGGGTTTTATTAGGGATTACGTTCCCTGAAGATACCATCTGTTCAGAAGTTCTGCTCATGGGCCTTTGTTCTTGAAGTGTAAGACCAACAGAAGTAGCTTTTTTAAACTCAAAAAAAAAATCTCAAGAGCAACAGCTAGTGACAGGACTTGATGATTGGTATCTAAAAGGATAATTACCTTTCAACCAAAAAATATGTATAACCCTCAGCTTTAATGTGAAATACAGGTGTTATAGTGGGGTAGAGCAAGAGAAGTGAGGTAGAGGGAGCAGTAGGTGCATGCAAGCATCACAGATTACTTAAATAATAACGTTGTTAAATGTGAAGTATGATGTTAAACATTAGGACTGCCTTTTATTTTGTATGACTGGTTAACTGAATTGCACCTTTAAAAAAACAGACTAGTGAGAATCTGCTCAGCAATAAAATCTGAAGAGAAAGGATAAGGAATTTGTATTCTGGAACAAGTTACTACATGTACTGAAGCTCTACTTTGCAGGAGCTGGATGCAGACCATGTGCTCCTGGGAAGTAGAAAAGTAAATCTTTTGGAGTTTGGGTTTTTTTTGCTTTTGCTTCTGCTTTGTTAAACTCCTTTATCTTGACCCACAAGGATTTTTTCTGTATAATTCCCTTGCCCATCCTGTTAAGGAGGGGAGTGATAGAGCAGCTTGGTGGGCACCTGGTGTCCAGCCAAAGTCACCATACCACAGCTCTTATTCAGGAGAACAAATACAGGAAAACAAGAGGCACATTCAGGACACAGTGTCTGCCACACTGGCTCTGTATCTGTGTGTTTGCTTTGACAGCTTACACAGTCTGTTGTTGCTCTCTGGTGATTTTTAGGTGAGAAAGGAAACTGGTATAGATGTGCACTGGAAATGCAAAGCTTACACTGACAACTTCCTGCTACAAGATAAAATACTTAATCTGGAGAAGCTGTATCCTCAAGTGGATTTTAATTGGTACTACACCTGTTTTTACCAGATGGTGGTGTCAAATGAATCTGTGTTTCTGAAGGCTTTGCTCCTTAGTGTAATGTAAATAAGACACACAGGCAACCATGCAATGCCCTAAAAATTCAAGTTTTACTTGACTTTTAAATAACCTGGATACAAGTATTGACACAGCCATCTATCAAATTCATTTTAAAATAAAGCACACAGTTGCTTCATGGATACCTAATGTACATGGAACAAATGTATGACATTGTTATATTCAAGTCTGTTGTCGTCAAACACCTTTCTAGGGAGTTCTGAATTAAACAAATCTTCCCAAAAGAAAACATGCTATCTCTTCCAGTCAATATCCACCTGTATAAAGAGAATGAATTTGGCAACTTAAATGGTAATGACTTTGTAACAAACATCATCAATATCATGAGCTTGGTTAGAATACAAGTTGCAGAGTTAGTGATACTGGTAAGGGGTGCAGTGTAGAAAATAGCAGGTCCAGGCTAGTTCCAAAGGAAAGAAACCAGCCAACTAAGCAAGGGAACCAGTACAAGATATACAACAGTGCTTTTGTGCTGTGGTTAGTAAGCCCTCTTTATTGTATAAAATACATGTTTTGCAAAAGGTTGTACAAATATGTTGTAATTGTTGCTAATATAGTGAGAGTTCTGTAACTTACCAATGCTTAGCACTTACAGAAGTCTCATAAGAGGTAAAGGCAGAGGCACAGTTAAAATCATTGGCCTGAGATCAATTCAGGAGAACTAGGATGAGAGTGTCTCAAATACCAGTCCTTTGTCCAAGTGAGCAGGGGTCTATATGGCATTCAACCCCAGAGTAAGCTTCCTGACACTGTTCCACACCTCATGTCTTTTGTCTGATTCATCAGGATGTAGAATTTTAGACTGAAATCCAGCCTCCAGATCTGAAAATGCAGCTGCCTGTAGGCAGTGAATGCCTCAGGAGAGCTGGGGAAGGGTAGCAACAGTGGAGAGGGCAAGGTGTAGCTCAGAGGTGTAAGAGGCTGGTCACTTAGACACATAGAGCTGGTTCAGGTGTGGAAGGCATAGTTGTGACACGATAAGTGTTTTCAGTGATTGATCACTTGTGTGTATCTCTCACAAAAATACCATAAAGAAGGTGCTTTTCCTCAAATGATTGAGGAAAAGAAACTTGAAGGGAAAGGAGGTTCACATATAAGAAAGAAATTTGCTTTTCTGACAGTGATATCCTTGTTGCAAGTTTTGCCTTGTTTTGGCACAGCAAAACATTTGGAAAACATGTAATAGAGGCGTTACATCTTTAGTCTTTTGTGGACACAAAACTGGATTGTAGTGGCCCAGACTAAAAACCTTGCTAAAAACCTGCTTCCTACATAGTCTTACCAGGGAGAGACTCAAATCTAGCGCTCTCTCCGTAAACTTCTCATCTAAATGCAAAAAAGTTGGCTTGATTATGAAACAACTCTCCAATGACTTGAGAATTTTAACCTTTCACTACTAGACTAGACAGAAGCTATTTTCTGAAGTAATGCAGTAAGTAAAATACAATGCACTTTGCTGATGGTATCCAGCAATAACGCACAAAAGGCCTGCAGGAAGATGAAAGCATAAAGGAAAACGTGAGGTTGGATATAAACCTTCTTGATCAATATTTAAAGACTGGCAAGATAGGTAAACTATGGACAGATAATTCTCAAATAATAACACAAATCCTCCTGCAGTAGTAGATATGTACTACTTACCTGTGCCTGAGTAAGGTTAGCAAACTAATGGTAATGATTAGAAAGCAGCAAACTATAAGCAAGTGTATAATGCTCCAAGCTGGAATACTGTCTCAAAGGAACAAGGAGTGACTGTCATTCCTGACAGTAACCAGTTCTTGTATAGTTTGTAATTTTTCAGTTATATTCCAGAAGACTGTGATGCTCTCCTTTAAGCCATTTTGCCGTGGTGATTTTTTTTGTCCTAGGGGTTGTTCAGGTTTTTTTTGTTGTGGTTTGGGTTTGGATTTTTTTTTTCATTTTGGTTTTGGCTTTTTTTGACTGTTGTTCTCGACAATACTACACAAGGTCATAAACAGATCCTAAAGAATCATTTTAAATTGGAACAATGACAATGAGGCAATTTAACAAACTTTAAAGGCTGAGCAAATACTTTAAGCCAAGCTCAACAATGTCCTAGAATTAAATCCACAGGAAATTTTAAAAGTTCTAAAGAACCTCCATGAAAACTGAATTTTTACTACAGAGGAGTTCTTGCTCTTAGATTTGTTCACTGAGACTGTAGAAGCAGAGCCGTCACAAGTAAATTATCAAAGAAAAGTATTTGTTAAGTGATTCTGCCTTTCCTGCAGCATTTCCCAACGTAAAGACCATTCCATACTGTGATAGGAATATTGAAACTGTATGGCTGCCACCCTGGCTAGTAGTGTCCACCTGACCACCACAGATAATAAAACAATGAAGAATCAAAAAATAAAGTGAAAAATAAAACACATTGTACAACATTTTGCTTACCAGTGTAGTCAGTTAAAATGTGTATTAGTAATCCCATGCCTCTTGTAAGGTGTAACTTAAACACTTTATGCTAACTTCAGCTCTCAAACAGTGTTGCTTTTCTGACAGGGCTGCAGTTCCCTGGTGTGGCTTGGACTGGAAGACACAGGATCACTGCAAATCTCTGTGGGTTGTGAGGATTGAGTGTAGAGGGTACAGATGTAGAAAGGCACGTGAGCTGCTACAGCTGTTTGCCACACTGTTTGACAAATTCAGTACTTAGTTCAATGATTACACTTAGCTACAAATTACTTCCACAACACAAACACTTTGCTAAGCTCCCTAGCAAGTCAGCAACACCTGAAGGTTCATCCATGTGCTGACTCTGGACAAATGGGAGGCAGAGAAGTGATTTTTAGATATTTGTAAGAAGTGGTAGGACAAGAGGAAAGCTAGGCATCACTTCAGATACATATTAGAAGATAACTCAGTCAATAATCATTAAAACTTAGTATTAATCATTATCATTAAAACTTAGTGCAGCATCATTAAAACTTAGTATTCCTACCACGACAATAGAAAAAAACTATAGTTCTCATACCTGAAATACTGCCTTTGACATTTTAACATAGTAGAAATGGCTCAGAGAAAAGTGTCAGATTATTTTATATGAGATATTAAGACAGATTTTGCTAATCTAGATTTAAAAAAAAGAAAAAAAAAAAGCGCTATTTCTAGCTGTTTTAAATATTACTCCACAAGTTTCATTTAACCAGCACTGAAGTGCCTTGTTAAGCAGTCTTAACACAGTGGGTCAATTTATATATTCCCCTGTCTCCAGTGTGCTTTACTACAAGTTGGTAAATGTATTTCAGTGGTATAGAATGTTATTTAAATAGTCCCTCTACACAAAAGGACATTCAAAATTTAGAACACTTAAACCTGCCCAAAGCAAGTCAGTATCGCCTCTGGAACACACTGCTACAGCATGTTATAGTCTATTGTTTTTGAGCTAAAATGGGTTGAGTCAGAATTTGTATCAACAACACAAGCATCTATTACTGTGCTAGGTTTAAATAACCCTTGTAAGAGCTATCTGTCCTTATGTCTCAGAACATAAGTTGATCCCCATATAAATTGTGAAGATAATTTCCCCATATCACACTGTATTGCACAATTGACCAAAAATATGACTATTTTACTTATCTTGAAGCATCTGATGCTGATCATGTCAGTTAACAGTTACTTCTTGGAACAAGGCTATTCAGTTACAGAGCAGACCATGAAGCCTGTTTTGTTGCAGCAATTTTTTTGCTGTTGTTCATTTTTTGGAAATATAACTGCTGGTCAGTTTTGCAAAAACTTCTGGTTTTGGTTGTCTATCAGGCAAAGCTTGTCCTCAATCAGTCACACCACTAGAATGGTGTTGGTGATAAAACCATTGCCTGGTCTTCCCAGCAAGCAGGCTGTACTGCCAGGTGTCCTGAAGGAAAGACCACCACGTCGACTTCAGTTCCTTCCCTTGCGTACATAAACAAATTCTTACTTTCCAAAGACCAAAATCCATTCACCATCTTCAATTCATCAGTCAAGTTTCCACCTTGAAGCGTGACACCTGTACAGTTTTTACAATCTTAGTGTTGGGTTTTCCATCAACATTATTAGTGGATAGCAGAGGTGTTTCTTCTATTAGGCCGTCCTTGGATCCATTCTGCCTCTGAAGAGAATAAATTAAATATGTTGTTGAAAAGATACAGCAGAATTGCAACACTATTTTGCTAACTTGCTATGAAAGCCTTAGGTTATGGGTATGGCAATTCATATATGCATATATCTACACTAATTAGGAATATTAAAGTCCCTACATTTATTTGATCAAACAGAACTTTTTTCCCTTCTTGCCTCCTCCCAGCTGCTGCCCCTTTGTGCTATTGCCTATTCAGGAAATGCCATGATTAATTATTTGATATTTAGCAAAAAACAGCAAGCAAACACTCACAAGAAGTTAATGGCCACTGTCATAAGGGAGCCTGGGACAGAGGGAAAAGAGAGGTGTTGGTAGACACTCAACATTTTAACATTACTGGTATGGTAAGTTAGGTGCCTGGAATTCTCCCTTCCGTGTTTTGGTTCTCCCGTTTTGTGTTTGTACAAAAGACCTGTGAGTGCTTTTGAATAGAATTTGTTTCTCACATTCAGTGCTCAATAAAATTATCAAAACTGAGAGATATGGTAGTGTAATATATGATGAAAGACAGTGATTAAGTTAGATTAACAAAAGGCAAGTTCTGTCCTTTTTAGATGTCAATAGCCTAAAAAAAAATACTCAGTATTTGTGGGGGGAAGGAATAAAAAGAAAAGAAGCACTGTTTCAAGTCCAAGCAACAAATTCTTCAGACAACTTCTAAAACAGATGATTAAGTGGTGTGATTACAGCTGCATCACAACTGCATCTGCATAATTCAAGTAGTAAAAGTCAGTTTTCCTTCTGTGACAAGCAGATATGCATCTTAGAAATGCAGACTGGGAAAGAGTTCTCCAGCAACAGAAGCAGGTGTTCACAGGGGCATATGCTAAGAATTACATGTATTTTGGAATACAAACAAAGTGTAAGTAAAATTTAAAAATTCAATTCACACTACTGCTGAAAAAAAAATCTCATCTTTATTTTTCGCTAAAAAATGAAGAGTACCTTAAATAAAGCACTAGAGCCCCACTTCTCCCTCTAATAAAGAGGAAAATTGCAAAGTATGTACAATCACTAACCTGTTGAGTCATCTGGATGCTGGGAACTTTCCCATCTGAAGATCGTGTAATAGGCAGTGGAGGGACCAGATCAGTTTTGACACTGGAATTATGATATCACAAAATAGATATTGCTTTAATGAGGTAAACTATAACTGTGCAGAGGAAAAACAATGGAACTGGCAGACTGCTCTATAGATCTGAAAGGCTTTTATCACCTGACTTGGGACATGTGAAAGCTGTCATGCTGATCTTCTGTGGGCACCTTCAGGGCATAGCCCATCCCATCCCTGTCTTTTCCTGGTCTTTGGAAGCAGCCCAAATTGATACAACATCACTGAATCATAGAATGGTTTGGTTCGGGAGGGACCATAAAGATCATCCAGTTTCACCTCCTGTCATGGTCAGGGACACCTTCCACTATCCCGGGTTGCTCAGAGCTCCATCCAACCTGGCCATGGACACTTCTAGGGGTAGCCACAGCTTCTCTGGACAACTTTTGCCAGGGCCTGGCCACCCTCATGGGAAAGACAAGTCTCACATGAAAACATGGGTGTGCCACACCTCCTTCAGGGTGCTATCCAGCTTTCAGGTGGGGGCTACTGTTGATATTTTTATGGCCTGGCTGCAGCCTAGAAAGGGACTGTTGCTTTTCCATTAATATGTACTCTTCAGTCTTCTAGGAAAGACTAATCCACCAGTTCATGAAGGGGGTTTTACCGGAGTTCCCATGAAACAAATTACAGAGCTAGCACAGATAACATCTTAACTCTATCAAGGATGAAGTTACCTGGAAAGCAACTCGTGGATTCTCATCCCCTAAGCAACTTTATGACCTACCACTAAAGACCAGGAGGTCAGCCTTTTCAGTTTTTCCTCCTTCGAAATGGATCAAGAAATCTCAAAAATCTCAGCCACTGTGGCTGAGAACAGACCATAAATGGTTTCAGAGTTCTTTCATTCATGTTTAGCTCTGAAGACGTACTATTCAGGGTGTTGCCTGACCCTGTGCCACCAACAAGCCACATTTTTGCAGCTTCTTACCACCATGATCTCTAAAACAACTTCTGAGCTGCAGTAGACTAGTGTAGTGCTAATAACCATGTTACATACTTCACTTCAGACAGGACAGATCTCTCCCCATCGGAGCACTGGGAGCGGCGGTACTGCCGGTAGCTGCGAGGGGAGTGCGAGTGCCGGATGCGAATGGGGTCACCTTGAGTCCTGAGACACAATTCACAACACAGGGCTGGTAAACCAGATCTTCAGCACAAAACATAAATTCAGCTGCAGACTGAGAGCCTTCCCATTTAGTACTAAAGTGTAACAGACGGCTTCTGGCTGAATTTAAAGGGCTAATACTTCTTTTTGGAAGACTGTACTTGAAATTCAATGCTTTAAGAGAGCAGAGGTCACAAACTGGCATGCCCATATTTGAGAATGGAACTTTAATAAAGAATGTATTAATTTATATGTCCTTAACATCAGCCTTTTCTGCCTAGTGGTGTTTGGAAGTACATGATAATGCAACCCAGGATCCCATTTGTGCCACAGTCAGCTGCTTACGCTGACACTTGGAATCCCAAATGGGCAATTATTGCAGTGAAATGGATGTTGGTTCTTAAGGAAATAGTTATGCCCTGGCAGCTGCCCATGACAAGCCAGAGAAGGGGTTGCAGAGATTAAAGAGTGCCTAGGGTGATTGGAATATTTAAAACAAAGAAGTTTAAGAAAAAAATTATTTTCTTGTTTGCATTCTATTCTTTCTGCTTCTGTAGTTTATAATTTAAGAAAGTTTCATGGCTAGCATAGAGAGACATATAGAACATACAGACAGGTTGATGAGTGTGTGGGAGAGATTAGGAGTGGTTAAGATGGGGGTTCTTTCTTATTTTGAAAAGGAAAATATTTGATTTTAATATTATTAAGTATCCCCACCCAACCCATCCTAGGAGAGTATTTGGAATAGATACGAGCTTATAGATTATATGTAGATCCATTCCTATTTCTGTAGGACAGAGTTCACAGTAAAGTAAGAAAAGTGGGCTTTTATATTCGCAAAAAAAAAATTATTTCTGACATAAACTCACTCTACTTTAGTGTATGGAATTTCTTTCAATTGCTCCTCTGATAGGCCAGATGGATCCACAAGCTCCTTCCTGTAAAGGATCAGGAAAAGTAAAAATGTAATAGTAACTGTGAAGTGCAAAAATTTTTATTATATTGGACTAAAAAGATTTACTAAAACAAGATGTTGTCAGCCCTGAAGCTATCTTGACATAAAAATAGGACTCCTATTTTGAAATAAGTGTAACTTCACCTTGATTGCTTCAACTGCATGTCTCATCCTGTCCCACCTTCTTCTCACCTCCCTGCAAATCTGATCTTGTCACTTCACAATACCATGAACATTATGTGTGCTAAACAGTGAATATGCTTTGGAATTACTAAATGTTTTCCTAAGGGGTAATGGGAAGTCATGTTAAAATGTCAATATTGACATTTTGGAAGCCACACAGGAATAAATCTCTAAAATGATGTATTGTTCTTTAATAATTCATTTACATACAATGGTCATCTTTATCCCGTGCACTCAGTGACCTGCAGTCACTGATTCTATACAGTCTGTGATTCCATACACAGGAGGTCATTAACATACACATAATTTACTGAAACTAAATCAGTGTAGTGCCACAGTGGAGGGATTTGAATAACTACATTAAAGGCAAACCAAACATCTCTCAGACCCTACAAGGACCATACTTACTGAATATGTTTCCATAGTTCTTCTTTAGCTTGTACATCTGGGCTTCTCCTAAAAATATCAACAAAGACAACAAAGGCTCAGCTTGAAAACCATCATCTGACATGTCGCTGTTCAAATAGCTTTTAACAGCACAGACCCTGCACAGAAACCATGATAAATGTAATCCACCAGTGATTTCAATTTTAAGGTCTGTTATCTCCGAAAATTCATTAAACTTCATCTGTTTACTTCAAAAAGTAATTTCTTGAATGACAGGCTCTAAATCACAATTCCAGTTCCACCAGCCTTCAGCAAGAGTGTACATAAAATATAAACATCAGAATTCCTCAAGCCAAATCACTGCCCAGTCCCTGCCACCACTTATCCCTCCAAGGACAACACATTTTGGAATAACACTTCTGAAAAAGGCCCTCAGAAATGTCCTGTGGCCCACAGAGCCCTTTGTGGGCAGAAGGAACCACAGGCCACAAATCAGTAAAATCAGTAATCCCAGCCATTCCCAGAGGACACCAGAAAAGGCCTCTGGCTCCACTGCAACTACAGTGCAGCCTCTCTCTGGTCATCTCCAAAAAGGGTTTCTGCTCAATTTATTTATTTTTAGTGTCCAATTAAAAAAAAAAAAAAAAAAAAAAAACAAAAAAAAAAACACTAATCAAACCAGCAACTGTGCCTATTTATGCACTTAAATGTTTTAGCATGTATTTAATTCATGTGCAAAGAACTTACCAAAAATTATAATCTCCCTGTGGCAGACACAGAGATGTAGCAGAGCAAGCCTAAGGGGCACATTTAGCATTTTCTACTAAATGGATATTTCTAATGATAACTCTTTTATTTTTACTTTTCCTTTTCTGTTGCAAGGTAAGTGCAAAACCACCGCTATTGTTTAAGCTGCACCTGGAATTCACCCAAACCCATTCAGAGTAATAGATTAAGTAAAGATTTTAGACAGTGGCAAGGACTACATTTGCATGGAGAGATCAGGTATCTCTTTTCCTTGTTGTTATATAAGCTCAGTGTCAACAGCTAGACTGTTCCACACTAAGATGTGAGGGATGCAACTTTTAGACACATACAGCACACATAAACACGCCCAAATTTTCTCAAATACGAAGTTATACACTACACAATTAGGTCATACAGCCTGATCTTTTTTTCTCTTAGACAAAAAGACCTAATATAGTAAAAGATGCTTTAGGAGGGATATAATCCAAATTTAGATGCAGATCAAGGAGGACAGCAGAGATCTGCATTTTTGCACCTCTAAATGGGCCCTCACCATTACCATGTTTGGTTTATTTCCAGACTTCAGCCTAGGAATACTATTGAGAGACATCTATATTGTAGTAAACACCATACAGCTGATGCAAAGGCATAATATTTTGGGATGCTAATATTTTGGGATACTTTTTAGATTTTTTTTTTTAGAGCAAAAATACTAGGAGATACTACTTGACTGGTTTATAAACACCAGAGAAAGACCAAAGGGCAAAAAATAATCTAGCATTTGAGTTTCCCTAGTAGGGTTAAAATTAATTCATCCATAACCACCTCAGGCTCCAAGGCTTTCCAGGCAGGATGATCCCATCCTTGATAAACTGCTGTCCCTTCCAGTTCCTCAAGTTCTCACAGTGGCAACAGCTACAGCATGGGTGGTTTACAGTCTATTTGTTATCTGCATTCAGAGCTTTTTAAAGATTTCTTGACTTTCTGTTTATTATAACACATTTAGTTTTCTCTGATTTTCACTTCTATCAGTGCCTCCTGCTTTTTGCGTACAATACCATCTCCAGGCATTTTGCTCTGTGATCTCTGCCATTTTCTCTCTTTCCATCCCTGCAATTACACTAATAAGAAAGACTTTGCTGTACAATACCAATTCAGCATTATGGCATCCCATGGTAAAAAAAAAAAAAAAAAAAAAAAAAAAAAAGGAAAAGAAAAAGAAAAAGAAAAAAAGAAAAAAAGAAAAAAAAAGGCAAAATACAGTACTCCTAATACTCCTTCACCCTCTTGCATTTACTTCTCTTTATTACATCTCTCCAGACTGCTTTTTTAACTCCCTGATGGAGTAAATGCAGTGGCATTTAACAGCCTTTCTTGCCCCTCAGTTTCCTGCTTGCAAAATAGCAGCTGCAAACCCTGCGATCACCCTGGGGGTGGAAAGATAGGCATCCTCTTCTGAGGCTGAATAATCAGACAGTGGGGGATGTGAAAGCTCCCTGGAAAATGCCAGCTTCTCCAGGGAGGCTTTGTCATGCTTACAAGCCCTCGTTTGCCCGAGGAAGCAAAGCCCCCAGGTCGCTCCCTAACCCAGGACCCGCACAAAGCAGGGTATTGTACGCACCACTGACCCATTTGATCAGCTCCTGGCTTTTACTTATTCATGGAAATACAGCAGTTCAGGACCTGGCCTTAAGTCTCAAGTATCATAAAGAATCGCGTGAAGCCCCACCGACAGTAAGAAATACTAATTTGTGGGGCAGCATGGAAAGAGTGTGGTTAAATAAGAAGACATCTTCATTTCTCCACTTTCTAGAAACTGTGCCTCCTGCTTTCTGTGGCCAGATCCAGGTATTTTGCTCTGTGATCTTTGCCATTTTCCTTCTTTCCATCCCTGCAATTACACTAATAATAAAGACTTTGCTGTACAATACCAATTTAGCAGTATGGCATATCATGGGAAAAAAAAAAAAAAGGAAAAAAGGGTTAAATACAATGAATCCTCAGAGCAAACTTCTCTTAGACTTCACATCCTGCAACTAGTTATTTTCCATCTGTTTAAGAAGTGTTACCATACTGGGATAACCTTACAGCATTTATTCAGGTTAGCTCCCCACCAAAGAATATAAATATGATGCAGATAATGTAACTTAATTAAGGCATTTTCTTTCCAAAGGCCTGTTCCCCTTCCTTTGAAAGCAAAACAATAGAAAGCTTACAAAAAGAAAAGTGAGATGTAAGATAAAATGTAGGTATTGCATATACCGCATAGGACATTCATGTTTGTATGGTTCTTAAGAGCCCACAACAAAGCAATTCTTCTGTTAAATCTTTAAAGCCAGATCACAATCCCCCTTTTACTTTGTTTTCATCTTTTTACTGTGAATCTTTTTAGAACTTACTGGTTTGAAATATAGGACTCAGACTGTCCTATCTCAGTATCTGAATCAATACCTTCTGGACAATTTGCATGCTAATCAGTTTCTCTAATGCACAAGAAACCTAATGGGACTTCCCAGTAAGTGATGAATCTCATGGGGGGCTTTTTGTTTATTTTTTATTTTGTTTGCACAAGCTGGAACAGCTCTACACATTAATAAGGTCTACATTATTTTTTGTGCCTGCATCTGCACCCTTATTAATATTTCAGTTTGAGTCACAAATGGTAAATTTAAATAGCCATGGAATTTTATGGCCATTCTTCTTAATTAGAAAAAGCCCTTTGGCTACACGGATGTTTTACATGACCTCTTGAAAATAAAACCCCGTGGAACTAGAATTGGGAGCTCTCTGCATTTGTTTATTCCTCGAGGAGAAAAAAAGGTCAAATTCCTGTCAAATACTTTTATTCCCAAGACCAAGAAGACACCACCTTGCCACCACGAATGATTAATATTACTCATTATCAAGCAAATGAAATGCACTGTGCCGGGCACAGTAACAAACATTTCAGACACTACTTCACATATCCAAAGGGAAGCTCTAGTTACAATTGCAATAATGGACTTACTGTGAAAGAATTACTGTTCTACTAAATGTAAGGGTTTGTATAAATTTTTGAGTGGGCAAGTTGAAATGACCTTTTGACAACATTTAAAACCCAAACAACCATAATCAATGGAATTATATTTCCTTTTCTTCTGAACTGTATCCAGTCAAGTAAACAAAGAGCTGAGCCAAACTAAATTAAATACAGTCTCTTATAATGTACTACATGTTAACAGTTAAATGCCATTTACTAATTTATTTTCAAAAATTAATTTGGGCTTATTTCATTGTCGGTTTGTTTTTGTGGGGCTTTTTTAGCTGGAGAGTGTGATATAAAGGAATAGCAAACGGAAATGAGAAGCCTTCCAAAATCTTCAGGACTTCTTAATTTTTTTTGCTTCCTCTAGGACATTTGCTTTCTAAGTTAGATGCTTAACATTTATGTGTTTTTGCTAAAAGTAGTTTAAATGAAATATAACTCTGAATGTTACTGTGTTGGAAAATCAAAGCCATTTCAGAAATTAAGTTAACCACAAGAGGGAACCTGTGCTGTCCAAACAATGAGAATTACCTGGCCTGTGGGCAAAAAATAAAAGCTGGCTGCAAATTTAATGTAACCATTATTAACTGAGTACATTTCCTAGTTTACAGCACTTTCTGTATATAACAAACAAACCAAAATCAAATTTAATCAACTGTATTTGCTGGATTCCAAGTAAGCTTTAATATTCCTAAAGTTTAGTAATATATCATTGTACAATTACACCTAATAACACATTACTTTTGTGCAGCTGAATGTGAACTAGTCTGTATAATGCCTGTTAAAGAAGAAATTCCAATATTTGGACCTTTAAAGGTAAATTCTGTTCCTCATAAAGAAATAAAACTCTGCACTATAAAACTGGAGACAGCAATGAGTTCTATCAATATGGGCAACTGAAAATAGAACTCAAGTGGATTTTAACACTAGAAATTTTAATGCTGACTATGTGATACCAAACAGTGTGTCTATGCCCCAAAACCAGGCAATTTTAGAAGAAAAATATAAATTAAAGGAAACCAACATTTTCATTAGCTTGATAAAATTAATTTCAAAAGCTGATAACTTTACCACGTCAGAACAGGCTGTAAGCAGGAACAGCAGTGCCTGGCATTACAGCTCCATCATGGAAATCTTAACATTGGGATGCAATGCACCACTGACTGCTGCTTGTCAGGGATAATTTGACATGGAAACATGAACAGCTGCTTTCATGTGGAACACCATTGCAGATATTATATGATTAAATAGGTGTGCATGTATTTTATAAAAATGTTTGCAGCTATCAAGTAAAGTCTCAATGCTTCCACAGACATGCTGCCCAAAAAAGAGGAATCACTGTACTCATTACAGAACTAATGTTCAATGAGCCACAGAACCATCCAGGACTTATTCCCAAGTGATGGACAGAGTTTCTCAGCAGCTTCGTTACAAAGCCCTCTCTGCCTTATTTGTGCCCTAAAATTCGAATCACTGAACAAAGGCAATTTGACCACAAAGACAAATCTGCTAATGTGGGAGTATGCCACGTGAAAATCTCTGCTCTTCAGCAGCTGAGGGCCACCGCCGCAATGGAGATATTCCTCCTGCTCTTTAACACCATTAAACAGCCTTAATTTACACATCAAAGGGTGCAAGGGTTACATACGATCGAGATCTGTGCCTGGACCGCCGGTAGTTTGGATCTGCCTGGGTTTTCCCCTTCTGCCGCCGCAGCACAGCTTCCCACTGGGGAGCAGAATCAACCATATCATTCTCCTGCCGCAATCTGCACAGGAGATACAAGAGTTTAGTCTGAAGGCTCTGAGGGCAGGATGCTCTGAGAAGCAGTGGGGTATTTCCACTCCCACTCGCCAAAAACTCCAGCTTCTGCAATGTTGTACTTATTCCTTTATCTTGCTCCCAAACTGGTTTAAAGTGTAAGAACTATATAAAAGAAAACTCACTGATTTGTTATTTAGAAACAGAAAATTTGTTATTTAGAAACAGAAAATTTAACAGTCCATGCCTTTAAGGACAGACCCACAACATGCATTCTTCTTCCCAGTCCAAGCCAAACATTTGGAATTTTTTCCCTGTTTACATATTCCACTCTACCTCATCAGCACCAAATGGGAGACCCACATCATGCTACAAGGTTCTACTACTACAACTTTCAGAAGCACTTTACTACAGCAGGCACCTTCCTAGGATCCAGGGAAAAATCTGCTTGGTGAGACCCCACTCAGAAAAATCATTCTTTCATCCCTACCTGCAGCAAAGCTCACGATACATGCAGATCTCCATGGCACTCCTTCTGCACCACCCCCTGAGGCTTCAATCCCTGTCATGGCTTTTGTGGGTCTAAATGACACACTGTGCTTTTTATTTCTTCCTTTTTTATTTGGTTTGTTTAAAATCAATTAATTCATTAATAATATGCATTACGGATTGAGCCAAATATCAGAATCTTGTCAACTCAGCGCATTTGTTAGCAGGCTGAAGTAATTCCACAATGTCATAGCCCTCCAGGCAGCCAAGCAGTGCTTGACCAAAGTTCCACAGGTGCTTCCCACAGTTTTGAACGTTGCACATATGACTTTTGGGATGAAATGCTAAGGTGGTGTAGCAAATGGACATGCTTGGTCACAGCGGTGAATTTAAAATACAGCAGGGATTTCAAAACGTCTCTGGAAAATATCACCCAAGCGTGGATTGTTTTATTGGATGGTATGACTGGGATACTGGAGAAACCAGAGGGAAGGCTGACAGGTACAACAAACAAAGAAGGCAACAGAGATCAAGGGATTACACTGGAGACTTAGGCAATGCAAAGTATGTTGTTGCTGCTCCTCACTTCAGATGAACTTTTCTCTTTGAGTTTTGAGCTGTATCAGGCTAAACCAGCTACACAGGCTTCTGCTTTTCCTTTAATCAGATCTTCTCTCATATGCATAATGAATTTTGAGCTCAAGCCCCAACTACTGTAAACAGCCACAACTCTACCAAACGGTAGGAAGCACCTGGCGAAGACTGCAACCTCAGGTTTTGATTTCTAAGCAAATCTTTTTAAATCTGTAATCTGCTGACATAAACTTCTCTCTAAGGATTTAGAAGAAAGACTCACACAGCAACAAGTAATGAGTTGTGATTTTCATCCCAAATAATCCAATTTGTGCAAACAGCAATCATCTCAAATGGTACAGACACCACCAGCTGCCTCCCACACACAGCAGTCACTTGCACAAAAGTACAGAAAATCTACATGTATAAAGTTAGCATCACAGCTATTAAAACAAGTAGTGTCAAAGCAGTCTAAGTACCACAGCAGAACTCTATGAGATGGAGACATGAAGAAACAAAACATACATTTTACAGCTGCAAAGAAAGGTAGTATGCTCACATTTAACAAGGTAAAAGATGACTAAGGTACCACAATATCTACATGAAATTCATTATTTGAATACAGTGTTCAAATTCTAATAATTTTGGAGCATTTTTTTAGGTTTTTGGTGACAGAAATGGCCAAAAAATGCTGAAAGAAGTTTAGCTCAAATCCTAAATTTCTGTTTAAAGATACTTTTGAATAAAAACTGTTGCCCTTGTACTGAAAGTCCATTACAGTTTTCGTTTCAAACTTTTCACTGAGCACTGGCACAGGTTGCCTAGAGCAGTGGCAGTGTCTCCATCCTTGGAGATCCTGAAAAGCTGCCTGGGAGCGATCCTGCACTCCCAACTCTTGGTGGCCCTGCTGGAGCAGTGCCTGGACCAGATGACACCCAGAGGTCCCTGCCAGCCTCAACCATTCAGACACTCTCTGATTCTAATCAAATGCATCTTCTAAGTGTAGAAGGAAAGCATGTTTCAGTGCATGCTGTCTGCTCCTTTTATATATTTTTATCTACACAATAGATTTTGACCACAGGATTGAAAATGCAAATGCATTTCTTCTGTGATTGAAATAAGCTCATTACAGGTTCTTCTTCACTTTCATATGAAATCTGCTTAGGAGAAAACATTTATATAATGTAGGGAAACCTCAAAGATTGAGATCAGGTAAACAGATTTTCCCCAAGATTTTTCTAGTTATCTACCTTCTCATCTACATTTCTGGTTTTCTCTGATAATTTGTTTTCTTCTGGCAAATAGTTCACAGTGATCTCTTGTCATGTGAACAATATATTCTACTCTACTGTGATCAGAAGCAGACTTCTTTGGTTAATGTGAATATGCACTCATTTTATTCCAATAAAATAAAACAATTTTGTTTCTGCTTGTGTCAGGGACCTGATTATTGTACTGGGAAAAAATTGTATTAGTTTATGCAACAGCAGAAACTTCAGTAACAGCAGTTGTAAGCCTCATTATAATGTCCTATTTAACCCTGCTAAGGCTAGCTCATCTCTGAAAACAGGAAAGCTGCTCAGAGCCTCTGACCTTCCAGCTTGTTATGCTCCTGCTATGGCTGCTAACAAAATGCAGAAATTCATTATTATTGGTTGTTTTCCTGCATCTGCCTACAAGGAATAAGTCCTAGACTTCCAACTCATTTAGTATGTGTTTAATCTAAAACTGATAATAATTTTTTTTCTGGTCAGATTTCAAGTCAACACCTAAGAACAAGATATGCTGAAACATTAGCATTTTTGTTGTATCTTCCATTTCTGAAAACGTGAAAAACTTAGAAACAACAAAAAAAAAATTGATTTATTTTCTTTTTCTTTTTACTTTTTTTCCATGAAGTGAGGAAGTGTGGGTAAAGACCCTTTCATTCTTCAAAAAATGATAAGCAGTACTTAATCCTTCTTACAATTCAGTGTTTATATTGCCAGAAGTTCTTAAAAACATTCTTGTGGTCAGTTTCTAATTTCTTTCACTTGCCTGTGGAGCTCCCTGCACAAGGAGTTTCACAAGAGGAAAAAAACCTGGCAAGAGTGTTCTGGGAGAAAGGGATACAAAATACCATTTACTGCTGATCACTAAAACTACACTCAGCATGTCATTTAAACTTCAGCTGAAAAACAAACCTTCCATGCACACTAAGTTATTGTTAGCCAAGTACCGCACAAGACTGCACTCTAATTTAGGTAAGCTTCAAAGAATCTCACATCTAAGATGTGCTTTATGCCATCCCATGTGAGTGTCACAATGATTTTTTAACATTTCTTTAAGTACTGCAAGTCATGCTGAAAATATAATTATACTGCATATTCCTGCTGCACTATCTAGCATGCAATTATTTCTCAGAGCTTCCAGAGATCTGGAAGTCATTTATCACTGAGTATAAGACATGAAGAAATGAGGGCAGCTCATGCAGACAGTAACTTAGAAACTTTGCCTTAAAACAGTTCCTCTTTTGTCTAGTTACATTTCTCTTGCACTGTGTTTATGCAATATGAGAAAATTCTATGTAATTTTAAAAAGTATATTTTCAGAAATACCTCCAGGATGTTGTGATTTCCAGTGCAACATAAAATACACAGCTTTGAAAGGAATTTATAAGAAATCAGTAGTTATGACATCTTTTTCATACCAGCAACAGGAAAAATAGAATGTATAATACAGGACTTGTTAGCATCACTTGAAATGCACTACTGCTATCCTATTAAAAGTTGATACTATACACATTTTGGGTTTGGGCCCACACTTGACATTTTGGAAAACAAAATCTTTATACAATTAAATACATTAATTTAAAAACAACATTGAGATTCATATCTATTAAAAATATTTTTATTTCTCAACAGCTTATTTTCTGCTTGAAAAAATCTGCACTTGAATTTGTGAGGTAAAAGTATATGCTGAGAATAACATTATCAAGATATTTTCCACTTTATTTGCATTTATACTCCAAGTCTTTTGTAAGTATGGCCTGTACTTGATCTTGTGGTTCATTACTGAGCTCTTCCCAAGACACAGGAAGGCAGGCATTCATTGCATACAACTGTAATGGTTTATTCTGGCAATTATTATCACTCTTCTTATTCAGAAAAGGGTACCTGGCAGTACGACCTGGTTGCCTCAGGAGGACTCTATACAAATAAAATATATTAGATCCCTTCTTACTAGGTTTATATGAGAAAAGTCCATCTCCATTTGTCCGTTTCATGTTTCCCCATCAAAAATATTTAATATATTGTTATATACCTGTTTCTCTTCTTCCGATGCTCTCTGTTGGAATTTTCAGATTCACTGCCACTGCTGGTGTTACAACGGGACCGTGACCTGGAGAAGAGAAAAGCAACATCTCAGAATGAATTTGTCTACTAACTCCAAAATTACTGCAGTGCTAAATGAGGAAAGAACAGTGTAAAGACATTACTCAGAGAATCAGAATTAAAAGACTCTGGAGTGCTTGTCTACACCTGCAAGACGTATTATCTTTTTCTTATTAATTAATTGGGAAGCACTGCTTCAAAACTAGTACATGCAGAGTGTAGTATCAGGTGAGTGCTATTTTAATTTTGAAAAATTTCACTCTCTTCTTTTTTTTTTTTTTAATTTTTCTTATTTTATTGTTCAGCATTCTTTTTGCATACGCCACATAAATTTGTTTCTTGGAGGTGTGAAATGTTTCATCTCTAATCTGCATGGCTCTCTTCTTTTTGCACATTCTGGTAGACCCAACAGAAATTATACAGAATTCTGGATTTGCAAGCAAAACAAAATGCTCACATAATATTCTATTCCCCTCAACCTCTATCCTGTAAGCTCCTACATCCTCAGTCTATGGAGTCTGCTCTCTTCTACCTCCTAAATTAGAAAATCATTAGTTCAAATATCTCCCACTCAAACAAAAATGTGTTAGAAGAACAGGACAGCTAAAGTCTAGGAAAATCAGCTCAACCCAGCTTGTCTGAAGGGAATGTTAGGCAGCCTGGAAGAAACACCAGTAGCACTAGGATTCTCCTGCTCTTTATGGAAAAAAGAAGGCTGCACTACCTACAGGCAAACTCCTCTTTACTACCTGAGACCCTTAAACCATGCTTGCATTTTGGAGCACACAGACCAGCTGTCAGGGCTTTGATCCTAGAATCCAGGTCTCTGCCACTCTACCAGTGGCTAGATTCTAAAGACTTGCACTGTCATCAAAATCTGGTTTGGATCGTTCCTTCTTTAGTGTGAGGATGGTCTTGGAATGATTGGATTGGATGATCTGAAAAAAGGTCCTTCCCAACCTGAACATTTCTGTGATTCCATGAATGCCCCCAAAGACAGACGTGTTTCTCTGCTATACTGACAGCCAAGCTGATTAATGAGGAAAGCTGACTGATATTAAGAGGAGCTAGTCTACAAGGATTTAGGCTGTCTGGTATTGCAACCAGTAATGGTTTTGCTGCAATGGAAAATAGAATCTTCCTTCTGAGGTCTCTGGCAGTGAAACAGGAGCTATAAGGGGATACATATTTTCTTATGCCTCCTGGCTTTTCTTTTGCTCTTTGATAGCTGATATTTGTTAGAGGACAGATTTGTTAAGCTACATATCAAACAAGCCAAGGAGGCAAAGCAGTTCCTTAGGTGTAAGTAACAGGCAAAGGGAAGCATTTAATGACAAGGTAGGAAGTTCCTGACTAGCTCACTGCATGTTCTAATGGTTTAGGAAGAAGAGCCCAAACAGGATGAAAGGTTGTTCCCAGGGAACAGCAGAGATGCAGCATGGAGCTGTTCTATCTGGTCACGCACACACCACTCTGCTTTCCACATGACTAGCACTAAATAACCAGGACACTGTTACAGATGTCATTCTGACACACCTGAGAGCCTCATGAAACTCTCTGTAATACCAGTGAATTATGGCTGCCTCCAACAAATTGCTGAGTCTTTAAATTCCCTGGTATATGGAGTGTGTTCTCCCCTCTCTTCTAAATTAGGAAACCATTCGCTCAAATAGATCCCATTCAAACAAAAATGTCTTAGGACAGCTGAAGTCTAGGAAAATCGGTTCAACCCAGCTTGCCTGAAGGGAATAAATTTGGCCAAGTGAAATTTCCCCTAGAGAAGGAGCTTCTCCCTGTTCGAAAAGATACCAAGTTTAATTTTTTTTATTATTATTGTTTTATAGCTTTAGTCAGGTTTGTTCATCTTTGCCCTGGGGGAAGGGAGTTGAAGTTTTTTCAGGGCATTGTTCCACTAGGCAAGGCCTGATGAACTTAAGATCTTAAAAGACTGGGAGTAGCACGGAAGAAACACAAAAGATAACGACCATCAATGACCATTAATGACCATCAACGACCATTAATGACCATCAACTCTAAACATCAACCTTGGCATGGTCAGAGACACCTAGTCTCTGAAGGAAAGATAGGAATGAGGGCCAAATTACCTTTGCAGGTGAACAAATTCATATCCAATGGAAAACGAAATACTGAGAACCACATAACTTGGAAACAATGAATGTTGAACC
Source organism: Taeniopygia guttata (assembly GCF_048771995.1). Taxonomy (NCBI): domain Eukaryota; kingdom Metazoa; phylum Chordata; class Aves; order Passeriformes; family Estrildidae; genus Taeniopygia; species Taeniopygia guttata. Next base: position 26,787,359 of record NC_133063.1, read on the forward strand.
AATAAATCTCTATGGGTTTTGACTGCATAAAGTTAGTAAAAAATCTAGAAAAACGTATGTGTCATGGAATTATTTCCTCTGCACACCCAGCCTACCTGAGGATGAAATTATTTCTGTTGTACATCCTGGTCAGAACAACATCCTAGACAGAACAAAGTAATGACTTGGTTCTCTACTAAAAATGTTGTTGGAGGGTTTTTTGTTTTTCCTGCAGTTTCGGGGACATCCCCATCCCCAAACTTCTTGTTCATAATTTAAAGCCAGGTTATCCTTGCTGCCAGCTAAAAATACAATCTTCTGGGTGGAGCTCAAAGTGGGAATAAAAAATATGTGTGTTACTACAGAAAATTGTAACCTCAGCTGAAGAAGGAAGATTAAATATTGTGCCAAAAAGAGTCACTCAAGCACAATGGAAGAGTTAAGAGCAATAAATGCTCTAGAACTGCAGCAGATCTTACACAGCCAAAAGTAAACCTTTCCCCACCCCAGTCTTACCAGATTTTTAATAAATATACCACTAACATTGACATTAATAAGTCATTTGAGCAACAGTCTTCTTTCACACTTCCAGGTCATTAGCATGACTCTTTTCTTCTACATTTTTCAGTATGACAAGAAGCTTCTTAATGTGATTTAAGTAATTTGTCTCATAAGATACCAAAACAGCCAATAATCACAGTGTGGCAGGCAAAGTACACGATAAAATATCCAAATTGATCAAACTCAGGACAAGCCTTTCTCTAACTTTTCAGGACTGGAAATCTGATTCACCTTTTAGATACTGCACATTGAATTTCCTTGTGTTACTTATCACGAAAGCATTTGTGGGGACACAGAAGAGCTCCTGAGCTGTCAGCTGAGTAGCAGCTGCTCATGCTTGTTGTCAGAATATTATCTTTCATTGAATATTAAATATCATCTTTTATTGAACTGAATAAATTACCAAAAGTGGACAGAAAAAAAAAGATAGTTTCATAAATCAGGTGCAAGAACACCCAAGATCATCCCAGTCTTTGGTAATTTTAGGGTACCTTTAGTCCTTTATTCCTCATTTTCCTTGTCATGCAATATATTTGATATTTTGCAGGTAGAATACCTATATACTCTGGCATGAGGAGCAGGAAAGAAGTCATAGTCAGTTTTACAAGAGACACAACAAATACTGCCTAGGAGAGGGCTTGGAGAGCTGAGGAAAGCTCATATTCTGGCACAGTCTTTTTCTGAGTAAAATGAGAGGAGAATAGCCAAATTGTGAGGAAGTGGAGAAGGTCTTTTGCAATATAAACAATAAAAAACCTGTGGTAAGAGGTCTCTTCTGAGCACTGGGGCTTTCCACCTGAGATGTTTAACTAAATCTTCCCAGTTTTGTGTGTTGGACATCTATCACAAGACTACCACTGGCAGCTTGTAATGCTAACATCCTTCCGAAAAATATTATCTCATAGTAAGTGCAAAGTATATGAGCACTTTCTCTGGTTTCCTGTGATTGTCCCGAGAGGTTTGTATCCCTGCCAGAGCTCCTTTCCCAAGCTGCTGCAGTGAGTCAGATCCCGGGAGTGCCTCCTTGCCTTCCTAAGCTCCAGGAGCCTCTGACATTGAAGTGCACTCTACTGTCCCTCATTCCAGCAGAGCAAGCAGGAGCAGAGTGAAGAGAAGCATTAAACAGAGTCATGACAGCAGATGTGGCAAAAATCTGTCGAAAGCTGAAGTTGCTGAAGGTCACACCCAAATTCACACCTGCATTTTATTTGAAATGTGATAACTAGTCAAGTCTGAAATGGGAGATGGGGGCAGGGAGGAGAAGCTTGAGAAAAAAAAAAAAAATATGCAAGGCAGAAAGAGGACCATCAGGAGTTACATATGCCTTTGCACTTACCTGTGGCAGGATAATTCATCTCAGATGACAGCACACTTGCTTGCAAAACAGATTAATTAAAAGTGGGTAGGGAGGCTGGAGAAGTAAAATAAAATCTGCAGATTCAAAACCCACAAGCTAAAATTTCCGGAACTGACTTTCAAGTTGTAGATAAGCCCTTAGGAAACTATCACAAGCTGCTTCTAGCATGGGGTAGTAACAATTGTGCTGCAAGACTGCTGTGACAAGGCTGTGCTACAGAGCATTTTAGCAAAGGATAAGAAATAAAGAATTAAAAGGTCATAACACAACTAACCTTTTATACATTTAGGAATATGAGGGACAAGAATGGAAAGAAAGGAATGCAGTGAACCAAAATATAACCAGTACCTTCAGTATCATTTCATAGTTGCTATAGATCATATATTTACCTTCTCCTTTGCTTTAAATCTGAATCTTCACCACTGTTTTGATTTTTCCTGTGACATTAAGGAAGTTTTAATGAAATGTCATAGATGGACTTAGTACAAATTCACAGAACTACCCACAAAAAAAACCCAAAATATTTTCATTTTTTCATGGATTTTTTTTTTTCCAGCATGATGTCTGGCAAAAAAAAATAGGGCATGTGCTTGTTTTAAGCCCTTTAGGACACCTTTACAATAAGCTTTGAAGGCATGATTCCATTCAAGCTCTCATTGCAAACCCCTGACTTGCACCATTAAGCGGATCATTTTGTCCTTTAGAGTTTCCTACTATTTCCAACATAGCAGAGTGCGGTGGTTTCCTCTTAACTCCAGCAAAGGGTGCATAAGCTATTGTTATTAACAGCTGGAAAAGGAAAGTGCATGAATAACACCAGGATTTAGGAAGGCATAATTAAGTTAAAATCTACCTACTATTGTCAAACTTCAAAGTCTCACATATGAGATAAGATTTTTAAAAACATTTGTTCATGTGGTAGCCCAAGAGAAAACTTGCTGTTGGCATGACTGTCTGTCCACTGACCAGCCCAATGAAAATCCCAGGTGATAAAAGAATTTCCTCCTGCACTGTGCACAAACACTTTTCTTTTCTTGATATGAGAAAGCTTTGCATTGCACGTCTCTCTACTCGTTTGTTTTTACAAAGCCAAACAAGCCCTTCTGACAGCTAAGCTAGCAGTGACCAGAAAACCTGAACTGGTTTTGTCTGCAGTAGAGTGAGTTTTCTTCACAGTGGCAGGCATTGGGCTGTGTTTTGGTGCTGTGCTGAACACATGGCTGATAATATAGAAATGCTTTTGTTATTGCTGAGCAGGGACTGCACAGAGCCAAGGCCACACTGGGGAGGAGGCTGGGGGTACATGGGATACTGGAGGGGGCACAGCCCAGACAGGTGACCCAAACAAACTGACCAAAGGAATATCCCGGACAGTGTGACAGCAGGTTCAGTGTATAAAGTGGCGGGGAGAGAAAGGAGGGGATATTTGGACTGATTGTGTTTGTCCTCCCAAGTTACCCTTAGTGTGATGGAAATGGCTGAACAGCTGCTCAACAACGGGAAGCAGGGAATTCATTCCTTGGTTTGTTTTGCTTGTGTGCCTGGCTTTTGCTGTGTCCCTCAACTGACAAGGTTTCTATCTCCTATGTTTCTGATTCTCCCCCTGATCCTGCTGGCAGGGGAGTAAGTGAGGGGCTGCCTCAGACTTGGCTGTGGTTAAAACATGACAAAACCCATTCAGAAACATATTGCTGTTAACACCTACAAGGGCTCTATGCAACAGAGCAAAAACATAACTCCATTCCCTGAGAGTTACACTAATTTATTTGAGGTCACTAACCATGCACTATGGGTGAGTTTCTTCTCTCCTGTCCCAGACAGCTAATGGTCGATAAAAGATTCTGAAACAGTTCAGAAACCTGACAAGGATAAAAGCTCCACATCAAATTGGATTTCCTCATCAATATAGCTGCATTGTCAGAGACCCCTTTGCAAGCTCTGGCTTTGAAGGCCAAACAGGAACTCATTTCAGAGCTGTCAGAAAGAGATATAACTCTCACGTGCTGGCTCCTAAGGCAGTTCTAGAGGACTGCAATGGATATGGCACAGTATCTGTGTTTGTTTATACTTCATAACAGATCACAGCACCAGGCAGGGTGCCCCAGTGATGAAAGCAGCTTCTCAGCAGGACAAATCATCCCAGGTAACACACAGTCTCTCAATTCTATTTTACTCCTCTAAGTCATTCAATTCAGCTGAATACCAACTGAAATTGTCATTAGTTGAATTTTTGCTGGCATCTTCTCTAATGCAAAGTGGTTCATATATGGGACTGTTGAAGACAGTTTTATGGTTCATTTGTGTAATCCTTGGGTAAGTTAAAGTAAAGAAATGTACTTATAACACTACTTTGGAAGCTCACTGTCAAGCAAGCAAATCCATCAGTGCTTTCATTCACCAGGCAAAAAGAGCTCCAGTAACTTAAGGAATCTTGCACATGCCAACAATGCGACTTTTCACATTTTAAACATCATTTTCCCATGACATCAGACAAGCAAACAACCTGACCAAATCTTTTTTTTCAAAACCAGCTGTTGTACTCTTGCTCAGGTGGGTTTTTTTTACTAACAACTGGCCCCTGGCATGGCCCCTTTCCCAGGACCCATCTGTGCCTCCAGGAGCTGAACACTGAGCATGCAGGACCTCCAGCTTCTAGACAGAAAAGCTGACAGTAATTGATCCTGAGGGTTCTCACCTCCTCCGAACTGGCTGCCCAGACTCATTCTCACTGCCACCAGATGGGTTCCTTCGGCGAGAGTAAGGAAACTTTGGTGATTTATTGCGGTCACTGGCAGAATTATACAGTCCACTAAGGTTAGAAAGGAAGAGTAAAGAGTCAGCTTTAAAATTTCCAGGGCAGTTAGGCCAGCTAAGATTTAGCTCACAAAAATGAAAAGATTCATGAACATACACACACACTACATACAGGTGACTATTCAGATATGTGTGCTTTTCTGAGTGTTAGTGAGTGTTCTATGGAAATGCAGATAGTACTGCTTTCTAGCAACATATTTTTCACACTAAACCTTGAAATGTAGGAGAGATACCTCTTACCATTGCCAGATCAATAATTCTAAGCTTACAAAGTATAAATTTTAGTTCATTAATATTCTTTTCCCATAATAAAATTTCTGTGCTTTAGTATGGCATATCCAGCCCAGAGGTAGGCATTCTTCATGTTTTCCATGGATGTAAGTATGGAAACTTCCCATGTTTTGTCATAACATTTGTCTTCATCACAGAGCTGATGCTTGGGAACATGAAACAATTCTATCTCCATTTTTCTTCTGTTCATCCACCCAAACCTCTGCTGATGGTGTGGAGGTGCTCCAAACTCCAGCTTTCTTTCTGCTTTCCTGAAAGCATCTGGCCTTCAAATTGAATCCATTCTTCTTCATCTGCCTCTGCAGACAGCTGATTACAGCACTGCTCTGCACAGGTGAAGAGTTCCCACAGCTCATCTCAATGAGAATTATTAAGAGCTGTGAAAGCCTCTGTGCAACATCCAGCCTGCTTATGTGTCTAAACCTGCACAGTGCTTTAGAATTATTAGATTTGCAAAACCATTGTTTGGCTCCTGCCAGATCAAACCTCCTGCTCTCCTGAGAGCAACTGAAACACTAGAGACATAAAAGTGACAAGATGACACCACTTTTCTAAATATAACCAAAGAAAGGTCTGTAGCAAGGGAATAGTTGCTCAGTACTTTGTTCTTACTCTAGAAACTACTGCTGTTTACAGAAGTACAAGGGGTAATTCATCAGAGTACCCCAAATGACACATCAGGTATAGATCTGAATGGTCACAGAAGAGCAGGACCATTCTGGATTACACTTTACATGCTGTCTGGTTCAGTAGCCTGTTTCCAGCAGCAGCTGTAAACAGCCAGCTACAGGAAGCAAAACCCTGAAGGCATGAAGCAAAACCCTGAATGCTCCCGGAGTCCCACACCATTCCCAGTCTGGGGGACTTCCTGGGGCACTGCTGCACCTCTGTCTTCAGAAGCGCTTAAGGATTTTTGTTCCCTGACTCATCCAGCTTCCCCCAGGAATTCACCTCCTGGCAAAGGAGGACCACAGGTCTCCCACTCATGGTGAGTCACTACTGACTGCCTTTTAAACCAACTTCAATAGCTTCACCTGAAGATCCTTAGTTCTTTTACTGGAAAAATAGAGTCCTGGTCGCTTTCTCTTTTCTCAGGTAACTCTTGATTTTCTATATGTCATCCCCTGAAATTGTGCTTTTTTATAGTCTGCCCTTCCTCCTTATACAGATTTACTGCAGAGCCTGTCACATATTTGATCACTTCTGCTGCCCCTCTCCAAGCCTAGACCTTTTCCTGATATAAGAACATCAGAATTGTTTCCAAAATGTGAGCCACCAATTTATATAATGGCATAATGCTGTTCTCTTGCTTTACTAATAATTGCTAATTGTTTTTCTGACTGCTACACAGCTGATGTTTTCTTTATTATCCATCATAATTCTACAGCACTTTATATTAACCAGAAATCTAGGTTTGGGTTTTCTTTGTCCTTATGTACCTCTCTTTATGTTTTTTGACTCAACAGAATCTACCCATCAGTCACATTTTTAGGAGCCTTTTAGCCACTCTTCACAGACAAATTTCTCACTATCCTAAACAATTTTGCACCATCACCAAACTTTATTACCCCTTTTTCAAGTTCTTTGACAAATATTCTAAATATCACAGGTCTATGAACAGATCTCTGTAGAAACCCACTGCTGACATTCAATCACTAGCTACCTCCTCCTATACATACTTTCTTAATTTTTAATTGTTTGTTTATCCATGAAATAACTTATCTGCTTACAAGAAATACACATCTATTATGAATCAAATAACACATTAATATATTATATTAATAACCTTCAACCTTCTGCTGTGGTAGGATATTTATTATTGCCCAATACCTAAGACACCAAGTCTTGCCTTACCTCTGTGGCCCATTTTCCTCCCATGGAGCACTTGTTTTACTTCTTTGCGTTTCTGGACTGTTTTCATTTTTCATCTTCTTAAAGCTAAGTCAGAGAACAAATATATACATATGAATATTGTTTAAAAAAGAAAAACAACATTTTACACAGATCACATTTGCTTTTATTCTGACCACTTAAAATTTAATTTTAAAGGGATACACTCATTAGAGAGATCCACCTTGGCATATAGTTACTTGTTCTGTAAAAGAGGGCAAAGAGCTCCTATGTTGAAAAAAATCTCACCTATGAAGAGCAATCATAAGGGAAAGGAAAAAGAAGTAAAAAAAAAAAAAATCATATCTGTAACCTCATAACTGTGGCAGTACTGAGTCAGAAAAACAGGTAATCCTGTCTCCAAATAAACATGAACAGACACTTAAGCAAGAAGTCTAGCGGTAGGGCAAACATACAGCATGATCTCATAGTCTTCCATAAAATACAGCTAAAAGATTATTGGATCCGAGGCTTTACCTCCTTTTTATTTTACAAAGATCTTAGTGAAAGTTTTCTTCCATGGGTTTAATTAAATACCTTTAGAACATTTTTTAATTCATAAATAGTGACTATAAGGAATATATTCCAGTATCTGGCTATGACATAAACAATTATTTAATGTTATTTCAAAACTTCCACCTGGTTCAAAACTTCAATCCCTTGTTCCTGACTGTTTCTGTGATTATAGAAAGAAATAAAGAAAAACAAACAGCTATGAACGATGGCTCCCTAAGTCAGAAACTCCACCCCTTAATTTTTTTTACACATTTTTAACTGTCTAATCCCTTTTCCAAGTGAAAGAACCACAGACTACTTAATCTCTCCCAGTATGGGAGTCACTGCACACCTCAGATTATCCTTATCGAATTTCTCTACCATTTTTCCAGGTGTACAGTACCTACTTTAAAATGGGAGCAGCAAAGTCAGGGGTGATGGAAACTATTCAAAGTATGACAGATCACAGGTTCAGAGGTTCACAGAGTAGAATATCCTTCTCATACCCTCCCCAGTAAAGCCCTGGGTTTTATTTTTGCCAGAAAAACATGTTTTTGTGAAAGAACTGACTCATTGACTGCTACAAGGCAAAGTACCAGGATAGTCACCTGGCTTGAGAGATATATCAGCATTTGTAACTAGTCTCCCACCATACCTATGGTGATGGGGGAAAAACAGTATGCTCCAATTCTTCCTTTATTCCTAGCATTCCCACAGTGTCAGGTTTTACAGCTTCTGACCCATTAAAGCTCCCAGATAATTGCCACTTCAAATGCTGGGAAGTGGCTTTTAGCTGAAGCACACCCCTGTTCAATGGCTCAGTAGAGATTCTCCTGCAGCACCACCTCTAGAGCTCTTTTCCTGCAGTTCACCTGAGACAGAATGAGGCAGCCACATTGATTTACACTAAGGTCATCAAGTACTACTGTCAGAAACCTGTACAATTATTAATGCACCATATAGTTATAAAGTGCAAATCAAGAAGGAAAAACAAAAGCTTTACAGTTGCTTAAGGAGAGTAGGATATAAGCGATATAAGCTCTCCCCAGAGCAGGAGGTGACAGACTCAGCTTTATGAAGTAATTGTGGCTACTTAACTCACTAATCCACTTTTAACCTCAGTCTTTGGTTACTATAGGTCACTGAGTTAATAATTTAATTCTCACAGAGTGAACAAAATGCAAAGCTACAGTAAGTCAGCAGGAAAAGAAATTAAATTACACCTTATCGGGTAAATAATTTTCTTAATACTGCATCCATTAATTATTGACTCATAGATGCATGCAATCTATCCCCAGGCTTAAAAATATTTGCTTACTACAGACTGAGCAAGTAACTCAGATAAATACATTTCTGTCCCATATTGCAAAAAGGAATTGATTTGCACAGCATGAACTACTGAACGATGCCTAGGCTGAACTCAAACAACTGTGAATACTGTTTTCAAATCTTAAAAGGAGAAAGAAAAGGTACCTGGGAGGTGAATTTACTGCATAAATTCCCAATTCATTATTCATTTGAGCAGACACACACTTTGTAGACAGAAAGCTAGAGCATGGCAGCTCTTCAAATACCAGCAGTATCTCCAGGAATGCAGAGGCAAAAGGTACTCAGTTCATTCAAAGTATGTGAATGGATCTGAACTCCGTGTGAGATTTCATTGGGGGGATTTTATGCTTTGAGTTTATACCACTTACACAGAAGTGATTAACTATAGATCTCAACACTGAATTAGATGTCAAATATGAAAAGTCAGCTTGTGAACACTACTGAAAGATACTCTGCAACCATTACTAACAACTAATGCAAGAATTACACAGGATGGAGCAAACTTCGAAACTGTAAGTGCTACACAGATTTTGTGTGCTACCTCTCCCATACACAAACCCTGGCAGACCCAAAAGTTGTTTTTTTATGTGCAGACAGAGGCACAGAGGAAAACAAAACAAATCCTAAATGGAAAAACAATTTCCAAGACTGGTTTTTTTTTGTTTGTTTTTTTGTTTGTTTGTTGTTTTTTTTTTTCTGGTAGTGACTAACACAGTTTAAAATATGACTTAGTAAGAATCTGCCTGCAAATGGCTTTTAAACTGTCATGGCAAGAAACTAAACTCAGTAACCTTGAAGCTGTCATATTGAGAGACACTTATTCTGGTTCTTCATCTAAAACATGCCTATCCATTTCTTTTTAACAGCTCAGTGTTAAAAATTCTGCTCCCATGCCTCCTAAAACAATGATCTCTGCACTGTGAAATAGTGGTACCTTTGGCTTTGTATCTTTCTTTCTCCTAACAAATCACAGAACAACACAATGGTGGGGTTGTCAGGGTCCTCTGGACATCATCTGGTTCAGCTGCCTGCTCCAGCAGGGTGACCCAAACTCAGTTGTCCAGAGCTATTCCCAGACAGCTGTAGAATTATCTCCAAGGATGGAGAGTCCACCACATTTCTGGACAACCTTTGCCAGTGCTCAGTCATCTGCATAGGGAAAAATTGTTTCCTGACATTCAGAGGGAACCTCCTGTGTTTCAGTGTGTGCTCACCTGGTCCTGTCACTGGGCACCACTGTAAAGAGTCTGGATCCATCCTCTTTGTGCCTTCCCTTCATGTATTTTTTTACCTCTGTATTGTTTTCTACTTAATGGTTTAGCTTCAGCATGACCAAGTGGCAATCATAAACCTTTTTTTAACGCATGATTAGCATTGTTTTCTAAGGGCTAGAATAATAGATTCAATTTCCCTCAAAATCAGAAAGCAATTTAGCTCAGCTTTTCCTTTGGAGGTCAACTGTTCTAAATGTTAGGCAATAGAGAACCTTATCCACCAAGTATTTGCAGTACATCTTTTAGATCCTTTTTCAGAGTTCTGTCCAGATACCTAGTTTGTGAAGCCCACAGCCTCAATGCTTAGGTAAGCCCACTTAAGGGTTGCTCAGTCAAGGAAAAAAACCAACTGTCAGGATTGCCAAGCATGCAGAGACAGATATCTAGGCAACTAAACAAAAGTTAAGTGCTGTATTTTTGACTCATTCTTTTGTAAGATCACTCTTTTTCTGATTCAGGCATATAAATTCCACCTAAAATTAGGGGTGGGGATACAAACCTCTTTCTGAAGCTAAGCCTTACCTCTTCCTTTCAAATACATTTAATAACCAGAGATGTGCACTTCAACACTGATAAATTAGACACACCAGAACACACAAGTCCAGAGGAGCCCTGGCAATTCACTACTCCTACAAATCAGGAGCAAATATGATTTTTGTCTGATTTTTACTACAATTTGAGCAGTGTAATGGGAAATCACTGCAAGATTAACAAACCTGCTGGGAGAGAGCTTATGCCCAGCTCCTCCCTGCCACACACCCCAAGCTTTCCCTGTTCAGAGACACAAGGGCCATGACCTGAGGGCTCTGACAGCCAGCCCACAGCTCCCAGGGGAGAGACTAATAAGACTTCACGGGACCATCCTGACCAGTGCACTTTGGGTCATTACCCTGTTTTTTTCCTATTTAAACATGAGACTCCCTGCCTTCCCATTAACTTGTGATGATTTATGGGTTTTCAAACCGTGTGTCACCTGAAATCCCTCGTCCACACTAATTGGAAGATCAGGGGTTTATAAAATTAAATACTTGGCAACACTCTCTGACCTTTGTCAGTAGATGATCAGATGGTCCTGAACTCAATGGCAGGATAAATAGGATACTGATGATTACTCAATGTGTTCCTCTATCCAATGCATTGTACAGCCTCTTAAAATCTGTAAGGAAGTTGCAGGTCTACATACCTTTTCACTGGAGAAGGTGCAATGATTTTGGTAGTTCCTTCATTTTCCCCATTTGTTGTAATTTGGCTCATGTTCTTAGAACCTGGGGAAAAAAAAAAAAAAAGCCCAAAACAGCTGAATCTTGTAGCATAAATGTTTGCACGCCTACTCAGCATAATCACCTACAGGGCAGCATGAGAGATAAAATGACAAATAAAACATCTGGTGCATGCTCATCCTATTAAAGGCATGTAAGGATCACACCTTTATGTCTTAGCCCTATTCCTAGTTGTACCAGGGCACAATAAAGTTTAACGTGAAGCACATTCATTACTCTTCCAAATAAGACAGAGAAGTCTGAAGCTGTTGTTCTCAAAGGGAAACTCTGCCACTGTCAACAGAAGGAATTTCCCTGCTCAGATCAACAATGAGAATACAATTTGTATGAGGAGAATACAATTTGGTTCCTGCTGGTGTTATGATTTCAGTTTCCATGCTATGCTATTAACATCAATTTGTAATTTCCCTTCAGTTCACACATTATGTTTCCACCTAATTGGCAATTTCAGACTTTTTTACAAAATTGTTACCTTCTATATAAACAGATGTCAAGTAGAACAACAAAACAATATCATTATTGATGTAGATCTCTTCTGGACAGGATTCTGAGCATGTTCATTGAAGATAATTAAACAGATTGAAGATTATAATATTATGTCCTCTGGACACAAGCAGCAGTATCACATGGTTGTTAATACAGTGCTACAAACCCCAAGCCACTTTGACTGGCTAAAACAAAATTGTGACGTCTTAATTTAAGCTGGGAAAAGATGTATGGTAAGTTTTCTCCTCAGCCTCAGAAAAAGGATTTTTTCACAATTTCCTTCAACTTCCCATACCATCTCTTTGGCATACAAAGCCTCTGGACCCTACCTCAACACAAAAACTTGAGATTTTTCTGAAGCCCTTTGTCTGCTCATCAACTGGTTCTCACACAGGTTAGATTTGCCAGTCTTCTGCAGAAGTCAGCAAATATATGACTTTTTCAAACAAAGGAATTGATCTCAGTACTTCACATACTCCTCCATGAGGCAGTCATCAATTAAGTCATAGAAAGTCTTTGTCACTTAATGGAGTAATAAAAACTTGTGCCCCAAAACATATCACAACAGTTAAACAACTGCCAGAAAAATAGCCAAGGGTCAGATGATATAAAAGTAATCACCTCCAGAAGTAGACACCTCCAGAAGTGATCGTTTGCTATGTTTGGTAATATCTTTACCATTCTGCAGGTCACCCCTGGTGTCAGGCCACAGTGGGTTAATCGGGAGTTTTCTGTCCACACTCACAGCAACTGCAATGATTGTCTCCAAGGATGTTCCACTTGCAGTAACTTTTACTGACTACAGTACTGTTCTACCAACTTATACCTCTGTATAATATAATTATCTAAGATAAAAGAGTAGACTAAAAAAACTTTGTCCTAACACTAACCCCATTGCAAAACTTAAGCATATTACTGCTTTTTGCTTGCCAAGGCAGTAGGCCTCTCAAAAATACCTTAGGCAGAAATCCTGAACATCTCATTCGAGGCCAGTTTCCCTGGTTGTTTACATTTGGATAAGGTACTCTCAGGATTGAGTGCACTGCACTGAACTTTTCCAGTGAAGTGAATGCACACACAATTCCTTTTTACAGCCATATTGACACTGATTTGTCCATTCAATTCAAGCCAACTATTACTTTTTTAAAAACTCAAGTATCCAAAACCATATCAGCCTGGCAAGTAAGTTAGCTTGTCATGTCTTTCTTATCAGGTAAAGCCACTTAACTGACATTATCTGGAAGCAGTGTTTGTGTTTAAACCAAATCATGAGAGCAGCAGATAGCGTGACCAAATGGAAAACATGCAGTAACAGCTCATGCTTTGCACCCTGGGCTAATGTGAGCCTACAAAAATGAATGGACTTTCATATGTCTATACCAGCACAGCCTACTCTGTGATAAGAGCTGTTTTTCTTATTAGTTTCTAAGCCTGTAGCCTCAAGAGTTTGTTCATCTCACGCCCCATGACTGAAATGCGGAAGTAGTCACACCCATCCTTTTACCAAAGTAAAACTTTAAAGTATAAAGCTCAAATTAAGAAACATAAATTAGGAAACATAAATTAGGAAACAGCTAAAATCACCCCAAGATCCATTTTCTCAAAAATCTTACTTTCAAATCTTACAATTCTCTGGGAAAAGACTTTGTTTAGGCCAGACCAGCAGTTCTACCTACCATGGCTACCAGTAGGGTAGTGACAGGCATCTGTGGCAAAATGTGATTGCTTAGGGAATATCACAATACAGACAGTACTGTAATTGTAATACTCACAACCAGTTCTCCACCTGGCTTCTAAATCAGAATGGCAGCACTTATTTTACACTGGTTTATACAACTACTCCACATGCAAAAGCAGCGACAAACCAAGTCCTCAGCTACCAAACAACAACAAATCCTAAGCAACATGTTTTCCACCACTGAATAAACTCAGACCCACAGCAACAGGTCTGGTCACAACAATGTTTGTCCTGAGAGGATGTTCCCAAGGAGCTTTTAATGTTCAGCACTCACCCAAAAGAATAATGAACACTTTCACCCCATGCTGTGAAAACTGAACATTATCAGTCAGGTCCTAAAACGGCAAGACAGAACAGCAAGAGATCCTATTCCACATTTGAGTTTATTATTTGCAAGCAAAGCAATTCTCTCTCAGCTGAAAGGGGAAAAGTAAGCAAATTAATGAAGTTACACTTATCTCACAAGACTTGACAGAACGAAACAAAAAAACTCTTTCTCTAAATGAACACCAGCTTGAATACCGGCCTAAACATACAGCAAAAAAAAAAAAAAACCATGCATTACTATAAAAACACAGTCTAGATCTAAGATAAAATCCTAGCCATTAAAGTTGCCTGATACAATTTTTGCACTAGCCCTAGAACAAGGGAGATATGAAATGTATCAAACAAGTGACAAAATGGAGGGTACTGCATTTTAAACCACTGCAATCTGTATTCTAGGAAAATAATCTGCTATGCTAAAGCCAAAAGGCCTGCACTGTTTCTCCTATCAGGTGAAGCAACCAATGGCAGTAGCTTGTATGCACAAAAAATAGTTTCTCTCTGTTGACATATCATCTCCTTTGATCTTGATGTTAAACCACAAATATTTTTACTGAAAACAGAAATAATATTTTCTATCACTGTCTTGGCTGGCACCTGCTCCAGCTTGTAACACAGAGTTCACCAAATACGTGCAGTCCTAAGGTCTTTAGCCTACTTCAGTGGACCAATGAGATAAAGAAACATTATTGCTTAGCTCTGCTAGAGATAACTAACCTCTACCTTCAGGTGACAGAAAAAAATATATAAAAAGCACATATTATGTTTATAACATCAGAACATGTACACAAAAAGAAGCATCAAGGGGAAGGGTTTTAATCGGATGTCAGAGGTTCAAGGTTTTGGCACTTCACAGACCCTTATCTGATGGAGGCAATGCTAATGTTATATGCTGCAGTCATGCACTTGTTCTAACTGTCCCCAAAGCCACTGCTGTGGCTGGTCCTATCACTGGAACCAATAGATTAAAAAAAAAAAACCATTAAATAAAATCAAAATGGCTAATTGCAGTGATGGCAAAAACGAAGCCTTTAATACATTTCATTTTGCAGTTATAAGAAAAGATAAAAAGGGGAAGAAGCAGATGAGGAAAGATGCTGAACTCAGAGAAGGTGGCAGGAAGTAATTTCACACAAGCTTTTTGTGAGCTGTTGTTAGATTTGGGTAAGTAAATGGAAACCTGACTTTCATCTCCAAAAAAATTAAATCATAGGACTTTGTCTATCTATATCCTAATTAAAGATGTATTTGCCAGAAAATACCTTAAGATATAATACATCTTAACTGAAATTACCCTATTTAAAATGTTGGACAAGTCATATTTAACCTTAATATACTATACTACAAACAGAAAATTAAGAACAAAGGACTAGCCATCAGGGATGACTATCTGCATAAGGTCACTATGCAAAAGGAATATTTATTTTAAGAAGAAATATAATGTAATTTTCTCAAATATTTTAGTCAGGGAAACTTTTACATAACCTGTAAAACTTATTAGAGTACCAGGTTAATTTGCAAGATAAAAAATAGTCTAGAAAATAAAATCTACATTGGGATAATATATTTAAGGAAATTATGCTTAAAATATGACAAATAGTCTTGATTTATTGTGTGAAATGGACTTTGTTATATCTAAGAACAACTTTAGGTAAAAAGAGGTAGATTTATTTTATGAAATAAACTATCACATGTTGTCTGACACAGGAAGGAGAATCAACATGAGTCTTCATTCATCTCCTGAAAGCCTGTTTAAATGGAGGAAGAATATTCAATTTTTTTCACTGTGAGTAGCAAAGACAAAGTAAAAAAAAAAAGAAGAAAATATTCTTATTCATAGGGAAAGATGGCATTTAAAAGACATAGCTCTCTTCCCTCAGCCCATATTTTGAGCTGGTAATTAAACAAATGAATTTACATTAATATAATCTAAGTTAATACATTTGTCCCAGTGATATGACTGTACATTTAAAACATATGGGTAATCAATTAAGCTGAATTTGAAAAGAAAACAGATGGATGATAGAGATTACACAACCACATGTAAGTAAAATGGTGACAAAGCAGAGATTTTATTTTAAAGTGGGATAAAGTGTTTAAAGCCACCCAAATAGCAAACACATGTTGTGAAAAGAATTCTGCATCCACTTACATCAGCAGAAGAGGCTACGGGAAAGTTTCAGTTTTCCCTCGTATTTCCAGCCAAAGAGACTGAAAACAAAATTAACAAATACAACACCTGCACAGCCTTGCAGCAACACAGACTAACTTTACTGCCTGGGCTAAGGCAAACATTATTTTAAACCAAGAGCTGAATTTTAGCTGACAAATAGACACACAAATTTCCTGAAACAGAACCAGGGACAAATGAGGTAGGAAATGCTGTTTGGCTTGAGTAGCTGCCCTAAGAACAGAAGAGTCCAGCTGAACAAAAAGTTTAATTAATTAGGTTCAAGGATCATTATCTTCTTGTCCTCTCAGACACCCACTTAAAACTGCACACACAATGAAACATATCAGAATCAGAAAGCAAAGCAATTCTCTTTCTACACTAAATAAAATAAAATAAAAATTTTTTAAATGTTGTAAACTTCCTCTATTTTCTAAGACTATACTTTTAATTCTGTTACATTTCAAGAGCCACCACAGCTAAAAGGCAGAGTACACCATTTTTGTTTCTAAATCAAAAGACAAAAGATCACATTCAGGATAAATACTGTAGGTTTCCAGTGGCATATACCTGCCTTCTTTTAAAAAATAGGTTCTAAAATTCTATAGAGGCATATTGAACCACGATAAAAGAGAGATATTATTTACATTTTAAAGCCCAGACAAGTTTTTTCTCAAATACCAATACACACACATGTGCTTAACTCCTGGCACAAGTTTGACTGAACTGTGTGTGTCTGCTTGTCATAGATGAAGGTAAGCAATACCCATGTAATCATTTGTGGACCTGGAGCTTGACATCAAATTTCAGGAAGCATCCATTATCTAGGGCATGACTTCTGTGATCCAAGCTTAATCCCATCTCCTCTAACACCTGTGAAAACTTCTATTTTGCCATGACAGCTTCCACATGCAGAACAGATTTCGAGCTCACACATCTGAAGCATGTTAAAGTTGAATGGCACTAACTTCTGTTCCACTTAATATCAAAATAAAGGGATACTGTCCTTGAAATGGGAAGAGGGTGCAAAAAGTGGCCCCTTGGGTCAAACAGGCCAAACAATGGGATACTAAACAAGACACACAGGTATAAAATTCGCTTGCAAGAGACGGGTCTCCAGAGAAAAAAACATGCTCTCACTGTCTGTTTTCAAACTTCCCTTTCAAACTTTACATTAGACCTACACACATGGGGGCTTATCCTCTTTAATCCACAGCAACTCTTTTATTTTTTTCTGGAAAGCTGGAGGTTTCATATCCTGCTAACTAAGATCTAAATACTGACTGAAGGCAAAACACAGAATCCATTCTGCAAGATCCTCAAGGACACTGCAGCAGTTCTGAGTCACTTCGTGATGATAAAATGAACCAAAAACGAAGACATCTGCCCCCAGGTCAGCAGAGAAGGACCTACCTGTCTGTTGTGTTCTTTTGGGGTAAGTCTTGCTGCGACTTCTTTCAATGCTCTGGTCAGGCCGTGGAAGCTGCACGGAAGGGTCTCTGGTCATTCTCAAAGATGTTTTTCCACTTCAAAACACAATAAAATAATGGAAAAACAGTTGGGAAAGTTACTTAAGACTGAAAAAAAAATGCTCTTAACTTCTCATCCCACCCCTGGTTCTTCTGTTGAGCAGCACGACCCTGAATTTTGTTTCAAAATCATCAAAAGATTGTGCCAACCACTCCTATATTTAGCATTTTCAAGTGGAGATATGCCACTAAAACAAAATGGTTTTTGTTAGGAATAGCTTAAGATAGCATGACCTTTTCTAACCTAGAATATTCTAACGTACAACCTTCTTAAGTAACAATATTCCTCCCTGAACTTTTTCTGAAAGTTTCCTCCCAGGAAAACATGTTTAATATATTGTTTACACATATTTAATATTGTTCAGCTCCAGACAGTCAGGGGCTACTTCTCTGGCATGTGGAATGACAGCCAGAAAGACTGCAAAACAAACTGTACTACAGGACTCTCACTAGAAAACCCCAGCTGACAAAAAATTGAGTAAAAGTCTTGATTCTTGTTTACAGTAAGGTTTTTATTCACTGCATAATTGAAGTAAATTATTAAGTTTCAATAAATTCTTTTATACTCATTGTAATGTTCCCCTCAGTGTGACTAAGCAGAATATAGTGGTCATAAAAAAAATATAAAATTCATATTCCTCCCCAAACTCCATACTTGTTCCTGGAAACTTATTACACAAGAGAAGTAATTGTCAATAGTAATTCCTTAATACCTGAAGTTTGATAATTTTGAAGTAAAAGCTATTGTACTAGAAAGTACTAAGCAACTATACAGGAATTATTTATGTAGATTTTTTTTTTTAATTATGTGAATAGACTTCATGAAATACTGATAGTATTTTCACCAATAGCCCTTCACTGATAGTCAACACTGCAGAATTTAAATGTTTTCAGAATTCTAAAATAATTTAAGGACAGAAAAATCTCAAATCCTAAACATACATCACAGTAATGTGGGGTTTTTTGTGTTTTTTTTTCTTTTTGTAGTTAGTTTAAAGCATGCTCGAAGTTACCCAGAAAACTTTTCTGTTCAACTTTTAAGTTTGGGACCCATAACAGTCTTGCAAATTCCAGAAGCAATTTTAACAAAACATCTGGGAATAGGACCTTCCACCCCCACTAAGCATTCGATCTTAAGACAAGAAAATTGCCCTCCTGAAAACTGGCTGACACACAATGAGAAGTACCTAAAAGATTTTACAAAAAAAAAAAAAAAAAAAAAAAACAAAAAACAGAACAACGTTAAAAAAAACCCCACAACATCACAAGACAAATTAAAGTATCATGATTCCCTCCACTTACACAGAGAAACAGTGGGATTATGGTTTCTGTTCTGAGCTAATGATGTGTATGGATACACAACACTGTCACTGCTTTTGGTGATACAATGGGGGCCAAAGATAAAAATGGAAGACAACCAAAATTGTCAGTTATGACCATCATCCCAACATGGCAAGCCTGATCACAGATCACCCATGACATTTATTAAAATAGGAAGACAAACTGAACTGTGCCACCAACAGCAATAGCTCAAACATAGTCAACTGCTTCATAGCCTGTTAGTTTTTAATTGATTGGAAAGTTCTTGCCAGTACAAAGCTTTCTCTTCCCCAGCACCAGTGCCCTGCTCCAATCTGCTGAAGTGATCCAACTAAAAAAACTCATCTGCAGTACTCTGGCAGGAATCAGTGAGCTACTACTCATTGTCCCGGATGGGGCAATGCAGGCCAGGATCCATTAGAAACACAAAAGTCAGGACAATCATTGCCCTGTTATCCACAGCAAGGAGAATCTGGATCATGCCAGAGAATGTGACAACTCAGTCTGGATTAGGAAATAGGAAAATTGAGAAAGATCTGCCTAACTAATGATTATCAACCTTACTCATTATGATCCATTTATTTCTTGCAGCATAGTGGAAACAATGCTCCTTATCCATCCTTAATTTCAAGTTTACATTATCTTTCAAGTTTAGAGCCTTGAACATTCTTCTAATGTTGTCACCTATTCAAGTCAGAAAACATACACCCTCATTTTTGTATTCCCCAGCTGTCAGGAAAACCTCTTTAGGACATGAACATAATTTCAGGATTTATAAGGAGATAATGATTTAAAGAGTTGACAAAGCTGCTCCTACTTTGAATACAGGCTATAGCAAGCCTCAACCAATTCTGGGGATCTGGAGAAGAAACATTTGTCCCAAAACTGCCAGGCTCCCAAAGAGAGTCTGTTAAAATGGCCCTGGTTCATCTTTCAACTTCAGAACCATACTGGGTCATATTCTGGGTGGTGATTTTCTTTCACTGGAAGGAAAGAGGAGAAAGGGAATGAAGAAGGAATAAACTGAAGTTTAAACTATGAAAAAAATTCACCTGTACCGATGTTTATAACCTATGGATCCAAACTTGCTGATTTTTCTTGACAGAGAGTTTGATTCATTCTCTGGCACCCTGTAATTTCAAAATAAAATAACAGAGTAAGTTGCATAGATAGGTCAGAACTATAGTCCCCTTCCCAAGTCAAGAAAAAATAATACCTATTTGGGCTCAATTTTTTTTTTTTTTTCCTGCAATTTCCTCTTCATCCCTATATCTGGACAGATTCTTATGGGGTTGAGAGTCTCCCAAAGCCACCTGTTTGTCACCCCTATTTTGACTGCACACCTTTTTATTTCAGAGTCAAGTGTAAATTGCTGGAACCAGCAGCCTTTCACGTAATTTTGGGAGAAGGCAAACCTACCCTGCCACAGCAGTGAGATTGCAGGAAGGACTCTCAGTTCACTCATTTCCAGCACTGCTAAAGGCAGAGGATTTAATTCACCAATTCCCAGTTAGACACCTTAGCACATTTCTCTTGGTGTTCTTTGCAACAGTAAAATCAAGTGCTTTGAGATGTGCAGTACTCAAAGCACTTTGAGAAATATCTCTCAAAGATACTTGAGCAGCACTTCTCAAAGTATCTTTGAGAAGATTTTTATACACCTCAGCCCCTCAGTAGCAAACAAAATGTTATGGAAATTCAATGAATTTCTATTAAATATATATATATATATTTCTGTGCACTGTAGAAAATAGTAATGTCTGAATTCCAACGGCTTCCCTCTAGCCAATGCTGCTACAGAAAATCTGATGATTAAATAAATGATCAAAATCTATACGGCAACTTAAATCCTGCCATCTTTCTCATAAAGCCTACTACATGCAATCTGAAGTACTGTTTAGAAAAGAATACTAAGACAAAAGAAACCACCAGACTACCCAGTTTTAAAAACATTGCTTCACATCACTGTAAGAAAAGGTGCTGGCTTTTAAAAGCATTCCATAACCAAGAGCAGAAACGCGTTTCCAGGCAGCAAACTTTTGTTGCATGACTCTGCAGATGTAACAAGGCTCCCAACTCAGTGTAGTGGCCCTATGGCAAACACAACCTAACTTCTGCATCACTCACCTGAAAAATGTATGATGCTCTACACAGCATTTCCAGAGATGTTTGCATGTGACCTTGTTACGTGCTTCAAAAAAGAAGGAAGTTTCATTGCACTGAAGATAAAACAAAACAAATGAATCTTCTTATGGGGGATCCTGCCATTGAAGTAAATCTGATTTACTGAACAAAAGAAACAGCCATTGCATGTTAGTCCATGCAAGAAAAGTAATCAGCACAACAAAAAGCATGTTCTATAATTCTGTATAATTCTTCATTTAAAGTGGTTTTCTTTTCAAAAAACAGAGAAAAGAGATTATTGAAACACTTATGTTCCTTCATTCTTGTTCATACACATCATCTTTTTTCCTAAATAAAACACACCAGTCGGGTTTTTTTTCATAAATTATGTTTCTGATGTTTTCTGAGACAGCAGCTCAGATGTCAATCAAACATATTCTGGTTAACAGTATAAATAAAGACAAGAATAAATGAAAGAAAGAAAAGAGCTCAAGATCTGTTATAAACTATTATGAAGCAATGACAGAGGAAACACATAAAACAGGCCAAGGTAAACCTGAGGGGGAGAAAAAAATGAAGAAGAGAACGGTTTTCTTTTTTATAAAAAGCTAACTTCAGAATAATTCAAAATGCTAGGAAAAAGTTGAAAGTCTTAAAATCTAACTTAAGATCTCTTAAGGACGACAACAACATCTAGAACAAAAGCATATACAAAGCTTAATAGCCGATTTCTGGAAACCAGCAGAGAAAAGTGGGACACATACAAACTATATCATATTTCCAACAGGAAAGGAGAAGCAATGGACACATCACACTGTTTGTTTTCAACAAACACTCAGATGTGTTCACAAAAAATACCCTTCCATCTATTTTTCACTTGGTGAACTCAAGCGCTCGGTGTTTCAGCTGTGATTTGCACAAAGAATGAGCAATCCCAGTGATGTCAGTGTGAGAGCTCAGCATGGCATTACACCCCCTGTAACAAAACTGATTCTAAAACCATTTCACCAACATGTGAGTTACAAAGGAAGGTTCACACCACCTTCAGCAGCTGATTTTGGACAATCTATGCCCTTGCATTACTTCTGGAGTGCCATGCATGCACAAGAGCTCAGGCAAGTTTCTCCCCTTCCTCATTTATTATTGTTATTATTATCTGCAAACACCTTGCAAACTGTGAATTAATTCTCTATGTTCTCTAGAATTCAAAATTTCACCTATTAAAAGAAACCCCAGTTATATCTCTATTAACAGCTGTCAAGCAGCCTCACAAAATCACAAATTACCTCCTGAAGCAGCTTTTCCTTCACTTTGAAAAAAATAACAGTAAAACAACAGAATTTTCTACCTGTGGTTAGAATAACACAGATTTTATTCCCTGACAAAAAAAAATATACATGAGCTTATTTTCTCCCATGCCTTATTTCAGTTAAATGTCTGGCTGGAACAGCCCCATGGAACAGGCAAGGAACTAAAATAATTCTCTGGTCTTCCATCAAAAGCACATTTTACTCTCCATGGCAAAAGAGAAGAATACAGGCAGTACAGTAAGACAATGACCACCAAGAAACCTAGGATTCATCTGATATTGCTGTGTATATCGTAAAATGACTTTGTAGTACATTGGTCCCATAAATATATTCCCAAAGTCCCTCAGGTTTAATAGGGATCATCATCTCTCTGCAGGATTCACAAGTGGCTTAACTTATAGGAAAAAAAAAAAAAGTTGAATTCATGAAAAGTAAAGGCTTCCTGAAAAATCTTGAAAATAGTTAAGGAGAAAAATAGATTTACCTTGGACTCTTCCAGAGTAACAATATTGCTCTTTCTCCTCTGATGGCTAGAAACAAGAGTCTACCCACTGAAAAATCATAATGCATTTTACATTGTAAAATTTTTAAAGAAAACATGTAAAGTGGTGCTTTACGTTAGCTTATTTTGCACATAACAGAAAAGTAGCTTTGGATTTCATTACTTGATTTATATTACAATTTTTATATTAAACTGTCATCTAATATGTTTTCATATAAACCCACCCAACTATAATCATCTTCAAAAGGATAATATCAAACTGGATTGTAGTATTGCAAACTTGATGAAATATGAAATGTCAGTTTAGCTTCTGTTAGGAAATAACTCAATGACTCACTTTTAATATGCAGGGTCTTGCTCCTTCTTTGTTCCCTCCCCCTTTTTGGCACTTAAATTTATTTAATTATATAATCTCAAAGGAATGAGTTTCTGGTATGTGGGAAGAGAGGGGCAGAGAGAAGACAGGTATGTTTTTGGGTTTGTTTTTTTTTTTAAAGAGAATTTTTAAAATAAGGTGTTTCTGCCATATCTTACTGTTAGACCAGTTTGAATGCTGCTGGCATTCAATGACAGTGGGAAAAAGTTGGGGGGAAAGTTCTATTCCTGTGGGGAAAAAAGTTCTAGTCATCAATTTTGTCTTCTTTAATTTACAGTTTTAGAGCTTTCTCATGCACAGAACAAAAAGCAGGAAAACAGATTAATATCAGTAAGTGAAAATAACAGGGGCCATATAGTTCTCCTGTCATATCATAGAAAGATCCAACCAGCAAAAATTACTGATTTCATCATATGAAGGCATTATTTTCTAAGGTAGAAGAAAGTGCACCCTATCTGGTAAGAAAAATATTGATGATGCTGAAACATCTAAACTTAGTATCCAGCAATCAAAAGCAGTAAGGGAGGGCAAAAAACAAAAGAGGGGTTGTGGGGAGGATGTGAGAGGAAGATAATAACTCTATAGAACCAATTTACCAAAACATTATGGAACTCAGATCTGGAAAATGAAATAATTGCCTAAAAATCATGGGACAGACCAATAAAGCTTCTGATAACATACTCGGGTTTATTTATTTGAATTTGAAGGAAAATCATGTCTGAAAACTATGGTTTCAAAACTAATGCTTGTTATAACTCAATGGCACAATTAAATTTTATTAGAGAGGAAAAAGAGACTAAAACACTCATCCTTATCAAAGGCGAAACAATTGATAATTCCTTCACCATTTCTCAGCTTATCTGGGAAGGATTCTGTAACTTACTGCAACCGAGTCCAGTATGACACTGCTTAGAGCACAGTCAGGTTTAGGACTTCCTCCATATTCCTTTTAGGACTTTTTAAGGCTTCCAAGAGCAGTGATTACCCTGATAATTTATAAATGCTTATATAAAAAGTAAGCAGTACTGAAAACAGCAGTATCTTTCTGGATTAACATCTCTCCCCCAAAGGAATTAGTTGATTTATATAGGTAAAGCGAGTCATGTTAAGACCATGACCTTTTGTTCCCAATAAGAGACAACATTTTTAGCATTTTGAACATCACCATTTCCTACAGTGTTAGCTGGGTGTTTTTCTTATTATTCACATATAGCTGAACCAAAAGAAATAAAGACCTATTGTAATTTTACTAACAATTTATAGAAAATGACACTTCCAAAGTCATTCAGCGCTGTTTGGTGCCTCACAAGCTTCTCCTGGCTACTCAACCTGCTGCTTTCAGAGTGCCTAGTGTACAAAAGGTAAGTCACAGTAAATCATGAATTGCTCCCACAGCAGTCCTGGCTGTCTGCACTCTGGAGATCTGTCTCCTTTAAGCCATCTTGGTGCTTGTCTGTTCTTTCAGGAAGCCCATTTTGCTGATCAAACAAGTAGAAAATCACTTATTTTTGTATGATTATTTTCAATCCCATCTGTGACTTGCAGGAGCAAGGGAGGGGCAGGATAACGCGACCAGAGGCTGCAAAAGCACCCTTACAGCAATAACCACCCATCAAGCTGTGGGACTACCTCCTCCTAACCCTGAAAAAGGCACACACCAAAAAACGTGAGGATAAGCATTACATATCCCTCTCCTTTTAGGTGCTTTAAAAACTTGTCCTGCAGTCTCCAAAACATGCTACAGCTCATGCTGCTAGAGCCTCACCACCATTTTAGCCATAGCAGAAGAGACAGAGAGACTAGCACAGTGGGTGCAGATACCTTGTCTGCATTACAAGCTTATACACAGATGGACACTGAGTTTTATGCTGGCATCCAGAGCAGCCAGAAGACTGATCTGGCAGGGCCTTTAAGATCTTCACTAGGGAGCTGGGAATTGGAACAATGCTACACACCCTAATACCCACACATCTCAGGTGAAAGATTAAAAGCGGGTTACAAAACCTTTCAAAGGAGACAACTCAGAGGGGTCATTGCTCTGCCTAAGTACAGAGCACCTCTGGTGCGGGAACCCCCGGCCTGGTTCAGGGGGTCTGTGTGGTAGTAAAGTCTCTCCTCCAACCCGTGCTTCCAAAATAAACTCTGCAGCCTCTCGTTGTTCGGTCTCAAGGCAGTTTATTGCAAGCTATCTATTTTCTTCTCGGGCTGCTGTGGTTTGCTCAGCAGCTCAGGCAGAGGCACACACACACCCTGACATCCTCTCTGTCTGCTGTCTTTTTCTTCTCTCTCCCTGCCCAGGGCTGCTGCTACCTTTTATATGATACGTTACATAATACATGTTTACAGTTTTTCCCCAATGCCTACTACCTATATTAAATGGCGCTTTTCTACTCTAAACCAATCCATAAGTGCCAACATCATCAGGAACATGGAGGTAAGGAAGAAGAAGGAGGAAGAACAGGATCAGGCCCACTTTCCTCCATCTTAGAACTTTTGACCCCCATGTACAAAGTAAAAACCCCCCTGTACAGGTGTTAAAACCCCCCTGTACAATACTAAAAAATTTTCCCCTCTATTTTGTAACTACTTCTACTATGCTATCTAACCCTTTGTGACTGCTTGTTCCACCTTCAAAGTTGGTAACTCATTCCATGGCTCAAACTCAAGATCACAGCTGTTTCCAGCTGCCTGCCAGGGTTTAAAATGGCTCTGACCAAGGCCTGGAACCTCCAAAAATGTCTGAGGGACATTTTGAGTTCCAACACTCTGTGACCAGTACACAAGTTCATGAGTGCTCGGCAAACAGCTTCCTGCTCACTCTGCCTTGCCAACCTGATTACACAGCTTTCAGTCTCAGAAATGCTTTGTGCCCAGCTAGCTCAGTTCCTAGGCAGGGCAAGCTCAGCTCCACCTGGAAGACAAGACATGCACTTAAAATGACAGCTCTTCTCTCTGAGGGCCGGAAGATACCCTGTTCTTGTACTTCATGGATTACTCCCAGGATAAGAGGCCACTGTCAGTAGATTTACGCCCATTCCAGAGAGCACTGAACCCGCCCACAGAGCAAAAATTATTCAAGAACCACTGATTCAGAACAGGCTTTAGCTACCCTAATTTACAAGACATTTATGGGCTCCCAGCAATGCAGGCTCAGAAAATTAAGAATAAAACCCCAAAAGCACATTAGGAGCCATGCCAGCACACACACCACTCCTCACAGCCACAGCTACTGCTACATAAGGAGGGCTCTTGCCCCGTTGCAGGGCACACTGCACATATACATATTACACCTGCACATGTAACAGATTTATTAACACTGGCTCTGAAGCTACTTCTTCAGAACATTATTCTTTGCCAGGCACATACCTGGTTATCATCAGTTCTAAATTTCAATAGGAAGTATTCTGTCTTTAGACATATGCAGACAAATCACAGCTTATGTAATAAACAATGTACTATTACTGGTTACACAAGGTCAATCTTTAGGAAAATTATACCAAGTTGGCAATTAAAATTGATAAAGCTGTGCCAGTTGCATGTCAACATTGAAACCAACACACCTCAGCTTTACATTACAGCAATTCAAAAACACTAAGGAATTTAAAAAAGAAAACAAAAGAAAGCTGACAGCATCACCTTAATGTCAGTGAATTTAATTTTATGCAGGCCTTCAACTGATCTTAAAGTTCTTCAATGATGGCTCAGATAGCAATTAAGAAAAGACAGGAAAACCCCCAAGCAACCAAAACAAGCCAAAACTACTTAATTTGACATACTAGCATCACTGGGCTTGCCCACCTCCACCCATTACTATCACTCTGAGTTAAGTGGGTGCAAATGCAAATGATGCAAAAGTCATTTGCAATTCTTAAGCCATAAGAAAGATCAAACTGCTATTTTTGTCTGGAAACTATACATATAACCATACAATAAATTGGACTTAAGACTGAGAGTAACAGATCTTCAAATCCTGTTCAATCTTCCCAAGAGCTGCAGGAACAATAAAACAAATTAGAAGTTCCTGGCTGGAATTTGTAGCTCAAGACAGATTCCAGCATTTGATAGGAAAAGAAGGGGTATGCAGCCAAACCACCTTATTAACATTATTTTTCAGACTTATGGCACTTATGAAAAAGTACATTAAAAAGACAAAGCATATTTACAATGTAGCCTGGACTATTTAAAATAACAAAAAAAAATATTGTATTTAGACAAGTTTCAGCCACACAAAATGGGGAAGATTATGTACTTTGGACTTGCATCAGTGGTTGGTATTGCCCCTGAAGAGTCATTACCAATTTCACCTTGTGAATTCATCTGAATATGGAAGACTGCAGAGGAATGCACAAAAATGTGGAAATCATTTTTAACTGCACAGATTGGAAGATTGATCTGAAAATACCCAAATTTCAAGATATCATCAAATAAAATTTTCAAAATTCAAAAAAACCCTTCTATTACAGCAAAAATGATGAAAGCAAGTGTTTTGCACATTGAATGCTTCTGTTTTGTGAAACAGGAAAAGTAAGAACAAAAGTTTTGCATAAACACTGCTAAGGAGTGAAATCATTCACATGCATGTTCAGACATAGAGCAATGAAGTAAAAGGCTCAGTTGCAGCAAACAGCACCGGGGTGCAGGGACCAGCACAAAACTGCTTGGTACCTACATACAAAAAAACTCCACGTCTCTCACTCCTGCCTATTATCACATTTACATTCCCAGCCTACACAGTCTATCAAAGTGGTTTCTCTCTGTTTCCTTTCATGCTCCTAGTTGAGAGAAAAATCTAGGAAGCAGGCCGTGCTGCTCACATGGGGAAGCACAGGAGGTGTGCTGGGCACCCCTTCCACCAGTAACTTCCACACAGAGCATCCATTGTGATCCAGCTCTGTTTTGCCGGTGGAGAGGGGAGGGCTTTGGCAGCCACCTGTGTTACTGGATTGTTTACAGCAAGATTGCTCCACAGACAGGATGTCAGGACCTATGCACAGGCATTAGATGATTTTCTCAGTTTTCTGAGAAATAAACTTCTTTAATCTTCAAAAATTCTTGGCAATTTTTTGTCATGTTCAGGGAATGTGAACATGTGAAGCCCTTGCAGGGGAAGGGTTCCTAATTTCATACTGATACTTAGAGGTGCCCAGGAGGACCTAACGCCTTTATAGCTCGGAATTCACAGCATGGATTCATGCAGGGGAACAATGAAATACTGATTGAATGATTAACACCACTGAAAAAGAGCTTCAGTCTCATATGGCCAAATATTAAAAGCACTATTTTGTTTACAGCGATGACCTAAGGGAGAAAACATAATACAAACATAGTAGAGAAAGACAGAACCAAAATGCTGATGGTCATGCTTGTACATAGATAACACATAGTAACAGGTGTGTAGGAAAAAAATACGAGGCAGCTAAATATAGAGGAATTATTCTCATGGAAGAGATATGAAGAAGTACAAGAGGTTAGACTACAAAACAGAAAAGCCAAAGCAACTTACTTTTTTATAAGACGCTAAGCAATAACCTCTTCTGCTCAGTAAACATCAAATTTATGAAGAGTGAAGCATTGTAAACAAGAAAATGAGCAGCCAAAAGTTTGGCTGACACAGATGAAACAGCATGGGGTTTAGGTAGTCTGAAGACATGGACTTGTACATTTAGACTGTCATCTGTCAAGATCAGATGTCCATTTCCACCCCTCTAGTAGGAAATACACAGATTCTTCTGGCATGGTTGAAAAAGTTTCACACCAATCTCAGAAAGCAACAACAAAGAAGTTACCATAAGTAACTCCATCCAGGGGAAGAGCTTTGCTGGTGCTAAAGGGACCCAACAGCTTCCTCTTTATGAGCAATGAAAGCTGATAGTTAGTGTGAACATGGATCAAAACCCATCCTGCAGAGAGTTTTTACAACATATGGAAAACAAGACTCACATAAAACACTCGGTTCACTCAGAATTAATCTGCTCAGACATTGTCTGTAACTTACATGGTATTAGCTCCTTCACTTTATGCCATAAAGTTCAATTTAAAGACATGGAAAAGCCCCCATTATTTTTACTCCTCCTGAACCTCTTCTGGAGCTCTCTACAACTAAGTGGAATAGACATTCCAGACTTGATATACCACATCTGATACAAGGAAAGTATTCATTACTTGGGCTGTAAAATATTACAGGAGGCAGGATGAAGTGAAAATGGCATATTTACTCTCCTATAATACACTCATGTGTCACATGAGCGACAAAGTGATAGCATTTATTCAACAAAAAACAAATGGAATAAAATAAATTTGTGAGTCAGATTTTTTAAGATTATTGGAACATACATTCATACAAATACACTGATGAGCTTTTCCTCCTCTGTGTAGAACAGCATAAATTGTTATGACAATTTTAATCCACAGACTGAGGTTACTGTCTGCCTATTGCAATATATTATTTTGTTCAAAGTACCCCCCAGCTGTTAAAAAAAGGAAAAAGAAGATTTTTCTGCGCCATTTTGGCCTTTCTTGTTAGGATATGAAGTGCTATACAAATACTTCAGATTAATATTAGTTGCAAAGGCAAATTCAGTGAAGGTACACACCCCTGTACTTACTGTTCTACCCAACAATTTCCTAGAAATACCTGTCAAGGCTTGAAATTGCCAAGTTCTGTCAAAATATTTGCCTTATGATCACAATGGTAAGAGCTCACCAGCCATCAATATTCACAGCCTCAACTTTTCCAAAACCTTCCAGGTTTTCTATTCAGCATGTTAAGCCTTTGCAATGTTAAAAGAAAACTGTGGAAATGTGGCATCAAAGAGAAGCTACAGCTTCACTTCCAAGCAGTTCACTCCAAGTCAAACTCGGACAGGTTTATACATGAACTATCACCCACTCTTTACATGAAACATGGTGAAAAGTTTTCCCAACCTTGCCCCAGCCTTTAAATAACTCTTCAACAAACACACCTTCAGAAATAAAATTCCCACAGATTACCACACCAAATTTTAACAAGCCACTCGGGGGTAACAAAAGAGAGATTTGCTAAGACATCTGCAAAGACACCAGAAATGCTATCCATAACAGAAGCAAGACAAATGTCCTCATGGAAAAACCATGGATGAAAATGACAACCATTACAAAGCTGAACAAAAACACATAGACAAACAGTAAAGGGTATTTTTGCCAGCAAGTTAATTCTATTTAAAACTATAAACCATAAGTCCTTATGAAACTGCAAACTTTTGTGTTTCCAAAAAGACATACAAAGTATTTTCAAAAAATAATTCAACCAACTAAACTTACAATTAAACCAGACAGCAAAAACTACAAACTGATTGCAACTATGTTTTTTATTACATGTTATTATTTTTTCCTACATTCTCAACAATCTCCTTCCTCCTTTTCCTACTCCTCATGCTTTGTAGGGGAAATTTTGTTTGTTTGTTTTGTTTGTTTGGGGTTTTTTTACTTAGTCTATCTTAAAACTCCTCTCTTGCTATCAACCTGCTGTCCTTGCCCCACGGGAACCAATATTGCTTTCTCTCAAATGGTCTAAGAGCAAAGAGATGTTAAACTCTCACAAATGAGTTTGAAGCTATATAATGTGTTTTGTTTTGCGCCTGACAGCTTTGTGAGGTTCCCTTCACCTACATTTGGTTTCATACAGTAAATTTCAGTAAAACAAATTAGATTTTGACAGACACACTAAATTTCCACCTTCATTAGACATATTTTTTTTTAATCTTTTCAGGCCTAAATAGAAACTTACATCTTTTCCCAGGACTCGAAGTTCAAACTGCGTTTCCTTGAAGTGAACTTTTGTAATTCTAGGCCTGTAGTATTGAGAAAAAAAAAGACAGACCTTCATGATCTTTTAATTTCATGTATAATAAAATATAAAGTTGTATACATTTGCATACAAAGACAAAAAATATTCACAGGTAGATTTATTTTTCAGGTATGTCCCAGATGTCAGCAGACAATTCGTGATATGTAAACATTTCAGCATGAGTATGCTAAAGGTGATCTACTGTTTACAATACCTGGCCTATCAAAGAATTAAAAATCTGCATAACCCAGAAAAATATGAAGAATTCTATGTATACTTTTTTAATATTGCTGTGATTAAACTTTCAAATAGATACCAGAAATCACAGACATCCATACAACATTGTTATTGTTTTAGTGCAGACTGCACATATAAATAATACGTACCAAAAATACTTTCCTACTTGTTTTTTATTCTTGTAGACAACAACTCCTATGGGTGTTAATCCTAAAAAGTATTCGGATTTGTTTTCACCCTAGAAAATAAAAATCTATGTTATTTTTACAGTTGCAAGTAGAATCACAGTATCAGTGAGACCCAGTGAGAAATTAATTCTGGTGACTTTAATATACTGTTTCACTCTCTCTACAAATGAGAAAATAGTACTTAATCTACTTATGAAAGCTTGTATATGCAAATTTGTAGTTCTGAGGGAAAAGGGAAAAGAAAGAATGGCAGTGAGGGAAAGAAAGGGAATTTCATGCCTTGGTGAAAAACAAAAATACCCTTTTTTTTGTTTTCTTACCGAATTAATTTTTGCTATTTGGCAAATGGCCAAACTCAGAAACTGAATTCCTTATTCAGGCATGAATGCAACAGATATCCCAACTTTCAGCTGACAGTAAATAGGGATTTTCTGACCTATAATACAACCACATAACTGCCTTCTCTGTCCTAAAATCGTGTCAGCTGCTGCTGCCTCCAAGTGAAGTAGCTCCTTTGGGAGAGTCAAGGTTCCTTTTTGCTGTTCAGAAAGGGCAATGGTATGCAGGGAAGAGCCACATGCATCAACTCCTCCGAAGAAAACCGTTCCTGAAGTCAGGATACAAATGTCAAACTGCACTGGGAGAGAACAGGGTGAAAGCCCTGAGTGTCAGAAGGTCCCCACCACCCTAATTTACAGCCAATACCCAGAACCAGAAGCAGCTTACAGCTGAAAGAGTGCAAACCCTAGTGCATAGTTCAAAGAAAGTCAGCTGGAAAAGCTCATTTACCTGCCTACTTGAGGCAATGAGGAAGAGCCCTGCAAGTCTAAACTAGCGGAGCATGAGCAGCAGAATTATCAACTGTGAGAGGCACTGACTGGAGGCACTGAGAAAGTCCTGTGTGATTACAGGGCTGACAGAGGTCAAGCACAGCTGGCAAGCTCTGCCTGCACTCCCCAGTGAATTAACTGCTAAAGGCAACTTTACTTTTAATATGACCAAAGGAGGAAAATAGCTGCATCTCGTTGTGTGTGCAGCTTCAGTCTCAAATGAGGGCTTCTGAAGTAATTTAAGTAGGAATAATGATGTTCACAGGTTACCCAGGCAGAGATTTCATTGCACAACAAAGGCAAGTTATGAGGCAAAAAAAATTCCAGGCTGTACTAATTTAACATGATTTTGTTGGATCGTGTTGAATCTTGTTCCAGTAACTCCCCATTTTTTCATTGGTAGGAGGGGAACAAAGCCTGGGATATTAATACAATTAAGCCATAGGGTGCATTAAAAGGTACTTTATATTTTAGGCTACACATTTCTTAGAGGAAATACATATTTAATCTTCAGGTAGTATCTTGATTTCTTTATTTTATTTCAATCTATCTATATTAAAACTCCCAATTTGAACCCTTGATCCCTTGATTTTCTTTTATTAAAAAAAAAACAAAAAAAACCAACAACACCCAAAAACACCTGCCACAAGCAGAATAATTCAAACAAGATAGAATGATGTTTCCACCAAGAGCACATAGCCTCCAGGTGATGACTTGGATCCAATCCCAACATAAATGCTGACAGACAAAAGAAATTGAGGGGTTTTCTGAGGCAATACAGACAACTTGCAATGCTGCATGACACAACACGGGAAAATGGAAACATACTCTGGATCTTTAGCAAAACCTTGAACACAAGTATTTTAAAAAGCCAGACATGCTACTGCTACTCCACCCTAATTACAATGGTATTGAAAAGGTTTCAGGACACACTTGCTCTTATTTAAAAGAAAATAACGTGCAAATTCTTCTGTCAAAGACAAAAGTGACAACCCTCACTCATGTCTCCTGACACTTGCACAAATTACTTATTTTCTACCTGAATTGTTTTTATCCAAAGTATAACTGATTGGTTTTTATAGGCATAACACGATCACAGCATTTGATCTGAAAATCATTAGGCTTTTGTATGTATGAATAACTGAATCCTCTTCATCTGTAGATATGTGTTCCTTTGCACTTCTTGAGTAGTGTTCCCTTTACAGTTATCCTGTAGCAACAAAACTACTGTTTCACACAATAGTGCAGTAATTCTTTTTCACAGTTAACACTTACATAAACAGGATGGAGATCCACTCCATACATTTCCAGAGATTTGGCCACACCTAAGTAGTTCACTTCTGCTTCAGCAGGAACTTGACCCCTGTAAACACAATTATTTTTAAGTATCTTGTCATTCCAATCAACATATCAAAATAGATCATATGAATAAAAACACTTTTCTGGACACATATGCAGCCCTTCTTACCAGTTTTTTTTTTTTGTCTGTCATTGTGTTTTCAACACTGAACTTCTTATTCCAGGTTAGACTAGATCTCTAGTGGTCTCCTAGCACAGACATACATGCTATCATATATATAATGTTTGCCTAATGCAGGGGCTAACCTTTTCCTTGCTGTCAGAAACACAATTCACACATTTCATTTTTAGGCTTCAATATGCAAAATAACTTTTTTTTCCCAATAACATTATTATTAATACAGCAGGAGTAGTATTACTGCTTGGGGTACTATTTCCCCATAGCAGTGTTGAAGCTCCTGAAAGCAAGGTTGATAACTTCAGAGAAATTATTACATTCTCCATAAAATATTGCCTTTATTAAGTCACACCAGCTGGTAGCACCCAGGACTGCTATGTTCAAAACAAGATTTGGAGTCTGTCTCATGAGAGTAGCCATTTTCAAAGATCCTGCCTGCCTTCTTAGCTACAGATATCAATCCATCAGTTAAAAAGTACCACTGACAAGAAACAACAGGGAAAACTGGTGAGGGAAAAATACTGGCTAGTAGGAACATATTTGACACTACCAAAACCAGAATTATTTTCAAAAAGAACAATACAACTAAATAAATTCAAAGCCTTATCCTCAAAATTTAATTTTCTCTTTGCTTAATATCTGTCACTGATACAAGGATGAGATTATTTTTGTAAGCCTGAAATAGTTGAAGCCATGTTTTCATTTTTACTTCTTTTCAATACTGATCCGAAAGCAGCTTGACTGTTATTAGGAAAGTACAGCACACCTTTTAAAAATATCAGCTCAAAAAGATGCATATCCTGCTTCATCCGGTTGGTTTTCTTGGGGCAATACTTCACTGGATGTTCTGCCTTTCAAATTCAAGGTGTGAAGTAGAGCATTCTACATTCAACATTTTGACCAAAGATCTGGAAAAGTCCTGCAATATGCACATTCCTGCTTCTTGTGTCACCATTCTCTCTAGCCTAGAAACTACCATCCAGGTTTTCCCAAGTTTGTTTTATGGCTGACAAAGAAAAAAGAATTCCCAAGTTTAAAGACATGAAGCAGCAGTGCTAGCATGAATGCAATAGGTATTTAATGGTATTCAAAGGCATTTGAAATTACTTCTTTGTATCTGGGAGATGGACTGCTTCAGCTCATTTTATCCGTGTAGCAGCACTGCCACTTTTCCAGGTGCTCTTCTCTCCAAGGACTCCTGGAAAAGCAGCAGACCTGAAGCTTGCAAGAGAAATCCCTTTCTTCAAATCCCAGTAGATATGTCATTCATTATCTGTATTCAGAACATGCAGAATACTGGATATTCAGCACAGCAGTAATGTCATATCTGTCACATCTTTTATACACTTTTGCTGTAAAAATTTGCTCTGCAGCTTGATTAATTTAAAGTCTTGTAAGTATATCTCAGAAATATAAGCAAAATGCTCACAGGGTTGTATTGTCTTACTTAGTTCACAAGCAGGCTAAATGCCAGTCCTGAGCAAAATGGATAACCCCATTACTGAATTAGGGTACAATACAACACCAATTTAAACCCTGCTGTTAGTCTTTACTTACTGACCAGGCTTATAAAAATGCGGATGCACTTACTCATCTATTCTCACCTGCCTCTGAAGGGACAAAAAGGCTCAAATGTCAAATAAATTGTTTGAGTGTGTTTTTATAAACACTTTCACAGCAATATATTATGTTTTAGAAACTGAATTTGCAAAAATATTGAAGGAAACAAAGATGTGAGCTGGAGCTTCTGATGGAAGCAGATGGAAGCCAGAGGTAGAAATCCTCCCAAAAGCAGATGGAGAAGCCAGAACGTGAAGGGAAGAAGAACTGACAGGGACTGAAAGAACTCCCATTAGTACGAAGAGAGTTTCATTTTTATCGTGTGTGAAAACACAAACTCTCCACAGCATCACACATCCCAAAACTAAATCAGTCTTTGCCAGTGGGGATGACAAAGCTGGCAAAGTGACAGCCATGCAGCTGACACACACACACCCCTCTGGATGGACAAAGGGCACCTGAGTGCCACTTGAGGCTCTAAGCAACATTGAAAGCTACTTTTAAAGCTAAACATCAGGGACAATTTTGCTTTGCTTATGCCCCACTGGCAGCATGAAATGTTGATTCAAGACAGAGCAGCAGCTGACTTGCCAAGCATCAATCAGTGACAGATCTCCCACAGTCTGAAGTGGGCACTGTCAGCAGTGCAGCATCAGCTCTCCTGTCTGCACTGAAGGATTCTGTCCTCCAGCACCAAGTGTTTCCTCCCTCACAAGTGAGCCCTAAAGTCCCTGCTTGATCCTCCAGACGTGCCTGACAATATCAGGTCATCTCACACTGCTCTCTCACCTTGGAGCTGTCATGTTGGTTTATAGATGGGACTACAATCACAGTAGGCAGGCTGAAGAGTCAGAAACCCCCTCCACTTTCTTCCCTCACCTTCCTTGCTTTAGAAGCTTTCTCAAAAAACTTCATCTTTACTGCATCTCCAAATAGCTATTGTGCTGTGTAAAAAACCCCAAAAAAGAGAGAAAACATGCAACCAAAACCAGTTTTTCTTAACATATTCAGTAGAAGGAAGGTATATGCAGTGCCATAGCTGTTCTGAAAAACAAACAAACAAAAACCAACCAAACAAACAGAATAAAAAACCAAGCCAACAAACAAGAAAAAAAAAGCACCCATGTTTCCATGTTGGGATCCAGAAAGAATAAAACCAGTTCCTCCAAACCATTTCAAAAACTTTTCTCTAAAATGTCTCTGGTTAATGAGACAATTTGGGATGCCCTCAGCCATTATAGCTTCACACTTGTTAGCTGAAGAGGCTGTGGTCACCTGTGCAGAAATCCTGGCAGTGCTGATGGTAACAGCTGGGCTGAAGTAGCAATGAGCATACCTTAGCTTTCCTCTCTGTACTGATGCTGCTAAATCCCTGATACCTAACTGCAGTCAAGCAGCAGAACAGTACCAGGGCTCCAAATCAGTAAGTTTTTCACAGTGATCCCTTCACAACCACTGCCTTCTGAACCTGATGGCTACAGAAGCTTTAGAGAGAGAGAGAAATGAAGGCTGCTTAGTTCACAGCAATTCATTCCAAGTCTCATTTCTCACAAACAACTTCTGTGAAGTTGAATCCAACTAACTAGCTGTGACTCAGTTTCCTTTCTCTGGAATGGAAAAAAACAATACTTTTTTACTTTATAGAAATACATGTAGTAAGTTCTCAGAAATGTTATCAATTAGTATAAGGCTGTCATGCAACCACACAGAAATAATTAGTGACAACAGACTCTTCCCTGGAAGAGAAAGCTCAGGTCAACATGGCAACTGGCACAGACTCCAATTACTGGAAAACTTTTCAGAGAATATCTGTGACCCTAAGTTAATACCTATTCTCATTAAACAAGACATATACAACATTAACACGCAATGCTACAGGCAAAAATTACTTAATCTTTATCCAGACTGTGGCTTCATTATAGCAAAATAACCAAGAACTTTAGATCTACTACAAGATGGGTAACTGATTCTCTTTGCATTACTTTGACAAAGGCTATTATGAACACCCTCATGAAGGGGTCCTTAGTGCTTTCATCTTCATAAATGGTTATATCACAATTTAACCTAACTTGGATTTGTTAGAACAAGCTTCCTTACACTTACCAGGAACATGATCTTGGAGATAAGCAAGCAAATGGTTTTTTTTGGCTCTACATATGAATTTCTGGCATACGTTTTATTAAAACTGCTGGCTCTGAAACACTCATACCTAGGTCTGACACACCTCACATTTCCACCTATTGTCCTACTCAGTTCCTAAAAGAACAGCTTGAATACGTAAAACCTTTCCTGCTTCTGAGAGGTATAACTGAATTCCCTGTGTCCTTCCCTCAAGTCTAGAAACCTCCACTCTGTACCACATGCTGTTCCTCCCCACCTGCCTGGCATCCCTGAGTCTGGTGTTACCTGCCAAGTTCCCAACAGTACTGGATTCTTACATCAGAGTCTTGTGTATCCGCTCTATGGCATCCTCCAGCTCTTCCTTCTGGTCAGGAACGAAGCGGTACTCGGAGACGTAACCTGCAGTGTGTTTGTACGGGTCATAATCCCCTAGCTCAGCTAAAGAACACAAGGAGATAACAAATGTCACCTGTGTTTCTTCTCAACCAAAAAATGTGTTATATAATCCACCGACAGATGTCCAGCCACCCCTCTCCAACTGACAGCCAATTTAACCAGCAGTCAGATAAGAAAAAAGGGAATAAAGGAAGAGAATACAGAACTATTTGCATCAGCACACACAAAACCAAGAAAAAAACTGTCTTCATGCATTTTAAAAGATATATAGAAGGTTAGCGCTAGAAAGAGCTAGAAGCTTCGACAGGAAACCTACTGCTTCTACAGGCCAGACAAAATTTTGACCAAGCCAGCAAAATTTGAATTCAATGACATTGATTATTTGGCAGCATATGCAAAACAAGAATAGAAGAAAAGTCTAGTTTTGTAATATCTATGCTCTCATGATATATTTCAATATTACTGGCAGAAAAGTTTGATATTATTACTGGGACTTCAACACAAACTGGGAATACAAATGGAGGTTAATATCCTGTGAGTCCTAGAAGGAAGGTCTTCTAATGGTGTTCCTTGTGAAGAATCACAAGATTTCCTTTTTCAATAAAATATCAGTGTATTTCCTGGATATCAAATTCACTTTTGAAATAAAAATAGCTTTCCAAAGACTTTTCTTAAAGGAAACAACATGATGAATAGCCAGTGTAATTTTGTTTGACGCAACCCTGAATTTGTACACATTAGTCATGTCTGTTCTTATGTTGTAACATAATTATAAAACAAATATGCGTCTTGGCCAGAAGTCACATCTACTGATCTTAACTATAATTGCATCTGAGAAACTCTGCAAAAGTTAGTATTTCAATTTTTTATAACCCTGGGCAATATCTGTACACTGAGTTTCTCTGAGAAAGATTTCATAGGAGCTTTCTTATCCAATGCCCACTAAACCAAAAACATAGCCAAAAGGAGGCTTCAAGAACCAAGAAGGAAAAGACTCATCTTACTACTGATGTTTCTTTCCTAAATGTTGAAATGAAATTGCTAGAAAAAGACGGTGATCTGCTCAGTAGGGAGGTTGAGAAGTCTCACTGGAAAACCTCCATTAAAATTATGTGTTACGTGTGTGAGACAGACATTTCTCAGGTGTCTTTACATATTTGGAACAACTGCTAGCCCTAAATACAAGGATAAATTTTTTTATAGAGCCCATGAGAATGCATACCTACTAGTGCCTGGACTAACTTTAACTCACTGTATCCGTAACTTCGGGGTAAGGATTGGCTCTAAGGGCTGGGTCGGTCCGGGTGGGGCGCGAAGCGGGGCTGGGAGCGCACCGCGGCCATTCCTGCTCTCACCACCTTAAAAAATTACTAAAGGGCATGAATTTGCTCCTTTTACTCATTTCTCATAACAAAATGAAAATGCTACCATCATTGCATATTTTTCTGCTTCACACTTGCAGTATTTTTTCAGAGAAGGCATGTCTGCCAGTAAAGTGAAATGTGCATTGCAAACAATTTTTCAGAGAATGACATGTCATATTTCTTAGATGGCAAAATAAAGTCAAAAATAATTGTACACAAATAAATACTGCCTGAAATTTTAGCTTTTCAGATACACATATAACCTACCATGAAGTCCTTATTATCCGCATTATGCCCATTCCCATTTCATACACAAATTATTCTGCCTTGTCTTTCTAAAATGGATATAAAAGGAGGACTATTTTTTTATGTTATATTAAGTGTTGTTGAGTCACACTTGTAACACCAATAATACAAATAATCTTTCCTTGATACATATCACTTTTGACAAATCTAAATTTAACACAGAAGAAATTACAGACAGAGGTCCCAGCATGGCTCTTTACACAATTTTATGTTACAATTGTATTTGAATATAGATCTTGAGCTATAATGGTAAAAGAATAACTGCTCCAGTAGACAGACAGCTCCTTTCTAATTGATTGCTAGTTCTATAAGCATGCAGCATATAACATGCACTCCTTAAAAGATCTCTACTGATGGATGAATGTTGATAAATACTAAATAAAAAGAAAATTCTTCAGGTCAAATCATATTCTTCCATTAAGTAAACATGCATTCATATTGATATAATGTAATTTTTGAGATAATATTTTCTTTTCCAGATTTGGGGCTTCCAAAAGCCTTTGAAACCTGTAAATCTCCTGATGAAGGTTTTGTCATATTCTACATGTAATCCAAAGTAATAAAGTCTTGAGTACTTGACAAAATATTCCCCAGCAAAAGCAGAGTCTTCAGATTGATTTTAAAGTTTTTTCTTTACACTAACTTCCATATTGCTCCTGCATTATCTATTCGGAATGGTCATTTATTTACAGCTCTTGAAGTGAAATCAGTAACACTACTTCTGTTTGGAAGTGAATGCATAAAGTGTAATGCTATCTTCAGACATCACTTAAAATTAATCACAATGCAGAATTGAAAGAAATAAGCCCTCAGTGGGCCAGGAGAACTTACACTGAATTATGTATGCTCCCAGCTGTGCTGCAGTATTGATTGGACAAGGCAAACGGCCCTGTAGAACATCTTGCTTTACCTGCAAGAAAAACTGATACCTAAAACACAGAAATAAAACAAAGTTGTTATTTTAAGTCCAATTAATATTTCAAAATCATCCCTTTACTTGTGTACATACCATGTACCATAACTACGGGACAGTAAATGCCTGTATTCCTCTCTAAATGATTCCCCCTATTGATCCTGAAGTAACAACTAACATTCATCCAGTGGAAAAACCCAGGAAAGGGAGCAGTCACTATTGTTTTCCAGTCTGCTTACATTGTGTAGATGCAATTACTTATCTACCTAAAATGTCATTTCCTTCTTTTTCCCCTGATTTGACTTTTGCAGAGCAGTCACGAAGTGGAAAAGAGGGATAGGAATCAGAAAAATTGAACAAGAAACCTATCAAAGGGCAAAAGTTTAACCTCAACACGGGATCAGTGTAAGGGATGACTGGGTATTGGGTGCTTGCTTACTCAAATTTTCCTCTGCACATACCAGAGTATCAAATACAAAGCAGCAAGGAGGTTTGATGGAGCCCATGAAAAAGATGGATGGTATGCCATCAACAACTAACTGAATCTGTCATAGCACAGGGTACTCTCCTGTTTGGAATAGTGATAGCAGGGGTGAAAAAGTAATTTTTAAAGTCATAACCTGCTTCTACTCTTGATAAACCTGAGACCACATAGAATGAATCAATATGCCCAAAGCAGATGGAGCAGACAAGATAAAAAGCCATTATACAAAGGATCTGCAGTTTTGCAACTTCCCATAATGATTTATATGGAATCTTTTAAATGCTATTTGGATTTTATCCGGTTTTATTACAACAGATGTATGCAGTGTTTCACATCATCCTAAATTAATTTCTTGCACTGATTTCCTACAAAATGTAAAAATACAAGGAATGTAATTTTTTACAGAAAAGAAAGGTCTTCCATAAAAGCACATAGCTTTTCCATTATTCACTAGTCCCATTTTATCTACATAGAGCCATTCAGCTACTCTGCAAATAATTTATTCTGTGTTAGTACAAGTAAATTATGAAAGCACCTTGGAATGCTCTGTAAGTTCAAAGTGCACCTACACTGATTTCAGAGAAGTTTACAAACTGCAGGTTACATAATAGCTGACTCAGAAAACTTAAGGTCCAAGCAAATTTTCTAGACTTTATCAGATGAACCTCTGAATAAAGGTATTCATTCAATGTCTTTCTGATTAATGATTTCCCCCAGAGTTTGTGCTATGACAGATGTTATGGTAGGAATGTCCATCCACTAAAAATGGTTAATGTTCTCTACTTTAGAAGAATGGCATTAGCATAGGAATTTCCTGGGAATATCTCTGGGCAACACAAAGCACAGACACTCAGTGTTTCCTCACTCTAAGCAATACCTCTGTCCTGCTTCTAGTTTATGTTTGCAATCCTACCTAGACAAATCTTCCCTGTATGAATTATGATAATGACCAAGATGACTTTACATCCTCTGTGGAGTACACAACATCACCTTTCCAAAATGAAATGCATTTCTGTTGCACACCCATACTTGTATTAGCATTTCTCCACCTCTACGAAGCAGAGCTTGGAAGGAGAGGATGCTAGAAGTATATTACCCTTGGAGCAGGTAGTCTCAAAATAAAGTAGCATAGGAACTTTCAAAATACACCTGCACCCTGCAGTGTTAATTTATTAAAGACCCCTGTAAGGTGAACAATCTCAATTCCCACTGAAGTCACTGAGCTCCTCACAAAACCACGCCTTTTGTCCATACCTATAGCTAAAGAAGTCTCATCTTGTTCACCTATGTTTGTCATGCATATATTAGAGTGCCTAATTGCAAGTTTTCTCTAGCAAACACATCCAGCAAACACCACAGTGTTAGTTTTTGCCAACAAGCCAGACAGATTCTGCTGCAAAGCAATTACAAATTTGACAGGTTTTCATTATTTGCAAAGAGTAATCATGTAATGGCACAGATCATCAGGATCTAATAACGGAGTTAGCTCTCATGTCCATTAAAGTAATAAATACATGCTCCAAAGAAACACATCGATTACCACAAAGCAGTTAACACATCACTGGAATTACACAGTTAGGCAGAACATTATTGTTATAAAGGAAAAGAGGGTTTTTAATGCCTCCTAAGTGGAAGGGCCTTTAAGAGTCCCTTCCAATGCATATTATTCTAAGGAGATGGTGGTATTATTATTATTATTATTATTACTACTACTACTACTGTTATTCTACTCTACATTGTTTTTCCCGAACAAAATATATATATATATTCTATATTGGTTTTCCTGAACAAAAAAGAAAAACCCTTCCTTCCAAGATTTAAGAGCCTGTGGTAACAAGTGCTCATAGATGCTGAAGGCTGTTGACTATTCAATGTGTTTCATAGAAGACTGACAATACCATCATATCACTTTCCTAGGCTGGCCTTCTGTACCACCCAAGGTGCCACTTCTGCATGGCCAAACACTGTCAGGTCATGACCAGAGGCTTCCTAATGACACTGCAAGCTTTCTTAACTGGATTTGCTCACCTAATCAGAAGTGCAGATCAGTGGCTGGCCTTATCACAGGGCAAAGGAAAGACTTGTGAAAATTTACCCCCCTGGCTCCACCCTGCCTCCTGGGAGGCAATCACAACAGGTTCTGTGGCCAAAGTTCCCATTCCCAGGGACATCTATCTTTCCCTGTGAGGAGGATTTAAAGCTCTTCTGGGAAAGTACAAGAAAATGACACCAAATTTCCATAGTACAGGAGCATCCCATTGCTGCCAGCTTACACTCTTTTACCTGCCAAGTCACAGCATTTTTTATTTTTGCCAGGCCAGCCTGGGTCTTGTTACATTGGAGACTTCCATTCCTGTTGTGCCAGTTGGAAACAAAATAATTTTCTCACTCTACAATAAGAAAAATACTCTGCCTCTGCTGCAACATTTGATTTAGGGAAATTAAAAACCTTGCATGCATTCTAATGAATCCTCATGTGTCACATTCTTAGGATATCAAAAGAAGTATTTTGGTATTTGTTAATGCAAGCCAGCACAGTAATTTTTTCTGCCTACTTACCCAAATTCTCAGGTTTCCTTTAGAGCCTAAAGTAATTGTCTGAGACATTTAATAAATAAAATAGACATAAAACCCCAAAACTGTGAGAGAGTTCAGATAACCGTGTGTGTGTCTGTGTGTGCAAGCATGTGCACATGTTACTGTGTGCATCCTCATACCTTGCAGAGGACAACAAGCTTAGGTAAAAGAATCAGAGGCATGCAACTCTTCAATTTCCTTCACATATTTTTAGTAAGTCCAAAAGAAAGCCCCTTGAAAAACAGTTCTGGAATTTAAACTATGGCAAATAAAGAAAATTCCCTGTATTTATATCTGATACCCAAGTAAACTCTAAACTTGGTTCTAGCATAGTATAAATGCAGCTGTAACAATGCATTACTGAAAATATGGGGGAAAAAAACACTCTCAAAAATACACATCAAGGTCCTTTGATTTTTGATGCACCAGAGAACATCTTTTCTTCCTGGGCTTCCTAAAAGTCATCACAATCAACCACTGTGAAGTTAATCAGAATTTCCTTTCTACACACCATTGTTCAAGGAAAAACATTCAGATGTTCAAGGAAAAAAAAACAAGCCAGGCACAGCACAACAATATGCACCTGGTTGAAATATATTGCCAGCCTGAGATCAACAAACTACATTTTAATTAAATACTGTACCTTGTTATTTCTTCCTTAAGTTTACAAGGATCCTCTGCATAAAATTTAATGCCAAAATACAGAGTGTATGGTGGGCCAGCTGCAGGAAAAAAAATGGTGTAAAAGTGAGTTGTCATGAATTGCTAATTGGTATTAATTGTTACTAGTTGATGACAAAACAGCTACTAAAAAGCCTATCTTAACATTTTATGAAAATTTGAAATTTTCAGAAAAAATATTGCATTCACACAGCAAATGATTATGGTATGCTAAGCATGATAGAGGCATCACAGCTACTATAAAATTAATTGTACAAAATAAGAATAATTAACACTTATTAGCCTA
Organism: Taeniopygia guttata; assembly: GCF_048771995.1. Classification (NCBI taxonomy): domain Eukaryota; kingdom Metazoa; phylum Chordata; class Aves; order Passeriformes; family Estrildidae; genus Taeniopygia; species Taeniopygia guttata. Next base: position 26,831,753 of record NC_133063.1, read on the forward strand.
AAACAAAATTTAAGCACACAGCAGTCTTTGGACAATAATGACACTGTTAAATGATACCATGTTCAATGCATGTGTGAAATTTTGATACAGCAAAGAACTTCAAAAACAAACTTGTTAAGAACTGTAAATCTCTTGTGACTAGAATATTGTGCAGACTGTGTAGATGGAACATTGTTACTTCATCTTTGTCATCTAAGTTCAAATTAAATACATACTGTTTATCAATTCTTTATGTTCAGCGAGGGTCTTTGCAGGATCCAGCCAGTACTGTGAGACAGATAATTATGGAAATTAGTTATTACTTAACTTTGAAAATTAACACAGAACAATTGGTTATTCCTATCTCCTTAACCTTTTCTTCTCCTTCCCTAATACTGAGCTGACAGGAGGAACTGCACTCTCATCCCTGGAGGAGAGAGTGTTGCTGCTTGTGCTAGTAAAAATAAGTATCAGCTGGCATGAGAAAATATGCTTTTCTGTGAGTGCCACAGGTCTTGAGATCAGCACAGGTGAGATTAAACGTTTCAGTATGGTGGAGAAGAGACAAGAATCTCATCTGCCTTTTCATTTCTTCAGTGAGTACTTAAATCTGTGGCCATGGCACAAACCATGCTTTAAATTACCACACAGTTATTTATTATTTCAAAGGCTGCCAAAATTTTCCTGAAGAATGCAAGAGGTGGGGGGAGGAGCGGGAGATTTCTAACATTTTATTTGCAAGCCAAAGATGAATGGAATTTCATGGATAATGCAAAGGCATTTTTCAAGCCAAAGCCAGACAGCAAAGATGAGGACATTTAGAGATCTGAGAGCCCCAACACCAGGGCCCTGTGAGCACACCTAGGCACACCTACACAGTAATGTGTGTTAGATACTTGATAAATGCTTGTACAGAGGGATAAGCAGGGTCAGCTATAGTTACACTACCAACCTGATAGGCTGAAGTGCCAAGAGAAATAGAACAAAAAAACCAGTGTCTCATTAATCCAGTGCACTGGCACAGCAGTTGCTGACAACAAACCCCGGAATGGTGAATGCCAAGGCAGCTCTGAGGTGCTGCCTTTGCCCTTTCCATCTCCTGGCAGCCCCTGTGACACTCCCCAGGGCTCTCCCACCTGCACCCCCAGCACGGGCTTGCAAACAGCTCAGCGCTGCTGCAGAGAGCTGGGGGACCCAGAACCTCCTCACCCAGCTGCCAGGGATCAGTGCTGCCAATCTAAAAGAAGTATTTAATATTTACAGAAGTGGGAAAAAAATTTAATCATTTTGTAATAGTCCTAACCAATGTAACTATCCAGTTACTAAAGGGATTAGTTTACTAATTGCTCTTTACAAACACACATAGTATTACTTTAATAATTTTTTTATTTACTAGGACTGATTAAAAAGGTACAAAGTTATTAAAGAAAATAACTTCCTTTTAAATTTTAGGTAGAAATTACATTAAAAAAACAAAAAGGGTATTTTAAAGTACAGCATAAAAAATAAATTGACTCTTTTGTCCTTTGTACTTTTACAAATCTGGCCCCCATACAAGCCAGGTATGTAACCAGCATGCATCCAAGCTCCATGCAGTATTCAGCCCTTTAAAGTGCCTGCAAGAACTTTACCACAAATCTGGAATCTTAAGTTTTTGCATCTGCATAGGGTTAAACTTAGGTCAAATTCCATAAACCTGCTTGAAACAAAATATTAACTAGGTTGAAATGTTTGCTGTAATTTCAATCAATGAAGTGTCTGGTGCAGAAAGCTCTATCAACTTCAAACTAAATGTTGGACTGTCTTAATTAGATTCGTACAATCAAGGTGATACTTTTGATCACATTTACAACAGGAACAAAATTTTGAAGAGGAAATTCTTCAATTATAATCTGAAATGATCAAGATTTTCCCATACCTTACGACAACATTAAGAATTGGAATTGCTGTGTCAGATTTCTCCTGCAAACGTTCCCTGCAAAGAACCTCAACCCACTGAGTTCAGGATGCCCCTATTATATAAGAAATGCAAAAAATTTTCATGCAATTCCTACATACAAATATGTATTTAATGCTACCATCCTTGTTTTTGGAATCTAAAGTTATATAAATTATATTTATTATTGTGTCATCAGTGAACTGATCCTGCTGCACTCTAAAAATTTATTCTTACTACCTGTAACTCACTTGACCATCAGCTTTGTGTCTGCTGTTTTAATCCAATAATATTCTTTTAAAATTTATTGTTTCTACTCAACATTATCAGCCTCCACTTTCTTTCCACTGATTATGACATCTAATTTAACACACACAAACAATTCCCTTTCCTCCAAGATAATTTAGTATATTGTGCTTGGGGATGAGTGTAAAAATCCATAAAAAGAAAAAAAATCCATTCAACAAAACACAAGCTAAGTACAATCTGACTTATTTTCTAAGATGTTGAGGACAAAATATGCTTTACATTCTATGACATTAATTCCCTGTATTGCCATGGGTTACCTCCTACCTGCTGTGCTCTCAGGTTTTTGTGCAGGGGAGAAAAACACACCTACATTGCAGGGTGGGGGCATGGTGCAATATGAATTAATATCATTTGTCCTTCTGTATTTGTATTTCTCCTCTCAGAGCCCTAGGAGAGTATCAGTATGTGGTACATTCTGATTATAATAGCTCACATTAGCACTATCAGGTAAGAAAAGAATATTTACATTACGGCCTGCTGTACAATTTTTTGTATATAGCACGATTCTTTTGGCATTTCACAAAAGCGAACATCTTTGGGCTTCAGGGGGACCCTTTCCTTCATCAAATTCTGTTCAGATTTTCCTGACACATCATGTCATATCATGCGGAGATATTGCTATCTCTGCCTTTTGTGTACCTCAATAAAATACTGTCTTGGCTATCTTACACACCCCAGCAAAGCCATAAAGGCAGGAGCAAAGGGACTGCAGCAAAGCACAGCAGGAAGCAGCAGTGACAGAACAGCCCTACCCTCACCAGTTCACCCAGCCCCTGGAGAAATACACCCTGGGCCACTGTTTTTCCCCAAATACTAAAGCAATGAGAGACTGCAGTGGGAAGAGTGTGGCCAGCAAGTCAAGGGAGGTGATCTTGCTCCTCTCCTTGGCCCTAGTGAGGCACATCTGGAAAACTTTGCCCAGTTCTGAGCTCCCTAATGCAAGAGAGACAAGGAGTGAATGGATAGTGTCCAGTGAAGAGTCACAGAGATGGTGAGGGCTTTGGACTATGTCTTTTATGAGATGAGGTGGGATCTGGGCCTGTTTAGTCTGGAGAAGACTGAGAGGGGATCTCACTAATGCAAATAAATAGCTCCGAGGCAGGTGGCAGGAGGATGGTGCCAGAGTCCCTTCAGTGGTGCTCAGTGACAGGACAAGGAGCAATGGCCATAAACTAAAACACAAGTTCCACCTCAACCTAAGGAAGAACTTCTTTCCATTGAGGGTGGCAGAGCGGTGGAAGAGCTGCCCAGAGAGGGTGTGGAGTCTGCCCCTCTGGAGACATCCTAAAACCACCTGGGTGTGTTCCTGTGTCACCTACTGCAGGTGACTCTGCTCTGTCTGGGGGTTGGACTGGGTGATCTCCATAGGTCCCTTCCAACCTAATGATTCTGTGATTCTGGACAGTTTCCTAAGCCACCCTCAGCTTCTGCCACATATATGCTGGCGATTTTGTCTCACCTGGAAATAGCAGATGGGGCACAAAGCCCTGGGAGATGAGGCAGATGACACAAATGCCCTCTCCAGGAAGACCCAGCTGAGTATCCACATTGAGAACCACGAGGGTAGTATCTGGTGTAAACTCACACTAATTTGGGCGCCATTTGGGCGCATTACTCTCTGCAGTAGTGCAAAAGGCTCACGTGAAGGTCAGATGGTGAAGCACAGTTAGGGATTCTGAGGCACGCAGAGAAAATTGGTCTTTCTTTAAAAGAATTTACACCACAAAAAAGGTACTCAAACACCACGTGAGAAGAAGCACCATGTAGTTTGTCAACAGAGGCACTAAGAGATTAGGGAACACTACTGACAACACAGCATTTAGCTGAACCCATCTGTTCACTGGAGTGTAGTTTTATATCATGGAATTTTTAATTAATTATTAAATGTTGTATTTTAACTAATTATTAGAGGATACATTTTGTTGTTCCTTTGGAGACCTGTCTTGGCCAGAGCATTAAGTAGATAAATGTAATGCTAGTCTGACATCAACTTGTAGTCTTCCAGAGCTTGATTTTTCCATTTGAATACTGTTCTTTTACTGTGGAGAGTTGGGGGAAACCTGAAATGTCAGTAAATAAAATTCCCAAATTACCACCCTAGAGACAGGGTCATCCAATTTATGCTTTATCCTACTGTTTGTGCCCCTGCCAGTGCCACCCACTTCTGTCAATCTGTTTGCTGCATCCAGCTGTTCTCACAGGCTAATTAGTTGGTTGGCTGTTCAGGAAGAGACCATTTATTGCTACACATTCATATACACTATGTAGCACAGTGAAACCTTGTTCACTCATTAATGCCCCTCCTGGTAGTACTAAAATAATTATTATACCACCCACATAAGAGGTAGCTCACCAACAGAGCACTTAAAAGACCACCTGGAAATGCTGAGGCATGCAAGAGTAATGGGGAAAATAACCAAACAATCCCTTTCAAACCCTTAATTTAAAAAAAATGTTTCTTTTATGACTGATTTGTTCTTTAAAATACATCATTTTGTCTACACTGCTTTGTTCATCATTCAGTTAAATCTATAGTATGACAAAAAAAACCTGACAGTATAAAAAATAAAACTTTCCCCACCACAAGCAATGTATTAATAGGTAGCCCAACCCCTAAACACTTTTCTCCCTATAAGACTAACTCAGGACCACAGTTTTAAAACTAATTAGCAAGGTAACCTTTTTCCTCTTCCCTTAGGAAATCTACTGTGGTCCAAAAAATATCCAATCCAAAATGCAGATCTAGGCTTCTTGCCAGCCATTACCGAACTAATTCCCACAACAGCCCAGAAAGTTTTAGCCACAGTCAGCATGCAACTAAATATATGTTTACAGCTAAAGCACAAGGTGTTTGTTGTGTGAAAACTTTCCATTATACTGCCCATTCTTAAAAGCTTACAAGAGTTCACTAAAAATAGCAAGCTAGCAGCATAAAACCACACATCATAAAACACATAAAACTACACACAGTAGCACTGTTAATGAAGTTTTACGGCTCATTTATGAACCTTTCAGATGAGGGAGCATCAGGTTTTCGTTATCCTCACACAGACGAACAACAGGACCAGGCCTTTTCATGATGGTTTGTTACAAAACAGCCCAGGTGCAGAGGCAGCAGCGCAGATTTGGCAGCCCCTGTGCAGCATCTCCATGACTGGGCAGGAGATGAGCAGGGCACTGCACAGCCCTGCACACAGCTGTGGTCCCGTATCCACACGAAAGGCTGGTGTCAGAGCAGGCAAATGACAGAAGTGGGATAAACACCTTCGTAATCCATGGGAAAATCAAGAATCACAGAGGCTTCCTGACACTGGGCTGGCCCGAGGATAAAGCCTAAAGCTAACATTAAATTTACACCACTGGAGCACCACATGAGAGAAAAGGCAGAACAAAAGAATGTGCCCTAAAATGTGCTTTTGTGTGCCCTTTCACAATAGAGGTGCAATCTCTTTTTAGAGTTGTATTTTCATACACACCACTAAATATATCCTGTGTATGATTCTGGAAATATTCCCAGGAACAGCCATTTCTATTTTACTTGCAACCACAGCTAAAAGGAAGACACTTCTAAGAGCAAAAAATACCTACCTGCTGTTTGTTCACACCTCAAATTCCTCAGGAAATCAAAGCCATCACTTTTAACAGTCTACCTTTAGTTCACAGCTGAATCTGGCTTTCATCTTCATGGAATAAAATTATTAGAAGCTCATCAAGGAACTGAATTAATAAATTTCTGGACGATGTCACAAAAGTTAAAATACAGAGAGTGGGGTATCTCTCAATACCAATCAGCAACCTGCTTAATACTGATCTAAATTCAGTCTTTACATGATCAACTTCTGGTTAACAGAAGAAATTGGCAAATAATTAGCCAATTCAATAAGTTATTACTATATATAGATGAAACAGGGTCTCGTGCATTGCTGTCATCACAGAACACTGGCTTCAAAACTGTAAAGGCTTGACTTAATTTAACCATAGGCCAGGGACTATTCCCTTCATAATTTTAAAGTAGTATGAAGGCCATCCTGTGAATACAGCACTGGTTCCTCTTGCTGAGCACCCCCTGCTCCTCAGCTCTGCCTGCAGCAATTCTGCACAAGCCTTTGGCAGGGCAGACAGCACTGCTCCAAATAACTCCTGCTTTGGCTGAAACACCTCAGCCTGGCTGAAACATCTCCTTGTCCATTTAGGATGGTAATGTCCCAGTGGAAAAAGCCTCAGCTGTGGGGTGAGTCCCTGTCAAGGAGGCTCTAGAGAACACGGGCTCAGGGACACAGAGATGGTTCAGACAGAGTGGAAATGGCACTGCCCACACACCCTGAAGCAGGTGCTCAGCCAGTGTTGCAGCAAGTGAAGCAGGCTGGGATGCACTCAGGGATGCTGCTTCCCAGGCACTGCAGGGCCAAGGGAGGCTGAGCAGCACAGACCACCAGGCACTGGCTTCAGGGCACAGTATTAAAGAGGAAAAAATATCAATCCTTCTTTCATATAATAATTTTTTACTGTTTGTAATTTCTTAATTTAGTTTTCAACAACATTTAACATTTTATTGCATTCCTATCTAAGACATTAATGGCTATTCCAAGAACTTATTGGAAAAAAACAAAATAAATTATTACGGGAAACCTGAGCCAGGAAGCAGTGAAAGTTAGGGGAGGTATGACAATCTAATGCTTTACAGGCAAACAGCACAACAGGGTGAATTTTATACATGGCAAATCCAATCTGCTGTCTTTTACTCACCGTTTGATGACTTCGGTCACAGTAGCGCAGCCCAAAGTAATCTATTTCCACCAGGTTTAAGTGACGAAATACGTAGCCCAGGACAACCGACCCTTTCGTTGACTTCTGTGGGAAAGAATTTACAGAGCCTATTCACAAAGATGCTCTGCCTTTGTCAGCTATGTGCAGTGGCATTCATGCAATCAATTAGCTTTGTCTTAAAAAAAAAAAAAAAAATTTAGGCAGTTCCCATTGCCTTTAACAAAAATTCCAGCAGTACAGATGAGAATATTTTGCATGTTCAAAAAATAATTCTGCAGAATACTATTAGGAAGCTGGCAAGGTAGTAGTAACACAATACCAAAAGAAAAACAAACAAACAAAACCCCCACAGTTCTGCTGAACACAGCATTTTTCAAATCCAACTCACCCTTCCAGTACAGACCTGTCACTCAAACTCTGACAGTGAGATCATGAGGCAAAACTGCCCTTAAGACCTAAATTATACATCATTAACTTCTCTGTTACTAATCTTTGTAAAGAAGGTTAGGTTTTATTTGTTTTCTTGTAAAATATTTTTGATAGTAGAAGGGGGAACAGTCCAACACCCTGAATTGAAATAATCCCACTGTTTTCTTGAATAGCACTTCATTAAGCGTCTATGACAGTATTTGCAAACAACACTGGGGACAATATGCTTACAAAAAGCTCACTTCTACCTGAATGCCTGTTTGTTGGTTTGCCTGGCAGCCAACAACAAACAGATGAGAAGGATGGAGAATAATTACACAGAATGATCCCCTCTCAGAATCAATTACAGTCTTTGGTGATTACAGTCCTAAATTCCACAAGAAAATATGGGCATAACTCATAATAAGGTCTTGCTTAGCTGCTTAATATTTTATAAACTACTAGACTGTAGGAAAATCACCACAGAGAAAAGAAGCAGCAAGTGGAAGCTGTAAGATATTGTTTGTGCAATTTCACTTTCTAACCCATGAACAGATAATTTCAAAATTAAAATGGCAAATAATACTGATTTAAAAATTGTTTAATTTAGTTCTGCTGGTGAAATATCAAACATATCACAGTGGTGAAGGTCTATTTTTTTTTTTTTTTTTTCAGCAAGTGCCTTTGGTCAGGATTCATATTTAATCCCATGAGCAGGGACAAAACAACAATTTCATGTGGCCACTCACACACTAAGCATGTTATGACAAGGCAAACATCCCCGGTAGGCTGGAAATTGCATATCCATTCTATTCACCAGATTTACTATATATTTGTTTAAAACAGGAGATGTACGTGAAAGGTTCTCTTTGTCTGAATCCATCAGACTGGTTGTTTACATCAAGCAACTGCAATTATATATTCCCTCAGTGTGTACAGTGAGCCTTAATGATCAGCCACAAAACAGAGAGCAATCTGGGGGAAAATATGATTAAGGTAAGCAGAAATTCACTACATCTCAATTTATCAAGTTGGATAAAGCAGAGCAATACAATGATTTTATCATCAGTTTCATCAACAAGAAGATGAAGTCAGGTTGTGAGAACAAGGCAAGATGAGCTGTAGAGTGACTATCAGGAGTACTGCAGAAAAAAGTTGGAACAAAACAAAACACACCTTAAAAATACTAAAAGTACAGGTTTGATTACTAGAATAGGGATTTAAGACTGAAGGACAATTGTCCTTTCTCATTTTATTTTTAAATTAGTTGTCATTCAAAAGAAACAGAGGAGGCATCCCACTAAAAGGGACATTGTTATCTCATAAGTCATGTATTGGACTTGACATTCCTAGTGAGCGCCTTCCAATCGGCAGGTTCTATGATTCTGTGTCATATAAGGCAAATTACCCTCAGCATTGTTAACTATTTCCATCATCATTTAAACAGTACAGCAATGTCTTGGAAACCTAAGGCTGGACAGACATCTTTAGAAACAGACACAAAAAAGTCCAAAATAAACAAGCAGGTCTGCCTCCAAATTGACCCATGCAGATATTGATGTCAACACTTCCAGCTGGGCACTAAACCATCTGAGAACATTTCAGACTAAAGGATCTCCAGCATCAGCCACTCAGAGTTGATGGCTTCTGACACAGTAAACCACAGTGAGGTCAGTAAAACCCTTGCAGAAGGTATAAAAAGGGGTGCCTGTACCATGGCTCACAGGACACATTGAGTGGTGCCCACCCAAGCCTTGCTCAGCTTCTGTGATTATGTGCAGTTCAAATCTCTTTTCTTTCTGTGAGCTTGCCACTCCTTCTCTGACCAGTACCATTATTCACAGTATCAGTTAGTTTTATTAACAGCACTGAGAAACAGTGATTGAACCACCAAGATGAAGCTGTCAATTTCAATAATGTAAGTATTATTTTACTTACCATAATAGTACACAATCCTGTGAGTAAACAAAGAAGCTTAAGTCTTACAGGATTTCAATTTACATGACTCTGCACCAGTTTAGAATGCAACTACCCTTCTTAGCTGGAAGTCTTCTACTTCATTCAGTTTAGGTCTGAACAAGGAGTTTTTGGGACAGCTTTCCTTCTATGGACCCTAAAGCTGGTGTGTTATCCCCAAGAAAAATGCATATATCAGACCTGGTTTGGTTAAAATTAAAGCCTCCTTTCTTTCCTTTCAGAGCTTAAAGGCTTCTTTTAAACTGCTTTCTCTTATACTGCTAAGCAGATAGAAAACATAAATGCCTGTTTATTTATTCTCTTTTGACGCAGCCCACTTAACACTTCAGTAATTGCAGGTCCTGCAGAAGCAGGTGGTCTGGCTGGGAGGAAAAGCTGAGCAAATCCATCCAGCTCACAATGCTGGGGCTCTCTACCTCTACAGCAGAAAGGTGCTCAGTGCTTTGGTTACCCTCAGCCAAGACAGGCATGTTGCAGTCTCCACAGCCCTCTCTGCCAATCCCTTTCACATTTTTCAGCAAAGCCCGCTGAACACAAAGAAATGCTTTGCAAGGGAACAGCCAGGATGTGAGCCAGGACCTGTCCTCACACCCTTCAAACCTTAACCTCATATTTTCCCAGCACTGGGGATCACTGTCCACATAAAACATTGACCCTTGGTGAAACCATTGCAGACTCATTTTCAGTTAATGTCTCATTTTTAGCCACATTATTTCAAGATTTCATGCAAGTAATTTTCATATTCAAGTCGAGTCAAGAAAGAAGTTTGTCTGATGAATCTCTTAGTAACTACTTCTCAGTCCTGAAACACATTTTTACCAAATTTGCTCAAAGTTTTGCAAACTAAGAGAAGCCATCTTATTTCCCTTGATAAAATTACAGCAAAATTCAGAAAAGCTAGAAACCAAAACTATCAAAAACATAAACAGCATTACATTCACATCATATGGCATTGCAAAAATTACATAATCTGCCTTGCATTAAGCTGAGACTTGCAAAGGGTTTGCATTTTTAGGGGTAAACCCAAGTACATTTGAAACTACCATCAGCAATGTTTTCAAGAGAGAACAAAGAATTATTTCAATGAGTCATAACATCTTACCTTACATGTTAGCACTGTGGCTTCATAAACCAGAAAGGCAGGTTTATACTGGCTAAAGAAAATGACAGCCAGAACATTCAGGAGAAGGCTGATTTAACTATAGTTTTCTTAATCAAATTGAAATTATTCTTTTAAAAGCAATACATAGAATTCTGTGTTTTAACATATTCATATTACTCTATATTTAAACACCAGAAATTCTTATCTTTCATACAGCTCACTGCTTTTTAGCTCCAGTGACGTTTTTCTTGTTGGGTAGTTTTTAATTTTCTCTCTTGTGTTGTGCAGAGCAGAGGAGGCCACATCAGATCTATTACTGGTATTAACTGAATTTAAAGGCAAGACCTCTGCCCCAGTAGGATGCTAGTCCCTCTATTGAAGGAAAAGTGCTATAGGTAGTGAAGCCTCTTGTTATTGTCTCTTTTATATCAAGCAGACAGCATGATGCTTTTCTACTGAAAATAACTCAATCTACACACTCTACCTCTTACAACCCGAAAAAAAGCTAAGGAAGATGCAGAATTCATAAGCCTTGGCTCAGAAAAAGAGTTTAGAACTTAGGCTGAGCACAACCTTTGCATTTGAGATGCCCCTCAGAGATTCCCCCTGATGCAGCATGCTTGGAGACCAAACTGTAGTATTTGCCCTAGGAAATGGTTACTAAGGAGAGAATAAAATGCACAAAGGCAGCACATAATCATGCATGAGAGTGAACAGACATAGAGCAGAAATAGGTGTCTCCAAAGAGCATTTTCTCACTTTTCTTTTTGGCCTATTCTTCCTCCTTACCTCAAGCTCAGAGAAGACTAGACACCACCGCAATTTTTCATCACCTTCCCTTGACAAAAGCAGCAGGACATGAAGCTCTGAAATCAGAGTCCTTGGTTTTTAACAGCGAAGACTAAGGACTCCTTTTCCCCAAGGCAGTGTGCCACCCAAGACTCAATTTGCATACCACATGTTCAAGCAGAGAAAAGTCTTTAAATTAAAAATGCTAAACATCTACAAATATTCACCCAGACAAAACAGCTTAACCTTAATTTCCAGAATGCATGTCTAAACAGAGAAGAATTTACATTAGTGTTCTTTTATACATGCAAGGCATTCCCCAGCACAATCATATAACAGAAGTAAATACTTTGAGGAACTGAAAATTTAACAAATAAAAATGAAGCATGACAGGCTGCCCTAAGTATACATCATTAAAATGAACCATCCAAAATGAACCATCCAAAATGTACTAATCCATCCCTGCCTCTCTGCTTCTATTTCACTGGCAGCAGACATGTCAATATGTTTTCAGAGGTTTTTGTGTGAGAACTCCATGGATTTATGGGCACAGGCACAGACCTCCCTGTCACTATTCCCAAGAACTTGACACAGTGTCTGACCTGCCTGGATGTAACAGATGACACAGAATTCTAAGTGCTGTATATTAAGAAACCTGTAAATCAGTTTAGCTTTCACTAGAGCTCAATCCATTGCGTTCCAGTCAGCAAATGCAATTCTAGAAAAAATATCTGAAGATGCACCATATTTTTATGTTTTTGCAATTATTGTATCTGTCACAAATTCGTCTGCTCAGTGGCAACCTCCTTGAAAGAGGAACACATTCCTAGGAATGTAGGTGCCAGACAAATAAACATCTCCCCTTGTAACTACTGGCTGGAGTGCACTTTGAGGCACTGTCACAGATGTAATTTACTTGACTCTGAAACACAAAAGAAAATAAGTTAAAGAAATTATGCCTTAAAAATGTTTGGCTTATGGGAAATTACTTCAGTTCAGTGGAGTCCTTTTTGGGGAGAAGATGTAAGCAAGTATTTTTATATTTACATGGTATAGCAATGCAATTCAGACATGCACACACATTAAGCAGGAATCAAAGCCCAGGAAAGACAACAAAGGGCAAGCAGAGCAAGCACATAAGTAATGGGAAGACAAATAAATTTTGGAAACATAACTAAATACTTACTAGTGCTTTAAAATTGATCTCTGTATTGAATGATATTTTACAAAATGGTAGCAACTGGTTCTGTTTAGAGGAATTCTAGCCATATAGATTTTATTTTAAAATCTATTCACTAATCTATCCCCTAATATTAACATTATCCAGTTCATTAGCATCTACATTCACTGTATGACAGATGAGTTAAGATACCCACAATAATGCATTCCAAGTTTTCACAGAAAAGAGCTTTTCTGAAGAACTGAATACTAATGACCATTTCCATCATTCTCATGTACTTTGAATAAATCTACACCTAAGAAAGGAATTATGAAAATAATAATGAAATTTAAAAATACAGAATACAACCACTCATTAGGAATGTTGAAGATGTAGGTTGCTATTGTTTTTCTAATTTTTGAAACTGATCTTCACTCACAGGTGTGTGACCTGGTGCATTTTCTCATCAGGAGAGGGTCCTTTACTCTGGGAGGTGAGCAGCTCCATGGTAGAGCACTTGGTGGAAGAGTTATCCTGGCTGAGAAAGGATGCTGTACTTACTTTTGGCACATTCATTCTAAATAAAGTAAGCATCACCTGTTTTCTAGGTGGTTTTCATGACATGGTTTCTGCAATTCTTTTTGTAGTCATTGAAGTATTTCTTTAAACCTTTCTCATGTTAACTTGTTGCAATTTTAAAAGTCTACTTGTTGCTGCTGCTTATTTTGGCATTCTTGGTTTGTGTTTTGCTCCTTTTTTAGTTATTCTGCCTAATTTATTTTTTCTTCCTTTATTCGTTATGTTTTATTATGGCAATATTTCTTATGTTAGTTCTATTAACTTACATATAAAATATCAATTTAGGAATAAATACATAGGTGTAATCTTTTTTGTATCAGTCATCTAGTCCTGGTATATTTGGTTCTATTCCTCCAATTGGTAATTTTGTGATTTCTGCCTTTGTGTCAAAGGGAGGCACTTGTGGTACTAAAGCCTCAGTTCTAACACACTATCTTTTTCTATGGTCATCCACTTAAATACCTCTTTTAAATTAGAAGTTGCATGCATTTTCATGGAGCATATTAAACTGATTATGCATAGCAGTTTTAGAGCACAGGGACTTAAAATTTAAATAAGTCACTTGCTTTACTTAACTGCTTTAAGTGCAAGACTGACAAGGGAGAGTGTCAGTAAAGAGTTGAACTCGAAAAGTCTTTCAAAAAGAGAAATGTTAAAAATTAAAAACTAGACACTCATTCTGTCAAACTGCTCAGGGATTTTACAATCTCTTCAGCTGTTAAAGAACTAATGGAGTTATATTCTCATAAGAAGTTGGTTCAAACTATTAGCTGGCAGAATTGTTGGAAGGTTTTCTGTGTTGGATTGTTTGGGAAGCTTTTAGAAGCAAGAAGAATGGGAAGGAGAAAAGGTCAGTGCCAATCCTTTATTTTGCCATGTTTTCATTCAGAATGAATAGCTGTACTGTCAGAGCTGAGCATACCTGCAGAAGCTCGTTTGTACAGAGCTCCACTAGACTGAGCAAAAAACAAACCACCTTCTCATGCTCTCTCTCCCTCAGCAAAGGCCAAATTTGGTGCCCTGCTTACCACCTGCTCTCAACCTTGTTAACCTCTTTGTCTTCAAGTTGCTTCTTCTTTTCTTAAGATAATTCTTTCTGCTGCTCTCTGACTTTTACCTATGTCATCCCTGTTTTTCTCCCCCCTCCTTTAGTCTCCATTTCTCAAGTCCCATCAGTGTTTTGGTCATGAAGTCAGCAACTTATGATGGTAATACTGAAGTAGATTCTCAATTTATTTTTTAACCCTTTCTTTCTAAATCACCATGTTCAAGAGTAAGGGCTACAACATATAGAACACAGAGACTTAAATCTTCGAGTCAATTCACATCTTAGAAAGCTCTATCAGGCTCAGTTAGGTTTTTTTAATAATGTCTTATATTTTCCTTCTTCAAAAGCAATGGGGCTAGCATGATTTTGTTTAGTATCTGACTGTTAATTCAACTGTCTCTTTTTCGGTCAAGAGATATTACAAGACAAAAAGTAACAAGAAAAATGGTGGAACCTTCTCAGATGCAAAACTAACAGAAAGGACAAAGAGAAGCTGTATTTCTTGATTGGACAGAGCCACCTTTTCTCCCTAGCTCCGGCACAGGTGACTCAGGGAAGAAAGAGGGGGAAATACAAAACAAAAATAGAAGCTCTCTCTACACAGCAAGCCTCTCAAAGCATGAAGATCTTTGGAACTTTCTTCTTCCACCACAAACCCGAGGGAGTCCTGCCCCACCAGAGAGCCACTCACATCCCAAAAAGCTTTTCCCAAACACTTTATGATTTTTAATATTTTAAAGTTTTATTTCCCATTTGAGGAAGTTCAAGTTCTCATTTGGGCTAACACCACCACGTTACTTACTTCTGCAGTGGTGACAGACAGAAGTCAAAAGAATACATATATTATCCTGAAAAACGTACATATGATTTCTGTACATCTTTGATAATTTGATTGCCATGGTGCTTCCCAGAAAACTGATTCATTATACTGGAAACTTAATTCTTAATTTCTCATAAAAAACATCTGGAATTTCATATTTTTTAAAAAACTTGAAGATCGACATTTTTTAAAAGTCTTCATTTTTTGTTCAGTAGACATTTCCCATTAGAGCAGTGGAGGATACACTGCAAGTATTTTGTTCTAAAAATAGTTTTCCAGATATTCTCGTTAATAAATGTCACACACAGACACCAAAAAAAAAAAAAAAAAAAGAAAAAAAAAGAAAAAAAAAGAAGCAGTCAACGTATTTGCACCAGGACAAGAATAAGTTACCCATTAGCAGACCATAATGGCTGCTAATGGGTTACTCTATACACCTGCATTCTCTCCTTCCCCTTCTAGAATTTCTGGCTGTCCTGAAGGGATGCTATCCAGTGCCATACACTGCATGGGCTCATATTACCATTTCACGGGTGCTGGGCTGCATTCAACTTTAACAGGCTTGACTGAAGAAAAAGCCCAACATAAAAGCCCGTGCATGGGAAAGGAAGGACGCTCACGGAGCCGCGGCAGCGGAGGGGGATGAAAAGGAGGTATCCATCACAGCTCCCAGCTCTTGTCACCCTCTCCTAGTGATCCATGGCCCCTCACACCACACTCACAGCCAGAGTGCCTCATTCAGCTGTCAATCAATTCCCGAATCATTCAGCTGTCAATCAGTCCCCGAATCGCTGCAGATCCCATCCCTGCATATTCAGATAAAACAGAATCCAAGCCAGCCTTTTTTTTTTTCTTTTTTTTTTTTTTTTTTTTTTTTTTTTGGTACAATGATACCCCTGCACATAAACAAACAGAAAACGCAAGTGTTAAGTTAAAATAGCAACACGCATAATTTAAATTTAAAGCGTCGACAGAACCTGCCAACCATTAATTCATTCTTTTGTGTGAATGTGGCAGTGTCACCACCAGTTGTTTCCCCTCCCCCTGCCACTCACGCAGAACTATCACTGTCTCCTCCCTGGCATCATTGCTCTTCCCTGGCTGCCAGTGCTGTGCTTCTTAATAAGATCTACCCATGGTGTAACCCAGGGGAGTTTTGTGTGCTTTCCCGAACTTCCTAGTTCCTTGCCCTTTCCCACATGCTGCCTCATTCCGCAGAGCACCAAGAGCATCCTCCGTGATCACACCCCCTTGTCACAGACCCTGCTGCTTGGCCCAGGCAGGCGCCCTCGCTGGTTCCTGCGGATTGCACTGAATCCTCCCTCCACTGCTTCGACCCACTTCCAATCTGTTCCTTCACTCTCCCCTGCCGACTTTACCCTTGTCCCCACATGAACCAAGACAGGAAATTTCGCCATAGTCTCATGTTGTGGGACAGGTAACGCAGAGACACATTTGACGGCTCCAAATGCAAGAAAAATCGTTTTCTGTTTTGGTGCCCAAACTCAAGCATCAGGAACGCCGCGACCAGTGTGAGATAGTATCCTAACAGGATTACACTGATCAAGTCTGAGGAAATCTCTCCTGAGAGAGAGATTCCAGCACCTTAAATGGGCTTACTTTAGGTATATCTTTTTAAAAAATGTAGAACAGCATATCTCTGGTGTGGTGACCATGCTGACAGCAATTGTAGTCTCTTTGCTCCAAGAGTTTCTCAAACAAAAGTTGCCTGATTTTAGTTTTCTTGGAAATAGGCAAACCAACTTGAACAAAACTTTGCGAAATAATTCCTTGCAGAGTTTGAAAACTGATGAGTAGAAAACCTACAAAGAGAACAACCAACTCCAATAGGACTAACAACCCTCTCCCTTGCACCTTCTCTTATGGAAAATCCCACAAGCTTCTCACACTGAATTTACAGCTATTTCCTCAGAGATTTCATTAAAAAATCAATATTACTCTGAACAAGCTCTTGGGCAAGAAACTGTAGTGATAACACCGTTCTATCTCCCTATGAAAAGGTAATGCACAAAATATTCTGTGTGGTTTCAAGGGAAACTATGGCATATTTTAGTGAGATTTTCTTTCCCTGTGGCCTCCATTCTTTTTCCCTTTTAGCAATTAAACCTCTCAAGTAGTGACTTAATGTTAATCACAGTCATTCAGGCAAGGACACTACTTTCTCACTGCTTAGTCTTCATTGGATCCCTAAAATGGATAGTATATTTTGAAGTGTCTTTGTAGGACATGGGAACTGCACAAACCAGAGAACACAATTTGCATGTTCACACAGTCATCAATAAAATTATTACAATTTCTTTATTTTTAAGAGATGTTTAACTTACCAAGGTTATTGGGAAAAGATGTTTTTAACATGAGTCTACAGACAAATTAACTGCTATACCTTTTCATTGTAAACCTATTCCTGAATAAAGTTTTTATTCTTTGATATGGAACATTCAAGAAACTGAGCATTTTATACATGGTGTAATATGATATGTACGATATATACTTATATATATGACAGTTATGTTTTTATACATGGTGGCAGCTTACCTATATAAGTTAGCAAGAATATTCCGTATAATGAAAAAAATAAAAAAGAAAAAACCACTCACCTTAATTAGCATCTCTACAATACATCTCCATGAAGGAGAATATAAAGTGATTATATACATGTGCAAATCTGGATAAATTTCTTTACTGCCAGCTGATAGGCAGATTAGTGATAAGCATAGTATAAGGATCTATACACAAACATGGCACAGGTAATTCTGCAGAACCAGATCCTTCTTTCTTTACATTTAGTACAAAACCAACAAATATGTCTGCTCATTATCAAAAGTTGCAGAGATGTAAGCATTTAACCCCTTAATTCTCATAGTCTCAGTGTTGTGACTCCACTGAAAAAAGGCATCCTTGCAGCATCTCCATTATCAGACTCAAGAGGTTAGTTAATGAAATGCCCCAGGCATACCACCCTTTCCTATCTGCTATATTCAATGAGTCCACTTACAAATCTCAAGCAAAAAGGAAAACAGTTTTTAAAACAGATTGCTGACTATGGACATGAAATCACAAACATATTTCACATTAGTGGAAAAAAAGGAGTTGATTATTACCAGAAGACAACAAAAATCTGATTAAGTTTTTCACTGGTGATGTGAAAATAACTCATTCAGATTTAGGTAAATGTGAAATTTATTACTGAGTTTTAAGGCAAAGAATTTTAATGTTTAGAAATAAGATATTAGGCCTTTAGCCTAAAATTTGCACACAGTGGAGCTGTGCTCACAGTGCCTTTTTTGGACCCAAACAGCACACAGGTCCCAGCTACCTTCCAATAATCAGAGTAAAAAACTGATGACTGCAAGAAAAGCAAAATAATCAATGAAACTAAAGGCTGATAGTAAAAACTCTTATGTTTAAATCCTGGTGTATTGTCAGAAGTCTCCAGCAGAGAATCTCCAGTTCTGTTACAGCCCTGCCACAGAGCACTGGATGAACCTTAAACAATCATGTTTTAAAGGAATTATTTTAAATACTGCATATGCTCAACACAATTCTTTCACTGCAGGCAAGTCATGGCATGTTCTGCAGACTAGACCATTACATTTCAAATAGATCACTACTTTCATTTTTAACTTGCTCAAAATGTACTTGGTTACATCAAAATTTCAAGACAAAATTATCCATCTCTGATCTGTGTTGAATACAGGACTTTTACAACATTACTTTTGTTTACAGTAAATTTAGCTTAACGGATGATTTGGACAAAATCCTATTCACACTGAAATCCAAAAATATTAAAAAAAAATAAAATGAAACACAACCCACACCAACCTCACCCACCTTTTGCTTAGAGACAGGAGGTTCACACCCTTTAGTTTTGATCTGATTGCTTGAGGAAAAAATAATGTGGTTTGTTTAGAGTAAAACCAGCAGCATATTCAGCAGATCTTAATAAAGTAATAATAAAGTAATAACCCCTAGGCTTCCCCTGGCATTTTAGTTAAGAGGCAACATTTCTGTAAATTTTTAAGGTCTACCACTTCATGCGGACTTCAACCATGCCCATACTCATCCCTTTGTCAATGGGCTGCTAAATGAGATGTACCAAATGAGCTTCTTGAAGTCGTGTTGCAAAGTCAGTGACAGAATTAATTGTGACTAAGCACCCTTCCTTGCAAAATAAAAGGTTTTAGCTTTTGCATCCCTTTTTTTTCTGGTGATATGAACTCCTGCTCACAAAACTTCTCTGCTGACAATAACCACTTCAGAACTGTTACATGAGACAACATCCAAAACCATATTAGAGTATGTATCTCGTTTTATGTACATTTGACAATACGTACGTAAGATGATTTTTAAATAACTGTATTTGTTTATAAATGGAGGAGGTTGTCCACTTCTATTTATTATATTTATAATATAATTATATTATATTATATTTTGGGAGGACAGCTCCCAAAATACTGATGCTTCCCAGCCAAGGTGAGATTTGAAACTTTATCCCAGGTAGCTAATAAAAGGAAGAGAAGGCACTAAAACTGCAAGATTGTCTCTTTCCACTGAAAGGTGCAGTTCTATATGAGTCAAAGTAAGTTTCAGTAAATCTTTTCCACCATAAAAATCTAAACCTAACATGTGTTGGTCTATTATCCACCATGTTAAAGATTCATCCCAGCACTATTTCTCCCAGGCTCCGCTCCTCAGCCACAAGGTTGCACTATCATGTCCAAGCCATGACTAAGGACCAAGGCTTTCATTTATTTGTCTTATTAGCTCTAGCTGAAATGCCCACATAATGTTCTCAAGGACAGTCTCATCCAACTTCCCAGTCATTAACAAATCCAGCAGCTCTCACCAAGATGCCAAAGGGGCTTCACATCCCCATCCCTTGCTAACGAGAGGGTGGATGCCAGCCTACACAGCTGCTCCTGTGAGCATAACACATCTGGTTTCAATGAAAATGAATCAGGATAGCACAGATCTCTTAGGTAAACTTCACAAACCTAATGGATTTTGACTTGCCATAGCCTGCTGACATCTCAGTCAGAAACCTGCTGGGAATTTTAGGCTGGTATCCAATCAGTATGAAAATTAACAGGTACACCAGGTTGCAGGAGTAGCACTGGAGTAGTGATCAGTTATCCCAGCCACAGCACAAAGATAAAGAGCATTTGGTATATCCAGTTATGCAAAACGTATGGGATTTTAACTGCATATTGGCCATCTCCCAGACAGAGTTATGCTGTTAAAATACACGACTCATATCTAGATTGGGCCCAGGAGTACTACAACACTATGCCAGTGATGTACACGGCATTCATCCAGGCAATTAAGGAGGAGTAATGCCGGTGGCTTTGACATTTCCAAGGCCCAGCCTGGACCTGCTGCCATGCAACGTGCCATCACAGTCAGTGACTGAAGTCATTAATGGATGAATAGACAACATTACTCTAGTATCTCCCCTATATTCTAATATACATTTTAACAAAAAGCTACAGAACAGGCAATAAACCCTCACTAAAAGAAGGATGATCAAAAGATTATCCAGGCTACCTAAGAAAATATGGAAAATACTCAAGTTGGATGATGATGGTTTGCCTGGTCCTATGCACCCTCACTTCCTCCCAGAGTGAAGTAGTTCTCACTTCTTTACATTCAAACTGTTCACTCCTTTACTGTTGTCTGACAGGTTCTATAAACTCAGCTATTACCTAGCTATCACTCCGCGCCACAAAACTTCTTCTGGGAACACTGCTGAGAAGAAAGGTGATACTGACTCCACAAAAATACCTTGAAGACCATTGAGACCAACCACTGGCCCTGCACTGCCAAATCCATAACACTAAACCATGTCCTTAAGTGCCACGTGTCCACATCTTTTCAATACTTCCAAGGTGATGACTTAGCCACTTACCAGGGCAGCCTGTTCCTCTGTTTGACTACCCCTCCATAAAGAAATTTTCCCTATTATCCAATAAAATCTCCCCAGCACTACTTGAGGCCATTTCTTCTTGTCCTATCACTTCTTCATGGGACAAGCAACCAATACTCTCCTTCCAAGTGGTCATGGTTGTAGAGCAATAAGGTCTTTCCTGAGCCTCCTTTACCCCTGTCTAAACAACCCCTCTCATCAGACTTGTGTTCCAGACCCTTTCTCAGCTCCCAGAGAAGTTTCCCTTCTCTGGACATGCTCCAGCACCTCACTGACGTTCTTGTTGTGAGGCACTCAAAGCTGAACACAGGATTTGAATATTATCATAGTCTGAAATATGCTGCTGATGTTTCCTGCTGATGTTTTCAACTCCCACAGAAGGGAGTTGATGGATTTGGGGATGTCACATTTTGACACAGAATCAGAACAGTCTGAAAATCAAGTGCAGGCAATTGAAAGAAAGTGAAATAAGAGAAACCATCACCCTCACTTGCACAGTTAGATTGAGAATGGTCCATGAAGCTGCCAAGAAACACATTTTTCTCAATTCAGAGTTGTTGGTTGAAGCATAAATAACATTACTGTTTTGCAAGTTGAGGGGAACCCATCTGTTATCCCATTCAGAGCTGCAATAACCCAAACAGTGCTGGAGCTCCCATCTTGGGCAGGGAGACCACTTAGACCAAATTATTTGGCTAATAATTTTTGGAGAGGAGAAGGGTAGTTTCTCATTACTGTAGCTCTGAGGTAATGCTTTATATATGTCCTCTATATCACTCTACTTTAGTCCATAATTACGAGTCTAAATCTTGGTTCAAATAAAGCCCTAGCAACTAGCAAGAACAAACTCATCACATATTTTTATAGAAACTGGATTACACCTAGCACTAAATGTAAGAAGGCAAAAGTATGTTAATTTTCAAGAACTGAGATGTTTGCAAATTTGTATTGACTTCATTTTGTCCACAAGTATTCTTAGTACTATAAAAGTTCTTCCCGTTCTGATAGGAAAGTCTTCTCTGTACTTATTCCCATGGTAATAATATTTTTTTTTCCATTTTTCACCTCCACATTTGCAAGCATGATCATGCATTCTTTATGTTACTCAAATGCTGATTTGTGTATGTATCTACTTCTTCTTACTTTTTTTGCATAAATCCACTAAAATCAAGACAGCTGAGATATGCCAAAGGAAACTTCAGCATTCTATTCCTAAACCTACTCCTAAAATAAATATCATCACATAATACCAAGATCCAAGTGGCTAAGACAGGTTAATTACCAAAATCCTACTAAAGAAGCCTACACTTCAAATATACACCAGTGAACTTTTCATTCATTGGGCAGCTCCTTTTTTCATATTAGAAGGAAAAAAAATTACATTCCGAGTCATGAAATTCAGTTTTAAGTTCTTTCCCTGGAGATCATAAATGCATTGCACATTTGAAAATGGCAAAACAACTTTTTAAATCTCTATCTGGTTAATTTTATGAGTGCAATAAGTCTTAGAGACTCGAGACATTTCAGGATCTTCAGCTGATACAAGCAGAAGAGCCTCAGCTGGGTTCACAGGGCAGCTCACAAGACCTGTAAACACCCAGTGTTCAAACAACTATTACAAACCAGTTGGCTGCACTGTTCCAGGTGACAAAACTAAAGAAAATGTTTGAACAAGTTAGATGCACAGCTGTTGAAAGTCAAAGTCAAAGACATTGTTGGCTCACCAAATAGCAGAATATTGTAGGTCTTACTATGTTCCCCTATAAAATGTTTGCTCTCAAATCTGTCACAAAGGAGAAAAGGTGTGCAACTCCACTGTCAAAACAAAGTGGCATAAGTAGGTTCCAAATGTTTCACTGTTTGACAAATCAGCTGGTGACATGGCTGTTTTGACAGCACTCAACTCATTGTGTCCTAATCCTGCATTCACTGCACAAGCAGTATACCATTCAGAAAAGCTGCATTTCACAGAAGGGCTTATATACATAACATTTACCAAAATAAGCACAAATACAAGACCTAACAAGCAAACTGGGAAGTTTAAGATTTCTGTTGTATGGAAAAGGCAATTTTTGGAATCCAATTATTTCAGTAGCTTACTTGAGAAACAGACGCTCATAAAATACCAAGCAGAATACATTGCCACTGGGGCTATGAAGAGGGCAAATATTTCCTTCTGTCCAAATATTTCAAACTGGGAAAGTTCAGGACTAATTATGACCAGAAGTTACACATCAAAAGTCTTGTTAATTTGTACTCACCATATCTAGACAGGGATGAGGTACAACTTTTTTTATATTATTTATGGACAGACATGAGAAAATTCATGTTCATTCCTCACTCTCTCCTGGTTGCCTGAGTTACAGTACATTGATTAAGCCTCCATTCTGTAAAAATGTGAGTTTATCCAAGTCCCACACAAAGACAAACCAGGATAAAGCTCTGCAGAGAGCTGTGAAGCTGGCTAGTTGGGTGCAGCACATGGACATACAAGCACCCACGAGAACTTATCTTCATTGCAGACAACTCAAGGGAGGATGTAGTTACAGCAAGAAGCAACAGAGCCAGACTCTCATCACAGATACACAGTAAGAAAACGAAAGGGTCACAACATGCAGCAAAGCAAATCCCCCACTGGAGAGGGACTAAGTACAGAAACAGGCTGCCACAGCCACAGCTTACGGAGCTTCCGCGATTAGCCAGACCCAAAATTCACCTGGCAAAGTTCCTGCTCTAACCTGGAAGGAAGATAAACTACATGATCTCCAGAGGGTTCTTCCAGCTTTAATGATCCTATCACACAGCTTAACACAGTCCACAGAAGAGAGCTAATTAGTGCTGCATCACTTTATCTGCATTTGCCTGAAATTAGACTGGAATGTGAATAAGTGGAAATAGTAGTTTGGGGTAAGGATGTACATATCCCTGGCTTCCAAGGATGTTGTAAAAAACCTATCTCATGCAGAAATTATTAAAATAAATGTATATAACTTAAAAAACTATAAAAACAGGCAGAAAAATGGAAGGTAGTCTGTAAAACTCCCAACTCCTAACAGAGCTTGTACAGTCACCAAGCATTATCAGTATTTTTTAATTGGCATAGTTATAAATAGTGTACTTACTTAGTGTTCCAAGACAATAGAGTATCATTTCTCCAAATGCTACTCACTTTAGCTTCGAAAATATTTTGAAGGTATAAGTACCTTCAAATATAATATATATTTCAATACATTCAGGTATAACATACTGAAAAATATTTTTATGTAATTGTGACAGCATAGGATTAATTCATAGTGGACACTCTCATAATGACTATTCCCACAAAAATACTTTATATTCATTTTTATACTGCTTTTATTTATACAAAAGGAAAGCCGAAGTTAAAAGAAGTTACACAAATCTCTTAGATATTAACTACAACTCTTAACTGCAGTGAGATATTCTAGTGTTAACCATCAAGTCAGCTTAAAATTAAAAGTAAACACACCAGAAGATAGGTTATGCATAAAGTCAATTGCACAACTCAGCTCTGTTTACTTATGGCAAAATGTTGCCTCTGAGGAGTTTCTAAAGAGAAGAGTTAGAAACTTGAGGCCAGCAGCACTTATCATGAGTTCTTTTCAGTAATTATTAACAGAAGACTCTTAGTTCAAGCAGACCATTTTCAATAAATTACTGCACTGCCAACAGGGCCACTTTGAAACAATGGCACAAGCATCTCAGAGACCCACTTAAAGCCATTTTAGTCACAACATGATCTGATAGCTTAGCATTAATTATAACATAGCTTAGCATTAATTATAACATAAGATGAC
This sequence comes from Taeniopygia guttata, assembly GCF_048771995.1. NCBI lineage: Eukaryota > Metazoa > Chordata > Aves > Passeriformes > Estrildidae > Taeniopygia > Taeniopygia guttata. The sequence continues at coordinate 26,856,385 of NC_133063.1, forward strand.
TGACTTTGCAATTCTTATATTTACTTTTGTCTTTCATGGTTTTATCCAACCAACTTAGCTCTATGTACTACTATGAATTATTACTTTTGAAAAGAGAAAATTTTGGACAGCTTAAGCAGGGCCAGCTATAATCACCACTATTGTAACAGGACAATGCTCTAACTTTCCTCTGGGAAATGTAAAACCAAACTGAATTTGCTTACGTTAACAACTAGATGAGGAAAGAAGCCCAGTCCCAACAGAAACTGGAAATCAATCTTTCACTCTTCAGTAATTACTGCTTACAAACTGGCAAATATTAAAACAGAGCCTTGCCATTACACAGAGCTGATATTTCAGAACTTAGCACTGACTTTATGGATGTAGTTTCTGCTATCGTTGTCACACAGTCAAATCTGCTATGTTTTTGAAACATTATGTTGACAGAGGAACATATTTCTTATGCATAACTTATAATTGAAAGATATAGACAATTTTCTTACTAGAGCTTTGCAACTCAAGCAGTTCACAGCTAAATCTGCAGCCACAATTTGTTTCTCTTAAAGATTAACTTAATTCTTCATTTATATATGGAAATGAGAAAGACAGTGTCTGAAAAAATGCAGGGTTGAATACCAAATTCCAAGGATCTTTATCTGAATTTTTTTTCTGTATCTGTTTCCTTTTCTTTCAGCACAGGAGAAACAAGTGCTACCTGCCTACAAAACTCAGGGAGACTATATAGCATCTCACAGTTCAAGAGTCATCTCTAAAACAATAGTTGTAATTATTTTTATTATTATAAAATTTTTAAGAACAAATTCTTTAAAAGCTTGTCAAAGGCAAGATGTTTCTCAGTTGTAACAAGCGAAGTCCTAGCTCATTATGGGCTAGGCACCATCAGAACAGTGTAAGTTTAGCATTGAAAAGTAAAGTTCCTTTCCTGCTAGTGTACTACTTAAAACTTTATACTTAAATACCTTTCAGGGAACTTTTCTAACACTTCTTTTGCTGTTTTATAAAGAAAAATTAAATTAAAAATTCTGACCTTAGGTAATTTCATGACTCAAGGCACTAAGAAAGTCTCTCAGGGCAAAATACTATTTCATAACCTCCACTATATAGGCAGCTAGACAACTGATGGCTTTTTCAGATTACAGCTGTACTCTGATTTAAATAAGTGCAATCAATTAACATGCAAGACATTTGTGTTCATAATGCAAAAGAGAAGATATTTATCTTACCAGTCCTTCATTTTCTTATCTTTATAAAGCTGTTGGAAAGAAAATAAATTAACACAAAATTTCAGCCCAGATCTGTAGTACTGCAGCCCCAGGCTCTGTTTTGGAAAGGAATATTGAGATAATTGGACCCCACACAGAAAACTTCGATTTAAAGCTGTTGCTTTAGGCATTGGTCCAATTTGTCTATAAAACAGAACCAAATCAGGTCTCTATCAAGAAATTATGCTGCAGATGCAAAGGTCACCTGCTAGTTGAACCATTTTCCATGGGCAGGTTCCACAAGAGCAGCACATTTTAAGCTCAAGAATTTATTTCCAAGTGTTTCAAACCGACCCAGTTGAAGACGGTCATTAACAAAGATAATTAACATTGTTGGCTTATCCATCAATGCGGTGACACAATGCTGATGTCTCGTTCATGCCTTCCAAATTCTTTGGAATCCAGTCCACACGGTCTCATCTCAAAGGCACCTCAGGACGCACCAGTCCCCAATGTCCTCACATCCAGATCCTGCGGTACCACAGAGCTATCCTGAGGTCGAGGAATTTGCAGCAAACCCCTGCTGCCAGCTGGAAAAGGCCATGGCCATGCACCTGCGCCTGCCAGCAGCCTCTGGCACGGGAAGTTCTGAGGTGTCTGAGCAGATAATTTGGTTGTGAGCAGAGAAAAATAAATTCTCGTTTTTAGTATGCAACATCTGGTTTAACCTCAGCTGGTGCTCACAGTGTCCACCCAGAAGGACAGGTGAATTGATCCTAGGCCATTTTATTTATTTGAAATTAAAAAAAAAAAAAAAAAAAAACCACAAAAAAACAAAAAAAAAAAAAACAAACAAACAAAAAACGGCACTGGAGGTTCCAGGACCCAGTAATGTGTTTTTCAATTAAAAACTTTCTGTTTCTTAGAGAAATAAGTAAACATTAAGTAAATTAATTTGATTCCTAATTTGCTGGCCTTCAAACTGCACAACAGTACTTTAAACCAAAAGAAAGTCTCCACAGTGTAGGAAATCAAAGCCACAATACCACACCTTCTTCTGCTAGCCCACATGAGGAGAGCAACTTCATCTCCAACCTGAGGAACAACATACATGATATTACAGAAAATACAAATATAAAACATACTGTTCTGTGGAGCAGGAAACAAGTTCACAACTGCATGTTCCTTAAACCCATTGAAGAGACCTGGAGATGTTGTCCTCCTGCTCCTCTTGATCCACACAGTAATAACAAAAGTATTCTTTGTCATTATAAATTATTAGTACAATTTTTGCAGCAGAACATATCTCAACATATGCAATTTATCACATACCAAAATAAACTATCAGAAACTCATGATCAACATTACTTTCTCATATGCTTTTTCATAACTGGAGCTTGCAGTAAGAAACAATTACAAAGATCTTCCATTCAAAGATTTTGCCATACTGGTACTTTTTCCTCCTTCCTTATTTTTTTTTTCCATTTCCATTACCAAAAGAATAGTATTAATATGCACCAGTAATAAAAAAAACATGAACAAGTAGATGTTTTACACAAGGCTAAAATGCCTTATACAACCCTTAAAAAATTAAATTATCAAAAGTGTCAAAAATCTAGTCCTTCTACAGCCAACATGAATTGTATTTGAAAAAGCATTAAAAGCCACAAAACAAAACAAAGGATGACTAAAACAAGCATAAATAGCCCTTATAATCAGTACCTTTTAAAATACAGCTAAATATTTTTGAACTACAGTAAGTGTAGAATAAAACTGAATGTATCAACTCAGTGTTACAACAAGGGTGGGACAGCTATCATCCACTATAACTATTGCCAAGCACATACATAACTTAGTATTTTCTTAGTATTTCAATTTATCCAATACCCTTCCTCATGAATATGAACAGCATTGTCATCACCCTTTACAATAATATATTCTTGTTCTAATTCAAGGAAACCAGGCTGCTAACATTTTGTGTCCAAAATCTTTACTGTTATAATGAGTAGACTCGGCTGGCTTCCAGATGCCCACCCAGTTACTCCCTCACTTCCCCACCTCAGCTGGACAAAGGCAGAAAACAAGATTAAAAGCTCCTGGGTCAAGATATGGACAGAGAAATTGCTTCATCAGTTACTGTCACAGGCAAAACATACTCAGCTTGGGGAAAGGCAATTTAATTTGCTGACAATTACAAGAGGGATGGTGAGAAACAGCAGCAAAACTTAAAATGCTTTCCATTTCTCCTTGCCAGGCTCAATTTCACTTCATTTATGAGTCCTGTATCCCCTCCCCAAGCAGTGCAGAGAAGATGGGGAGCATGGGTTGTAATCAATCCACGACCACCCCTCACTGCTGCTCCATCCTTCCCTCTTCTCCCCTAACCCTAACCCCTGTTCCACTCACAGAGCCCACCCCTGCAGACCTCACCACAAAAGCCCTGCCATGTAAACACAATGTGATTGTGTAAATAGACTGCAGAACAAACCTTTGAAAGCCTTATTATAGTGTTCCATAATGATGTTATTCCGGACGGTGGGAGTGGGGAAAGCTCTGTTTATAGGTTTCACAACATTTCAGCTCCAGCACCAGAAACATCACATGTAAAATTTCCTTCCCCAAAATAATTAACCACAGTCAAAGAAAAAAAAAAGTAAAATCAATAATTTTCTTTGTGTAAAATAAATGTATATTATGGGAGGGGTCTGTTTTTCTCACACACACACACTAAAATTTTGGAGCCTGTTATAACTGCAACACTTTACTGGAGATGTCTGGCAGTTATAAGTAAATCAACCCTAAATAATGTTTAAGAGTAATATTATAAAAATACCAATGAACTATTAATTTAATTAAATAAATGTTGTGAATTATACATCCCTAAAGTACAAATTTTAGTAGAGAACTATCTTCCAAGTTCAAAGGAAGGCTTTACAACTGTTTTTCTATAACCTGCAATATAAGATGCCCCTAAAAAAATTTGTAGACATTCCAAAAATCACTAAAGTGACATGTAATGAGAAAAGCCAGTTATTGGTGAAAATAATCTGAGCCTCTTGGTATGACAAGCTCTCTGAAAACACACATTCTAACAGCTGCAAAGGGCAAGATCATCTATAGCAAGAAAATACACCACTTTTATGAAGTAAGGTTTGTGTCCTGACAAGCTGCAGCTCTGAATGGAATTTGACCATCCCCAGGAATAAGCAAGTGAACCTGAGATCACAGTGATGCAGCAAGGGCAGGGAAAGAATAAAACAACACCATGAACTTCTGTTCCAGGTATCCCTGTAGGAAGGTGGAAATACTTTATATAATTGAAGAAATGTAAGTAGTTATCTAGTTACTATAACTATGTAACTAGTACTGGTCTGTACTTCAAGAATTTAAACTTGCTCAGATGGGTATTTTTAAAAAACAAACAGATAAACTCTGGAAATCTTGTCATTTGGGAGTAGTCAAAGAATGTTGAAATATCCGGTGTACCAGAAAGAGATTAAAGGTGATTTGGTCTGTACCTCCCACTATCAAGACAAGGCGGGCCTCTGACAGAGGGCTTCTAAGAGCAAAAGGCAGAGTAAGCTGAAATGGATAAAAGATATCTTGCAGGAAACATTAAAAAGAATTAACAGTGACAAAACAAAAATACATCAACCTAACAGGTGATACAGAAACACTTAAACTTTACGTTCTCATCATTTTTAAAAATTGGGCAAAAATTTCTGGAGAGGCAATGTTGCACATATCTAAACTTTCACCAGCTAAGGAAGACACAATGATTTCTGGGTCAAGACTGTTTAACACGATATCAGCAAAATTAAACATCCACTGTAGTGACCAATCACAGCTGCAGTGAAGGATGTGTAGCTGTCTCCAAAGACGTCAGAAGAATGTATATTTCAAAGCCTGGACACTTCACTCACATGTTCATGTTTCCAGCTCAGAGCACTGCCAACAGAAGGGCTCACTGCCATCGAAGTTCTCCCTAACTGTCCTTTAGCAATAGCCATGCTAAGGACCTAAATTATCATGTTGGAGGGGGATAGCTCAAGGCAGTGCAATTCTGAAGCCAAAGACTCCTGTGGTGGAAGAGTTAATTTCTTTCTTTTTTTTTTTCTTTTTCTTTTTCTGTCCAGAGGGGTGAAAAGACACTACTGGCTGGCATAACTCTGGTGACACTCAGATTTTCTCACTATATCAGGCAGCAGCAAAACCTACAGAAACCTCCATTGCTCTCCCATGAGAAAGCTTAAGCTAAATTTTGCATCTAACATAAAACACTTGTTAGGCTTTCTCTTACAGGTCTATTGCATAATACCAGAAAAAGTAGGGGTGGTTACTCAGTAAATACACTAGGACCCTTTTCCCCCCTCTGCTACTTCAGATACCATTCTCTATTTCCAAGAAGATACATCCCTTCGTTACTCTTTTTGTTTACAGCAAGAATGCAGTACTGGATTCAAACACTGATGGACAAAAAGTGCTCTCAAACAAGCAGGTACAATGTGAAAGGGTTGGAAAAATATATACAACAGCAATCACTATGTCAATAGCAATCCTGAAGCTCTGGGATTCATTAAGTGAAGGGCAAAATAATAGCACAAAAACATGACAGCAGCTCAAGAAAGCAATAATTTCATTTCAGGTATAAAGGAATATTCTTATGTATTTTGTCTAAAAGAAAATGAATGCCAATTTTTAGGCACTTAGCTTTCTTGCTGTGCCTTTGCCAGACAGGCTGCATGTCGTATCTGTCTCTGCAGGTTTATTAAACTGTATAAGCCAGTAAAAATGAGCTAAAGTTTGGGCAGTTTTACATAATGATTGCTCCAAATTTGAAGCTGCATTGAAATTAGCACTTAAAGCAGAAAAGAAAATCCTTTTCCTTCACAAATTATGGGTGGGTTTTGCTTCAATTGGCAGAATCTGCCATAAAAGTGCAGTTTTTTCTTTTCTACTTATGGATGCTGCTTTTTAAAGAATGAAAAGAATTACTTAATTACTTAGATGAAATAAGCAGGCACAATTTCTGAGCTGATATTCTCAGACTTTATCCTCTCTGACAAGTTTTACTGTCTGTATTCCACTCACATTTATTTATCTCTGTATTACCTGAAACCAAAAATTCCTTGTTCACGGTAATTTTTGAAAGTCAGACACAAAGCACTCTGAGATCTCCATTGTCACACTTTGACTTCCATATGCAAGCCACACATGGAACTTAACTTGTCACAACTGATGTGATTTATACCAAAAAAATATAATGGGTAATTGAAAACTGCAATTCAGCTCTTCTTTTCAAGAAGAAGTGACGGAAGATCTCCTTGGAAGAGAACGGATTTTGTTTAACTGGATGGAAACCAACTGTACCAATACTATTTAGATTCATTAGTGTGGGTGACTTTGTCAACTACTATCAGCTCTAAATTTTCTTTCAAATTTTGAAAGGACTCAGATATAGAAGATCCTTCTTCTGTATCTCTCTGGCTGGGTGAGAGAGAAAATGAGCTCTTGCTTCAAAGCCATATGCCTGAGACCAAAACATCCCTAAGCTGTACTGAAAGCAGTTGTGCATTAGGCTTCATGTATTGATAAGCAACATAAGACAAGGCAGTAAATGTCTGCTTTCAACACAGTAGAGCAACAAAAAGAAAAAACATTCAACCCTATAGTCTGTTGTCTTAAAGTAAGCCCTTTTTTTCTGCAAAATAGGAAGAAAGTAGGTAGCAACTGGAAGGATGTCCCTGGAGCTTCAGTCATGGAGACAGCCAAAAATGTATTAAATGCAGGCAGAGAAAAAGAGCAGAAAGCATTAGAAGGAGACAGAGCATGGTTCCTTTCTTCCTTGCACCGTATTGTGCCCTCTGTGAAAGAAACAAACACCGGATCCTGCCTAACAGGGAGGGCAGCACAAATATCTGCCTTCAGTGAGCAGCTCATGAGCTTTGCATGTCCCCTGTGTCCCGTTCACCCACTCTCACCCTCTTGCAAGACTCCAGTTGTGAGCTGCTGGCTCTGCAGAACCATCGCCTGATCATGCACAACATGGTGCAAAGGAGCCTGCCTAACAAGCCTACACAAGCAACCAAGAGAGAGGACAAAAAAAACCCCAACACTCACACCACCTCATAAAAACAGAATAAAATGGAAAAGGTAAAAGAGAGCAAGGATGAAACAGGAACCAAAAGGCAATCAAAGTGTGCTGCCAAAAAGCTCAGAGAATTGCCTGTCAGGCATCAATTTATTGTGCAGGTTTATCTATATCTGGTTTTAAAATGTGATTTTTACCTGCCTTTGGGTACTGCATGTAAGGCTAATTACAGAACACTCCCAGGCAGGTGAAGTATACAGAGCACAGTCTGGATTTTCTTTATATTCCCATCATACTATTTATCACCTACAAGACAAAAATCCCATGCCTTCTGCAGTCCCTGCTTACTCCAAGGCTTTCTGCTGTTACACAGGTGAAAGGATAAGATGTCTTAGTAATTCACAAACAGAATACAGGGCAGAGTAATTTGTGAGAAGTGATCTAGAAATAGAGGCTTTTCAGCAGTCCCAGTTGGCCCAGGTAGGGATAAAAGAAAACATTTAAATGCTCTGCCAGAAAGTTACTAACATGCTGGTAATCACACACAATCTCCAAAATTCTTTGAAACAGACCCAGACATGCTGTTGAGATTTGTTGTTTATTCACTTCTGAAAATTGGCTAATTCTGTGTCCATTTGTGGCACTGTGAGAAGCATACCTGGCTTTATGAAGCCATGACTGGCACCCCACAGTCATGTCAAGACAGATTATTTCCACAGTGATGCTCCACAAAACCTGTCATGAACCAGAACTGTAATACTGCTATTTTCTTCACAAGCCCACAAACTCCTTAAAGTCCAGACAACTGCTATAAACCAACTTCTAAACACTGTACTAGTGGAAACTTTGGGAATATTCAGGTCATATCCGAAGGTTCTCTTGTCTGGCCTCACTTCAGCTCAGAACACAGCACTGTACACACATAAAGCACAAAAACATACCTGACCTACTCAGACAATGCACTCCAAACATCCTTCAGAATACCAATATAAAACGAGCTCTTTGCTCGCAGGAGATTTCCTACTCCCTGCTATTGTGTCACTGGGACAACCAACTCTGTCTCCACTGACCTGTCTTCCCTGATACCTTGCTGTCCCATACCACAGGCAGAAACCCCTGGAAATGCAGATCAACACTAACAGTGCCCAGCTGGAATCACAGAATCACAGAAGGGTGAGGCTGGAAGGACCCACAATGGGCTCATCTGGTCCAGCTGCCCTGTTCAAGCAGGGTCATCCCAGGATTGTGCCCAGGTTTTGGAATACCCCCAGTGAGGGAGACTCCATATCCTCCCTGGGCAGTCTGTTCAATGCTCAGTCACTGCACAGTGAAGAGGTTCTTCCTCATGTTCAGGCAAAACTTCCTGGAACATTTTCAAACTCCATAAGTTTAATGCACAGCCAATGAAAATCTACAAAGCCATGTAAAATAGGAAATACACCACCAGGAAACCATACCTGAAAATCCTGGTCTTACATTTTCAGGAAAATATACACAGAAATCTGAAAAAAATACACTGCTTTTAGGATTTTTAAATGTAGGCTAAAAATGTGAGTTCACATGATCAGATAATAAATTAAATTTTGGGGGTTTATGTTAATTGTCTGTTTACATGTTAAATTAGTTCTCTTGACAAAAATTATTGAGACATGAAGCAAACATTATGGGGTGTGTGTTTGTGAGATCTCCTAAAAAATGAAAAGATCCCACTGAACACCAATGTTTTGAAACTTTTACCACCAATTTCTGTTCTACTAGAACATTTATGTTGTTTTTTTTTAATTGCCTAAATATCTTGAGAAAATTATATACACATACACATTTTTTCCAGGCCCTTGTCAAGGTCTTTTTCAACAGAGGAGAAAGTGATAAAAGTTGACCTTTAGTCTTTTGAAATCAGGGGAAAATGTGACATTTAACTCAGCTGTGTGTGTAACAATCCAATTATAACTAATTAAATTTACATCATCTGAGTCAGCAAAGGTTATTGATATTGTACATCACATGGACAACACATCTTTAAATTTCTTCCCATTGCAACCAACTCACAAAAATTCTGAGCACCTTCTGTGCTTTCACAAGAGGTTTAAAGCCCTCTTGCAGACTTTTAGGAATGGCAGCTCAGCAGTTCTTCAGCACACTTGCATTTTCAGCCACCAATCTCCTGAAAAAAGGCTCTGGTCTTTCAATTAATTTTTTAGGTAGACTCATAGATAGAGAGATCCCAGCATAAATTACATTTCTATCTTTATATACTGTATAATCTTTTACATAAAGGATCTAATATTTTTTGAAAGGCATTTTTACACTATATATATTTTTTTTTTACTCTTTTTAAGGCTAATCTTTTCAGTAACTCAGTAAAACCAAATAGTTACAAAACTATGCAGGTGATTTACACAGAACATATCCAGATGCTTAAAAATCCTGAAAATCCATTTTCACAGTCAATATTTACACAAGGTTTTAGATTTCCAGCTACACAATTCAATACACTCTTGTTCACTATAATCTCAAACCCGCTCAGGTTCTATAAACCAGAGAGATAATGAATTTTAGTTTGCTAATTAGTTTGCTGAACTTTAAAGTGAAACTTGTTCTTGCTGACAAGAGCCTACTGCAACATGAAGGTGAAGTTAAAGGTTAATATGGGAAAAATATTTCTGCTATCTGCTAACATTATGTCAAAACAATATTAAACATTTTAGGATACATCTTCTATGATGGATGATAAGCCTGTTCAGAAGGCTGCAGAGAATAATTCCCAATGTAATAAAAAACAGTGCTCTTAGAACAGGTACAATGCATTGGAGCAACACTTTTTATTTGTAAACTCTTGCAATGACATCCCAATTTCTAATGTATGTGTGGTTGCATTAAATCTGCCATCAACAGAGATGAAAGTCAATATTGAGCCCAGCTATAAATCACAAAGTTAAATAAATGCATGAAGCAGGCAAGTAACACTAAAAATGTATTGGTGATAGCATATAATCCATGGATGTGCCTTTTTCTTTTTATTTAAAAAAAACAACAGTTCTACTGTAGACAAGGAATCAATTCCTACACTTCAGCACAAACATTTTTAATAACAGCTCTTAAAACGTGGCATATATTAAGAGAGTGAGGCAAGAAGTGTAGATTTAAAAGCATTTATTGAAGTATTTCTGATACAGAGGAGGGGGGAAAGAATAAACAGGTTGAATGAATCATGACCTCAATTTATCATGTTACAGTGTATTCTGTAATTATTTACTGCATTTACAATTCATATCCACTCTGTTAAGTGAAACAGGGTGATAAAACTCTTTCCAGCAAGATGAAAAATAAACCCATCTTTTGTAAATTAACTAAGGCAACTAAATTTTCCTTGAAATATTCCTATTTTGCTCATCCAAGTAACATTTTTGCAAAAGATGCAGAGACATTAGTATCTCTGACTAGCAAACTGCAAAGTTGTTCTGAGAGTGCCTTTAGAGAAGGTCCTTGATAAAACCCACTGGCTGCAGCCAGAGGCCTTTGTGCCTGTCTTTCAAATTACAGGGCATTGGATGGCAGTGCTCAAACTTCTCATCCCCTCATGAATGAGGGGGTATTTGAAGGAAGAGAGCAGGTTCATTCCTCCTCTACACCCCACACAGCTTAAACAGGACAGTCTCAGCAAGTTCCCTACTGGGGGCTCCTCACCTGGAGGAAACCTGTTGGGCTTTGATCCAAGAGATCCAGCTCCACACCCTCCCGCCCACACCACCTTGGCAGGGTGAGGAAAGGGAGTGGCTGGGACCAGCCCTGTTCCAGCCATGGCCAGGTGACATACAACTCCTCAGGGACCAATGCCAACTGGAGTAAATTAAAGAAGACCTCAGGCTACCTTACACAGCGCTGGGACAAGTCAGGAGAGGAGAAACACACAGCTGTTATCAGACTTGAAGATAGACTTTTACAAAGGTCTGCTTGGCCTACCTCCATGCCTCCTGTCTCCACAGCCAGACTTACAAATACCAACAATTCTAGGCTGGAACAAGCATGAATAGGAAGGGACAGCACCTCTGCTGTGTCATTCCTATTTCTACTGCACTCAGGATTATTGGATCTTAAAAAAAGGTGCCAGAGTTAAAAATTCGACCGCAGTACCAGTGCTGCTATTCCACTCCCCACCGCAGAAGGTGCATCAGGTGTGTAACTCAAAATAGGCTGCTCCTGACACAATGAATCTCAGCAAGCCAAGTGCCAGATTGGAGACCAACACCAAATGCTAAACTAAAGTTCTACAGGCCTTCAGTAAAAACAACCCAGCAACAGTGGAAAATATTGATTCAACGTACTTTTTCTGTTTCTGTGATTTTTCTGCCTGCATATCAGATGGCAAGAAAGTGGTAAATACCATTTACAGTTTCAGTCTAATGCTTCACTTTCAGAATGACAGCATGACCACAAAGACCCTGGAGCACTTCTCAAACACAAAAGGCAGAACTAATCTAATAAGAAGCCGTTACAAATAGCTTCTTCTAAGCCTGAGACCAGAATGCAAATAGCATGAGTTCACTTGAAGGAACTTCCTGAAATCACAGAGTCTTTTAGGTTGGAAAAGATCTCCAAGATTATCAAGTCCAAACTCTGACCAATCTAGATCATACCACTTAGTGCCCTGTCCAGTCATTGCTTGAACACCTTCAGGGATGGTGACTCCCCTACATCCCTGGACAGCCCATTCCAATGCTTGAACAATGTTTCCATGAAGAAATTCTTCCTGATGTACAACCCTGAGACAGCTTGAAGCTACGTCCTCTTGTCCTGTTGCTAGATACCTGGAAACAGAGGGCTCTTCTAAAAATCATGAGTTTTTTCTAAAAACCATGAATTTTCTAAAATCTTTCTAAAATTGTGTGGTTTACCTCTGGGAAGCAAATATATAAGCATTTAGAAATGGGAAGGGACCCTGGATGCAACAGTGTAGTGGAAATTATAAATATTGGTTGCATAAGACAGCGAACTTAAATTTCAAAATTATTTCTGCAGAGACATATTTGTCCACAGCTGTAGGCATTTTTTAAGGTGAGAGGGGCCAGAAAGTTGGCAGAACTGGTAGGTGAGGTTTGTTTGCATATCTTTTTGCTCTGCTTCTGTTTTGTGGGTTTGTTTTAAGTCAACTCTTTTAGTTTAAATAAAATCCCAGATATTTGCTTGAACATATTTCCAGTCTTCAGGGTCCTCACAGACCTTCTAAAAAAGAACTATGAGAACTTGTATCTGGTAGAAGGACCTATAACTGAAAAGATCAATTTTAATTAATGTATATGTTTCATACTGCAGTGCTTATTTCCCCTCTTGCCACTTGCTCCTCCTGCTTTATTACCATTACCATGATTTAGAGATGAGACACAAAAAGGAATGCTAAAATACTGTAGTTTCCCTGTGGTATGGATTGTAAAAGATACAATTACTAATCCCTGACTCCCAAAACATAAAGTTAAAATAGTGAAACAAACAAAACAAACAAAAAAACCATTTCCTCAATCCCACTTTTTTAAGTGCAGAGATGTGAAGCCCAGATTGTCCCAAGTGCTATAGAAACAAGAACTGCACTCTGCTCATTTACATGCCGTGTCAAGCCTTTGGCCAGCAGACTGATGCTACCAGCAAGGAAATAACAGAACAAAAAGAATTATTCAAGAAAGGCAAGAGGAAACTGCAAAACTCTGAGGACATACTGCAGGAACAAAGATGAAGGTTCCTGGGGGTACTCAGAAGCACTGAGCATGAGAGAAGCAGCCAAGGTAAAACCAACTCAAATCCTGACATTTTCCTTAGGCACATGAGTAGGAGAGATGGTGGTGGAAGATGTCTGCAAACTTAATGCTCTATATTCAGGTAATCTCCTCCACCCTGGCTGTCAGACAATTGCCTGGGTGTCTTCCTCTGCTCAAAGTCAAAGCTTCCAGCATCTCCTAGCATCAAGTCTCCTAATGTTCTATAAAAAAGCATGTGGAAAAAGGTTAAGGATCAAACTTACTCTGTGCACAGACCCACCAAAGTCAGGAAAACATGAAAGTAGATTAACTGAAAACAAACATGACCCTGACAAGAAGTCAGGGAAAGCTTTTTACTACAAGAGAAACAAAGGACTGCAGCTGAGCTCCTGGGAGGCTCCTTTAGCTGGGGTTTTCAAAAACAGATCACACTAAGAGAATCTGTAAAGAATGAGCCACATAACTGTGACCATGCCCTCATGTAATGTAATTCACTATACACTGACTACATATCCTACTCATCTGATTCCCTCCTGTCCTTGCTGTTCTACAGAAGCAATCCTGGCCATTGAGAAATGATGACTTTACCTTCAAGGAAAAAAAAAAAAATCATAGCACTTGCTTCCACACAGAAATATGCAGGCTTACTGGTTTTAGGAGTCAGCAGGGTTCATGCTTTTGAGTTCCTCTCTGCAACCATGACAACAGAAAGTTTATTTCAAATGAAAGCAAGAAAGAAATTCAAGACTTTGCATTGACAAAAACACCAAAGTGAAATCTCCTGTAAGAGTCAGACTGAAGCATTGCAGATTTCAACCTCCCAGAGAAATCAGAGCTCTTCAAGATATGAAACCTGAACCACCACCACTACCACAACAAGTAAAAGCTCTTAGCCAACAGCAAATAAAAGGTAATACAACTAAAACCTCTGAGTGCCACCTAAAATAAACGGAATTATTAAATATTTGCTATTCATGCATATGGACTGCTACCAGACTGAACACTCACCAGTTTGATCAGATTTCCAAACCTTTCTATAGAAACTTGTAAGAATCAGCAGGGCCTGCAAATACTGCACACAAGCAAAATATTTCGATACTGTAATGCTTCTGAATTTCAGATAGGGTAACACACCAACATAAATCATAGAATTTTCAGTTCAATGTCACCACCTATATGACTCTATGACAGCCAAACCTTCCTTTTGAAGTACAGTTTTAATATCTTCCTGTGTGAAGAATTGCTGTGGGGCAAACATTTGTCTCAGCAGCAGCTGTTCCTTAAAACTGTTAAGTCCACAGCCTCAATAGCATAAAATTCTCTATATTTTCTAGCATTGAATTTCTTACTCAATTCTAGAAACTCTGTTTCTAGCATTGAGTAAGAAAATACCAGCTCTTACAGCTCCTGGGTCAAGTTCTCATATACCGGGTACCTCAATTTAAGTGATACTGTTGTCTTGATATTTACTCTATAACCAGTAATTCAATCCTGAGAGGTCTTCAGGTTTGCCTGAGTGCCCAGTACAATCTTTAACTTTTGAAAGACTCTTATGCAAGCACCTAAATAGTTCTGAATTACCTGTGTCTTCTGTGCGCAATTGTAATTCTGCCTATGATTATGTGATACATGATAATTCCCACTGAAACTGGCAGGCCCTTCCTTACCAAGCTCTGATACTTCCAATTTCCTTATTTTATTATGCATAATTTCTTTCTGTTTGATTTGCACTTTATTTTTGTTGATATACTATTGCTTAAATGAAATTTGAGATAATTCAACACAGGAGAATATTCTTTCCTCCTCTTGTAGAAGAACACTAAATTCCAGCAACTGACTTGATTTATTTTGGCTTAAATGAGTGTCATTAGAGGATATAATTCCCCCCTGAAACAAGAGCCAAAAACCAGAACAAATCCTTGTTTAAAATAATGTGTCCTTTTAAGCAGATCCAGTCTTCTATCTAAATGAGGTAAAACAAGAGGAAAAAAAGCTCACAACAATAATATGTTATGACACAATTCAATAAGTCTTTTATTTCACCAAAATATTGTTTCTGCTACTTTTTAGCAAGGTGTTCTAACCTTCTCTAATATATTCCTTTGCCCACAACTGAGAAACCTATGTTACATGAGCACTATCATGATGCATACTCAAACTACAGGTGGACTCTAATTTATTTTCCCCAGGAAAGCAGACCCAGTTAGTCAAATACCATTTCTGCATGCAGAGAAAGTCTTGAGATTTCAGGGCTGAACAGTCTGGCAGAGGTGATGGGATGATCAAAGGGGTTCAATAGATTTTGGGTAGATTTAGATAAGGTCAATACTCACTGTGAAATTACCTGTTAGGCCTCTGTCAGATGTGCTACCTTTGCAGCTTTGAGTTAGAGAAGCTTAAACTTTTTGGGTCTAGAAACCTTCCATTCACTCTGCTCCTGGAACCAGAGTGTACCTCCCTCCCAGAGGTAAGAGCTGTACACTTGAAAAATAACCTAAAACTTTATGTACTAAGAATGCTAATTGAGTCAAAGGCATTGTTTAGTTAAACGTTCAGTGCCTCCTTCCAGATTTAAAATGGTGCAAGGTTTCCTCTCTGTATACTCACAACAACCACTACTGCAACTTCCTTTAAATCATACTTCTGGTTCTCCCCTCCTGCTTCAGACTTTAAACTGCAAACAAAACCCAGCTTTTCCCTGCATTATTATATTTCCCCCCTTTTTTCAAGGCTGTACTGAATAGAAAAAGGCAATACTAGGCCAGTCAGGTTTCCTCTTCCCCTGTAACTGTTCCTAACCAACTTCAAAATGCGAGCACATTTGTATGCACAGTGAACTCCACAGCAAACACCTGCTTCTTAAAGGCACTGTACACTGTCCTACCTCCTGTAATTTGCTGCTCAAGTACATTATTTCACTTCTTTTTCTTACACTCAGAAATCAATGTTCAAAATTCAATTACACTGCAATTTCTTCAGTTCAAGTGATTTTTCTTATCCCATTTTCCTTCTGCATGCAAGAAAAGGAATATGAATCACAGCAAGCTTGAAAAACAAGATAATAAGCAGCATCGTGTTAGATGCTCTTCATCTTATAGATAATAATACCAAGTCCATCTGCTCTATGTGGTTAGATTAGGTAGGATAAAATGCATATTAAGATGAAGAGTCCTTAGTCCACTGTAGGCAAAGAAACTGCCACTTTCAACAGAATTGTGTGAACCCACTGGTGGATTAGATACAAACAATATAATCACCTCAGTCTGGGCATGGAGATGGGCAGTGCACACATTTATGTAACTTTCAAAGAGAGGTGAGTGCTGTAGTTAACACTAACTTGTACGTTTGTAACTTTTCAAGTGAATGCTTATACCTTAGTGCAGCAAGCACATAAAAATCTGTCTGGTTTGAATTCTCTTCAAGGTAAGACACATGGTACGATTAACTAATACTGAAGAAAAACATCACTTACCCCTTCAATTTTGAAATTTCTTTAGGGGCACTATTTGTCTATGAAAAGTTCTAAGTAAATATTCTTGGAGGGAGGGTTCTATAAGCACACTATGTGTGTATGTCACACACAGCAGCAGAAATATTTCTGTGTGCTGCCCTACAGCAAATCTTCAACCCAAATTTTTCTAAAACTCATGAACAAAACAAAAAATTATCATAAATAAACAAATCAAGTCATTTAATTTAATTAATAAACAAATATCAAGATAATTGAAAGTGTCATGATCTGAGATACAGACTAAGCAATAGAAAAAAGAAAATAGATCTATAACAAAAAAGTGGGTTTGATTCATTTTCACCCAGCTCAGTGGAAGTGGTTTAACTCCATCCCAATCAAACCTTCCTCTCAACACAGTATGTCAAGCTGAAGTCAAGCTTTCCTTCAGGACTTCTGCCTGCTTCTGGAACTTTACCATGCCCCAGGAAAAATTTTCAGCTTTCACAAAACTACAAACACTGCAAAGAAAGATTTACAACAACAACAGTACTTAGAACTACCTTGGTTTTGACATTTTATAGATTCCTCTCCCCAAAACAAATTCATTTTGCCAAGGCCCCTCCAATTTCTGTAGGAGATAAACACACAGATAATACCAAAATTAAACCTTTTTTTTTTTTTTTTGATAATTTTTTCTGACTTCTATTCACCTGTTCCAAAGCAGCAGTTTGTTTTCATAAATAAACATGGTCAGCATTGCAGTTTTCCTTTAAACAAAGATTTCAGGAGACAGTTCATGAAACCTGGTTCTGTAGAAGATTTTTTTGAGGAAAGGGGGAAAAAGAAACAAAAGAATAAAGATTCAGACCTGGAAACAACAAACACAGCTTTCATGCTCTAAATGGATACAAGATCTGAATACTGATGAAAGGCCAAGGATGATTAAGAAAAAGATTTGACTTCTGTTAAAAAGGTAGAAGTTTTGTATATTTTACATGAATAACATCTGTCACCTTCATCCAAAAAATAACACTTTTTCTTTCCAGTAAATTTATATTTATTAATTGAACCTGCTCACAAAAAAGTTGGGTGCCAAAGCACTCCAAAACACATGTCATTGACATTGGAATTGAAACCAGGTACAAAATTTCAAGTATTCTCCAATCCAGGAAAGACCATGGTAATTCACAATTGCTTTTACAGGGAAAAAAAGAAACATTATTACTAAATGGTGGTCTAAGAAAGAGAATTGGCTCTTGCAGGAACTGCTTTGAGACACTGAAGACACAGATAAAGGAACCTCAAGGCCAAGAATATTTTTTTAGTAAAGCTCATCCATCCCAACCTGGAGCATTGGGAGACTTCCAGAATATTCCCCATTTTTGGAGAAAGGTGGTTCAGTCAGAGGTGATTTTAAAGGTATTACAATTTGTCAACAGAAATGCATTTGTTAAGAACAAAAGGCTTCTCTAAAAACCCAGAATAATTGTGATAGATACCCTTTGAAGGGTACCAGAAGCTTTTGTTTCCCACAACTTTAGAGTTTGCTATGTTCCAGAAGAAGGACACACACACACACTGAAAAGAGAACTGAAGTGTTCAGCCAACTCACGTGTTGTACACAAAAAGAAAATATGGAACTTTTAGAAAGTGAAAAATAACAGAGGGAAGAATACAGCTCAAGGGGGACAGCACTTCAAAACAGGGGGAAAATATTCGATATTTTGAACCTAAGGGCTTTTTTCCATCCTGAAAATATTATTTAAAAAACATTTTTTATGTTTTTCCTCCTCCCCTCTCCTTTTCCTCCCCTCTCCAGTTCCTCCTCCCCTACCCAAAGTAGTCAATGGAAATTAAACCTAAAAAGCTGAGGGCAGGTCAGGACATTCACACACCTCATCAAAAGGTTCCTCTACAAAGTCTTGTGGCTTTCTCCCCTTCTTTCACAAAGCAAATTGCAATACAAAAAAGTTTGTTTGTTGCAAGGCCATTCTGTCCATTTGCAACTCTCCTTCCTTTGCCCAAGAACTTTTTCTCACAATCACCACTACTGAACTTAAGCTCTCTCCCATGGTCCCTCCTGAGGTTCCTAATTCGTGCTGAAGGGAAATCCAGGCACAGCTTTCAGGATTATTTGCAGTCTTGTCCCTCCAAGGCACCCCAATACATATCACCCACCCCTTACAGTCATGGTATGACAGTCAGAATTATGAGAGTCTGACATTCAGCTTTTTTTTTGTCCTGGCATATTAAGTAAACAAATCAACCACACAGACGAAAGATTGCCTGTCAGCCTGAAGCACACTTGAAAGGACCCCTGCGGGGGAGGTCTGGGCTCTGTGTGACACAGCGTGGAAGTGTCAGGCTGCAACAAGCCCCTTGCAATCCTTCTCACTTCCCACAGCCACAGGAACCGCAGGGAATGAGGATCTGAGGATTCCTCTGTGGGAACAAATACTGAAGAAATGCTGGCAGTCATGGCCTTCCAGTCCTGCTTGGTTCTGACATGTGATTTCCATTTCTTTCGAAGGCCATAATGAGATTACACCACTTCATAAATTACAGCACCTTCTACACCACAGCAAACTCCACCAGCACAGAATCAGGGCAGAGGCAGGTCCTAGTACAGCATTCTTCTGTATCTGGTGCTGGCCAAACAGAGCAAAACTCATTTCAAAACAGTGAGTTTTGCAGACAGTTTGAGGCACCCCCGAGAGAGATGTGGGGAATCTGCTCCCACGTTGCCCATCACACCGGCATTGTAGGATTACCTCTTCTCACAAGGGCTATCGAATAATTTGCTTCAAGTCCCAAATCAGTGCTGAACTCACTCCTCATTAGTCTCCTATGCATTCCTCCTAATTTTTATCATTCCAAACTGTTAGTTCCACCAGCTTCCTGTGGTACTCACAAACAGCATAAAAAGAAAATTTACTTTCTGTTATGGTTCTCAATGCAGTCTCTTATAAAGACAATTCTTGCTCTGGTATTCTAAGGGGGGGAAAAGAACAAAACCCCCTTACATTCCTTCGAGCTACCATTCATCCACCAAATAGGAAAGAAGTTTGTCACAACTCTTTTACACGGTGACACTGAGAATCTGAATAAAACTGTGGAACCAAAGCAAGAACTGTAATTTTTTTCCCATATCTAATGTATTTAAAAGATTAATAATAAAATAAACTAGATATTCTATATGACACACAAACGAGTATTATTATAGATAGAAAATATTTTCCAAAACACTACAAATAATCTCTTCTCAGACATAAATGAGAACTTTTTGTGTAATATATATATATATAATATGTGGAAAACATGAACCAGACCCAGTAGGTTTTGTTTGGATGAACTTTCTTCTGGATCAATTCTACAAGATGATCAAGTGCCTTTAGTTCTATAAAGTGTTAAATCATGTGCTTGCCTACATTAGTAGTCATGCCAAATTTTACCACTAATTATATAGGGAAACTGCCATTTTCTGCCTTCCAAATTCTTTTCATGGAATTGAGATACTGAAGGTCCTTCCTTTCCATTCCTAAAAGGCATTCTGTCTCTCACACAAACAAGAGAATTTATTCTTCAGTGCACTCAGTTCTTACTTTCCTGAGAACACAGGAAAAGTATTGAAGTGCTGAGCCATTTGTCATCAAATTGGCTCACTCAGGCACAAAGTCATTTTACCCAGATATCTAAAACTTCAAGAACTACAGGAAGATAGATTGTCTTCTTCTCTGCTTTATTGTCAGCATGTTGTAATCCTGCAGAGTTTAAAATATAAATATTGACAAATAAATAAGCACATCAACCATACAAATTAGATCCATTTTCCTTCACATTAGTAACTACCCATTACTGTAATGACTTTATTATTTATTTTAAATATGAGCAGGAGCAGTTGGATTTCACTGAATATAAAGACTTAAGCTTCCTCTTACCAAGCATAACTAATGCAAACTCCTGACAGGAAGGGGAGTTTGCCATTTGCATGCACTTCCTTCGCACCAAGACAGAATTTAAAAGAAATAATGAGGGGCAAGAGGAAAGAAAGGCTTCTTAAAAAGGAATCTTTACAGACCTCTGAGGCCTCTAACAACCAAACTTTAACATAACTACCCTAGTACCACAGGTTAATGGTACATTCAACCCAATAGGGATTTCCATTTAGAATGATCAAAAATGCCTATGCGAGTGTACTAAATTTTGGTTGTTACTTTCAATAAAGACAATTTGTATATCAATTCAAAGGAAGTTCTGAAGTGTCTTCTTTCCTCTGGAAAGGCACTGCTAGAATTACCATTCACAAAAGGTGTCTTTCCTTTAAAGAAATCAATGTTTGTGGCCACAAGCCAAGAAGAGCAGAATAAGCATGTTTCCCACTTGGCAAAACAGGCAGCAAAACTCTTCATGCTGCAGAAAAACAAAAGGAGCAGAGCTCTCATTTTGCAATGTTTCTATTGGTTTTCCAATTCTGAATAGTAGCATGGGTTGACCTCGAGCATGTCCTTTTGACCTTGGTGCCTGCAGTGTTCAGCCATCCACAACTCAGGATGCAACGGAAGAAGTGGGAACAAAAGTTCAATCAATACTGAAATGACAATCTTCATTTTAAACTCTGCAATTAAATAGGTATGCAGCAAGCACAAGATCTGATCAAAAAGCAGCATCTGAAATGTGCACTTAAAAATGTAGTTTGCAAAATTATACCCAGACACTGAAATGTGATTATTCACTTGCAAATATATCAGTTGTGAAAAAAGTGAAGGTAATATAGCTGATCTATCATTACAAAATTTAATCTCCTTTAGGAAAATAGATTAAAAAAAAATTTAAAAGACTGGCAAGTCATCTCTCATATTTCTAGAAAAAAAACCCAGAAATTAATAATGATGCAACATGACCAATACATAATTTCTCTTTTTCTCGTACATGTTCAATATCATCTTGAAAACATATATTTTTACAGCATGGAGTGACATAAAATTTTAGCTTCTAGAAACATTCTCTTTCTGAAACACCTTTTCAATTAATTGTCTTCAAGATTTCTCCTCATATCATGTGACGATTTTTAGCAATTTTCTTTTTGGAGGGAGAGACTGCAATTCTGCAGCTGAATTTTACTTCAAAATTCTCAGGAACTAAAATGAATAACATATCAAGAAATTATATTTAACAATACTAAATACTTTATTTTAAGAATTGCTCAGCCCAAATTTCATAAATCCAAAACTGTACAATAAAAAAGCCTCCCAGCCTCATACAGCTCACATTTGCCCCAGTCCTATTATGAAATTACTGCTCAATGAAAACAGAGCACACACCTCTGATAATATTATTGCTCAAGCCTCAGGTTGACTAAGACATTAACTTCCATTTAGAAGTTAATGGATTTCCTTCTTGTTGTCATGCTGGTTTCATTAATTTAATTAAGTGAACCTAAGGAAAAGAAAGTGTCTCATTGTTCATTTATTTTATGGTTATTTCATGGGGTATTCAAGATTGCTGGCCTCATCTGCAAAAATACTGGTGAAATTAGTAATCTATCTCAAATTTGTGAAACGAATTTTTGTGGAACAATTAGTAGCAATGGTCATGTGCCATTTTGTTCCTTTCATTCTCTGTCAACTAGAATTGTGCACAACTAGAATTGTGTAACTTACTTTTTCGTTAACATTTTCTCTGTTGCTCTTGTTACAGACAATCCTTAGATGTATGGTGTCAACAGTATTAAAGAAAAAAATGAGCATTTACTCACACTTGGAGCTTGATGATATTTTCTGTGTAGTTTTCCTGCTGCTATGCAAATATAAACACATAACAGAACTGTTGCTTTATAAAGAAAATATATTACAAGGTTGAAACAAGACTGAGATTGTGAATTTTTAATCAATTCACTTTTTATTAACTATTATTTTCTAATCAGTATAGAGAATATCAAGAAGGATCTGCCTTGAAATATTAATCAATTAATAATTTCTTTAAAGATGGCAGAGGAAAATATGATTAAATATGTTTGAAATTTGATATTTCAGTTTAGTAATTCCTGTAGCTGGTGAATTACCATAAGTAGAAAGCAACTGCAATCCTCCTTTAAAAAGATTTCTCAGATTTCTATCGTAGCTAGAAAATTTTAAAAATTTGTCACAAAAAAGATGCCTTCCTTTCCTAGTAAAATGTAGAGGAAAAAACCAGCATAAATCACTTTCATAGAGAATACATTCCATATTCACAGCAAATGACTAACAATTTGATTTTAATGCTAATTCTCAATTAAAAACAAATAACACAATATAAGTTCCTTCTATTCATAGGATTCTATTTCCTGCTATCAAATGCATTCATTAAGCATTTTCACTGGGAAAAAAAAATGATCCCTATCATTCCCAGACTGACTTTTGGCATACTTATAGCTAATATAGCTTGATGGGAAAGTGCACCCCATATTTTCTGTATACACTGCATTTTAAAGACATGAAGTCTGGAACTGCTTAGCTTCCCTGGGGACTGAAAAAAAAGTCAAACAAAACAAAAAAAAAGAAAAAAGAAAACAAATAAACCCCCACCCAAAAAAAAAAAATTTAAAACCAAACAAAAAAAAAAAAGGAAAAATTTACCTACTTCTATAGATCATACCGAATCCTTTTGTCAATATTCCGTAAATATCTTCACAATATGTATCATATTCTGATGAACCCCACTTAAGGGGGTTCTTACATATCAAATTATTTAACACAGTTACTAATATCAGCCACTCTATATTTCAGGTTTGCTTCTTTGCTTTGGTTTTGGGTTTGGTTTTTTTTTTTTTTTTTTTGAGGCAAGGGTTTGGGTTTTTTTTTAACCATCCTTCTGCTAAATTCTCAGTAAATCATCAAGTAAGTGGTATGATGGTCATAAAATCACTGGCCACCAGTGATAAATGGTAGCACCTAATAAAATAATATTATAGAACATACACTTCTCCAAGGAAGACTTTGTGTATCATAACTTCTCTTCTAATAAAATACTGCTGTTGGCCCATCACACATATCAATCTAAACAGAAAATAAAAACTCTGCTCAGAGAGGAATTTCAAGGAGCACTTCAAAAGTACAGTGACCAGATGGCTTAAGACTAGTTAGAGAACTTCTTCACTGCGGAAAATAGCTAATATTTTTTTTTTTAAGCTTTGTTCCAACCAAAGAGATGCAAACATGAGATACAGATGCTTCATATCATTTTTAGCTTATTCAGGAATAAAAAAACAAAACAAAAGAAAAAAAACACAAATATCTTTCTTAAATATTATTCTCTAGTGGGACAGAAAAGGGTCCTTAGATTCCTGTAACATACACATTACAAGATGAGCAATATTTATGAAACAGCTGATCACAAATAGGTTTCAAGGCATTATTTTTAAGGGCCCACAGAGGTTCCCCTTAACCTCCAAAAACAATTTTGTGCAATAAGGCACACCACTGTTTACAAGGACAATTAGCCCAGTTCTTAAGACAGCCATAATATGTAATGCCCACAACCCCTCAGTCAGATATCACATCAATAGACCACTGACATGTCTTGTGACATCAACACCTGAACTACAACTGGTACTGTACCATAAAAATGCCTGAGGTATTAAGGTATGCGAAGAGAAGACAAAGTAGCAGTCCTGGAAAAGTGATTATTTTTCAGCGGGCAGCTGATTCTTACTATATCTTTAGCAAAAATCCATTTCCTAACTGGAAACTTGAACACCCTTGTAAGAGGAAAAGCTGTCTCCATCTGAGGCCATATACCTTGACTAGACAAACTGTGCAAGAATGTGGTGAATAGCCTCTTCCATTCCAAAATTGCTGTGACTAACAATTGCCATCACTTTTTTATCTCAATGCATGTACTCCAGAATATCTCTGTTAATATACTATAAGGAAACACAGAAATTAATATTATGAGACACCATATGGCCTCCTTTCCTGATTACCTAATTCTCATCAGCCTCCTGTAAGCCTCAGTGTTGGAGAGCCAGCTTCTACATTTTCATAGAGTAGTTCTCTAACCTTAAATCTCAAAAAGAGAAAGGGAGAACAGCAACGCACTGCTGATAACAGTTTAAAAAAAAAAACCAAACAAACAAAAAAACTGAGAAGCAAAAATCAGTTTGAGGAAGAATTCCTCACAAACCCCTCCAGAAAGTATGGCCCATGGCAGAATGGTCAGTTGCTATCACCCTAATAGCAAAGGGAAGTTGTTTCCTTGTCGTATGACCTTGAAAAAGCCATTTGACCTCTTTCCACCTCAGCTTTCCCACTTGGAAGCCAGAAGAAAATGAATCCTTTCCCTAGCAAGCTCTTTGAAGTCTACAGAGACAAGTATCCCTAAATTGCACTCAAAGTCTCAGTCTTGTCACCTCTGCTTGTTGTTTCAATGTGAAGTACAGTTTGAAGCCCACTGTAGTATGAAGAACACATCAATGAAAGTGTAATTTAAAAATGTTATAGTTTGATGCGTAGAGTTGCTGCCAAGCAGAAACAACCACTATACAAACTAAGCAATGCATCCTCAAAACTCTTTGGACACAAGCATCTACTTCATATCCAATTCCCTAAGGAAACAAACTTGCCTCAGACTGCTACAGGGAGCCTTTCACCCTTCAAAGCAAGTAGGATTATATCCACTAATATCAAGCAAGTACATAGATAACCAAAAGCTGTTGAGCTGGTTTTTATTTCTAACAAATGTGCATCTGCTTGGGGGAAAATTAGAGAACAAAGTTGCTTGTATAACCATTTAAAAATCCTGCTCCTGTAACAATTCAAGATCTGTGAAAGAGCACCAAAAGCTTGTTTCCCATGTATCTCTGAACCAAACTAAAAGGGAAGATGGCAATAGGAAGATCACATCCAGAATCTGTAGTTCTAAGGGAATGTTTTTTTAAAAAATGTTGTTTCCAAATGAAACACATACGACCTTTTACAAACTATACCCAGGTGCCAAAGCTGAAACACCAATTAAAAAGAAAACACCTTAAAATAAAAGTCTCTGCTTTTACGTGAGTACATTTTAAAAGATTTAAAATAAAACATTTGTATTTCAAGGTTAAAGTGCCAAATGACAAAGCATGACAGAATATGACAAATATTATGTTCTGTTTCACTGAGAATTAATAATATTACATCCCTAGAATGCTGTAGAATAATAACAACACGAATGGCCCCTGAGTAGTTGAAAATAACAGAAGCCAGGACTGAGTTGAAAGCCGTTTCTGCCATCCTCCAGATGTGAGGTGGACCAGGGCACAAAGGTCCAGCTAAAGGCTCACCCAGTAAATGGCAAACCAGTGGCCTCTCTTCAGCTGAACAGGAGCTGTTCTTTACGCACAGCTGCACAAACACTTGTGCGGGTACAAAGGCAGGGGACGGCACCATGGTGGAAGCCAGTGTCTGGGAGAGAGCTCTGCAGTTCCTCACTTTGGGTTTTCAAAGGCTTATGGAGCTACAGCACTGGGGTGTGGCTTCACCATGCACAAACTTTATCTTAAAATAAAGGAAAGAAAAAGAAAATGCAGAAAACAGGCTGCTAGAAAAAGTGAGATTCTCCCTCCCCTAAGGTTTCCTGGTGTGCAGTGTGAGTCTCTATGCCAAAATGTTAATGAACTACTACTTTTCTTGTCAGATCCACACACTGTTCCAACTGATTCCATGACTGCTCTGTGTTGGGCTCAAGACAGAGAAGGAGCAGGTAGAAGGGATGAAATATTCAGCATTATACCACATTGAGATCACACTAAGAATGGCAGGAAAACACCCTCATGTTAAACTAAGAAAATGACTAGACAGGTCCCAGCACTGTAAGTCATGCATTCTTGGAAAAAAGTTACATCTTCAGACTCTTTCTTTCCCATGGGACATTAATTTTTATTAGACACTGCACAAACCCTTCACTTTCAGTTCATAGGACTATCTTTGCAGATTAAACTTTTAACATACTTCTACGACTGTACATTTACTGCACAAAACCGTGCATGGTATACACACCCACATCTGCACATAGAAAGGTAAGGTTTTTCAGAAGTGTCTAAACTTAGACTTCAAAGACCCTGCACAGGTACTGAATTCCAGCGTCACTGTGATTTGCTTACTCCTCTGTGCTAAGCATGAATTTATGGGCCTATTTGATTCAGCAAAGCCTGACAATTCTGAATACATGCAGCCTTGGTAATACCACTGTTTAGGGTTGAAAATGTATTGTTAAATGTAAACTCCCACTCTCCACCACCCTCCTTCAGATTCTCCTTTCCCTAGTTGCTTCTCCAAGCTTCAATCATTCAAGCTAAAACATAAAGGCATACAGAATTTTATTCTTTGGATGTCTTAGGTAAAATTGGTCAGCCCTTTCTAACAATAAATTTTAGAAGGACTAATTTCTTTCTTTGAATTTTTTTCTCTTTCCCCTTTTTTTTTTTTTTTTTTTTTTTCCCTGATCCAACAGTCCAACAGCGAAACCACGTTCTTACATTCTTACATTGCTAATAAATTCATGTCCCCGGCTCTTCGAACAAGGACTTCAAGTGTCTGCAACATGCTATCAGCTGTCATCAGGCTTAACCAAACAAGACTAAGTTAAGGGCCTTTAGAAAAATCTCAGTTTTCACAAGCTCTGTCAGGACTCATTAGCGCTTGGCAGATGACTACTTTGAAGAGTTCATCCACGCCGAGCGCGCTGCAGAGGCACAGGAGCTGCTCCCACCGGACGGGCGACAGGACACCGGGCTGGGGAGGCGGCTGGACCTTCCCTGCGTTCGGAAGCTGCTGCGAGCCCGCCCCGCACCGCTGCCCCCGGCCTTTTCCCAGGAGAGCGCGTCCCAGGGCGGGCACGGCCCAAGGCAGAGGGAGCAGGGAATGACTCAACACGGGTACGCAACACTCCGTGCACACAGCCGCCTTCTCTTTTCTTGCTCTGGCAGGTACAGAACAATACCTCTGCGCCGAGCGTCCCGAGTGCCACGGGGTGGTCGGCACCTGCTCGCTTTAAGCCACTCGATATGAAGCCTTCCAGAGCCACGTCTGCCCCACCAGCGCGCGTCACCCTGATCCATCTGTCCTCTGCGCGACCTTAAGCAAAGTTACGACGTTTTTCCTTCGCTTCCCGAAACCCCTTTTTTCTGCCGCTGCTCCCTTCCCGGCTACCGCAGCGCAGTCGGGAGGGAGCCTCCGCCGGGCAGCCCCGCGGGCTCTCCCGCAACGCTATTCGGCAGCCCGGCCGGCGTCCTTACCTTGATGCCCTGCTGCTGTGTGGTCAGGGTCAGCTTGGACTCGTCCAGGAGCAAAACTTCGCAGTAAAATTCCTCCGGGACCGCGCAGAAACAGCCCATGCCTGCTGCGATGGCCGGAGACGGGGCGGGGAGGCGAGGAGAGCCTCGGGCGGCGGCGGAGAGGGGCTGAGGCACAGCCGGGTCTGGGCCGCGCCCGGCTGCGCGGATGGAGCCCGGCAGCTGCTAGGGCGCAGCGCCCAGCCCCGCGGGGCGGCCCGCCGCCATCCCGCGGAACTGCCTGGACGGGGCTGCCGGGCTCTCTCTGCGGGAAAGGGGAGAAAAAAGACCGGCGGCTTTTTTAGAAAGGATCCCAGGGCACAGACCTCGCCCGCGCCCGGCTGTCACGGCGGCTCCCCCGCCGCTGCCGCCCCGGGGAGGTACCGAGCCGCCCACCCGCCTCGTCCTCCGCCCCGTCCGCGCACGATTCCGCGCCTCCCCTTTGTGTGCAGGAGCAGGGCCGGGGGAGCGCTCTCCGCCGCCGCAGCTGGGGCGTGGGGGTGGTCCCCGCCCGGCCAGCGCGTTACCTCCGACCGCGGACCTGCGGGCGGAGCGAGGCGGTGACAGTGCCCGGCCGGCGCTGGGCTGCTCTCCCGGCTGCCCGCGGCCGTGCGGGGGGGCGCCGGCAGCGCTCGCCTCCTCCCCGTCGGGGGCGGAGGGATGGAGGGAAGAGAGACCCAGCGGCCGGGCAGCGCCGGCCGCCTCCTGCCGGCCGCCGGGCGGGACTCCCCCGGGGCGCCTTTGGGGCGGAGAGCGGCGGACGGCACCTGCCCGGCACCGGCACCGCGCCGCATCATGGCACGGCACCGGCGTTCCGGGGCCGGGCCCTCGCTGCCCTCTGCCGTGGGGCGGGGGCGATGGTCCCTGTCCCAGCCCGCGCCCCCGCTTATCCCCGTTGCCGCTGGGCACCGCTGCCTGTCCCGGCGGCCGTGGCCCCGGTCACCGCAGCAGCACTGACCCCTGCGGGCTGCGCCGGCTCCGCTCCCGCGGCGTCAGGTTGAGGAGCTGGTTTTGTGTCTGCGCTTGACAAAGGAGCGCTTCAGGAGACACCACGAGTGAACGGTACGGCAGAGGTTGAATTTTTGAAAGTGCCCTACATCGGGAGCCTATTCTCCATCTGCTGTTAAATACTGAGCTTGCTACAGGTACATTTAATTTACAAAGCAACGGTATTAAAAACAAATAAACAGATACATTTTTAAAAATAAATTTTAAAAATTGAAACCAAAGCCCAACAAACAAAGAAAATGAGGAACACGAGAGACCCTCCAACTGCTTTTGCAGTTGCTGTCTGTAGTTTTTGGAGCACACAACAATCCACTTTCATTGCTGCACATACCTAACCTCCAGGATTTTTCCCTCTCAGGTAAAAGACGGATCCTACAAGTCAAGCCCTGATCCCACAGGTGCCTGTGCATTTATGTAAATCTGTATGCATGAGTCGTCCTATTGAAGAAGTTCACATGTATAAATTTAAGAATATGCAGAAGTGCTTTTCTTACAGACATTAGCTTTTTCATGTAGCATAAGAGAGGGGCACAAGGAAATTATATTTGCAAAACATACTGGATATGTAGTTAAGTCTGCTTTTAAACACCTGTCCTAAATATAACCCTGCTGCTCCCAATAAATGACACTCTCATTTTCATGTTTGAACTTGGATCTTGGGGTGTTGGGATCTCCATATCCATCCTGTAGCTACAAAAAACTATAATCCATGAGCACTGGGAAGATCAGGACAAAACCCACTATATAGGTTCATAAAAAACAAAGTCTTCTGAAAGACCTAGAAACACTTATGAAGACTAATCAAGTTTAAAAATTCAAGTTCCTAACCTTTTCTCCTGGGCAATATGTACACAATGAGATCGCCATCCAGAAAACACAGAAAATTTAGGAAATTTACTCTTGGTTTTCTAAACACATTTTTCAAACAATTTTGAGTGCTTCTGACAGCAGACAATTTTCTAGAGAACAGACGGTTCCTTTTCCCTTCTCTTTAGTCTATTTAGATCTATATATCATGCACATTGTGACATAAATTACCATCTAAGTCAGTTAAAGTCATTATATATGTGTAAATCACTGGTTGATCAAGTGAGAGAGAGGGCTCCATGAACTCAAAAGTGCTTCAAAATCTTTACTGATAATTCTAAGTGTTCATATAGCTACAATCACAATCCCAAATCTAAGCAGTTTTATCAATACTATTCTGGGTTATATGTTGCTCATAAACTGTCCAAGGGAACTATTTCATGTCTTCTCTTTTTGAAAATCCATTTTGTGCTGCTGCACATTAGCCAATTGGTCCATGGGAAAAATACAAAATACACAGTTATGTTGAGCTGATGCCAGTGTTTAGAGCACAGAGAAGTTAACTCATGAATTTGTCTCCTAGCCATCTATTGCCAACAGCTAAGCACTTGATGAAGAGGCAGTACCAGAACCTGCTACCTGGGAGGAGTTTCTGAACTTCAGAAGTGAGAAAATCAGCCAGGGGAGAAGAGGGAGAGGGGACAGAATAGATAGCATCTAGACTATGAACCAGTATGAACCCTGAGAAGCTCAGGAAATCAAAACAACCAGGAGGTAAAAACATAGGGCCCAGTCTTTCCTTGGAGCATCCCTGTTACAGAAGACCAGCCCTGCCTCAGTATTTCAAGTATCAAGACCAGCTCACAGCTCATGAAGATCCTGAGATAGTCATCTGTTTTCCAAATCCATTAGAAAACTGAACTCCTTTTTACTTCTCTCTACAATAAAAAACACAGGTCAAGCACTGCAGAGGGAAACTTGTTGATGTAAGCTCTCATCACACAAACACTTATGGACATGTTTAATTCAGGCATGTAAGTACAGGACCAGAGCATAAAGGCATTTTTGTCTACTGCCTGTTTGATGAAGTAGCCAGCAGAACACACTACAGCCTCTGTAAACCAGTACACCCTCATTAAAATGTTCAGTTTTAGCTGTAATGTGGTATTTTCAATGAGATTGTATAAACAAGGCGTCACAATGGCAGCACAAGGACTCCTACACATGAAGTGACCTATATCCATATTCTAACATACCAGCAATTTGACTGCCCAAAAGACACAGGGTGGCATATCTGCTTTCTCTCTCATTTTTACACAGTTTTGCTCATATTTGCTGGCAGGAAGTTGATAATGTAGTAGGAGTTATGATGACTTGTTTTAGCTGTTATCAGTACCATTTACCTATCACTATTATCCATTGATATGTAGGAATGCAATTCCTGAATCATATCTATGTGGGCTTCTAGTGACTGAGTGAAAAGTTTAAGAGAGGCACAAAGCAAGCTCTTCATTCTTCTTTACATGTAAAAACAAGTCTCCTGGACTCAGCTCCCTGCTCAAACAATGAGCAGAGAAAAAGAACTGAGATCTAATGCAAGATGATTGAAATGAAAACTGAGAGAAAGAGCACATACTCTCTGGGCTACAGGTACAATCCTGAATGTATCTTCTATTAAAGAAAAAAAATCTCACTGAGATAACTGTTCAACAGTCCAGTAGGGTCTCTGGTATTTACAGGGAAAATAAGGTACAGCTCCCTCAGCAGCACTGTACTGCTCTGGTTTGGCATTGCCCATCTGCATAGACACACCTGTCCTCAGCCCTGACACTCTGGTTCTCCAGAGCTTCAACATGCTGTTAAGAACTCTACTTATTTGTGGTTCTTGGATCCAAAAAGAGGAGCAAAGCAGCCAGTGGAAAAAGAATACTTTCCACATAGCACCATTGGAATCTATGGTCAAAAACACTGTGAAAATAAATTTATTCAGATATTAATCAATTTTATATTTCCTGCAAAAATGTTGACATTATGCTCTACACAATACATTTAGAGTCCTTAAAGCAAGACATGCCAGTTAAGACCACTGAATTACAAAATATGTTACAGAAAGGACAAAGTTCAGATATACAGTGTAAGGATAACATAAAACAAACACACACAGGCAAACAAAACAGAATATAAAAAAAATCTTAGAAGGCCAAAAAGTAAACTTGAACTGATTACATTTATTAGTAATTCTATGCAATAAATGCCTTGAGATCCTCTGAACTGACGTGGGACTGAGTGACAATAAATTCTTGATTTTCTTCACACATTTACAAGACCTCAGAAGACTGCAACACTGCAAACACACACTTAACACTCAAGAAAATAACAAGCATCTCTCATTTGCTGATTTTTTAATAAGAATACATGGCATTAATTATGTCTCCTCCACCCAAAAAAATGTAAAACAAAACTTTCAGGATATTTATTGTAAATCATAGCACTAAAATTAGAAATTGAAAAATCTGTATACTTTTATCAAAGCAAGAAAAAAAAATCTGGTTTTAGCTACTATTTATTGAATGTAATTTTGTGTGTGATGTGGTTTTACAAAGTTTCTGCCAAGACTTTGACAAGTTACCCCTATGCAAAGAAGAACCAGATAATCCTGTTTTATTTTGCTTATGCTTAGCTTTCTTGGCAGAACTTAAATAAGTTTTAATGGTAAAGGTAATTGGGTGGCAAGATGTAACAATCTAATTTAGCAAAAGGAAACAAAACCAAGCATTCTCTACATGACTTCAAGTCATGCTCTCACAATATAAACCAGAACCTTGTAGCCCCAGTCTGCAGAGAAAAATTGAGGCTGTGAAGGACTGTGGATATTTGGGAGGTGATCTTCTTGCAGAGAAGAGTTTTTCAAAGAATACTACATACTGGATAAGCTGTTGCTTTTCTTAAAAAAGCACAACAGACTAGGTCCATGCTTAAGCACAAAAAGGAGAATATTGTCTCCACAGTACTGCACTTTTCCCTAACCCATTAGAATAGCTCCAGATGTGCATCTTTGGGGTAAGACAATGAACAATGTAAAGCCAAAACCTACATCTCAGGGAGCTGGTGCTATGCCTGTCCCACGGCACCCGATATATTCTGACATTCTTGTAGAAAGCAGTTGTTTTGAATACACTTAGTGAAGCATTTTTTATCCCAAGGACAGGCTGGCTGTGCTGGCTGGCAAATGACAGGGGGCTCAAGTAACCAGTCTGCTGCCTTTTGTGCCCCACATTGTTCAAACACAACAGAAAACACGTTTGTTTGTAACCATCACCTCTTCTTTTCCTCTCTGCAATTTTCTGGATGCAAGTTTTGAAAATCCTCAATTCTGTTCCACTGAGATTAATTAGACAGAGGTCTACAAATGACATGGGACACAATAAACTTAAGCAATGATCTAGGCAAGGCAAATAGAGGCTGAGAGGACTCTCCCCAGCCAGAACTCCAAGCCAGGTCAGGGAGGCAATTAGTCAAGAGTGACATAGATGTCCATTAAGACAATCATTTTCCACCCATAAAAGAAAATATTTATATATACAAGCCATCAGTAGGGAGTTCTGATGGAGAAAACAGCTGACTACTTTTATGTTTAATAAACTCACTACTGTGGACCTTAATCTTTAAAAATTCACTTTTTTTTTTTCTTTTTTTTTTACAGATAATAGATCTTCATTTATTCCTTCTGATGTTTGGATATTACAGTCACATTCTCCATAAGAACTTCAATGCTTATCCTAAACACAGTTTCTAATTTAAACCTGTCATTCTCGTGTGGCTAATCTCAATTACTACTATTATGAGAGATATACTATCAGCTGTAGTATGCAGCAACACTTCAAGTTTTGGAAAACCTGAAAATCTAAAGATTTTCTAATACAATTTGTATGAAGAATTGCGCTTTCTGGATAAGCAGTTCTCTTTAGCTGAACCTTGAAAGCAGAAAATGCAGTTATTGTCTGGACAACATCACCTATTGTGAGCTATGATGAGATGGGGTGGTGATGGGATGCTGGAGGAAATTGGAAGAAATAAATCTTTTCTTCAGTGACTACACTTATCTATGTTGATTTCAAAGGCAAAGAGATTTAAATAGCTCCCACAACTGATTAAGAAAATAACCTGGTTGTCATATATCTTGTAGACTCAGATAATTAATATGAGAAGATACAGACTAAAGCATGCCACATGTAGCCTGCTGTGCCTTCCTTTCAAATTTCCTTTTGGTAGCAGATGGATGAGAAGAATTCCCTCAAACTCCTACACCAGCATCTGCTTCTGAGTGATGCTGAGCCTGCAGAGGGATTGCTCCAATTCAAAGTCAGTCAGGGTCACTAAACTGTCCAATTGATTTCATGTTTATCACATTGTCTTCAATATGGGGGATGTTTCTTGCTGCAGAAGACAGAAACTCACTCTGATAAAGCATATTTTCTGGAATTACTAAGTTAAGCTGAACAACGGTACAATCTGGAAAGTTTTTCCCTTTTCTGAGAGTGTCTATACTTTGTTACACCTGACTGACATATTTCTGTGTGTATCCTTTTTTAGCATTTGATTATCTTCTTAAGAAATATGCAAAAAAAAAAATGTAAATGGGACTTCCATGGGACAAAAAGTTGTTTTAGTAAAGCAAAGAAATTACAGAATTCATCTTGCATTCAGAGTAAAAATTATCAGCACAGAGTGTTTTTCAAAGAAATGGATGATGTAAATAAGAGGTTCAGAGCATTTTTAAAGTCTGGTACTGCTGCCTTTCATATTCTCATGGTGTGTGTCTGACACAGGCTTTAACAGTACAAGTATACCTGCTGCTCCTCATCTGTCTGTATAACAGTCTAATTTACTGCCACCCCACTTCTAGGTTCAAATTACTTGGCCATGCTAACATTCAGCTGACTGAAACAAAAAAAAAGGAAAAACTCAATTTCCAGCATAGGGGAGGAGAAGGGAGTATACAAGAAAAGGAGAAAGAGGAGGACGAGGAGAAAGAACATCTGTTTGTTGCTGGGACGAAAATAACTGAAAAGTAAGTACATCATACAGAGGTGAAAGCTAGGAAAATAAAAGCAACTATTAGAGGTACATCACAAAAGACAGAAATAAAAGGAAAAGTGGTGGAAAATAGCATATAAACTGAAAAAGAGAAAGAGGATGAAAGTATTATAAAAATGCTCTAAGCAGGAATTTGCTTCTGTAGGAGCTGCGCCTGCCAAGCAGGGACAGAAAGAGAGTATCAGACGAGGTCATGAAAATGTAAACAGCTTTGATGGAATTGAAGTGCAAATGTTGCTTGCACAGGTCTTATCCTCCAATGTAACATTTTGCCTTGAAGGCAACAGGAATGTGGTCTAAGCATCATGGGTGTTCCTCCCCTTCATCTGCTTCCACCGACCTCCTGTGCTCCTCAAAAACCCAAGCTGCGTTCCTGGCCTGGCTTCCTACCTTGCTGCGTGGTAAAACACAATTTTTAAAGGTGTGCTTCTGGTGCTTCCAGCAGGGAACTGGTAACCTGTCTTGCTGTAATCCTTCCTAAGCACATGGGTTATTAAACAGCAAGGAATGCTCTAGGTTGCTCATATAATATGTTTTTGGGTTTTTCAATGTTTGGAGGTTCTTTTCCCTGCACCTGAACATAAAAAATGAAGCAACTGCTCATGAAGCCAGGTACATCTCAATACCTTGAAAATAAAAGTGGAATTCTGTCAGCCTTGGAGAGCTACGTGTCCCACATTAGATGTTCACCAATGATTGTGAATAAACCAAAGTGTACAGCCCTTTTTAGCATACTAAATACTATGTACAAATTGATTACACCATGGACATTAGTTTATTTTCTAGGACACGAAAGTAGGAATGATACATCTTACACAGCATGTAAAATGCAGTACTAATCCAATAGTTGCATATTCTCAAACCCACCACATTCCAGAAAAGCACAGATTGCCAGGGACTAATACAACAGTGCTCCAAGGATATAAGGGCTCTGTACACAGCATCTGTGAAGAGAAGATTAATGAGATTAAGCCATTCCTTCTTTATTAATATATCTACAGAAATGCTTTTTCTTTACAAACTGATAGTGTTCCATATTCATAATACCAAGTTCACCAATAATTTCCATTGCTGAATGATCACAATGAATTTTTAATTTGTTTGTACATGTATTTATATCATGTTCATGTTGTCTTGATAGTGTGTGAATTCCTAGGATCTTAATTCATTGCCAGAACAGCATACCTGAAATACTTTTTGAATGGCGGTGTACTTATACCTTGAAATCTATTAACCCAATTGATGCTTGTAACCAAGTTCTACACCATTCCTTGCATATTTATAAATGGGTGTTTGTACAGATTATAATGCTACCAGTATTTTACCAGTTAAAAATAAATGTTGTATTTCTGTTTGCTGCTGTCTGTATCATGGAAAAAAAAAAAAAAAAAAAAAAAAAAGTAAAGTCTTTTATTTATGCTGTTCTTTCAATAGACGTATAAAGAAAACCAAGAAGGCAATATTGACTGTATAGTAATCATTACTAGTGATGCAAGTTCTTCTGTAAAAGATGTAAGGACTGGCAGAAGAGGCAGACAGCTGACTGAAGCAATATTGACCTTTTCAGAAAAACACTTGTGTCTTCTAAATTGATTGTTTCATCTACTACTTTGAAGCTTTCAAAGAAAGCATACTCAGCTTAGGATAAGCATGACCTTTCAGGGCAAGGATCTCATTTTGGGAAATAATGTAAAAAATTCACCCACTTCTTGTTCCTTCCTGTGTGATCCTTCTGCATTTGGAGGAACCAAGTTCAGAATGCTGTTGAGCAGAATTTGTACCAGGTACAAGTGTCCAGGTCTTGGCAGAATATGCTGCAGGAATGGGCACTGGAGAGGGAGAATGGGTCAGCCCTACACATGCACCCTCAGTGTACCCATGATGGGGCACAGCCAGTTCCTCAGCCAAGATGGTGGCGACTCTGTAATAACACATTTAACATGGGAAAATGCTGCACAATACCTGTGAGGGGGGACTGAGAAAAAATCTGAGGAACAGCCCTACAGACTTCAAGGTGAGTGCAGAAGGAGGGTCAGAAGTGTTCAGTGCCAGAGCTGAGGTTCTCCTGCTCACCGTGGAGGAGACCGTGTTGGAGCAGCTATGCCCCTGCAGCCCATGGAGGGTATGGGGGAGCAGAGATCAGCGCTGTACCCATGGAGGAACCCACACAGAGGATGCAGAAGGTCCCAGGAAGGGAACTGCAGCCCATGGAGAGTCTACCCCAGACGGGCTGTTGCCAGTGGAGGGTAGCCCACATTGGAGCAGATTTTGATGGCAGGATTGTGACCTGTGGGGGACCCACTGGTGTAAGCTGTTCCCAGCGGACTGACCCCGTGGAAAGGGAACAGCTGGAGCAGTAGTGAAGATCTGCATCTTGTGACAAGGCCCCACACTGGTGCAGTTAATGAAGGTCTGTATCCCACAGGAGGGACATGCTGCAGCAGCAGAAAAGTGAGGAGGAAGGAGAAGCATGAAAGAACCGCTATGGACTGATCCCAGCCCCTATTCCTCATATCCCTTTTTGGAGGCAGAAGGAAGTAGAAGTGTTGACACTGAAGGAGAGCACTTGAGCCCAGGAAGAAGTTGGGGAGGGCTTTCAGGTTTTGTCTGTTTCTCATCATGCTACTCTATTTTTAATTGGCAAATAATTAAATCAATATGCTCCAAATCAAGTCTGTTTTGCCTATGACACTAATTAGTAAAAGATGCCCCTGTTCTTACCTTGTCCTATTAGATTTCCATCATATTTTCTGCCCCTATCCAGCTGAGAAGAGTGAGTGAGAAAGAATGGGTGGACATCTGGCACCCAGTCGAGGTTGGCTCATCAGAGAACTGATGATAATTCATCTAATAGCAACAGATACCTTAGGATGATGCTAGAAAAAGATAAGCTTGGAAAGGATCTCAAGATGTTTCTAGGTCAAACTCCAGCTTAATCAGCTGTGAGGCTAGACAAAGTTTCCTCAGGACATTATTCAGCCCTGCTTTTAAAACTTCAGGTGTTGGAGACTACACAGCTTTATAGTCTCACACAGGTAAATGAGAGCCATCAGGGCAGAATATTGTTTGCATCTATGAATATGCACAAGACAGCCAACAAATCAGACACCATGTTAGTGTGAATGAGGTTTTGAACATACCAGGGCTGTCCAACCACAGAGCATTCTTTAGCACATAACTTCATGAGCTTCTTTAACACAGGGTATTCCTGATGCTCTTTACACCAGACCTATACAAGATTAATAATTTGACCATAACAACAGAGAAAACTCATTAACACTTTGACATTTATTTGGGCTTATACAAAAGCATGACCCTTAAGTTCACAGAGAAAATCTGAGCAACTGAAGAGTTGATGGGTTCTGAGATTATTCAAATACCTACAGAACAAGCCAATATCTCCATTTGCAGGATCATCCTGTATATTTCTTCACAGGTGGAGAAATTCGGTATTCTGGTTAAAGAATACTGAACAGCTATTCAGTTATAATGAAATTATTAACCTTGTCAAGAATTTGATTGCTGGTTAGTTGGGATGTCCAGCTTACTCATGATAACACTTTCTCCATGTAAGCAATTTCCAGGATGTCCTTCTTAGTTTCATTTGCTCAGAACAGCTTGCTTTAATGAAGAATCGTTTTGATTTTGCTCTTCATCAAAAAAGACTGCATTGGCACTACTTTCTAGAGACATAGCCAGAAAACACAATCCCTGAAGGCAACCAGAATCCACCCAGTGAAAGCTGACTGTAAATAAACCAATACCTACTCAAATGCATACTTCAAGCTTAAATTGGTGGCCAGAGAAGATGGTGATTATTTATCTGGGGAATAATCACATTTCTTGATGATAATTGGAGGGAATACAAGAGCTACAGTGACCCACGTGTCATCCCTAGGAAGTCTGGTAGCACTGAATGGGAAAACTCGTGTCAGTTTCAAATTTTCACTGATTGCACCCTTGCGTGCTGCCCAGAGAGTACACCAAAGCCAACTTGAGTTGAAAAAGGAAATGTGTTAAACGCTCCTTACATACAATTACAAGTTCTGTTACAAGCTTACTGCACATAGTTACATCTCTGCTGACTCCATGGCAAGTGACAGAGATCACTGCCAGTTCACACCATCTCATCACAGACGGGTTACAAAGAGATGCCTGTACAGATCCATGCATGGAGGGAGAGTGACAGACATCCCTGGCCTTCTCTAAATACCCACGGAGCTGGAAGGAAACTGCCCAATGTGATGCAGGTTTATGTAGAAATTGATACAAAGACAATTATTTGCGTTGTGAAAATGTATTGACTTGTGTATAAAAATGGCTCTACACAACATGGACCTGTGCAGACCTACACAATGATCAAAGTACCCAGCTACACCTCCATGTCCCTGTAACTAAAGACACAGAACTGTGTATAGCTCGACAGCTCCGTGCACACAGAGGCAGAACTGGAGACAAGCCGAGATGTGACTATATCCAGGCACAGCGCTACCCCGGTACAAACCGGGCTGGGACAGACACGGGGAACGCGGCCGGCCCATCTCCCCCGCTCCCCCTCGGCCCCTGGTCCCTTCTGGAGACGTCGAGCAGACGGGGATCTCTGGGAGCAACGGGAGCAGCGAGAGACTTGCGGCGTGCCCTCAGCCCCGCCACAGCCCCAGCACACCCACAGCCTCCCCAGTCCCTTCACAGCCTCCCAGCCCGGCAGCCCCGCAGCGCTGCCATCGCCCTGGGCGTCCCGGCGCCCCGAGCCCCGCCAGCCCCGCCAGCCCCCTCAGCCTCTTCCCTCCCGCCCGGCCTCCGCCGCCATCGCCGCAGCCCTCAGCGCCTCAGCGCCGCCGCCTCAGCGCCCCTCGCAGCCGCGGGCACCGCAGCAGCTCCTCAGCAGCGCAGGCGCCTCCCGGGGCGCTGTCCCCCGGGACAGCCCCGGTGCCTCAGCCTCACCGGCCCTTCAGCGCTGCCGATCGCCGGGCCCCGCGGCCCTGAGGGCGGTGCCGGTGCCCCCGCCGCTCCCCGCCGCTCCCGCCGGGCCCGGGGCGGGAAGCGCCGCCCGGCCCGGCCCGGCCCGGCCTCACCCAGCGCGGCCGGAGGGGACGGGCGGCGGGCGCGCAGGGCAGGAGGGCGCGGGGGCAGCAGAGTGCGGGAAGGGGGAAAAAGCAGCGTCTCCCTCTCCCTGTAGCAAAACCCGCCTTCTTAGCCATGGAGTACAACTTTGGAAATTGAAATGGGTTGAAACCTCGCCTCAAAAGTGCAGCTCAAAAGACAGCTGCCCCGAGGAGCGGAGGGAGCGCCGCGGCAGCTGCCGCACCTCCGCAGCCGCTCCCGGCCGCTCGCTCCCCGCTCCTCCGGCAGGGACACAGCCGCGGCCGTGCCCCAGCCGAGGCTGCGGAGCAGCTCCTGCCCAGCCCCGGCCAGCAGCAGCGCTTGGCGGCTCCTGCCGGCGCCTTGCGCTGACTCAGGGCAGCGCGGAGAGAAGGGTGGGCAGCGGAGCCTGGGCCATCCCTGCTGGGCTCACTGGCCTGCCGCAGCCTCCCGTGTCGTTGGCATCTGCTGCCATCCCTCTTCCTCCTCTTCCTCTCGGGCTGCCATTCTCCACCTCTGCCCCAGGCCCCCTTTCCCCATCGTTTCCTGCTGGGTTCCTCCACCTGGGGTAGCCTGCAAGCCTTGACGTGCTCGGTTGGATTAGATGAGCAAATCCTGGAGCCACGAGCTGAGTCCCCTCTTGTTGCAGTCAATGCAAGTGTCTTTTACCTGCTTGACTTGAGGAGGTCGCTGGGGCTTCTGCCGCAGCCAGGGCCTCTGTGGAGCTCTTGCTCTGCTTGCTTGGAGGCAAATCTGGAGGCACCTAAAGCAGAAATTCTGGAGGTGAGAAGTGGCAAGAGACAGGCTGGATGAGGGAGGGAGTAATTGCCAAATTGCCCCCTTAGGGGCTGCCAAATTGCCTCATTAGGGGCTGCTTGGTATCAGCCCCTCTCACACACTACACCTGTCCCCAGAGAGGCTGGAGGGAGATGGCATGAGCTGGCATGGGAGCAGAAGCCTCCTCAATCTGACTGCTCCTCCACTGCCACTTACAGTGCATGAGAAAGGGCTGTTCATAGTACCAGAGGCAGTGCCTTGATGTGAACCCCATGCCCTAACACAATGCACATTTTTGATTTGGAAACTTGCCCCCAAGCAAGTGGAAAATGCATATGCAACTGGCATAGGGGAAATATCTAGAGGGACAAGAGCTAAGTCCATCAGCTGGCAGCAAGAGTGGCACATATTTCCTGGGGCACTAGAATTCTTTTTGAATAGGAAGCATACAAGGAGACACCAAATGAGGGAAAGCTTGGGCTTGGTACCCACTACACATGAAAAGTAATCCGTGATACAAATATGGTTTTGGCTTTGAGAACTAGCTCAAGGCAGCTCAATACTCTTGCAGCTGATGGAGATGCAGGAATAGCTTCTGGTCTGCCAAACTATCTGTCTTAATGTCATGGATAAATGAAGTTGTCATCCCATATTCTGCTTTCTGTTTCAGCACAACTGGCCTTTCGTTGGGCAAAGCAAGAATATCTCCACATGTGATGACAAGACAGGTTTAGCACCATTAGAAATCATGCAGATGGGTCATTTTCAAAGGAAACATAAGCTGTAACACTTGTATACTTACAAATTTATTTCTAACACCTGCAGACAGAAGTCGTTGTAAAATTGTTACTATCAAGTCAAGGGAAAATTGTGACTAACAGGTAGCAGGGAAAAAAGGCACTTTTTAGAAATCTTGCATTTTGACTAGTAAGAGTGGCTGCCCACCACTGAGAACTGTGTGCCAGGTTTATCGGCTTTAAAGAGAGTAATATTTCTATGGTTCAGATTTAAGACTCTAGTAATCCCTTTTCTTGCAATTATTCAAACTGTGACATACATCCTGAATGTAGGTTTAAGTCGTGTTCTTACTAGAGATAGGACATGCACACCTCTGATTTTTTTGGTCTCCTCAACATCTTCTCAAGACTTCTGTATGCACTATGTGACATCACTATACATATAACAAGTTTCAATGGTCAGTGGTATAAAGAACCCTTCGACACAATCTGAAATTTTTCTCTAGTTAAAGGACAGAGCTAACCTCTTTTTCTCTTTAGGAAAATAAGACTAACTGGAGTTATCTGTTCCTCTAAGCTTATTATCCCAAAAACTTGGTAATGTACAATTATTTGTAAGTATAACTACTATGTGGAATGCTATTTTTACCCACTATATTTTTTTAACCATAATTTTTTGTGCCTTACTGATATATTTATAATCCTCCTTACAAAGAGGAAGTGAGATTTCAGATCTCACACCTTTTACTATATGAACAGGTTATTTAAATGCAGTGTGTGATCTGTGTTGCAGAAGGCTCAGGTCCTTGTATGGCTTTATTTTCTGTGGGCAGTCTAGGCAGCATGACAACAGTGCAAACAGGTGTGTAATATGAATGTTATCCATACTGGGGAGAAGGAAGATCTTTTGCTTAAGTATTTGACTTGCCTGTACCAGGTGCTGGCTTTTAGTCCCTTAGGATTTTGCAAAATAATCAGAAAAGCCTTTCTTGTAATCAGGGAGAAAGCCAAACTGTTGATGCTTGTCTAAGGTCACTCCTGTGTTACTGATCTGCAATTAAATGTGAGAACTTTTCTCTGGGCTACTGAGGCAATGGAAGATTCTCCAGCTGACTGACTTGACTGCTTTGGAATTAGAATCCTGCAGTAGTCAGGCAAATAAATTTAGTACCACAGTAGACAGAAAGAGCGTCACACCTGGACAGCTCTGTGCTGCATGCAGAAGCATCAAAGTTTGTAAAAGAACTCTTTTCACTGAGACACAAAGTGCAAAATATATCCCCTTGTTACCTAAATTCCTCCTTGGAGAGGGATCAAGGTGCATCTCAATTTAATCTTAGCTCTACACTTAGTCAACACTTTATGCCTAAATGATTATACAGCTGTAATACAACCCTTGCACTGATTTGTCCAACACAACTAAGGATGGCAAACCATAATTTATTTAAAACTATTACAGTAATGCTAATTAGTAGAAAATACATATTTTTATATTTATTTATAAAATACATCAGAATTTCCACACAGTATAGATACCTATAACAACTATTGTAATTCACTATTGTTGAAGAACTGTTGAAGCACTGTTACAACACTAAGGCTAGCAAAAACCATTTTTCAGTAGAGATTGGTGTTACTCACCCATACCAACTACCATGGGCAAATCTCTTTCATTCAGTCTCCAGGAGCAGCCTTGAGGTGTACCCTCACTCTAAGGGAAGGATTTTCATACACCTTAGGGAGGTATGCGAGAAGTCTTCACTGTGAAAAAGTGGGACTGGGGTTTTGCAGCGTGACCTAATTGACTAACAGTCATAGATATTTTAGGCTAAGTGTTGCCAGGCTTATTCAGCAAAATATGCTCCTCTTTTTTTAATTAGCTCTTTGGTTTCTTCTGTTCAACATTTCTGACTCTCCATATCAGGGCCTTGCATGGCCTTGCACTGGGTCTGATAGCTGGTCAAGGAGACCTCAGTGTTCTTCAGCACTAAAATCAGTATATCCTCTTTGCTCAGTCTCATCACTGATAAGCAAACCCTGCTTGCTCAATGTATCACTGAACAGCAAGCCCTTTTTGCTCAGTTCATCACTGACAGAATGTAAATATTACTAAGTTCAAGCTGCTGTATCTGGGTTTAGGCAGAGCATCCTGCTACAGACTGACATTTAGAAAGCTTTTTAGAGGTAAAAGTGTCAACTTAATTTTTCAAATATTTTAAAATATTAATATTCTTATTACACTTTTATGGAACTGTTGAAGCTGCATTTTCAACACTGTGCCTGCTATACTTCATTAGAACTTTCCTTCATCTCCTCCTTTGTGTTATTCATTGGATACCGCTGAATGCCAGGCTGTGTGCAGCAGAACAACCTTGCACAGGCCAGATCATAGTAATTATGATAATGAAGTTTTTACAGTATCATCTGGTACCGCTGGATTTTCTGTGTAGATCTTGTGTGAAAATCTACACCATGCTGAGCCTGAAACAGCATCCATCACACAGAATCCGCCAGAATTCAAAGAATTCAGTGCGTCAAATGGCATTCGTAAGTGCAGAGCAGCAGGCAACTCCTAAATTGTTCTTGATTCTAACCTCTGTCTTTGGTGTGACAGGCTTTTGTCTGCACCAGGAAAATATTTGGGAAAATATTTAAGGATTTGTTCTTTAATGAATTGGTCAAGGATGTACCCCGACTTTCCTCTTGATTTGATAGTCACCACATATATTAGCAGTGAATAAAATTCATCATACAGGCTGGCACATTTGTTTTTGTTGTTCTGGTTTGGGGGATTTAATTTTATATTATGCTCCCTCCCCTCTTTGGCTGGCTGTCTTGGTTCACTCCCACTTCTGACCCCAAAGATGTCCCAACCCAGAGGGAGGCTAGGGGGAGGGAAACTTATCAGTTTCCTGAAATTATGCTGTTTGCAGTGAGACTGCAAACACTCATCTGTGTCATCTAAGCAAATACCCAGGTTCTTATATTTTGGAGTTCCTGAAGACTTCAGAATATTCAGAAAAATATGCCTTTATTGCTCTGTTTCTGCTATGTGGACATCCCACATCCTGAAGCTGAGTGGGGATGAGAAAGTGAATTTTCCCTACATCAGAATACTGGTTTAGCACTAGAGAAATTTGTAGACAGTGTAGACAAACCTGGCATAGACGTACCATATTCACAAATGATCCTTAAATAATCTATGTGCTGAGACCAACTGGAAGGGGTGCTGTATATATATATGTATATATATACGTGTATATATGTATATATGTGTATATGTGTATATGTGTATATGCATATGCATATATATATATGTATGTATATGCATATGTATATGTATATGTATATGTGTCCTAGTTTAGGGCAAATTTGGGGAAAACCCTCTGAAAG
This sequence comes from Taeniopygia guttata, assembly GCF_048771995.1. Taxonomy (NCBI): domain Eukaryota; kingdom Metazoa; phylum Chordata; class Aves; order Passeriformes; family Estrildidae; genus Taeniopygia; species Taeniopygia guttata. The sequence goes on from NC_133063.1 coordinate 26,901,067, forward strand.
GAGCCCCCAGGAAATAAACTCCCACGGCCCCTCCCCACCCACCTGGTTCAGGGAAAAATTTCCTCTGAGAGAGAAGTGGAAAAGAACCTGCTTATTCAATGAACAAAGCACTCCCCAGCACCAAAACAATTAACAACACCAGATGACAACAAAACTCTTTCACCCCTCTGAAGAGATGAACAAATCCAGAAAGTCTTTCCTGGGAGTGGTCGCCCGGGTCTGGATGCTGGGGATTGCTCTCCAGCACTGGGGATGGCTGCTGCAGATCACAAAATGCAGGCTCCTGGTGTTCCTTGGTGTTTCCCAGATCCCAGTCCAGAGCAGGTTGGATGGTATTCAGGAAGAGGAAAGGAAAAAGCAACAGTCGAGGGAAAGAATTGGATTGCTTAGCTAACCTAACTAGGAAGCAAAGGCAAAAGCAGAAGCAGGCAAAGCAAGCAATCAGGCAAAGCAAGCAAGCAAAAGCCAGACCATGGGGGGAGGTGAACCAGATGATAACATGGCAAAACAAACCTTCACTTTCAGAGTCAGTTCTGAAAGCACAGAACATAATATCAAACGTAAACAGAACACACGATTGGAGATACAAACACCATAACGTCACCCTAGGACATTATATGTATATGTATATGTATATGTATATGTATATGTATATGTATATGTATATGTATATGTATATGTATATGTATATGTATATGTATATGTATATGTATATGTATATAGGTGTGTGTATGGATATGTATGTATCTGTACATTTGAGGGTATATATTAATAGATATACAAAAGTATATATAGGTGTGCATATATATAGGTCTTAAACAGTTTATATATAGATACAGATATAGATACAGATGATAGAGATGACAGAGATGAGAGAGAGAGAGAGAGAGAGAGAGAGAGAGAGAGAGAGAGAGAGAGAGAGAGAGAGGATAGAGATAGATAGAGATATAGAGATGCCATTACAACCTGACAGATATATATATGTATATATAAAAATAGGTCATAGTCAGTTTATATTACATATATATATATATATAAATACAAGCCATTACAGCCCTACAAAATAAGACACATTTGTACACAGTGTAGACAAATTTGACAATCCATTACCATATTCACAAATAATCCTTAAATAATCCATGAACTGAGATTAACTAACTGCTAGGGATCCTATATATGTATGTATATATATTGGTATATATGTATGTGTATAGGTATGTATGTGGGTTACATGAATATAGAGATACAGATATAGATATAGATGGATAAATAGATAGACTAGATATCTAGATTATAGATATAGATATGGATATAGATTAGGGATAGATAGATATAGATGTGGATATAGATATACACAGACATGGATATAGATAGGCTACTACAGCCCTGCAAAAGAAGACACATTTGTACAAAGTGTTTACAAACTTGACATACCACTGCCATATTTACAAATGATCCTTAAATGATCTATGTGCTGAAACTAATTTCTAGGAGTGCTATATAAAAATATATTGATACATTTATACATCTCTACACATATGTGTGCATATATAGAGATGTATGTATCTGTACATATGTGGGTGTATATGAATATCAGTGTATATATACATGTACATATAGGTGTGTGTGTATATATCTATAGATTATTATCAGTACATGTAACACATAGATATAGATAGGTAGATAGATAAATAGATAAGATAGATAGATATAGATAGGCCACTACAGCCTTAGAGGGGTGTGTAATATATATATATATAAAAAATTATGCCATCACCAGTATATTTTTTTCTGTGTATACACACACACACACACACACACACACACACACACACACACACACACACATATATATATATATATATATATATACAAGCCATTACAGCCCTACAAAAGAGACACATTTGTACACAGTACAGACAAATTTGACATACTATTACCATATTGAAAAATGATCCTTAAATAATCTAAGTGCTGAGACTGACTAACTCTTGGGGTGCTATATACATGTGTATAAATATCTACATACATGTATGTGCATATAGAGATGTATATGTATCTGTACATATGTGGGTATATATGAATATAGGTATACACATGTATAGGTCTGTATATAGGTGTGTGTATATATAGGTCAATATCAGTGTGTATAATACATAGATAATAGAGAGAGAGAGAGAGAGAGAGAGAGAGAGAGATAGACAGATAGATAGATAAATAGATAGACAGACATAGGCCACTAAAGACATACATGTGTGTCTATATATTTAGAACATTATCAGTATCTACTTAATGTACGTAAATGTAATATAATATGTATATATTATCAGAATATATTTTATCAGTGTATATATGTATGTATCCATATACATATATAACATATATATATATATATGTTACATATACCTATATATTATGTATACACACATGTATTTCTATCTATTTTACAGCCATTAAAACAAGACACATTTGTATACAGTGTACAGAAACTTGGCATACCTCTACCATATTCACAAATGATCCTTAAATCATCTATGTGCTGTGAGAAGCTAACTTCTAGCAGTGCTATATATGTGTATCTATATATTGGGATAGATGTGTGTATATATATAAATATGTATGTATGTGTACATGTGTGTGTGCATATATAAATAGAAGTGTGCATATATAAATATTTACACAGAGAGAGGTATATATCTATATATCTATATCTATCTATATATATAGGTTTTTATCCAGTGAAACCCTAAAGAAGAAGATACAGAAAAGAAGGGAAAGCCACTTATGTCATGGTCGGTGGGTCACGGACTGTGGGGCTATGTGGGGCATGTGCAGGGCTCTCTGTCTCTGGCTGCCCTTGCACTCATCCATGCTTTCTTCCTGCCCCTGCTGCTCCTCCAGGTATTCAAATGGTCCCAGAGGCATAAGCACAGCCTTAACCACCTCCACCTGTCCAATGTAATTGTAGTCCAGGAATACCGGAGCATCAGCAGTTTGACTGTGCATGCTGTGTCCTGGGCCCTCCGTCCCTTCTGCTGAGGCTGGCAGGCATTGGACTGTGTCCAGGAGAACTGAGCCATCAGCTCTGGGGCTGTGAGGGACATAGGCTGGCCCTTCTTCCTCTGTTCCTCTGGCTTTTGCTCCCATGTCTTCATCTATACTTTGTTCCTGCTCCCGTGGTTCTTCTGGCTCATCAAAGGATCTCTGGACCACGGCCTTCTTAACCACCTCTGTCCATACATAGTCATGGTAGTCCAGGAATACCAGTGCATCAGCTCTTTGACTGTGCACACTATGTACTGGCCTCTCTGCCCCTTCTGCTGGTGCTGTTACCCTCACCCCTGCACCAGTGCCTTGTTCCAGGTCCCCCTGTTTTTCCATGTGCTCCTCAGATCCCTGGATCATAATTACAGCTCTACTCAGGAGCTTGTCTCTCATGTACGGGGCTGTGTCCAGCAGAGCCCGGCCATCAGCTGTGTGGCTGTGCGGGGCATGTGTCAGGCTCACTGCCCCTGCTGCTCTGGCTCTTGCTGCCAGTGTTGCATCTGTGCCGTGTTCCGGGTACTCCTGCTCTTCTCTCTGCTTGAGTCCCTGGATCACAATCATAGCTCCAAGATGGTCCTGGGGCAATGGCATGAGTGAGAAACTGACCAGGTTTGGGTATTGCCTGAGCTATAACCTCTGAGCCAAATGCCCAGCACTGGAGACCCTTGGAGGTATGGCAAGGATCGGATACAGGAGGCAAGAGAGGCTTTCTTGTGGTTTGAAGTCCAGCAGGTTTGTTGGGTGAGGTGAGGGGAGGGTACACAGAAGAGGAGAGCTGAAGGGAACACAGGCAAGCAGAGCTCCAAGCACCACTGTGCAAGGGTTTTTAAAACTTCACAAAACAGGGGGTGGACACAATGATATCACTGTCTGGGGGACTATGTACGAATCACAAACGGGACGGGACTGCTGAGGAACGTGTCTCAAGCTGTTTATTTTCCAGCATCAGTCTCATTACATGCTTATGACAATGGGAGATGCCAGCAGCTCACATCCCTGCAGCAGAAAAAGAACTTAATGTTGCAACTTATATTAAAAGTTTCCTGGCCAATCACATAAAGCAAAAGCATATTGACAGTAGTTCTATCCAACCACTATAAGCACAAATACCTTTTGTTAAAGCAATGCTTACTTATTGTTAGTACAATACCTGCTTGTAAGCCTTAAAAACAACACACAGAGCTCCATTATTAAGCTTAGAACTTCCTAATATCTTGCTAGATATACTTTTCTGTAGCTTAGGGAGTGATTCTAGCCAAGCATTAATACACAGACCATTGTTCTGTTGGTCCTTACTTTTCTACTTCTTAGATAACTTTTCTGCTGACAAATCTTATGGCTCCTGCTTAGCTCTAACAGCAGTTCTGCTGCCTCTGAGGCCTCACTTTTGCAACTTGCCCAAAACCCTGATTTTAAGGATTTCCACAATTCTCTCTCTCAGTTTAACTAAAAAGAAACTTTTGTAACCTTGTTGTTTATTGACTACTTTGTATTTCATAGCTTTACTATAATATATCTGCTTATTACTTGTTTAAAGCATCGTTTTGCTTGCATTAAGCATTGCTATATTACAACACAACAATTTTAATGTTGTGAAAGTTCTATCAACTTAAAGGGTATGTGTTATATCTGATAGCAATTTCGCTGGTTTTAAGGTCTTAATCTAAAACTTTCTTCTATGTCTACACTTTCATTTACTATCTCTGTAAAATTTTTAAGAACTCTCTGTCAATCTATTTCTTACTTCTCTGTCTTGTGTGATAAAAACTTCTTTGATAGTTTTGTCTATCATTTGTTGTACACACTGAAGTATGTAAGTTATTACCACTAGTATTACCACTAAAACACTTAACACGTATAAACTTATTTTACAAAGATCTTTTAGCTAAGGTGTAAAGCTCTATTTTTGGAACAAATTATCTAACTATGACCCACTATTTTTTTAATTTGAGTTGTCAAATTTTTCAACTTTTGTATGATTTTGTGGATGGATTTAGAATGATCTGATAGGTTTATACAATACAATCCTTCAAATTCTTCACAACTATGTTTATGTGTTAGTAAAAGAAAATTAATTGCTGCTCTATTTTGAAGGGTAGTGTGTTTAACACTGTTAACATCTGTTAGCATATTGTTGATTGTAATAGATGTGGCATTAGTTTGTTTACTTAGTCAACATCCAACTTGATCTAATTATTTCAATGTTATTGCCGAAGCCAGTTGGGGTAAAAACAAACTAGCTGAAACTTTTTTGCAGCATTCTAAGTTATGAAATCACTCTTATAATTCTCATCACAGTGATGAGCAGATTTCATTCTTTTATGTTTCTTCTTAATTATTGTTTTAGCCGTAGATGCTAACACAGTGAGTATTCTAATGCTACATGGGCCACTTTCAAGGCATGGTGGAAGGCTCTGCTAAGCTCAATATATACAAATGAACTAATATTCTTTTGATAATTGTCATGGATATTGGTTAGCTTTGGAAAGCACATTTTAACTGTCTGAATCATTACACTAACAACTTGAATTTTTGTATGCAAAATAATGGGGGAGGACATTGTACTTTGGAGGATCACCTCGCTAATCATTAGCTGTAAACATAAAGTAAAAATCAATTATGAAAAAAACTAAGAATTTCTAATTCTTGGGGTTCAGATACTGCTTTGGGAAGTTCTTTGGCTCAAATGTTTTAATTTAACACAGGATGCTCCTATTGTCAATTTCACTCAGTTTTCTATCGAATTGCTTTTTGACTAAGGGTAAATTCTTTACTGGCACACTGACTAGATAGGTTGAGAAAGGCTTTTCTGGTTCTGAATTAGATAAGCATATGATATTTGAGCTTGCTGCCTTGGCTAAGGTCACCTAAACATTTGGGTTTTCGTTGTTCTATAGGCAAATTTGCACTACAAGACCCGACATCACAACGGCCTCTGCTTATTATGGACACCGCATCACAGACGGCCACACCCAGCTTTGCCTTTCTGCTCCCTAATGCGATTTTAAGAAAGACAATGAAGATCTAAATGATATGTGAACAAGCTGAGATGAAACATACAGCTTTTGTACGTTTTCAATTTCTGCTTTTCTACCTGTTGGCTCAGCAAGAAGGACCAGAGTAAATAGCAGTCCAGAAGTATGAGAAAGGGAGAAGAGGAAGGAAATGCTGTTATTTAACCCTGCATTTGTCCAAGAAACACTCCTTATCTATGAGCAGCAGCTTAATAAGTTTTATTCAGGAAGCAAGAAATCCTCAGCCAGCGTAGGACGTCACGACTATATAATGAGGCATCTTTTTCTCCACATGCTCCTGCCTCTGGAGTTCACATCCTCCTTTGGCCTTTCCAGCCACTTAGAAGATTTTTCTGACTCTCCCTGACATCCACTCATTCAAAGTCCTGCCATAATTCAGGGTCTCTTCTGAATTGCTGTAAAGGCTGTTGGAGGCTGCACTCTGCACTGTGTCATGACACTGAACTCTGGAGGACTTCTAGAATGGAACATCACTCCCTTTTGTGGAATTCTCAAGCAGAAGTGACTTGATCTCAATAAGCCAACTTTTGACTGGAGATGCCCCTAATTAACTGGAATATTTTCCATCCCCTTCTCCCATCTAAGGCACTTTTTTTCCAGCACACTAAAGAGGGCACAAATGAGTCAGGGTTTTTTTGTTTTGGTTTGGTTTGGTTTGGTTTGGTTTGGTTTGGGTTGGGTTTTTTTTTGCCCCGTTTGTCCTTGAGGCTTTAAAAAGAACACCTGGGATCAAGGCATGTAAGCACTGCCAAGACACATTACAGAGACAGCTCAGGATGTTGGCAAATCTGTGGAGGGAATAGGGTCTCATTCCAGACAGAAGCTAAACAAATTTTTTGCGTTGGTGCTTGAGCTAAACAAAACACACAGTTCCTCTGCATTTTACTGAAAACTGGGTTGACCTCAGCTATATTTTTAGTTCTCAGTCCATGTGCTAGGCTAACAGGAGTGACATGCTCAAGAGATGCTCTTTAAGCTCAGTTTCTGTCTTCCCCTTCTGCACATGTTACACACCACTAGATGGCATTCAAAGCATGAGCCATACATTACACTGAAGCCTTGCCAGGATTTCCTTGACCTCATTATTAATAAGTTAAGGGAAGGCATTATGTGCTCAGAAGACCATGATGTTTTATTCTGTGAATCCTTAAATAATGATACTTATGCCTCAAGGGAATCTTGAAACTAAGTTATCTGGCTGAAGGACATTTCTCTCTCCATGGTGCTATGAAAAGCAGGAATTTTGGATGAAATGAAATATAAAATAACCCAGATATGTTCCAATGAAAAAAAATTATGAAAATGGCGGGGCGGGGGGGGGGAGGGAAAGTAGAAGTCTGTGGAGAGGCAAGCTACAAAGGTACATTCTACATAGATGTGCATAGCAAGTATATTTATTTCATCCCTACACTATGCCTCTTGACAGGGCCAAGAAACGGAAGCCTGGATTCCAAACAAAACCAACCCTGGACAGACACCATGAGCTCAGGTTTTTTTAATCTATCTGAAACTATTATTGATTCCTACAGAAAATAATTTTTATTTTAAAATATGGGGTCCATAACATAAAAACAGGAAGAATAAGGTCCTAATTACAATACAATGCAGAAAAACATCCTGAAGTTTCTGCTTTCTCTCTCTTCTCAGAACTTCCTTCTCCTCTTCAGGCTCACACAAATAAAAATACACTTACCCACGATTACTTTCAAAGTAATATGAGACGGTGGCTGCTATAGGAGATACCTCTGGCTAGCCCTATCTCTTGGCCCATGCCAAGACTGGTCACTCCCTATCCGCCCCTAGGGTCGGCCTGGGTAGCGGTGTGAGCAGGGCTGCTTGGAACTGTGAAGCAGCAAGGATGCTCTCTGCAGTTGCTTCTTTTTAATCTGAGTCGAGAATTCCAGGTGAAGGAAAAGGAGGAGACATTAGCATGGGTTCCCAAGAGGTTTAATTCTTGAGAGGAGAAGGGAAAAGTGACAAAGAATACAAGTTTGCAACAACTTAAATATGAGGGCGGTTATAAGGGGAGGATACAACCTATAAAAAATTGCAGGACGGCTGGGGAGGAGCACAGAGTGGGGAATACATTGTGACAGCCAAATGGGGGGCAACAGGGGAAGAGAATAGTTTAAACATACCAATGGGGTTTCAAGGGATACAGGAGAGACACAGAAGATTCTAGGAGTAAAGGTAAGGCTACAGTGACAGACAAGGGAGGAGGGCAGGGTTTCACTGACTGGCAGGGAAGGATCGAGATTAAAGGGTTTGTCTTTGGGGAGATGGACAGGGAAATGGGAGGGTACCACTCTGGGTTAAACAAAACATGCATGGGGGGCAATCAGAACAAATAATTTTGAACTTAAAACAGAAAAAGCACACCACCACAAATATATATGCAAGATGCAGCCAGGTAGGCATGTTCATAAACTAAAGGTAGTTTATGCTACCTTGGTGCATTTCTTTAAAAGACTTAGCAGGACCACTGGGAAAACCTGGGGGGACACCGCTCCTGATTCCATGTTCCCAGGCGTATTCTGAATTCAACCTATGCCAAGAGAACATAGAAAAACAGAGCTTTATGTCAACTCTTATAGAGTCTATTAAGATGAGTTATTAGGCTTTGTATGCAATCAGTTACAGCCCTTGTATTGTAATACTGAAATCACAGACCAATAAACTATTAAAAGCATCTGTAATCAAAATAGGGAACCTAGTCTACTATCCAAGAATGCAAATAAAATAATATCTCAGAAAGACAAACAAGACAGGCCACTAATAAGGGCATAAGCATGTTTCTGAAGAAGGATGAAGACATGGCAATGGTCATTATGTCCAGGTTTTTTTCCACTTGTTTTGATTCATCATGGAGCAAAAGCCAGATTGTTAGGAGATGGAGAGAAAAGGATGAAGTGCTAGGTTGGTGGACCATATTACCCTCTGGTGTACGGAAGAAAACAGAGACCAGAGTAAGTAAGGAACTGGTCACTAAGGAAGCGAGAATTTCTGTTTTTATTTTTCAAAAGTTTAAATTCCTTTACTACATGAAGTACTTAAAAAGTAGGCAACAAATGCTTTCAATGGCAGTGAGCTCTCTGTGTTTCTCATGTAAGTCTGGCTTCACTGTGACATGTAACCCTTTCCACAAAAATCAGTATTCACAATTTATACTTTATGACCTTCTTAAAAGAGTGCAAAAGTTTTCTTACATTGAAGCACTTAGAGGCCAAAATATGTAAATAATTCAGGTATTTTATGTGCAGCTGATTCTCTGAGCAAAGCACAACAGAAAATTCATTATGCAATATTTTTAGAAATGCTACAGGCATATGGATAAGTGGAATCCCCATCAAACTGCCTTGACAGTTCCTCAGCATGGAAACCTTCAGACACCTTTTGAAATAATGTATGGTTGAAAAAGAAAAGATGAAATGTTCAGTACAGCTCAGTGTAGCAAAGTAGTCTTTGTAATAGACCATTTATATTATCTATCCTCATTAGCTTCAGGGGCACATTAAATTATATTTGATTGTTGCATTTACTTCAATAAAATTAATACAAGCAGTAGATTATGAGATTATGACATATTTTCACTTCAGCTAGATAAGGAGTAGAAGACCTACAGGAAACCACACTGCTGGTAAAGGAAAAATCATTTGGTTATTTTATGTAAGCACCATACAGAGAAATCTTACTCTGTTTTGGTGGTGGTGATTTTTTTGGGGTTTTTGTTTGGTTGGTTGGTTGGTTGGTTTGGTTGGTTTGTTGTTTTGGGTTTTTTGTTTGTTTGTTTGTGGGTTTTTTTTGGTTGGTTGGTTGGTTGTTTTAAACTAGATTTTAAATATTTACTGTTTCCTTACAAGTAGATTTCAAGTGTGAGGGTAGATTAGTTACCTGGAAAAGATCTGATAGGATGTGCCTAGCTTATTTTAACCCATTCATGAGGATTCTTATTACAGATTGAAAAGTGAAGAAAATAAAAGTTTATAGCCAGATTAGGTTAGTCCAGATGTTTTTTATCTGTTTTAATTATTAAGTGATCCTATAAAGCCACCCAAAGTTGATGGAACAGCAGCAGCTTCCATGCCCTTTGTGCGATCTAAAATAACACCTTGAAAAACCTCATTCTTCACTAAGTCTTGCTCTATTTTCAACCAAGTGTGTCAGGCACAGTCCACAGAGCAGGTTCTGAGGTGCAATGTGCACTGCATCCAAGCAGCAGAGGTGTTACCGTTCAAGCTGTATGGCATAAAGAAGCCCAGAGCTGTTCCTCTAGGTGAGTTAATGAGTTAACTGATCAGAGGAGGCTGCTGAATATGTGTATTTATGAGATTAATTTTCACTTCATGACTCAGTAGCTGTGTTTTTCTATCTCCATTCCTGTGCCCCCTTCCAAGCTTAACCTCTCTCTCTTCAGCTTTCCTGTTTGCTCTGAGAGTTTCCCTCGCTCTGCTCTTTCTCCTTGCACCTTTAAGTACTCTCTCTCTCTCTGTCTGCATTCCCACATTCCCTGACTCTTTTAGAAGGCTTTTCACCAGGGATCAAACAATCCTGAACAGTCAAGTCCCCTATTATTTGGTGGGGGTGGGGGAAAGGCTGCACAAGCAGCTGCACAGATGAGCCCTGAGCCATGGCAGGAGTTGCAGTCTGGTGCCTCTGCAGCTTGGGGGTAGTGAAGGCCGAAGGGTTTGCGCTCCTCAGCCTCAACATATTTCAGGCATTATTGTGCCCTGATACTGAATGTGACTGGGTTTTTTTCCTGTTTGTCAGGCCGGGCTTCCAGTTCCCCTACTGCCCAGGAAAGGGGCTGGTGGGTGCCTTGACCTGGGTAAGTATTGCCACCCAGCAGCAGGATATGGACTATTTAGCTTTTCTGGCCTGCAGCAAAGGCCAAAAAGGTAAGGCAGCTTTATTTCTCCCAGCAGCCTGTGGTCCTTGATGGATGCCTTGAGTTAGCCCTATCTCTGTACTCTCAGACTGCAAATTTTTGAGTGTCAAGAAAATTAAGGTAAGACAGAATTAAGGTAATCTTTTGTCTGAGACACAAGTCTGAGGCAGTCTTTACTTACATCTGCCTTGTGTCTGAAACCAATGCATGAGTCAACTGTATAGAAGTGATGACATCCAATAAATCTCTATTTTTTCTATTCACTGTCAGAATTTAGGTAATAGACCTTAGGGTGGTATTTCTGCAAATTTTAAAGTCCTTCCTTCCTTCAGAGGAATTATTATGGGATGTTCTATGAGGTTTTCATGAAACAATATCTAGACTCCTTACAATACCAATAAATTAATGAAGTACTTGTAAGGGAAGTGGTATCCTGATAGTAATACTCAAAGCTCAGTCTGAGCTCTTAGTTCACTGCACAAACTGATGCTTCTAGACCAAGCTGAGAAACTGATTCTATATTAGAATGCTTTGCTTTCTGCAGAAGCTGAGGAAGGATATGATTATGGAGTGAACAAGATACCTTGCCTTTGAATTTCATAGGTATTTTTGTCTGTAAAGGAATAGTGGCATTCAGAGTACATGCTGTCCAGCCTGCCACACAAGCTCTGTGTGAACCAGTTCCAGGTCTGGCTGCATCAGTGCAGCTCAGGAGCAGCACCACACCAAGATTGCTGTTGTTCTGGGATCCAAGCTACTGTTCTGCTAAGAGGTCCATGACAATTCATTGTCATCTGTCAAAGCTCCTGGGTGTCTGAGGTGGAGCTGTGCAGTACCAGGCAGGGACGTGGACTTGGACGCACATATTTTTCTGCTCTCTATCCCTCAGGTTTAACACCTTATTCTCTGCTTTTCCTACTGTGTCCATCCCAGCTGTGTCCCGAAACTGCCATTTGCTCTTTGTCCTGCTCCTGTCCCCTTCTCAGTATCTCAGCATCTTCCCTACTCAGATTGCTGCTCCCTGTCGCAGCCAAGAAGTTCTGTAGGAAATTTTCAGCACCTGGTGAAAATTCTTGCTTCCGTTTGATCCAGATGGCTTCAGGCCAACATCATTTTCTTGGCTTAAATGAAAGTTCTGCTGTAACACACATACATGTTTTTATGTTTTTTCATAACCATGTATGTATAAAACATCACTTGTCCTCCTTTCCTACAAGAAAGGCTCTTTGAGGGTGGGCACTTGCCTTGTGAAAATGTGTCACAGTGACCAGAAGAAAGAAACTTTTCTTTGGATCTTCATAAATGTGATATTAAAAACTAGTCTTCCAAAGATTTAAGGTAGTAGAATATATGTTATTATTCCAAAAGGAAATATAATAAGGAGAGAAACAGAAACAGTAGTTACAGAATCATAGTAAGCAAAGTTGGGAGGACTCTTGAGAGATTATTTAATCCTTAGCAATTCTTGCAAGAAATACACATCCATGACTGTTCCTGTCTCTTTTGGCAGTCCCTCTCCCAGTACTTCTATTCCCATTAGAACATATATGGTTAAAATTTCTCTTGGTTGAATTGAAGCCCGTTAATTTTTATCATCCCCATTTTGCACAGGTAGAAAAATCTTTGGATGTATAACAACCATTTATTTAGTTTCAGATTATTATCATGTGCCCTATGAATCCTCTTTGGGCCATAGAACACAAGATCCTCTGGTCTTTCCTTATGGGTCATATTTGATCATATTAAATTCTCCAGACTCTTTTAAATTACTTACATCTTTCCTAAGGGCAATATGCAAGTCTGGGACAGACTTCAGCTGAGCCTTACCAGAGCTGCATTGAGCAGAGAGATAAAATGCTCTATTATATCCGAAATATCCTGTTGTTGCCATGGGCAACAGCAAAAAGGAATAACCAGTGGCTGAGCCCCCTCCCATTAGTGAGGAGACTATCTGCCATCTAAACAGAATTGAAAGAGATAAGGAAGGTTGTGGAAAGTGGATAAAGGAAACAAAAAGCACCAGCTGAGTCCAGATAAACAAGCAACTGAGGTAAGTGAAGGCAGTACCATATGTAAATGAAGAACTGGAAAACTGCAAAGTGGCTGAGCAAATAAAAGGTGAACCTTTTGCAGATTGCTTAGCTTAGAGGAAGCTGCAATTGTGCACAGATCCTTTTCCAGCTTGCCAAGGCTCCACGTGGTGAGGCCAACAACTGTTTGCTGCATGTTCACATCTGTGTCCCTAACATCTCGGGGGAGGGGGCAGCTGTCCTAGGGACAGCTGCTCGACTGCCCATATTTTCACCTTTAATTATTCCCACCTGTACATAGCTTGGAATACAGTTTTCCTCACAACAGAAACGGCACAGAGTTTGGGTTTTTTAACTGAAGTTTATGTTGTAGTCTAGTGATCTTCAATTTCTTTTCTCAAGGCTTGCTGCCTTAAAACCTTTCCTTGTCTTTTTATTAGTGAAGACAATTACTTATGTTGCCTTTCCATACTCTGAATACCATCCTAATTAGCTTGCTTGACAAAATAATTTTTATTTCCAAACCCACACTCCAGTATACTAACTGGCCTTTACCTCTTCATTTCAGTGCAGATTAAATAAGCTTCTGACTGTCTTTGCAACTTAATCATTTTCTTTCTTTAGTGTCAGAGTTTGGAACTGGTTAACATTCAAAAATATTTCAGACCAGCTTTATACCTTGTTACTTTAGGTCTGGTTTTGTTTCCTCTAGAAGCTAAGGCTGAGAAAGACAGCTTTTAACAGCAACATTTAAATTTTTCCCTGCTCAATTTTTACAATAGATTAAATTTCTAAACAACTTCTGATAACTCTAATCCAAACAGTTAGATATTTTTTATCTAAAAAATATATTTATAAAAGGTCCCAAATAATGCAGATACCTTTTAAAATTTTGCTGTTCAAGAACCACTCCTCAGCTGGAAGAAATGTGAACATTGGGCCACATGAAGTTGCTTTACCTCCATTTTTTAATCATATCTCAGGTGTTCCTAATTAAGCATGGAATTGGGATACCTCCTATGCTGTAAAAGAAATAGAGGAATTTGAAGTGGGTTCTGAAACAGGGATCTTGAAGATTTAATTCTCTTTTGGAATTTGACAGGATGGAAATGTGTCATGTTCAACACATGTGACTACAAGGAATAGATGATCTTATTACCTGGCTTCATTTATCATCCATTTTAGAACAACTCTCTAGACCAGTTGGTCACCTTATCTCCCTACCTTTTCAGAAAACTCTGTTTTTCGACAAGGGTGAAATATTCCTATAGATACAGTATTATGAGTGGTTTTGTTGCATTGACTGGGCATAAGGATTAATGTGGCAAAGAGCCTCTGTAACCCACTGCCGACTCACAGAGAGTTTTCAACACCTTTAAAGATTGGGGCACGCTAAAGGACATTTTCTTTACTAGCTCAATCTTGAAAAAATAGTGATAAACTCAGAAAGAGCAGTAGCAAAATATTTCCTGTGGGTCAGATCCATGCAATGAAAGTTTTAAGTCCACAGGCAAAACCAATTTACATCATCTCTGCTCGGCTTTTACAGAACACTTCCTTTCTAAAAATGTAACACTTGATTTTCTCAAACTGACATTGCTTTTCATGTCTCCATTCTCTTGTAAAATTCTGTTGAGTTGCATTACCTTTCACTGGATTTTGAAAATTCAAAGTGATTTTCATTATAGAAGCCTTTTCCTTTATGGTTTTCATTAATAGGCTCACTAGATTCAGAAAGATGTACAATTTTTGAAAAAATTAATTAATTTCTGTTTTCTTCACTTTACTTGCATAGACTAAAGTTCAGTTATTGCCAACCAGTCTAACTAGACTACCTTTTTTGACTTGATTAAGAAATTAATTTGAAAGATAGCTGTTTCTGACTTTGAAGTGCTGTGAGGGCTCTCACCATGTCAAACTTTCTCTATTATGCCTGAGTTTTCTACTAAAAATCTTTTAAAATTCCATAAACAAGAAGATAGTAGAGTAAATGCCGGTGTTGTTTCAAGTACACTGTGGTCATAATAGTGCTCTCCCATTCACAATGAGAGAAAATGTTAAAAATAATCTTTGGGTTGAGTTGCGTTCATTTTCTTCTGACTTAGGAAGATTCCCTGTACTGAGCTGATTCTCCTCTATCTAACATGGAAAATAGCTTCAAATCCATAAATAAATGTGACATGCTGTAGTGTGGTATTGCTGCAATGTCATTCATTGTAAACATGCTGCAGGCATCTCCTTTTTACCTGCCCCTTTGTTCCTTATCTTTATTCTAGATAATAAGCAGAGAGGAAATATTCAAAGCTATTTTTGCCTCCACATGCATGGATTGAATGTGCTCCAAAACCACTAAACCAACAACAGTAGAGAGCTAAATTCCTTTTTCCATGTAACGAAGGAGTGGTTCAAGTAGAAATCATTCAAACAACATAAGAAAGATTAGATTAATTTTTTCCTGCATTTTGTTTCATTGTTACCCTCATTGTAAGTGGAAAAGATCCATGAGAAAAGCAAATTTTTAGCAGAGTCCCTAGTATTGCTCAAGGATGATTATATTGTCAAGTAAATCCCAAAAATTATTTGAAAAATAGGCTAAATTGAATGGCAAGGAACTTAGCTAGTTATAGTAAACTTCAGGAGAGTCTCATCTAGAGATGGGTGAATGGGTAACAAAATGTTACATGAAATTCAATGCCAGTCTCCTGGGAAAAAAACAAATATAATTATAAAATATAATTATGAACAACAAGTGATGAGTAGAGGATAAACTGAAAAATACCATTATATACTCCTATTAACTCCATCACTCCTGCATTTTGTACACAGAAAGTGTGTAGTTGAAGAACGGGAGGTGGAGGACTCAGTAACAGGGATGATCAAAAGTGTACAACCTGTTTAAGTTTCTGGTATCAGGTTAATCCAAGTAGATTTGGATTCTGTAGTCTGGAAGAGTGGAAGAGAAGGCAAGGGAAAGCTGAAGAGTAGACAGTTGATTACTTTTCCTCTTAGCTCAAGCATGAGGAATATAATGAAGTTATCAGACAGCAAGCTTAAAACAAGTAAAAGGGACATAGCACACAGCTAAGCCGGGGAATTAATCATCCTCAAATATCAAGTAGTCAGAGTGGGAGTGAGATTAGAAAAACTGACATCTGACAAATTCAGGGGTGGCTATTGAACATAAGAGGCACAATTCAACCTCTAGTTCAGGAAGTTCCTTAATCCCAGATTGCCAGATACTTCAATGCTACGTACTTTCAGTAATATATAATTTCCTAAATTTCTGTCTGAGATGGGTACTGGATGGTCCTTGTTTTGACCCAGTTGTTACTATGACGCTGTATTTTTGTGCAGTATGCATTAAAGTATGCCATGTCTAGGGCCAGAACTGACACCGAACAGGCCTTCATGGTATCAATGAGATACAAGTGATTTCCAGCATAAGGACATCCTTGGGAACAATAAGGAGCATTCCCTGCATTCCTATGAGTTTGTGGACTCAAGCCATCAATGGCACAACACTCCAGCTTTGAGGATTACCATCTATTAAAGTAAAAAGCAGGAAGCTGTGGTCTGGTGTGACTGTGACTGAGATTTCTAATTAATTTTGCACAAGCAATGTGCAGACACCAGATGCGATTACCCAGCCAGAACCAAGCTCTGAGCAGAGCTCCTGTGTCAGGAGCCCTCATAATCATCAGCAAACTCCCTGACTCAGCCAATGCTTTCATTTTCATATTTTTGCAGTGGTAGCAAGCCTGACTCTAATTTTGGATACAAGCAGTGCCATTCTTGGCATTAGGAAATGTATGCCACAAAATAGGTAAGAAAATAGGGGGAAAATGTCAAAGGGAAAGATTCAAATTACAATACCATTGGAAAATGGGAAGAAAAAAGAGAACTCTTCCTGTTAAAAAATAGAAGTAAAGAGGAGGCTTATTTTTATAAAGAAATACACGTCTTGAGGTTCATCTTATAGGCTACATCATGTTACAGAGTTCTGCATAAGAAGGTCACCACACTTCTCACTAATCTATTACTTCTTGTGCTGCTCACAACAGTAATCTCTGGCACATGTTGATGAAAAATATTAAAAGTCTACAGATCATGAGTCATATAATACTCTAATCTCCTCACAACTTTTACTCATGTGTTTCATCCTATGTTTTAATTTTTTTTTTTTTTTGTTGTTTTAATTCGTTTTTTTCCTTTACCAAAAACCCCAAATTGTAAGCAATGTAAGCAGGTAGAGGAGCAGAAAGATTAAGAGGTCATGATTAGGGAAAGATGAACAAGTAATGTAGAAAGATTATGCAAATAAATATCTTTAATAACAGTTCTTGATGCTAATGGCAGAGTTTCTTAAGGGGAACAACTGGGTGCCTTGTGTTATCTATCATGATAAAAATTGATGATAATTAATTTCTTGAAGAAAAGGTGATATATTGGACATCTGCCAGTTCCTTGGTTTGTTCCTCATGACCAAGTCTTTCCTTCTTTGCTTGAAAGAGTTAGAAGAGCAGCTGTCCAAGTGTATTTTTTAGGTTATGAAAATGTAGTTTATTAGACAATAAATTTCTTCAAAATTTCATATTTCTCCATAGAAAATACTAATCTATCAGCATCCCCAAATACAGTTGTTGCTCTGAAAATAAAAAGTCAAAAGCTGAATGAAATGTTTGGTTTCTATCAAAACAGAATGTTCTGTGGTTTTGGGGTTTTATATTTGTTTGGTTTGGGGTTTCTTTAAGTATTTGTGTAAAAATGAGGTCTTAATAGGAAATTAAAAACCTGGACTTAATTCCATGGAGATGAAACTAAATTTTCAGATGTTGGAATTCTCACAGAACAGAAATTACTGTTTACAACCAGCTTTTGAAAAGCTTCTTCATTTTCATTTGAAAATTTTCCAGCTTGTTTATCTAAGGGTTGGAGGAATGAAGTTTCTCCACCACTAAACCCTGGCAATAAATTTGTATTTTCAATTAGTTAAAAATATACTTAGAAGTCATCCTTCTGGTCACCTCTAGCTTTCAGATTTTCTCAAGCAGTAGCCCGTGATATTTATTCTAGGAAATAGTTCTAGGAAATCAGTTTGATTATTAAGATTGTGGCTGGTCAGCATTTCCCCTCAGGATATTCTACTGACCTACTCAGCTTTCCTGACAGTTTAACCTCAAATCAGGAAAACCCTTTTGTTGGTAGAAAAAATCATTCAGTATGACCTAGTTGCTAGTTACAGCAGGATTCATCTATTAAAACCTTTCATTTAAAAGCTTTTTTACTGGTGTTACTATTCAATAGCTTGGGGTTATTTTTCCTTTCTTCATGTACACAGCTGTGGGATAAATGAATTCAGGTATCTTCAAGTAACAAATCAATAAAAGATATTTGCATACACCCCCTTGCTCGTTAATTTTTCCCCTCTGTTGAATGTAATGATTTTACAGATTACTTACTCCATTACAGTCACACCCCAGACTGATGCACATCGTGAGATAATGTAGCTGCAGACAATCCTTTAATCGAACCTCTCATTTCAGCACAATCCTATTTGCAGCCCTAATACATAGCACATATGTCACCTTGATTCATCCTGTAAGTGGATACCAACCTCTCAGGAGCAGGGCCAAGGAGCCCTCACACCCTGCTGGGGCAGCACAGCCTCCATCAGAAGGGAGAGCCCTGACAGTGTCACAGCCTCACACTGCTGCCACAGCTCCTCCTCACTGTCTCTGGCACTAATGGGGTAATCTCCCACTCCACAGTGTCTGTCCACAGAAAAGTGTTTTGTTTGACTTCACAACAGCTTTATGCAGATAATGATATTGCTTTTGCAAGGGAGACAATAATTTTTGTTTGGGAGACACCCAAACAAAACTGACAAGCTCTTTTTTTTTCCCCCCATGAAGCATCGGTTTATGCCAATAATACAAAAAATTTGAAGGCATCCACCAAGTGTCAGCATGCAATGAAACTAGTTTTAGTATTTCATGCCAGTTGTTTTGGTTTTTTTTTTTTTTTTTCCCCAAGGAAGAATTAATCCAGTGATGCTATAGGAACTCAATAATTTGTATTACACTGCACAATACAACATAAAGAGGGCAGGAAGGTCTCCTCAGTGTAAGCAGAGAGAAAATGTGAAAATTTATGGCTGGGACCAACATTTGACATTATTTCCTCTCACACAAATAATAGATAATTACAGCTGTTACAAGAATGAGAAGATATGAAGGATGTGGTAAATAACAATAGTATGAAATATTTTAAATTCCATACAGTAAGAAAGTTTGATATGACAGAGAATTTCATTTTCTGCTGCAAGGCATGCATCCCTCGAGGGGTCAGTGGGGAATGGTCGAGTGTACCACCCTTTAGCAGTGCTTTGACCTTAGTAAAAATCCATCCACAACTTTTTAAGGAAAGAGGCTCTAGAATGAAGCCTTCAGTCCTGTGCCCTGGTGCAATATCTACAGTAAAGAAAATTAAAATCCATTAAACAAAGCTGTGCTTTCTTTCTTTGCCACTCAATTTTCCTTGTAACTTTCTTCTTTACCTTGCCCCAGTCTACTTCCCTACTTCTTCATTTTCTTTACTTCCTTTGTCTAGAAAGCCAGCTGGGGAGGATATACGACCCAATTTTACATATAAATATAACATGCAGAGATAGCAAAAAATTTAACAATTTATCTTTCTCTGCACTTATAATTTAAAACTACATGTGATTATTCTAAGATGCAATAGTGGAATGCTGTATTTTCACGCAGAGCTAGTTATGAAAATGAGTATTTCTATTAGCACTGCAAATTATGTTAGAGTCAAATAACATTATATGAGTAAACCAGACAAATAAAACCAATTGCATTGTGAGAAATTTCAGAAAGGTCCTCCTTTTTTCTGGCTCCAGCACCAAGAATTACCAATATTATATCATCAGAAAAATTCATATGCTGATCACAAGCTTGAGGGAACTACACTGTTACCTTGCAAGTAGTGATAGTAGCTTTTTTTATGAGCATTTTGATGAGTGTGAAATACATAACTGGTCTGTTAGATTCACAGCTTCCTTGCTGTTCTAAGGCTGTTTCTGACCACATCAATTACCACACATCTCTCTTCATAACTAACAGCTCCCATTAAGATGAAAATGCCACATTACATTGCCTCATGTTGCAGTCTCAGCCCAGAGAAGACCGCTGTGTGACTGAGGTTTCTAAACAGCCCAGCTCTTTCTGAAAAGTCTGAAGTTCCAAGACAGGAAAAAACTATGGTATATCTTTAACACTTTTTTCTGCATTTACCAGTGTAAAAATTTTAATGTGGTGCCACAAGGCATCCTTAAAGATCCATCTTCCAATTTGGTCTAAAAACAGTTTGAAGATGTTGCTTGGCATGTATGAGAAATAGCTATGAGTTTCTGATAATAGAAGTTTATAAAAGGCAAATTTTTGGGCAGTCAACACTTCAAGTGATTCATGAACTCCAATTAAGTCCTAGAAACTAAACGTATTATTATCTGAAATGAACTCTCAAACTGCATCTATTACCTAAATGCCAGGAGACTGGAACAAGTCATCAACCAGTCTGACTTACTGAATTCGTTTCCTAGAACTGTATTTAAAGTGGATGGAATTCCTAAGATCAGCCCTGATGACAGACATTAAAACCAACCCTTCTTCTAGAGCAACATAAATCTGGGGCAAATCCACTGAAATTAACTGAGCTGTGGTACACATAAAATCAGAGTGAGATCCCAGATGTCAGTTTTTGACAAAGCAAAAGAAAACTCACCATTTTCAAGGTTTATACTTAAAAAGATGTGAGGAGTAAACATAGAAACACTATCTAAACAACTTTTTTCTGTCTTGACCTCTGCATCTCATCCAGTGGGAGCTGAGAATGCCAAATAAACTCATACAGAGCTTAATGGAGGTAGCAGTAAAATTCAAAAGAAATGGAATCAGTTTCAGGGCATGAGGAGCGCTCGGGATGTAGTGAACAGGGAAAGCAGCTCCTCACATGGCCAGGTCTGGCAGAGCTTGTAATCCATGTTAAACTAAGTGAAACTGCAATTTTTTCAAAAAAATTCAAATATTTTCCTGTGTAAATACAGGCAGGTTGGACTGTAGAAGGTATTTTCCTTGTATATCCTCTTGCTACACAGCAAAAACACATGGATTTAACACGGCATCTTTTTCGACACCACAAACCTCATATTTTATGGGGCTCTTAAAATTTTAAAGGAAAAATCTTTAATATACCACATAACTGTGGTGGTTGGCCAGAACCTTTTTTTTTGGTGGTTTTGTGGTCCTTGAAGAAGTCCTTCAGAAAGGTGATTTTTTGCTCTGCAATGTGAACACCCTTCTAGCTCCAATATCAGAGAAAACACCTTCAGGAGGAAAAGTTTGAAGTGTCTCAAGAAAGGGGGAACCTCTTATTTAAAGAGAATATGCAGGCAAAAGCAATTATATTAAATTCCAATGAAAATAAGATTAAACATTAGGAAACTGGTTACAGAAAGCTGCTACAGGAAAAACTGTATGATAAAAATTTTAAAGCTGGACAGTTTATAGAAAAAGCTTCTGAACTGATTGGTGACAAGCAAAAAATAAAGGTCGGAATAACTATACTTGTGTTAATTGGAGTGGAAAATAATTGTTCATGAGGCAATCATCTCTTCATTTTAGCTGGTTTACTATTTCTTGTTCTTTACCTCTCCTGACCTATTTTATCTCAAAATGCCATTTTTCAACAATGATTGTCTCTATTGTCTCAACCCTTTCAAAAATAGCCATTTTTTTCTTGACAGCTTGACTTCTAATGTTGTCATTTCTGACCTTTTTTTTTTATTCCCTGGGTGTATTTATTAACCTTACTTTGATTTGTTGTGAGCATGATGACACAGCACTAATTTTGGTTTCAGCTTGTTAGCTGTAAGCAGGAGTTACCCCTGAGTCCTCTTAATGTCACCAAGAAAATCTTATTCTTCTGTCTCTGCATCCTGAGTCCTTAAACCTCTGGATAATGTAGCAACCTGTGAAGCACTTGCATTCCTATGGGCCGAGCTAAAGCAAAATGTGATCAGTAATTAGGTGTCATGATTTATACATCTGTTTCTTCTAGATCCTACTTGCTTCAAAAGTATTAATGTTTGATTAATGTGGTCTTCCTTTTGAAATCTCAGCTGAAAATACTAAGTCCTGGGTGAACAGATGGTGAATTAAATTGAATGATAAGAAGGAAGAAGCTAAAGCACTTTGAACAAGAAATAGGCAAGCACAGAATGGAAACGGCATTTTCATTCCTTAAAGGGGAAATATACAATATGCCTTGATGACTAGCAGAGGGCCCTCCTAAATATTCAATTTCTTTATTTGTGGTTGCCTATTTATTTAATTCTAAATCTTTTTTTAGATGTGTGTAACATTTAAAAACACCAAAACACCAGTTTCAACAGAAAAACACTGAAATACTCTTCCATCCTGGAAACTGCTGGTTTTGTTGGGGTATACAGCACTGCCAAGATACCCCATGGATCCCAGATCACCAGAGGCAAAGGGACCAACTGGAAAGGCACAGGAGAGGATATCTCTATCTTTTTAGTGTGAGAGGAAGAATGGTTCCCTCTCAA
The DNA here is from genome assembly GCF_048771995.1 of Taeniopygia guttata. Classification (NCBI taxonomy): domain Eukaryota; kingdom Metazoa; phylum Chordata; class Aves; order Passeriformes; family Estrildidae; genus Taeniopygia; species Taeniopygia guttata. The sequence goes on from NC_133063.1 coordinate 26,923,696, forward strand.
CATGAAGAATTCTGTGCCAGAGTACAGGAGCGACTTCCTGAAGAGACTGCATTAGTCTCTGCCACCGCAAGGCTGCAGCTGGAAAAACAGGGAAGCTCCTGAAAGTGTTCTTCTGCTTAGCTTCTGTTGCTTGTGTCACTAACATCTGGAGCTTCTGTGTTTATTGTAAGACTATCACATTCTGGTTTATAGTATCCCATATCTCCAGTACAGTATGCTTTACTGAATCACCAATAAATCCAGCAGCAGATATGTGTATGCATCTCATCTGTAAAACTATGCCTGGCTGAGACAGCCTTTCAATATCGTGTTTTCTACTGCCAGTCCACTTGAAGAGACTTTGTTCTATCCTCTTGGCTGCTAACCCTTCTTCTACAAATCCCATTGCTTAAAATAGAACCTTTGAATGGGGTGTTAGACAGTTTTACGCACATAAAAAGCAAGCAGATGTATAGAACATTTCTTAATTCCTCCCTGGATCTTTCTAGGCTGGTTCTTAGAAGATTAGAGAAAACTATTAAGCACACACAAATGTGTTTGCTTTGTTTCACATAGCTGCTTTTTTCAAAGTGGAACTTCTGTGGAGGAGTTTCCGGCAATTGCATCAAATAAAACAAGAGCACCACAACACAACTGGCTGGTAAACCAACACCCAGGAAAATGCTAAACTCCAGAGGTTAACCTGAGGGGGGTAAAAAAAAAAAAAAAAAGTGGTGTTTATTCTAGATATTGAAATATCCACACCAAATGCTTACAGGATCTGTTTTGATCCAGATACTCATGCCCACAATACTTGAAGCAAAATATTACTCAGCCATGATCTTTGAATGACTAACATCATATTGTGGGTCAAAATTTTATTTGTGTTTCATCTTTCCATTGTTTTCCTTTGAATCTTTTTGACTAGTTTGGAGGGCAGCTGGCCACTAAGTCCTGGCATTTGGTGGGATTGAAGGTATATGAATACAGTCCTCTTCACAAAAATAATGTGGTGCAGATTCTCATCAGACCTCTGTTAGTAATTTATGTACCTTGCTCTTTCTACAGCTTTAATTAGCCTTAGGAGAAATAGGTTGGGTGAGCACAACAAAGCAGATTAATATATCTCAGAGTTTGGTGTCTTAGATGTGGATTTCAGGGGTACGGAGCTTCAAAACTGAAGTAGTTCACCATGCAGTTTTCAAATCTTTCTACACACCTACTTCACCACGTTACTCAAAAAGAGGAGAAAAGGCCTCTGACCTTGGATCAGTTGCAGAAAGAATAAATTCATTATTAGTGCCAGTTAAAGCTAGCTCCTACACATCTTCTCTGACATTAAAATGCTCTGCAGATGAAAGAAATAATTTAGAAAGTGTGTAAAGAATGTGTTTGTACGTATGTGTGTGCTCTCCAGTTCATTGTGTATCAGGAGAACTAAAGGTCAAATCAGAAAACGGGTGAAGATTAAATGTGAATAAAAACACTTGCAAATATGCAGGATTTAAATATGAACTTGTCTTCTGTACCAGCTGGAGAAGATGTGGCGAGAGACAGTCAACAAAAGGAGCTATCACAATATTTCTTGTTCATTTCCACTGGTGCAGCCTATGTGGATGTGCAACAGAAGCAGCTGCTTAAGGTATTTTTACGTTTCATAATACATGCTGGAGATGAAGTTACTTGCTTTAAGATCATGTTACTGGCCACACTGGAGCACACTGCCATTCCAACTGTTGACAATACATGGTAACAGGGATTTAAAAGTGATGAATGTTCCCTAATTCTAACTAAATGTAATTGCTAATTTAGCATGCAACATATCTTTGTTTTACTATTCTTTTCCCTAAACAATTAAACACAATATATGATACACAAAAATGCATAAATATCACAGTGCCCAGTGCTTCACATTTGATTGACTACAGGAATTAGTGAGATGAGAAAAGAGCTGAAAAGCACAATTTCAACTTTATAATTTAGTTATGACTTAATATCTTCTTGTTGAATGCATAGTGATCCATTTGATAAGAAGGCATTCATAATTCTCCTGCAAGCATTGGGAAATGCTCAGTGCCTTCAGTATCCTCTTTGAATTTATTTTTCTTGGTGAAAAACAAACAAACAAAAAAAAAACAACCAACCAAACAAACAAAAAAAACCAAACAAAAAAACTACCAAAAAACTCCAAGCCCTATATGTATTTAAATTTTTCAGATTTTTGGATAGAACTCTGAGTACGTCTGCCTCATCTATTCATCCAGGCACCTGTTACCTAGGCGGGGCCAGGTTTCAGCCTGTGGGTGGGTATCACCACAGCCAGGTCCCCTGCAGGGGCTGAGCTGCTTGGCATGCCTGAATCCCAGCACCATCTGTGTGCAGAGCCAGAGGAGAGGCAGGGAAAGTCCCCTTTTGTAAAACAGACTAATTGCTAAAGGACCTGTGCAGGAAGCAGGAGGTTTGGCTTTGTAACCCTCCAGAGGAGCACAAGGGGAGTCAAAATGTCTCTCTGTGGTTTTTTTTTGGAGGGATTTTATTTTATTTTATTTTATTTTATTTTATTTTATTTTATTTTATTTTATTGGTTTGGTTTGGTTTGGTTTGGTTTGGTTTGGTTTGGTTTGGTTTGGGCTTTTTACTTGGTTGGTTGATTTGGGATTTTTTTGTTGTTTTCTCTTTTCTGTTTGTTTGTTCATTTTATAGAAGTTCTGATGCCACCTCCAGGTGAAATTTCCTCTGACACCCATCTCCCTTTCTTTTCTCCCCACTGCCAAATCCTGTCACCCATGCTCTTTTATCTCCTCTGGCACTTGCCAAACCCTTCAGATGCAACACAGCAACACCAACAGATGAAGCAACCAACCACCCTCCTTTTGCTATGGTGGTTTCTGACACATCAGTGAATTAAATCAGCTTATGGAGGTCTAATTAGTGTAGGGGCCAGAATGAAAAATGTGGCACTCAACAGCAGAACTCTGCTTCTGGTGTAGCCAACAAAGTACCTGTGACAATAGCAGGTGTTTATGGCAATGCAGTGATATTTCTGATGGTTTTTTTTTTTTTCCCTTTTCTGCTTCCAAAGTAGGAATATTAATAGGATGGAATATCCATGTATCTAATCACTGGGGCATTCTCAGAATGACACTCTGTATATATTAGACCTTTAATTTGAAGAATTGTTTAAATGACCCCTTCTTCATAATAGTTGTTATCAGTTTTCACTTTCCAACAAAAAATTTAAATGCAAAATGAAAGACTACATGCAAATGTGCTGTTTCAAATCTGATTAATTTAGTATGGTTTTTAATAAATGCTTCCTGTGCTCATTACAATTTTGCAATTAAAACTGAGGAAAGCAATTATTTTATACTGACATTGTGCTGATGATAGGGCCGTCTCCACTATATACATGTTTAACTCATTCATTATTATGTTATTTAATTAGGAGAAAAGAAATTAAATAAAGTCTCCTTCTCCCTAGGTGATCAATTAGACTTTCCTATTCTTATTTCTTTCCTCTCCTCATTATTAAGATGAAAGTACCTGGTTTGGTTGCTATTTCTATCTGAAAACAGGGATTTCTGTTACAACAGACTATTGAATTAAATGCAAAAATTTTATTGAGAAATAAAACCAGGACACTGTAGTAACTATTCAATTAAAAACATGCATTTCAAGGAAAATATTTTTATACTTATTTAAGTACTGATGAATTAATGGTTAGGCAGCAAGAGGACTGAACGTTGCAGCGAAGAATCTCAATTATAATGCTGTTCTCCTTTTCAAATTTTTCAGGAGAATGGTTACTGATAATAGAATCATAGAATGGTTGGTTAGAAGGGACATTAAAGCTTGTCTGGTTTCCTGATGGAAACCCCCTGCCATGGAAGGACATATATTTCACTAGATCAGATTGCTTAAAGCCCCATCCAACCTTGCCTTGAACCTCGCCAGGGATGGGGCATTCACAACTGCTGTGGGCAACCTGTTCCTCACCACCCTCACAGAAAAGAATTTCTTCCTAATATCCAATCTAAACCTACTCTCTTTCAATTTGAAGACATTCCTTCTTGGACTGTCGCTCCAAGCTCTTGTAAGAAGTCCCTCTCCATCTTTCTTGTGGAGCCCCTTCAGGTACTGGAAGTCCGCAGTTAGGTAACCCTAAGAACCTTCCTTTCTCCAGGCTGAGCAATCCCAGTTCTCCCAGCCTTTCCTCACAGCAGAGGTGCTCCATCCCTCTGATCACCTTGGTGCCTCCTCTGGACTCTCCCAGCAGCTCCGTGCCCTTCCTGTGCTGGGAGCCCAGAGCTGGAGGCAGCTCTGCAGGTGGGGTCTCACCAGAGAAGGGCAGAGGGGCAGAATCCCCTCCCTGCCCTGCTGCCCACGGGGCTCTGGGTGCAGCCCAGGACACACTTGGCTCTCTGGGCTGGGAGTGCCCATGGCTGGCTCATGCCCAGCTCTCACCCACAGCACCCCCAAGTCCTTCAGGGCAGGGCTGCTCTCGGTCTGCTCATCCCCAGCCTGGGCTGGCACCAGGGATTGCCCTGACCCGGGTGCAGCACCAGCACTTGGCCTTGTTAAACCTCATGGGATTCCCAAGGGCCACTGCTCGAGCTTGTCCAGATCCCTCTGGATGGCATCCTGTGCCTCAGGAGTGTCAGCTGCACCACTCAGCTTGGTGCCAGCTGCAGATTTGCTGAAGGTGCACTCAATCCCTTCATCTGTACCATTAACGAAGATATTAAATAGAGCTGATCCCAGCACAGTCCCCTGAAAGGCACCACTTGTCACTGACGTCCATCAGCACTCTGAGCTGTTGACCACAATGCCCTGATGGAACCATCCAACCAATTCCTTATCCATTGAACAGCCCATCCAGTCTGTCTCTCCAGTTTAGAGAGAAAGGTGTTGTGGGGAACCGTGTCAAACGCTTTACATAAATTCAGATAAATGACAGCTGTAACCCTTCCCTTGCCCACTGATGGAGTCATTCCATCAAAGACCACAAGATTGGTCAGGCAGGACTCACATTTAGCACAGCTGTGCTGGGTGTCTGGAATCACCTCCCTGTCCTCCATGAGCCTTAGCAGAGTTTCTAGGAGGATCTGCTCATGATCCTCCCAGGCTGACAGTTCAGAGTTCCCAGGGTCCTCCTTTCTACCCTTTTCAAGTTGGGCACAACGTTTTCCCTTTTCAGTCACTTGGGATTTTATGTGATTGCTTTGACTTTTCAAATATCATGGAGAGTGGCTTGGCAGCTACATCAGCCAAGCCAAGCCAGCCCTTGGAATTCTAGGATGAATCCTATCAGCTCCCATACACTTAAATACTATTCAGGTTCCTCAGGTGGTCCTGAACAGGGTCTTTTCATACAGTGGGAAGCACTTTGATTCCCATACCCCATCCTGCTGTCCATTTACTTGAGAGGTGCGGGAGTAGAGGTTGCCAGTGAAGACTGAGACAAAACAGCTTTCTCAGACTTTTTTTTTTAATCTGTTGTCACCAGTTGACCAATATTGATGGGTACACCTTCTTTAACTTGAGGGCTGGTGCATATTTTATTTCATTTATAGAATCATGGAATATCCAGAGTTTGAAGAGACCCAGTATCATCAAGTCCATCTTCTGGTCCTGCACTGGACAGTCCCAAGAATCACACCATGGGGCCAGGAGCATTGTCTAAACATTTCTTGAACTTACATGCTGTGACCACTTCCCTGGGGATCCTGTTCCAGTGCCCAAACACTCCCTGGATGAAAAACATTTTCCTAATACTCAACATAAATTTCCCCAACACAACTTCAGGCCATTTTTTCAGCTCCTATCACTGGTCATGACAAAGAAGAGATCAGTGTCTGCCCCTCCTCTTTCCCTCACAAGGAAGTTTCAGACCCCAATGAGGTCTCCCCTCAAGACTCCTTTTCTCCAGGCTGAATAGACCAAGTTCCCTCAGCTGCTCTTCATAAGGCTTCTTCTCAAGGCCCTTCACCGTCTTCCTGGCCTCCTTTTGACATCCTCTAACAGCTGAATGTCTTTCTTATACTGTAGTGCCCCAAACTGTCCCCAGCACTGGAGGTGAAGCCACCCCAGCCCAGAGCAGAGTGGGACAATCCCTTCCTTGCCCCGGTGATGCTGGCCCTGACACACCCAGGACAGGGATGTCCCTCCTGGCTGCCAGGGCACTGCTGGCTCATGCTCAACTCGCCAGGGACCAGGATCTCCAGGTCCCTTCCCACGGTGCTGCTCTCCAGCCTCTCATTCCCGGTCTGTCCATACACGCAGGCTGCCCCATCCCAGGTGCAGAGTCCAGCGTTTTCCTTGTTGAGCTGCACACAGCTGGTGATTGCCCTGGGTCGGTTCATGGAGGTCTCTGCAGGGCCTCCCTGCCTTTGAGGGAGTCAGCAGCTCTTCCCTGTCTTGTGTCATCTGCAGTTTGCCGAGTCTCCCTTCCAGCCCTGCATGCAGGGTGGTTATGAAGATGTTGGAGAGCGCAGGGCCGAGGATGGAGCCCAGCAGAACCCTGCTAGTGACAGGCCACCAGCTTGGTGTCACCCCAGTCTCTGTATCTCTTCGTGCCCAACCTGTCAGCCAGTTGCTCTCTCATCGCATGATGTGTTTATCCAGCTGTGGACTGGATTTTGTCCAGAAGGATCCTATGAAAGACAGGATCCTAAACTTCACTGAAATCCAGAATACTACATCAGTTGGCATATTCTGTAGGTGGCTTACCTTGTCACAAAAGGAATTAGATTTGACAAGCAAGACTTTCCCCTCAGAAGGCTGTGCTGGCTGTGACCAATGGCTACATTGTCCTCTAAGTGTATTTCACTACCTCTCAGAATAATATTCTCCATAATTTTACCAGGCACTAAAGTGAGACTGACAGGCCTGCAGTCTTCAGGTCATTATTCTTGCCCTTGCTGAAAATTGGGACATTGTTTTCCAGCTTCCAGGCAACAGAGACCTCTTGAGATTCCCAAGATCATTCAAAAATCAAGAGGCCTCTCAATGACATCAGCCAGTTTTTTGAGCTTTTTGAGGATCCTTAGATTAATCCCATCAGGCCCCATAAATGTAGAGGGATTTGTTACACTTTAAACTCACATTCTATAAAGATTAATGAAAAAGCTGATTGGAAAGGTAGTTAAAAATTAACGAGCTTGATCTCTATCTTGTGCATATATAATTAAGAAAAAGGTGTGATTATTCTTTTTTCGTTAGCAATTCAATAATTATCTTGTGCCTAATACATTCATACAGACTTCAGCATCTAGCATCCACATAAAAAACTGACTTCTAGATATGGTGAGAGGTTGCCTGGCAACAGCTCTTTTATTTTATTTTGAATGGCATTTTCGGGGCAGAGAGTGAGGAAGGGAGGAGCTGGAAAAAAAGTTCAACTCGAGAGGCCAGCTCTGCTCTGGATTCCTGTGTTTCTGCAGTACTGGGATTCTGCTCAATGTGGATGTGAGCCCACCAGGGACCATGCCTGGCAGCTCTTTGCCTTAGTGTCTGATTCAAGCTGTGTAGCTCCTTCTTCCATCCAGACAAACCAGCCTCGTTAAGAGACACAAATAAAATGATATTTTTTTGATGTCAGTCACATGAGGAAGTTCTGTGATGTCTGCCTCTGGAGAGGAATGCTTTCTCTTAGGAGTACGTGACTGGGTAGTCACACTAAAAAGAAAGGATCTTCATGCCTCGGTATATAGGAAAGGAAACTACACCTGGGTATAATTTCCTTTCTGCTGATTGTACAGTTGTACTACTCAGTCCTCCCAGGGCTGCTACAATTTTCAGGTCTGCTCACATGGAGTGTAAGTGTTGGGACTATAAGCACTTACTAAACATTCTAAGTCTCCTTTCTCAGAATACTTGGGATCTGTGTCCCCATGACACACTTCAGTGTAGGTAGGATAGTTTAGTTGGTTTTTTAGATTGTTTTGAATGCTGTCTTCTGCTACAGTCATGAAGTGTTATAAAATACTTTATATTTAAATAAAATAAAAATAGGTCAAAGGAAAAGGAAATATGGGAAGACTGGAAAAACAAAATGCACCATCAACACAGTACACTGAGAAGGCAAGATGTGAGCTTAAAGGCATGCTAATATGCCAACAGTACAACCCAAAAACTGAAAAAGAAACCTAAAAAGGAAAGAACAAGAAGGACAAACCAAAATAAAACCCACAAAAAACCCACAAAAACTCCATAGAACTCAATATCAGATCTTTTATATTTCTGTCATATTTCTGGACTACCTACAAGTCCAATGCATTTTTCTGCAAAAGCTATAGCCTAGAAAAAATTATTTGATTGATCATAAAAATTTCATTGGGAGAAGCAAACCAAATGTTGCAAAGTCCTTGGATATATTAACAGCAGCAAATCAGGACTATGTGGTCCTGACTCTGCTCCTTATGAAGCCACCTTCTAAGGACTGTACTTTTCTTCTATACAGTGCTGCCATTCTTTTCCATCTATTCCCTCTTGGTAGAAAAGTAATGAAATCACTTGTTTCTTAGGTTGCTTGAACCATTATCTAACCATTTTCTCCACATCGCATTGAGTCCATATATTGAAGCTGAGTGATTTTTAAAAGAGTATTACTAACCTTTGAGCTTTTGATGGGTTTGTTCTTGTCGAAAAATCCAATCTATCTTACTCCTTGTCTTTTAATTTTGGATTTAAAGTAAATGCATCACACATGTAAAGTGCTGAAGACAGAAGTGCTGGATGTGTTAACTTCCACATTTAAAAAGTTCCTGCTCTACAATTGTGGGTTATTTTCATACCCCAGAAAAAAAATTCTTGAGGGAAAATACCATGGATTTTTTTTTTTTGTACTATTCTTTTAATGAATGCTGGGAAGATTTGGATTCATTTTGCTGGTTTCGTTTTGAGGCAAAATAAAAACCAAAAAGGTGAGATAAAAACAAAGGGATTAACAGCAGCAGTAAGAGAACAGTTTTAGTATGAGCTAGGTCTTCTAGATCTGCTTTTTAACGTACCCTTTTTCATCTGATTTTCTGCTTGTACTTTCACTTACAACATTATAGGTGATAACAGCATTGGGAAATACTGAAAAACACCAACTCCATACACCTTACAACCTTCTAATGGCATTATCACTTGGTCCTTCTCTGAAACAGAAAATCTCATCTACATCCATATTGCCATAATTTTATATTTCAAAAGGAAAGGATGAGCATATTTGTATCCCAGTGTCAGGAAGCAATTTACTGTCTCTGCTTATAAAATACGCATTCATGCAAATGACAATAATAGCTGCTAATTTATTTAAATCGGAGTTTTCTGTACCCTATTACTGGCAGAGAGTTTTGGTGGTTTTCAGTCTGATCTTTGAACTAAATAATAAAAAATGGTATTCTCTTTGAGCAAAAGCATGTTTCAAGTCTAAATTCTAACACTGCCCCTCAGAGTGACTGAAAATTCTCCTATCATGGTGTTACCTGGAAACTGCACTAGTACATATTCAGCTATGAACAGAAATAGTGTTACACAAAGGATTTGGGACAGTAACCTGTCAACCCAGCCTGAAATTCTTTCTCTCTCTTAGAGTACTTCATTAATTGCTGATTTCTGAGAGCAGCCTTTCAGCCAGTGGTACATGAATGTACCAGTAATTTAATTTAGAACATGTTTCACTAGTTTGCTTTACAAATTGTGAAAGGCAGTAGCAGTAAAGTTTTTATAAACATGGATATAACAGCTGTTTCTTACTTTGTCTACTATGACTGTCGCTCTGTCAGGAATTAAATTAAATTGATTTAGCATGATTTGTTCTAGATAAATCCATGCTGGCTCTGCCTAACTGCTTCATTATCCAAATCTTTGAAGCAGTCACATATAGTTTTTCTTGTCTCTTCCCAGGAATCAGGTTCAAGTGGGACTGCTCTACAATTCTACACATTGTCCCTTCCCAGGCCTTTTTTTTGAGATAAATAATACAGTGGACTTTCTTCCACTCTTCCTTTTTCTTTGAAGAGATCTTGGAAATAATTGCTGGGGTTTATAGAGTGCTGACTGGAATACGCATAATTTGTTTGGTATTATTTCAAGGGTGTTTCTCCCATTTTCTTGCTAGTTATTTGACTCCTCACTAAAGCTATGTTTTCTTCAGGTAACAATCATAAATAAGCTCAAATTGCCTTTCTGTGGAGAAAGAAACAAAACAGAGAGATGAATGTTCCAGCCTTCTCTTTTTCTCCTTTATGTCCTTTCCCCTTAGTTAAATTGCTGAATTATAAATTTCTTTGTAGGTCCCCCTCATGAGTTTACAACAGTTTTCACATTTTTTCAGCCTCTGCAACACACTCTACCTCATTTTGTGCCTTAGTTTGTTTTGTTTTGTTTTGTTTTTTTTAATTTACAGTTGCACACTCAGGTTAATCCTTTAAATTCGTGTGCCACTTAGTTGTAGTTTTTAAAAAACAACATAATTCTGGCACATCATCTTTCCAGAAATAATTCAGCTTAAGCTGAACCCAATCCCTGCAATTTCTGTGTATAACAAAAGACCTAAGCAGAGGATGTCCCCGCCAGTGGTTGACACATGCTGCAGTGGAACTGTTTTTTCCAGAACTCAAATACTACCTTGCCCTCAGCCCTGTGTCACCTCTTCCCAAACACTTGTGTGATGAACACACACTCTGACACATGGAACCCAAGCAAATGGGGAGAGGGTAGTGGGCAGCAATCTTCTTCATCAATGTGGCTTTTTGTAGACACAATGTGTGTCTTCTCCCACTTAGCATCAGGGAAATACGCTCCTTGTGAAATTTTGTATGAGGATAAACTGAAGAGGTAAGCTAGACCTGTGAATTCCAGGGATACAAACTACATCAGTCAAGTTCAGTGTTTGTTTTCATCTTCCTTTCTGCCGTAACTGGTGTTAAATATTGAAGAGTATCCACGAGTATCCCTTGACTGTGACCTCAGATAAAGTACTGGTGCTTTCCAGTCTCCTGTATCTTGGCAGAACAGGACACATATTTAAGAATTTACATCAGAAGATTAGTTTCTATTTCAGCTGACAAAACGCTGGAACCAATTACTGAATTGGACAGAAGGAATGGATATTTGCATGTGACCTCTGGTGATTTGAGCTACGGAAGCAATAAATTTATTCCAGCAAGTCATTTGCGACTTCTACAATGGAAAAATTAATACCCCAAGCCCTGCTCTGTTATTTTCATGGGAGAAGAAAAAACACTCTAGGAAAACCAATCATTGAAAAGGGGACTGAGACCAAGTGGTTTGATTGTTAATACTAAGTACCATTTACAGATGGCAGTACTTGTGTTAACTTTGTCAACCATTCCAATTATATAGTTAGGCAAAATGAAAATTAACTTTGAACTTTTGCTTCCCCTTATTTGCCCAGTTCACATATTGAAAAATATATCAAAGTATAGTAGTATAGGCAAATATAACCTGATTTTGAGGGGTTTTTGATGTATTTTCCTCAAACATCAAAGAATTTGAGAATTTTGAGTATATATATCATATCTAAATTTTTAAGCTTTGGCACATAAATATGGTTAGGTATAGCCCACAAATCACTTGTTTCTAGAAAGATCTTAATATGTTCTACAGATTTTTGAAAATATCAGATCATTAGATTGCCCATTTGCAGGCGTTTTTAATTTTTGTAAAACATATATTAAAAATACAAGTTATATTTCTTTCTCAAATTACTAACCCACTTTTGTGATAGTGTTAGAAATGTGCATTTATAGGTCTTAAACATTATATTATGGTGTACTAACTGAAAACTTAACTAGAATGCTATTGGTGAATTCCTTAGTCATGAATTTCTCAAGCATTATTTAACAAAGCATTAAAAATATCAAGAGCTTTCATCCATCAAACCATAAATATCTAAATAATTGTCCTTACAGTTTTGCTACTCATTATATTTCAGTGAACAAAAATACTTCAATGAGCTTTAAATTCTGTTTGCTATAAGAGGAAGTTGTTTCTGAGTATTAGGAAGCAGTTCTTTTCTATGAGCATGGTGAGACAGTGGCACAGCTTTCCCAGAGAAGCTATAGCTGCCTCGTCCCTGGAGGCATTCAAGACCAGGCTGGGTGGTGTTCTGAGCAATCTGGGGTAGTGGAAGGTGTCCTTGTCCATGGAATTAGATGAGCTTTGGGGTCCCTTCTAACCCAAGCCATTCTATGATTTGATGAGTCCATGAATAGGTGACATTGCATATTTCTGTGTTGTCAGGGCCTATTTAAGGGCCTGGCGTAAGACTTGCATGCCTTCACATTTTTTTGCCTGTAGTCATTTGCCTAACCAATCAAGGGTATAGTTTTTTTATTATGATTTTTTGCCATTATACTTAATGGCAAATTTGAAGTCATTACAAGTTTAAACTATCTTACTAGCATTAAAGAGATGCAAATTAGAATGTTACAATTTCGTTCTCTCTGTCCACAGCAATCATTTTGCTTAACTATTACATTACCAAGAAAATAATCATGACATCAAGGAAAAGACTTACTAACTTATGACATCTAGCTCAATCCACAAAAACCGAGAGTTCCCAGATTGCATAAGGAATGAACGAATGAACCATATCTTTCCATCCTAAGGGACCGTCCCACAATTCAATAACAGCTTCAGGTCTGCCAAAAACTTTGTAAAAACTTCTCATACTACAGTATGAGAAGCATTATATATACATTTGATTAAGTCCTGGCTTGTGTTTTAGCTTTCCCAAGAGACCACACATGGTAGACCAGTCATAAAAGTGTCATTCATTTAGGCTCTCCTCTTTCTAAACCTACCTTGCTCCCCTACAGCTTTCCATTGGTGTAGGGCTCCTATTAGCACATCAGGTGTCACAGTTACAATTGACAAGAAAAGATACTCTATTCTGTTATTTTATTTATGCTACTGAACAATTGTTGTATAAACCTGCTGCTCTGGATCCTAACTTGTAACCCCCAGGTTAAGACTGTTTAAAAAGGCCCTCCTGTCATCTGCCCATCTTTTACCAGTGGCACAAATACCTGACAGCTGCACCTTCTCAGCTGTGGGGGTGATTATGGCTCCTTTTCAATGTTGTGCTTTGAGCAATTCTGATTTAAGGTCTGGCTGTTGAGAAACTGAGCTGTCTGCAGAGCACAGACAAATAGGGCATCTCATCAGATATCCCAAGTTAGGTTTCTACTGAGCGTCAGTCTGACCCTGCAGTCTTTGATTCACACCAATGGTTAGAAATGAAAAGATTTTTAAAGAATATGGAGCCATTTATCTCCCTTGTATCTTCAAATCTATATTTAACCAAAAAGAAGCAGTTTTCCTTTTATAAATTTTTCTCAAAACATACTTTCTCTTTCCGATAAATAAAACAAAACCAAATACAATATAGGACAACATTTGTCCTATAAATAGACAAATACATATAAATAGGACCTTTCATAGGTCTTAGCAGCAGCAATATAATATCTTATTCCTGAATCACAAATGATATTTAAAGACCTTAATTTACTGATGATATTGATCAATCTCTTTTATGTAAACAGTTGCTTAGATTTACATATCTTATTTTAAAGCTAGGATTGGTGTATTGTGGAGGAAATAAAAATAGGCCACACTTCCGTCATAATCCAACAAAAATATAAATATCCATGCTTCCTTTACCTAGAAATGTTTAAGCAAAACGTCTCGTGTCATAGCTAAGACGGATGAAAGAGCTAATCACACTGGAAAGATCTAATTCTGTAGCACTCCAACCCTGAAATTCAGAGAGTGTGGCAACATTGCAGCAAGAAGAGTTGTGCTGAGCAGCTGAACATTGCATTTTGAGTGATCGGGGCTCTGCTGGACTGGAGTTCATGCACAGTTCTGCTGATTTGCTGAGCTCTGTGGAAGCAGAGAAGCAGAATGATCAGCCTGTGATGAAACTTTTAATCTCCCTATAATTCAGAAAGCTAGCCCAGCAGGCTTTGAACTCACCAAAACTCAGTTATGCACTTCGAGCAGTCCTTTTAAGATGAAGCCTTTTTTATGTGAACACTGTAGGTTTTCTGATCATAAGTACAGAGAGCTCTTTCAGAATTGCCAAATCTTTCTATAGTTAAATAGTTTTCTTTTAAGTGTAACTTTTTATGCATGTAATATTTTTGGATCAGATAGGTTCTATAAAAGCAATAAGGATTCCTTTGCATTCACAGTGAAGAAAAAATTAGAAAACTTTAGAAAACATTTTCCCTTGAGGGAACTGAAAAGCTCTAAGAAAACATAAGCTCTGTCATATAAAGTTTAATGGGAGGAGAATGATATCTTGTACCCAGCTCTTCATACTATCACTATGTTCTAAGGCAAAAAAGAGTACTGAATCTCTTCTGCATTGGAATTAAAACCTTTTTGGGTATGTTTGATCTCTTAGCGACTGACTGCCTGAGTGATGTTTAAGAATTTATTATCCTTACCTGGAGCAGAACACACTTAACTGGGTATTACTTTTTCAAGGATAAAAATCCCAGATTTAAACCTGGCTCCTTAGCCCAGAGGGTTTGCTATTTTAATGCTATCTATGTCATGATACCAGCAGTGTTTGTAGAGACAGGAACTAGAAATATAAATGCATTTAGTTATCACACTTTGGGATTTATGCTAACACCCCAGCAGAACTGTAATCCTCTTTGCCCCTGTATGCTAAGTAATTTTGTTTTGGAAATAAATGTCATTATTATCATAAGGTGAATGAGATTTAAAATGTTAAGCTACTTATCTTGTTCGTCCTTCCTGTCTTCAGAACTGCTTAGAAATCAAGGGCTGATGACAGTGTCAGGTGAATAAGAAGAAATATTTTTGTCCTCTGAAGAATATTAACATACAGAACTATGTTTAAAAAGTGGGAAACATTACTGAAACTATATTACATTACCTATTGAACAGCAACTCATTTTGCAAGATTGTGACTTGTTTATATTGCATATAGTCTCATTTCAGCCTCATCTGGGTTAGTCACATGCTGTCTTAGAAGAGTTTTTGTGATGAAAAATAGTTTGCACCTGGTGGGTTAACACAATGCTTATTCTTTAAAAACCACTGGCCTATGGAATCACAGAGTGCTTATTCTGTAGGAAGGAAAACAGGAAAGTAACCAGCTCAGTTGTGCCAACTTTCGCTAGTTTGCCAGGCCACCAGGTGTGACTTTGGGGTTGGTGACCACCAGAGACCACCATAGACCATCAGAGAGATCCCCGGGACAGAAGAAAATAAGCAGAGGGGAGAAAACCCATGTTAATTTTTTGAAGAAAATGTTTATTATACACGTATTTATTCCAGGAAAATCAATGGATACATATGTAAAATATAGCATATAAATGGGAGCTTTACTTAAGATCAGTATGCACAACTTTCAGGGGAGATACCCCCTCATGCATCCAGCCAAATAAAGAATGCCTGCTTTGTAATCCTGCATTGGTGTTATGGAGTTTTATTTTTCCTGATTTTTGGTAAGAGTTCCACCACATGGCTGTCATCCACACACAACACAATAAATCCAAAGTACACCCTAGTGTGGGATTTCCAGGTAGGATCACCAGTCAATAGGCACTAACTAGACTTAGAAGAAGATGGATATGTAGGAATATTAAGAAAGCCTCAGAAAGTGGGTCGTGAAATTTTTATCAATTTATAGATTGAAGGCATCCCCCCATACTTTTCTGTAAAACTAGTAATACAGTCAGGACAGTTTTACTGATTCCTTAGTTAAAAGAATATGTATGGGCCACAATTTTCAGAGACACAGAGACATGGCAGGCACATAACATCCATGCACAGCTGTTGCAAATATTGAGCCTACCAACAAATATTGTTATTAGTGTGACATCCATGAGTTACAATAACTACAGAAATGTTGAAGAACATTGATTTCTGTCTGTTCTTATTCCAGTTTTCAAACATGTTTTCAGAGCAGACAATGTTTTTTTCTCCTTTGCAGATTCAGGTGTAAGCAAGGATATGGAAGCAAGCAATTGTCATGACATGTGACCTACATTCACTCTGTAATTTTTTGCATTTCAAAAAAATCTAAAAGGGAAGAAATGGTGCACCAAACTAGCAGCTAAAAAAGATAGCATAAAAACAGTTATGTTTTAACACAATAATTATGCCAATACACGAGAAAACTAGGAAGTATATCACAAATTATTATATCAGACTCTTTTTCATGCTTCAAAAATAAAAAAATACCCACTGTAAGTAATGATATATTGCTGCAATATGGTACAAAATCATAGTTGAAGTATGAAGGTACAAAGTAGAAATAGTCGATGGCTATTTTCACTATTCCATTTAAAATAAAAAGTATCTTGATGTAATTTTTCATAAATAAAAATTCTAATTACAAGGTAGTAGGAACACATCTTTTAGAAGAGGAAATGAAGGTTAAAGGTTATTTAAATGTAGGTATTTAAATTTTTTTTTTTAATGTGTCAGGAGTTTAAATCAATAGGGCCTGATAAAAATTACTGTAAAGTAAAAGTTCTCTATGGAATTTTTAACAGCCACATCTGACCACATTTCTCTCACAATACAGAGATAAACCACTTAAAAAGAAGATTTCTATTTAATTTTCTCAAGAAGAGAAAAATCAGAGATTGAGGAATGGTTATGAGGCATGCCATGTATACAGGAAATACTCTCACTATAATATACTCAAAGCAGTCTTCGATCTATTATCCAGGCAGCTCACTATACAATATTTAAAAGTTGGACACTGCTTTGACAAAAGCTGTCAATTCTCCACTAACAGCAGCTAAATAAAATACACGCCTTTTAATGTTTCTGTGGCAGTTTTTCTTTTCCCAAAATCTTGTTTTATTATTTAATTTGATGGTGAATCAATTTGTGTTACTACAGCTTGAATTTTTAAAAATTAGGAGGTAGATTTGCATACTGCAAATGTTAAACTGTAGAATTTCTTAATACAATATATTCTGAATATCAAAACCATAAATGCATAAAGATCAGCTGGACAAATTCATGGAAGAAAAAATCAGACATGTAGTTAAAAGGCTCAGGAAGTCCTGTAGGTCACAACTGTTTGAATATGGAGTAGTAAATGGGGAGAAATACCCCTATATACTTCATTCAGCCTCGAAGACTAATGGCTGAATTTTTGAAACAAAATTAAAAGCTAAATTTTGCATTCATTTAGTTCTCCAGTTATAACCACTCAAATAAGAGGAAAGCCATTATTTTCTACTCTGGCACAGGGAAGATATGATGCATAATTCATGCCTTTGCAGCCAGTCTTGAAACACTGAGTGTTTTAATACATGGGTAGAATTTTCTCTTTTTAAAGACAGATATCTCTAAAAATGCAGTAAATTCCAAAGTGCACTGCCAAAATATTAATATAAATTCAGTACTTAATATCATGAATTTTGCTGAAGTCACTTATACAGAGCAAAGAAATATCTGGTAAAGCAGTTACATAAATTAACATTTTGTGCACAGCATGTGACTGTACAAAGCAAAAATGGTTATTTGGAGTACACTTGGAGTATTTAAAGATGAGAAAGCTGTCAATCAATACTAGCCTGTGGGGAAAAACAATTTTATCCAAAGCAAAAAGCACAACATGGATTATAATGAGTTATTAGGAGACAGGATTCCAAAAATAAGAGCCTTGGAGATGAAGATGTGAAAAAAACAACACAAACAAGTAAATATGTGTTTTTAAAGAATGGGCTCTTGTGTTTTTTAAGTTA
This sequence comes from Taeniopygia guttata, assembly GCF_048771995.1. NCBI lineage: Eukaryota > Metazoa > Chordata > Aves > Passeriformes > Estrildidae > Taeniopygia > Taeniopygia guttata. Next base: position 26,941,437 of record NC_133063.1, read on the forward strand.
ACTGCACATCAGTTTAGCTCTGCAGGACTCATAGTGGCAGGATGCTGGTCAAACATCTGAAAAGGGCTTGTGTTTGTGCTGCACATCATGCAGATGTATTGTCCAAAGCCCAGTGATTTGTACCCTTAGCTTGTCCTCCCAAGACCATTTATGTGTGTTATGATAAACACTCAGCACAAAACAGATATAAGCCCCAAAGAGGTCCAGAACAGAGAATCACAATGACCCCTCCAGCCACTCCAGCTATGAGTTTATACATCCACAGCAACACACTGAAATATGTCTCTAACAGGGACATTCTTACAAAGAATTGAATCTCTGACCAATGCTCTGCCAGTGTTGAAAGTAAACAACCTCAGGGCTGAGCCTCTTCCTTGGCTGTGACCACTCCAGATGACTATGAAATGCAACGAGACACTGGCCAAAATCCCTTGGGCTATTAGCAAATGCCATTTCTGGTTAGAATCATGTTTTAGGAAATTTCAAAAATTTAAAATGCCCTCATGCTATAAATAAAACAACTTCATTCTTGACCTTATTATTTTTCCATTCAACAATTGCCTCTCTGAAAAATCAACGCAGCTAAAAACTGTAGGTGAAATACTGCTGTAAGCAATGTATGAATTACATTTTTTAACCTTGAAAATATAGACTTTTTTTTCCCCTCAGGGATTCCAGAAGTAAATAAACCTGAATTTTTTTTCTCAAGTTTTTCTTAACTGTTCAGTCAGATTTGAAATTACAGAAGTACCTGAGGCTGAATTAGACGAGTTAACAAAATTATGACAATGGTCTCTATATAAAGTTTAACTTCTAGAAATCTGAAGTATAGACAAAAATTATTATATTTAATATTATTTCTAAAATGTATCTCAACATCCCATCAAAGGGAACAGATCTATGATTTCTGTACTATGGAGGGCAGTAAGATTCCATTTTTCCACCACCTTGAAGCTCTCTGTTGAGGCAAAGCTCCAGATGGATATAGCTCATGAGGCATAAATTAAAGCAGTGAAGCTCTTTTCCCTCTTTCCCTTCATTTGCTCACTGAATAAAATAATTTCCCTCATAATGCTGCTCTGTTTCCTATTTTACTTTTCTCATGTAGACTAGCTGAGCTCACCTTTATATTTTTGGAAGGTGTAGAATACCAATGACAGAAGTGAAAACGGTGATTGTGCCAATATGCAGAAATGGATAAACACAAGATAATTAAATGTTCCCTTGGTGTTTTGGAGTTGTTTAAGATACAGGTTTCCTTACTTTTATTTCTTTCTCGTCTTGCTTGTGTTGTGGTTTCCCTTTCCTCAGTCTATCCTTCCTCCTTTTCATTTACCTAACTTCCCTCCTATTGTTTTCCCATTGAAAATAACACTCTGGCTTCTGGTTTTTCTCATCAACTCCACTAGGAGGATATACAAAAAAAAAAAAAAATCCCTATACTTCCTTTGGGAAATTATTCACCACAAGGAATAGATTTTCACTAATACTCTGACACAAACAAACAGTGGGGGGAAGTGCCTTTTACTCTGAGCGAGTGCACTCAGGCTGCCTGCATCAGAAATGTGGCTCTGAGAGCTGTACAGCTCCTGTCCAGCCACTCTTCTGTGAGCATGTATGTGCAGGAGGAAGCATTCATTTGGCCTTTTTCCTCCCACACACCTCCACACCAGCCCACAGAGATGGCTGGTTGCAGAGAAAGAAGCAGACTGAAAGACAAGCGGACAAGAAGGAAGCATTAGGACTGAGACACTGATGATTCCTACCTTGGCTGCTAATCTCCCCACACTCCCTCAGTCAAAAGAGTGATCCTGAGCACCCAATGTTGCAAAGCAGGTGTGTAAAGCAAACAGGTCTGAATACATTCCCTACAACTTTTTCTCAGTGCCTTTTCTTTGGAAGAGGGAGACTATAGAAAAAAATCAGAACAGACTGGACTAACTAAACAAGAGGGCTTCAGTCCACTTTTACTTTGTGGGGTTTTTTAAATTTCTATTTCCTAAATAAGCAAAAGTTGCTCCATTGTACTTGTTTGACACCACAAAGGAGTAAATAAATTCCTTAGATTGCAGTAGCACTGCATATTGTTATTTACAAAGTGTCCAGGATACAGATTTTATGACAGGCAATTCCATGTTCAATCCTCTGATTACTGGTACAAAGTCTGACCAGCAAAGGTTCCTATACAATCACTATCAATAGAGTTGTGAAATTAGTTACATTATTTTGAATGCTAATATTTTGTATTCATATTTACTAGGAGGTGTGTAGAAACTGGAATATGTAAAAGGCAATGCATAAAGGGATGTTTTATTTGTAAAATATATACAGATGAGGAGCCATTACAAAAGGACTGGATGGCAACCTAGAATAAGCAGGAGGTGTGTATTTGAGGAAAAGCCGTCAGGAGATATGCATGTGTCCATGGTGTATGGGCATAGCAACCAACAACACCACAGAAAGTGTCACTGCTGCCAGTGACTCTCTTAAAATCAATTGAGTCGCCCGAGGCAATGCAACACTCTGAAAAACAGGATAGATGAAATCTACGTGACCATCATGGGAAATTAAAACACCAGTCCCCTTTGTTAGAAAAATACAACCTGTTTTTCAGAGGAAATGTCACTTACCCAGGCACCCTCCCCCCCTTCATTATTTGCATGTTGTGTCACCTAAACCCCGCTGGTATTTGGGAAGTAAACAGTACTTGATACATAACAGGAATACAGCACAAGCACAAATCTCTAAGTTGTGCAGCCTCCATGGTCCTCTTGGTTTAGCTTAGCTCTTTCTGTGTCCAAAATCCACACTTCCTTATGATCTCTAGCTTGAACTCCGTGAGAGTAGTGCTATCCTGATGTGGTGAATTCAGTGTAGCATTTACTGGTTAGAACATAACTGGTTAGAATGAAACAGCTTAAGAATAGCTTGGTGAGGATCAAATTGCAGCCTAGAAGCTTAAAAAAAAACAGCGGCAATGCAACAGCTGTAATCTTTCATGGAATCACAGAATGGTTGGACTGAAAGTGACCTTTTAAAGGTCACCTAGTCCAACACCTCTGGAATGAGCAAGGACATCTTCAACTGGAAAGATTGCCCAGAACCCCATCCCATCTGACCTCCAATGTTTCCAGGGATGGACCACCTATCACCTCTCAGGGCAAGCTGCACTACTCCTTCAATTTTTTTATTCTGTTTCACATTATTTAAGAGCATTGGTTATTGCACAGTAGGACTTCAGAATGGCTATTTAGACAGAAAATAAATAAAGAATACGTAGAAACAGAGATGCTGTACCCTGTCCTTTCCATTTAGCACTAAAAATATTTTTTTAAAATTTAAAATGGCAGGAAAGAAAGGAAAATATTATATTCATTATCCCATAGGTTTTACCAATTATTTTAAGGCAACAACAAAATAATTAGTTTCAAAATATTTTTAGATGTTAGACAGACAGGCCCAAATTTAACCTACTCATATGTGAAAAACAGCCTTATATTTTCATATTTAAGCTCAATTATCTTTTATTATTTTAATTGACATTACCATTTCCTTCCTGTATAGAAACACTTATAGGATTTGTGGGTCCTATTTTAAAAATGCAACAAAAAATTTCTAATGTGTTTATTGCTGAAATACTTATTAAATTAACTGAACTTCCAGAAATTAAGGTACAATCTTAGTGTGTAAGCAGTGGAGAGATACAACCAAGGGCTTGCCTTCAAAAGTGTATGTTTTTAAGCCTGGAAACAGAGATACCTGTTTTAAAGTGGTCACTTTTTATTAGCACCACAAATCATGCTGACATGGCAGTAAGACTGTACTTGAAACAGAAGTCTGTGTGTTAGCCTAGCTGCCGATGTAATAATACTATTAATATACAGATATGCCTTACTAATCTGTAAAAAGTAGAGCAACTTGATATCAGAGGGAGACAGCGAGAGTTAATATTAAATAGAAAAATTATCATAAGGCAAATAAAACATATATGTAATCACATATGTAAGCCTGGAGATAGAAAACTTCACAGGTACCTGAGCCAATGTCAACGGGGGCAACTGAAGTCTCATTGCAGTATCCCACTATATTTTCAAGGGAAAAACACGAGATTAGATTCTATTTTGTTTCTCTTTTTTTCCCCATTAATCAACAAGAAAGTACCACACTAGGTCACACAATAGCATAATGCCAAGGGTCTTATAATAGGATGTGCAGTGAAATATATACCATATTATCCAAATCAGGAGCTAAAGAAGGGTGCATCCACTGTACCCCTTAGCAGATAGGAGAAGGATTACTTTCTTCCAACCAGTAGTTAATTTCTGGGTGAAACAGAAATTTTATTTCTGAAACAGAAAATATCCTTGTTAGAATGCACTCACAGAAACACCTCTATTATACTCTGAAAATTATTTTTGCTTATTTGCTACGTGGTTCGATTATTGATCAAAAATTACTTTACAAGTCTGAGGAATAGAAATCTAAGATTTTATAATTACTTAGACAATTTAACTGTGATGTAAATATTAAATAACATTTATCAAAGTAGTTTGAGCACTCTAAAAGTTACAAATATTTGAATTCAGTGGTTTGACATTACCATATTCTAGTTTTTCAAATGGACTTGGAATATGTACTTATTAATTCTACCCTACTGCACTATCAAATAAGTATGCAGTAGTAACAATATTGCTTAACAGAGATTCACTAGCATGAAATTCTACTTGGACTAGCAAGCCCTGCAAGATTTGGCTCCATTACTTCCTTAGATTTCAAAGATTTTTCTAATTTTTTTGTCTTTGTTCAACTGCAAAATGGTCAGTATGACACTGATTTAAAAAGGTTTCCAGAAGAGCTGCAGAAGAGGAACTAAAGAGCAGTAAACCTGAATTCTTCACAGCACAAGTTGGTGGAAACTATCCAAAAGAATAAAATTAATGGTTGTGTGGATAAATTATATTGACTGGGAAGTAATCTGTATGGGTATTTTATGACTTTAAACACAAATCCAGTGGCATTCTTCAAAAGAGGTAAAAATCTTGTAGGTTAGATTTAGACAGGTCCTGCTGATACAGTCTACTTCAATTTCCAAATAATGTACCCCTGTTTTTGTAAGATTAGGCACAGTAGCAGTGCCCCTGTCTCAAAAGGCAAAGAGCAAAACTCAAAGAGGAACTCAGATGAGTGTGAAAGGCTTGGTACATCTTCCATTTTGGGACTGACTAGCTCAACTAGGATAGTTCCTCCTGGGAAAAATATGACTGTCCGGACATTTCAGATCACAAAGGATTGATTACTAGAGAATGCTTTACTATCTCTCTGAACACATGAATTAAGTGGCTTCAAACAAAACTCACAGTATACCCATTCAGAACAAACAGAACAATGCATTCTTCACTGTGAGCAAAACTAAAACACACCACATTCTCATATTTTCAGTATGTTTTTCTCTGACTGATTCTTGGTCCCAGCAGAGATAATAATGTTATAAACAACCACCGATTCACAGCTGAGGGAATGAAACAAATGTACAAATTAAATAATTACTGCACAGACAACCTTCAGATTTCTTAATATTTAAGTGCTTTTCTTTGCAAATAATGTTTTATAAGGTTATCTGTTCATTCTGCCTAAGAACTCGACCGCTCCATGAAATTGTACACACATCCTGAAATGATTGCAAATGACAGTATTCAGATAGATATATTTCTGAAGAAATATTAATCTCTCTGCAATACTCCTGGAGCACCTCACTGCAGTTTTCATCTGTTTCAGAACTGATTTTCAATTGTGGCTTTTATTCTGCATGAGAGCTTCTGTCAGCTGTCCTGGTGCTGGAATTTACAAGTTGATCAGTACTATTTATGACCGACCAGCGCCTCAAAAAATCCACACCTGTGAATGTGAAAACACTGCTGCCACTTCATGGTCTAGACTTATGGGCATGCCAGAACAGATTTCCCTTTTAAGTAACTAACTGAGTAGCTACTTAAAAGTATTTATTTCTGAATCCTTACTAAAACTCCTGTAGTTTATCTTCCACAAACATATAAAACATGTGAGAGCAGGACAGTAGATATCTTACTTGAGCTGAAATAAACTGGTGTTCAATTAGAAAAATATCTATTTTGCTTCTAAAATAAGATTATCATGTGTAGTTTTAGTAACATGCCGGGAATTTTTAAAGTGGTTTCGGATGTGACCTTTTGTGTGGTCTTTCCCATTGTGATGAATTTAGTAATACTGATATCTAAAGTCTAACTCTAACTCTCTTATTTTTCTCAGAAAATTTATTAACTCAGCTGGTTTCTACTGCAGAAGAACTGTTATTAAAATGTTGTTTTAGCTGAAATTAAATATTTTTCCCTGAATTTTTCCTAAAGTCTTACCATTTATCAACAACCAAATCAATTTTAATTATATAGATTCTGCTTCCTAATACACCCCTCCACAGTAAATGTCCCTGTAAATAATACAAATTTTTTATGAGCTTCATTAAATAAACGCAACTTGGACAATACACAAAATCAAGGTTTCAACAAGTTTTCAAGAAAACAACTTGATTCTAACTCCTTTTACTCAAAACTTGCCACTTGCATCAGTGATGTAGTTATAATCATGAGTTTTTCATTTAGGCAGCTTTCAAAGATTTTTCCCAGAATACGTGTGGGACAGAGAAATCATGGTTATTTTGAATATGTGTGGACAGAGAAATCATGGTTATTTTGAACTTTACATAATGAATGTTGTTATCAGTGCAGTAGGATGCAGACTTTCAGAAAGAAAGAATGCAAAGATGGTCATGAGTCTAGCTATTTGATCTCACTCATATTGATGTGTTAGTTTCAGTTGAGTTATATCTGACCTAGATCTAATAAATTAGGCCTCTATACTGGTCTGAGTTTTTTCCCAGGGAAATAGTAGCAATATCTCAGATAAAGGGTATATTAAGAAAAGACCAATGACAGTAATAATCAGAAATGCAAACATTTCAGATTTCAAAATGTATGCCTTTTAGAGAAAATTATCTACATTTGTTGATTCTCACATAGTTTCTAAAAGTGCATTAGTTGCATTAACTCATTGGGATTGTATCATATGTATTAATGTACTGACAAATAAGATTATCATGTTTTCTTTTAAGAACATGAATGCTAAACTAAGACTCTAAATTGGTCCCTCTAGACTCTACTTATAATCAGCAGACAGGATCAGGTAACTCTATCAGGCAATTTTTCTTAAATGCCTAAAATAAGTTAGAATAATTGCCCCATGTGATATGTTCAACCCAGCTTCAGATAGCCGAGATGAATCTTACACAGGGTGTACAAAACCATATCCTAACAGCACTCTGTATCATCTGCTATTTACTCAAATTTTATAGAAATTAAGGCTTGATATGTTTCTTTTAGTATGTACTATAGCATAAGCATGCTGAAACAAAATATGAAGACTTTCACATAAAATATCATCATCTGGAGAGCACTGAAATGTACTGCTCCATTCCCGACCTAAAATTTTTAACTCTTCCTCCAAGAAAATTGCAAGTACAAGTATCAGCCATACTATATAAAAAACCAATATATAAAAAACCAATAGAGGGAAAAGTTTATCAAGCCCACACACTGGTACAGTTGCTTCCCTGATAAAGAAGTCATTTCTGATCATGAGAAAAATTTGAGAAAGATAACAGAGATTTGCTTCTTTTGGAAGAATACATAAAAAAAAAATTCAGTAACATTGCTAATTCTATTGGATTTAGAGCTCATACGAAGTCCATACTATTCTTGCTGTTTTTTCTACTCTTATACACAGAAGGAGAGAGATGGATTTTAACACAGCTATATTTTTTTCTGCTTTTGGAAAATACCACATGAGCAAAAATAATTCGCTTCTATTTTACAAGTTCAGATTTAGTGTCTTCACTGTGAGGTGTTTAGCATTACTGTTTGCTCTGTGGTGGAGCATTACCATGCAGATGGCTGCCTGTCTGCTCTTATCAGAGTAGCTTGGGTCACCATAAGTAATTCTTCTATTTATCACAGGCAATCTTTTAGATACAATGACTGGATTCTAATTTCTGCAAAGATTTTGTCTCTTGTGTCCTGACCTTTGATAGCTATAGCCGACTTTTATCTCAACCTTTCCTCAAGAGCTTCCCTTGCCCATCTGTTACATACCAGCTTCTCTACCCTTTGCAGTACTTTTGAGTAATCCAAGAGAAAATTTTTATTCTGTGTCTTTGCCTAATGACACTATTTTAAAATCTTCCAGGCTTAAGAGACCTGGGTAAGCAAAGCACATCAACTAACTTCACCTTCAGGACGCCTCTATCCTTCTATCTCCCAAGGGAAGCAACAATATTGTGTAAAGATGCAGACACCTGTCTTTTGTGGAAAAATCACCCTTCTTTTAGAAAGCTGAACATTCAGGGTGCAAGTTCAGACCTCTTCTGATGTCAGGACTTGAGCGTAACTCAAAATGACTCATTCTCTGGACTAAACTCAAAGCCATTTTTCATGAATATTCAAGACCCTCATATCTCATTTTCTTTCCCGTTTCAGTTCCAGCACAGGAAACTTGGACATATTCCATGCAACTATCCTTTTCCTTTATATTGATAGGATAAGATTAACTAAAAATAATTTGGCTTTTGATCCTGTGATCCCAAGTTGGAATTTCTTTTCTGACATTAGTATTTTTCTTTTTCCCTTTGCTTTCTCTTAGAAATGTGAACCTTAACATGAATCAGACTACCTGCCACATGCTTCAAGTTCTCTGATCTAATTAGCTCATGCATTGATATTTAACTACACCAAAAACAAATGTTCTAATTATACCTTTAGGATTCCAGAGTTACAGAATGTCCAAGTTTAGACTATTTTGCCTGAAAAACATCTCTTAGTTTTTCCTGTGTTATATGTTGGAACCCAAGACATAAGGTGTTGTGGGTTCATGCTTTCCTATTTCTTTCTCTTGATTGAAATTTCTGCAGTAAACAACTTACTGTTGTTTAGCACAAAACTAAGTACATTAATGAGTGACCTTTTAATACTAAAGTATCAATTGCCCAAATCAAACACAAAAAAGGGAAGTCATTCTTCTTAAGGGTGAATTTTCTTTGTGATTGGCAGTCCATAAATAGAGAAGGCTAAACCCTCTGTAGCAAACATCTGTAACACTACTATCTAAACTTCTATGCTTTTACTTCCTTGGAGTTCTCCAGATTGCCCTTTGTCCTGAAAGATAAATGTTGCCAAAATGGCTCCTACAAAATGTTGTTTAAATACACCACACAGCAAACTAGCAATTGTAAGAAATGCTTTCCTCCAGTAATTATATTCTCCAGAGTGAGGAAAATATTATTCTACTTAGTATTATAGCTAACAACATTGATATTTTTCATGCCTTTATTTAAAATGTCATCCTACAGAAAAGTTTTTCACAGTGGGCTATAGAATTAACCCAATGAAAGCACTTCTGAAAACATCCATCTTACAACTAACATTTGAATATATAGGCAAAAAGCTAGAGAACTTGTCTTGGTTGGCAAATTCTACCAAGAACTTTTCAGTGAATCTTCAGTATAATCATCTTGTTCAACTGTCAAATTACTGAATTAGAGCTGCTGCTACTTTAAATTGTTCAGTAGGTTCTGGTTGATTCTTGTGTATGTTCTTATGTTTACAGATTGAGGACAGAAATTGATTTATGTAGATGTATCAAACATTTAAGTGCAATGGAATATTAATCTGATCATCATCTGAACATTGTTTTAAAAACTAAACAACAAGTGGTAATAATCTCCAATTGAGTGACTAGCCAGCAAGCTGAAAAGACAAGAAAGGAGATTGTTTCAAAGACTATTTTGAGAAACATATTTTCACCCACAATTTTAATGCTATCACTGTATACCATTCACCTTTATTCAGTGAATTGCCCATCCAGGACACAGAAAAATCCTGTGTTTACTTCTTGAATAGGTACTCAGCAGCAGAAGGCACAAGGGGAGGAAAAGGAAAGGTCATAGCTAAGTCATAGCAGTATGTTACTTCTACATAGAGAAGAAGAGAGACAGATTTTAACAGAGATTTTTTTTTTTTTTTCCCCCTAGGGAAAACAGCTAGGGCAAATTCCTATTGATTTCTAATGGCATATGTTTCCTTATGCCACAATTTAGAGTGGTTACAGCCAGGTCCCTTGAGAATCCTAACTAGTTACTGTTCTTCTATTTCTCTTGTATGTCTTTATCCCCTGTGAGGGAGGTTAGCTTGAGAGTGACTTACTCTCCCTTTTCATGAAAACAGATGGTGTAATAGCCAAAGTTTCTTTCTCCACTAGCTGCAGGTGTTCAGCCACAGGGGCCAGGGAGGATCTATAGCTGCAAAAGCTCTGCAGCAGCTGCTTAAAGTGCTCTCAGCATACCAGTGAGCTGGCTCACACTGCTGGGGCAGATACATTCTCTATTTTTCACCTGTGGCAACAGTCCTGTGGTGCACTTCAGCACAAAGGTGCAGCTTATACTTAAATGTCTGTGTTCACATTATTACCTCAGGGAACCAAGGGACTGCAAATTGTAAATGACTACTGGTGTCATTTCATTTTCCTACAATTGTTTAGACAAGTTCTCTGCAGGCTGAACAACCTCAGCTCCCTCAACCTCTCATCACAGGAAAGGTGCTCCAGCCCTCTGACCAGCTCCAGGATCCTTCTCTGGACTCACTCCAGCAGCTCCTTGTCCTTCCTGTGTTGGGAGCCCAGAGCGAGGTCACACCAGAGCCAGGCAGACGGGCAGAATCCTCTCCCTACCTCGCTGCCCACAGGGCTTCGGATGCAGCCTTGGATGCCCATTTGGCTTTCTGGGCTGCCAGTGCCCATGGCTGGCTCATGTCCAATTTTTCATCCAACCATACCCCCAAGTCCTTCTCTGCTCTCAGTTAATTCATTCCCATGCTTGGGTTAATAGTGAGGATTTCCCCAGCCCAGGTGCAGGACTTTGCACTTGGTCTTGCTCAGCTTCATGAGGTTCACATGAGACCACTCCTCAAGCCTGTCAAGATCTCCCCAGGTGACATCCCTGCCCTCAAGCACATCAACCTCATCACTCAGCTTGGTGTCATCCTGAGAGTGTACTCACTGGCACTGTCTCTGTCATTGATAAAGCCATAAAATAGGATTAGTCCCTTGAGGGACACCCCTCATTACTGGTTTCCACTTGGACATTGAGCCATTCACTGTAACTCTTTGGATGTAGACACCCAGCACTTCCTTCTCCATCCTACATCTCCATCCTTGATCTATCAAGATCAAATTTCCCCAATTTAGACATAAGAATGTTGTGGGGGACTTTAGCAAGAGTTTTACAGAAGCCCAGTTGGATGACATCCATAGCCCTTCCTTGTCCAGCTACAGTCCACATATAGTTACTCCACTGTAGAGGGCTACTATGTTAGTCAGGAGGAAATCTGTCCAAAGACATTCTCGTAAATTGGATTCAAGAAAAGTTTAAGGTTTCTCTCTTTTTATGAAGTGGAAGATTATTGTGTGTACCACAGAGGTTTAAAATTGTCCTTTTTAGAATTGACTGTCTCACAGATAAACATTCTTTGATTTAATCCAAATTCCTTAGAACATAAAACTATTATGGTTCTTATCTGTGGAGTTTTATCTTCTTTTTGCCAAGATCAGGATTAAATAATAAGACAGTATTTATTTTTTGGACTCAGATGTTTATTAGTTCTTACCTATATTGCAGTCTCACAAACTGTGGGTTCTATAGCACTTCCCTCTAACAAACTAAAAATGGAGCTGTGTCTCTCTCTTTACAAAGCCTTTTAGGAATAAACTATCCAACTAAGAAATAACACCTAAATTATTTTTGCTTTTAACCCAATAACCAACCACCTGTAGCTCATAATGCAGAATTTTTCATACAATTATACAATATCACCCAAACCCATCAAGAAGATGAAGAACTAGCCTATGCTAGTTTTATAAATATTGTTTTATAAATATTACTATATTCTAAAACCTTAAACTCTAAATTTTCCAACATGTGATATTACACACTTCTATTCAAACTACACACAAATAATCCCAGTTCTATCATTCAATTTTGAAGTCTTCTCCATGGTGTCAGGTCAAGTGCAGTGTTCTCTTGGGGGTCAGTGCCTGTCAGCACAGAAAATCTAAAATTCTCAGTAAACAGGGTTCCAACACTCCTCCTTCAACTTTTAGGCAATATGGTAGTGAAACTAAAGCATTTAAAAGTATTTTTGAATTTACAAAAATATTACTGAGAACAACTGTCTTTCAAAAAGCCATAATAGTGTCATATCTCTGTAAAAGATACCATTTGGAACAGCTGAATCATGGGATCATAGAAAGGTTTGGGAGGGACCTTGTAAAGATCATCCAGTTCCAAACCCCTGTCATGAGTCACTTCCCATTACACCAGGTGGCTCAAAGTCCCTTCCAGTCTGGACACAGCTTTGAACACTTCCAGGGGTGTGGCAGCCAGTGCCTCAACATCCTCACAGTGAAGAATTTCTTCCATACATTTAACTGTGCCAGTTTTCATAATATTGGTCAATCTTTTATCAGCTTGTATTTAGGTATTCATGATCACAGTTTGTAGGATACAATTTTATGACACTTAAAACAGGGATAACCATGAAACAGCAATGACAGAAATTGCAAATAAAAATTATATTCAAATCCCATGAAAATGTCATTGCTAAATTAAGCAGAAAAAATAACATAAAAATGCAAAATGCACAGACATAGGCATTCATCAGTATGTACCAGCTTTCCTAAATATGTGTTTAACACTTGCAAACATTGTGGTTTGACAGCCTCTTGTGACAGGCTCTAGTATGATCGCTGTCCAAGGCAATTCCTTTGATAATGAGGGGGCAGAACTTGTCTAGACCAAAATAAAGAGAGCAGAAAGCCGTAAAACACTGCAGGTCATAACAAGGCAGGAAATGAGGACTAGAAAAGAATTTGAAGAACACATTGCAAAGGATGCTCAAACTGGTAGTAAAAAGGTCTTTACACACATCAAAAGGAAGAAGGTAATTACGGAACTCATTAGATGGTTTAAAAACAAAAGTCCTAACTGGGGTAGAGAGTACAAGGGTGTGATCAAGGATGGCAAAGCTAGCAGAGAAGCTCAAAAACTTGTCTACTCCAGGCTGCATCTGGGTATGCTTGGGATTCACAACACCAGATCTGCCTCCCACTGAGGATGGGATCTACATCAACTTGAAGTAACTTCACAGGAAATATGAGCCTAAATAGGGAAGAGAAATACAGGCTGTGCAAACATTTCATCCGTAAGTGAAGAAAATCATCCAAACTAGGCAACATTGAGGCACAAATGATGAGAGACCTCAGCTACCAAACTGTGGAACTACTGGTTGTGGCACAGAACCCGTCCTCATGGCTGGGAGGAGGCCACCAAACCATCACTGCCAAGCAAGGCCATGACAGCTCAGCTTGAGACGGAGAAGCTGGAGAGGCTGAGCTTGTCCATTGTGAAGCTTAAACCCTTGTGGCAAAGCTCACTTGAGCACATGGACAAACAGGGGCTGCCTGGGAATATTTTTTTCCTCATCTTACCGGCGACAGGCTGCCCAGAGAGGTTATGGAGTCTCCCTCCCTAGAGACACTCCAGAACGGTCTGCACACAATGCTCTGCCACTCGGGTGACCCTTCCTCAGCAGGGAGGTCGGACCAAATGAGCTGCTGTGGTATCTTCCAACTTTGCCCATCCCGCGATTCTGCGATCTTTAAAAGGCAACCTGCCCGACTGCCTGCTGCGTGAGGGTCTCAAGAATTACACCACGAGGGGCCATCCGCTGTTTTCCTTCAGTTCCCACAGTGCCTGTGGAAGAGCTTTCCGCCGGCATCCCCTCCCTCCCACACCCGAGAGCTGTCCGCACCTATCCCTCAGCAGGGACCTGCGCTTGTTATTCCCGCAGCCTCGGGCTCCCACTGCCCGGGCAGCACGGCCGCAGCCTCGGGAAGCTGGCACCGAGTGACCGGCCCCGAGTGACCGGCCCCGAGTGACCGGCGGGCCCCGGGTGACCGATGCTCTGCAGGTGACAGACCCCGGGTGATCGGTCCTGAGGGCGTGACTCTGCTAGGTGACGGGCCCTGTGAGGGGGAGGAACTCGGGTGACTGGCCCTCCAGGGGTGCCTGACCCTGGATGACCGATCCTCGGCAGGCGACTGACCCCCAGTGACCGACCCCGAGTGCCCGGTGCCGGGTGCCGGCCGAGCCCGCGCGCCCCCGCGGCGCACCCGGCAGGTGCACGCTCACGGGGCGGGGCGGGGCGCGCCCCCGCGCGTGCGCGCGGCCGCCGCTGCGGGCTCGGGACGCTGCGGCCGCGCCTGCGCGCGCCCGTCTCCCCTCCCGGACAAGATGGCGGCCGCGGGGGCAGGGGCCGGGGGCGGCGAGTGAGGGACGGGGAGGAAGTGGCCCCGGTGCCGTGGCTGAGAGGAGCGGCGGCTGCCGGGCAGGGACAGCGGCAGGGGCTGGGGAGGAGGCGGCCGGGGGTGCCCCGGAGCTCTGCGGCGAGGATGAGGAGCCGGGGAGCCGGGGCAGGGAGCCGGTGAGGAGGGAGCGGGGCTGCTCCGTATGCGCGGCTGCCCGGCGCCCCTCACCGCCCCGGAGTCGGGGCGTAGCTCGGCGGCCCGGCGGAGGCGTCGGAGGAGCCGCGACGGCTCTGGAGGGGGCAGAGGAAGGCGAACAGGTGAGTGCTGGGACCGGGATGAGCCCTCGGGGCGCTGCCCCCGCCCGGTCCAGTGCGTGTCACTCGAAGCCTGTAAAGCAGCTTTGCTTTCCTTTTTATTTTATTTTTTTTTTAATTTTTTTGTTATTTATTTATTTTGCGGTAGCGCGATGTAATTTGACATCACTTACTGGTTTGGTCCTTCAAAATAAGTCTGAAACCATTGAGGTACTCCATATCTAGAATACCCCTGGAATATGAAGGCTGCGTCTTAGGAAGAGCTGAGCCACGGTCTCCTGTGAAAAGATATTTAAAGGCCTTGACCTGCAAAAACCTTAGTTTAACAGTCCACTATAAAACGTGTCATTAACCTCGAAACTCTGTGTTAGGAGGCTTCATTTCTTCTGTTATGTGCCCTCTGACCTCTGGTGATGAAGGGTGGGTGTGTACAGGTGTCTGTGACCACAGCCTCAGATTCTGTAGTAATTTTAGCCTTCGTGGCCACTCACAGCTTCAGAAATGACTGGATATACATCAGAATAGTTCCAAATTCTGTAAACATCAGGCGTCGTTGAATAAGTACAGAGAAATGAAGATGCAGGTGTACTAAATTGTCTGACTTACTTGTTCGTTGCTGCCTTGCGTGTCCCCCCCCAGCTATAAGCAATATAATAGTGCTGACCTGTAGAGCTGTAAGACAAGCCTTTTGGTAAGGGTGTCACAGAAATTTTTTACCTTATGAAAAAATTAAACATAGTTCTGCAGAATCAGATTTCATGTATTTGCTTCTACCAGCTACTGGTTGAACTAGAGGAAATGGTTCTGTGTACAGGTGGAGAAGCACAGGGTTGCAAACTTTGCTTCAGAAGTACTGCTAACATTTTGGTGAGTTAAGGCTACGTCAAGAGTTAAGTGAGATTAGGTCATTAATTGAAATGCAGAGAAATCGAACTTTTTCTTCTCCAGGGTGCTGTAATACTACATTTTTACACTGACTTTGAAAAAGCTTGTATGCAAGATCAGTTCATCTGATCCTGAGCAGTCCAGATCATGAGACCATTGTTGTGCTTCAGCTTCGACTTCCTTGATATGTTTTTTTCCTTTAGTTAGAGTGAGGACTATTTATAGCGTAATTGTGCCTATTGACAAAGGCTTTGCAAGTACTTGCTCTCCTTACATGCTTTAAGTGTCACAAAAGTATATTTGGTTAGAGCTGTATATGTACTTGGTAGCATAAAGGAGAAAAAAGATTGTGG
Organism: Taeniopygia guttata; assembly: GCF_048771995.1. Lineage (NCBI taxonomy): Eukaryota > Metazoa > Chordata > Aves > Passeriformes > Estrildidae > Taeniopygia > Taeniopygia guttata. Next base: position 26,957,431 of record NC_133063.1, read on the forward strand.
ACACCCATTTGGTGATGTAGTTACTGAATTATTATTTTTTTATTTCCAAGAAATACAATAAGAAACTGCTGAGCATAAAACAGCCTGCCTTGTTCATGCACATCCCCCATGCAATGAAACCCATGCTCAGGTATGTCAAGTGTTGGTATCCAGACATCTGTTGCCCAAAATACTCTCCATGTAACTGACATCACAAATACATAAATACAAGTTTTTTGGAACATACAGCAAATGGTGTCAGCAGTGTGCTATAGTACTGTATGCAATAAGTTTGTGATACTGTTTTGGTTTGCATTAATGCTAACTAGTAGCTGTTGACCCTAACAAACATCTGCATTTTGTATTTGTAGTATTTTGAGTATGCTTAATACACAAATAGATATGTTTTTTGTCTAAAGCTCAGTGTAAGCATTTACTTTTCATGAATACTTTTAGGTTATTTTTAGAACCTCTTCTATCTAGATAGCCTCTATAGTAAGGCAGTTATATCTCTCTGTCATTGTATTTAAAACTAAACAGTTTAATTAATAATAAATCTTCCTCAATTCTGTCATGATTGAGAAAGAAAATTTTGATTTGGCTCACTTTATCTAGGCTAAAGTCTAAAAATTGCTTCTTTCTGCACAAGCAAAGCAGGTTGAATTTGTTTCTAATAGTTAACTTTTATATTGTCTTTTAAACAGCTCAGTAAACAGTCTTTTAAGCAGTAGCAATAAACAGAATTATTCACACAGGTGTTAGATGTATGCCTTTGGAAATATTAGCAAGTATATGAGTGCACAAAATACCATGGAGGAAAGGTTGAGGGAGCAGGGCCTGTTTAGTCTAGAGAAGAGAAGACCAGAATCATATCAATGTCTGTACATATCTAAAGGGAGGGTGTCAAGGGAATAGAGCCAGATTCTTCTCCAGGGTGCTGAGCAATAGGAAAAGAGGAATGGGCAGAAACTGATGCACAGGAAGTTCCACCAGAATATGAGGAAGAACTCCTTTACTGTGCAGATGATCACACACTGGGACAGACTTCAAAGAGAGGCTGTGGAGTCTCCCTCATTGCAGATATTCCAGAACCTGAATACAGTTCTGGGCAATGTGCTCTAGGATGACTCTGCCTGAGTAGAGAGGTGAGACCAGATGAGCTGCTGTGTCCCTTCTACTCTTACACATCCTGTGAGTGAAAACACACCACTGATTTAGGATAGTATGCATCTTGTCTCTACTTCTCCAACTTCTCAGAAGTTGTTTCATAGCATTGTACAGTATATATCTGTTAATTCTGTGGTCTTTACTCACACTTACCCGAAATTCAGTGTTAGAATCCTTTGGGTTTTGTTTTTATTGCCTTATATTCTTTGAGTTGTCTCAGTATAATTTGGACATTAGAAAGCAATATGTAGTCTTTTTATATCAAGTTACATGTTTTCACAGTATGGTTTTAGTAGCTTACAGGATATTGATGCAATAAGCAATAATTTAGCTTGTAGGTAATAAACTTGGTTAGTAAAACACAGACTTTTTAACAGTTCATATTTTAATGGAAATATCAATATTATGAATGTTAAAAGAAAAAAGTGTTAGGATTATTTTATGGTCATTGAACTGTATTCGGAAGTTTCCATTGTTAGTTTAAAAATGTATGTGTGAAACATACTGAATGAATGTATGTGAACTCTGCTGGGAAATAGTTGTAACTAATTTTTAAATGAATCTTCTAATTGTTTGCTGTTCAAGCTCGTATTATTTTTATAATCCTTTTTTTACCAGTATTGGTAAAGCAAAACCCCTATTACTTCATAGCCATACCTCTGACACTCTTCAGATTAACATATCCAGTTTAAAAAGTTTCAGTACTTCACACTGTTAGGATTTTGGTTCTAATCAACTTGAATTATCACTACAAATATAACTTTGGTTAAAATAGTGTTAAAAATAACTCTGATGGTTATTTCAACAGCAAATCATGGTGTGCTGTCATAGAACGTGAGCTATTCCCTGATTGCCATTCAGTTTTAGTTGAAAGGTAGCATTGAGTTGCATCAGTTGTAGCTGGGTGATAAAGCTACTGAGCAGTAAGCATTTGCTCAATATTCTACCTCAATTTAACACGGATAGTGAGGGATAGGAGAGTGGTATGTGGTTAGAAGAAAGGTTAAAAAGATAAATGCCTACTTGGATTTGGTATCTCCATGTGCTACTGTAACAGTACCTCTGATACTGCTTGCTGGTCATGGTCACAAAGATAGTATATGCTAATTTGAACTGACTGCCAAAGATTAATTGGGTTCATGAGTATGTTCATTTGTGTCTTAAAGCAGTTATTCTTTATTAAATATTAGTCATCTCTAGTGGAAATAAGAAATTTTAGAAACATTAATGCTTTCTGAGATCAGAGAGAATTCATTTTGCCATTACTTCCACATGGATTTTAAGAAGATAAAAAGTAAAATTCAGTAGACAAGACTATTATCTGAATAAGTAAATACAGTTGTATTACAGAAGAAGTAGTTTGATTTCACTATGGAAATGTTAAACTAAAGCATTGAAGTGTAAGTATCAATAGTATTTTGATATGGCTTTCATATTATGAAAGGTGTCATATTATTCTTCAGGGGTGTGTTTTAACCCTAAGCTGAAAGAATATTAATCTGTAATGGAAGAAGAAACATTACTCATGTAGACTTTATTTTCAAAATAAAAAGAATTTAGGCTGCGCAAAATAGTATAATGATGCCTCTCTTAATGCAGTGATTTTTTTAAGCTACAAACTTTATATTCTTACCCTATAATAGAAATCTGATGACACAGTCAAACGTAACTTAAGATTTAGCTTTTCACACATAGATTAAATTCTTAGAGTAACATTGCTTATTTTTCTGGAAATCATATACCAATAAAAAGCTCTTAGTTTTGCTGTTAATGGTATGATTGTTGGCTGCTTTAAATAGATTCTGAAATGTGCTGAGTTTCACAAAGCTGAGTTTGGCTCTTAGTAGATTGGCCTTTTTTTGTAGTAACTGGCATGTGGGGGGAACTGGAAGGAAACTAGGACTTCTCATTGTTGTGTGACAAGAGTGCAAAGAAATCATGAAAGCATAAATTGTGCGAGTTGGCTTTCCCTTTATTAGTGGAAAAAAGTTCTCAGGATCACATGAGCTTTTTCTCTTCTCTGAAACCCCTGCTATGGAGAATCCACATTGCTGCTGTTCTTCTATTTAAATTCCCTCAGCCAAGAATCTCTATAGACCTAAGCAATATTTTTTCTTACAGAATAGTGTTTAAAAATCCGATTTAACACATTTTTTACAGAAATTCAGGTGTATTATGCAAATATTTCTACTTCGTCTCATTGTTCTCTTACTTTAAGTGGAGTAAGTCATAAAACTCAATATAGTACTTGGTGCTTAGTATTTCTTGGAATAAGATTTAAATTTGTTTGCATACTATAGGTTGAAATTCAGCTGATGAATGAGAAGCTTCCCTCAAGCTCTTACTGGCTTGTTGTGTTACAGACTCAACTGGACTTTGTGAGTTGAGGACTTTGTGTAGATAGTGAGGTGACTTCTGATTCAGGTCTGCCAACCTGACCTCAGTGCCAGGGCAGGCCATGGAGCAGATTGTCCTCAGTGCCATCTGGTCTGCAGGATGACCAGGGGATCAGGCCCTGCCTGCCTGGGATCTTGACATGAATTTATGAAAGGCAAGTCTGGCTTTGCCTGCCTGGTCTTCTATGACGATGTGACCTGCTTGGTGGATGAGGGAAAGGCTGTGGCTGTTGCCTGCCTGGACTCTAGTAAAGCCTTTGGCACTGTCTGCCATGACATTCTCCTGGAGAAACTGGCTGGTTGTGGCTTGAACAGATGTGGAATCTGAGTGAAAAATTGTCTGGATATTTGGACCCTGGGAGTGGTGATGAGCGGAGTTACATCCAGCTGATGGCTGGGAGTTCCCCAGGGTCCAGTGTTGGGACCAGTCCTATTTAATGGAGTGTTCTCTCAGTCAGTCCAGAGAATACTAAGTTGGGCAGGAGTGTTGATCTGCCAGAGAGCTGGAAAGATATGCCAAGGGATCAGAACAGGCTGGATCAGTGGGTGAGGCCAATGGCCTGAAGTTTAAAAAGAGCAAGTGCACAGTCCTGCCTTGAGTCATAATAACCCCTGCAGCTCTACAGGGTGTGAGAAAAGTGTCTGGAAAACTGCCCTGTGGGAAAAGCAGGGAGCTGGTCAAGAGCAGCTGAATGTGGGCCGGCACCTGGCCAGGTAGCCAAGAAGGCCAAGGGCATCCTGGCCTGTGTCAGCAGCAGTGGGGCAGCAGGAGCAGGGCAGTGACCGTCCCCCTGGGCTGGGCAGTGCTGCAGCCATAGCTGGGAGTGCTGTGTCCAGTTCTCAGCTCCTCTGAAGCAGAAAGTCCTTGAGGGGCTGGAGTGTGTCCAGAGGACGGAATGGAGCTGGGGAAGGGGCTGGAGCATGAGTCAAATGAGGGAGCTGTGGATGTGTAGCCTGGAGAAAAGGAGGCTTAGTGGGAACTGTATTGCAGTTGAATATCATACAACTGCCTGGGAGGAAGTTGTAGCGAGGTGGGCATTCTTTCCGCCTGGTAACAAATGATAGGACAAGAGAAAACGGGTCACACCAGGGGAGGCTTAGGTTGATATCAAGGAAAATTTCTTCACCAAAAGGGTTGTCAAACATCAGAGCAGGCTGCCAGGGGAAGTTATGGAATATCACAAAGTGGTAGTAAAAGTTATAATTTCCAAGTACCTGGAGGTACTTAAAAGTCATATAGTTGTGACACTTAGGGACATGGTTTAGTGAGTGATGGCTTGGCAGTGTTATTGGTGTTGATGATCTTCAGGGTCTTTCCAACCTAAATGAGTCTTTAATCCTAGAAAAATGGCAGATGAATGCCTGAGTAAGCATGTCAGGTTAGAACTTTTGGCTGTCATTGTATATGCTGAAGTGGATTCCTGCTCCTTAGTTTGGTTTGTCTTCTGATGTCTGAATTGTTTGGGTTTGGGGTTAGTGATTTTAGTATGTATTGTTTTGTAACTGTTTTGGGGAATATGGAAAGGTAAGAGTGTGAATAAAAATATAATATATACTGGTTATAGAAATAAGAAGTGAGGTTCCAACACAGCGGTGAAAATAAAAAGTACTGTAACATTAAATGTATCCATATAACTTCAGTGAATATTACCCATCAGTGTCTTGAAAGACTTCTTTTGTGCTAAAGTTGTGTGAATTATCTTTGGTCACAGACTTCATGTTCAGATATATACAGAATGAATCTGTATTCCATGTTGCTGTTTGTGTTATGCTTGGAGAAACAGAATTAACTTCAGAGTGATAGGAGCAAAGTGATACTACATCAGAATTATTATAAGGAATTTGTCCAATGTCCTCGTTATATGTGATGTGGCTTTGTGTTGGAATAATTTCATGGAAATTCCAGTGTTTTATTAGAAATGAAGAAACACAGCATGTAGTGTGCAGAGATCTTTGTTGTGACAAGTGTTTCTTGCTGTTGGGTTTTATAGTTAATAGGTTTTTTATAAGTAGTTTTGTAATAAATTTGTGTCCTTCTCAGTTGGGATAGAGTTGCAGACTCTTTCCTTCTCTACAATTCATTACACAAGTCATTATAAAGATGGTTTTCCTGATTGCTCTAGGTAGTTGTTTCTCAGTGTGCACAGAAAGCTCTTGCTTGAAACTGATCTCTGTTCTCAGATATTAATTTGCCAAGTAGTGGAGCTTGATTAAAGTAATACTGGTTTTCATGCAGCTCCTTGGTTTCTCTTAATTACAACTTAAAACTATAAAAAAGTAGTGCTACAGACAAAGGTAGAATTGAGGTGAATTTATAGCTAGACCTCCATTTCAGTGGGTTTTTTTGCAGGGAGGAGAAGGGGAAGGTTTAGTTATTGCTGGCAGCGCAGACCTGAAGATGAAGCTTACACAGTCTGTTAAAAAGCAGTCATATATGCTATTACAAGAGAACTGCCTATCAAAATCGCTTTTTTTCACAGGTATGCAGACTCTTTGTTATTCAAGAGGGTAATATTTTTTTCATAGTGTGTACAAACTACTTACATTCTGAACATATGTTTTGGAAAGTCTTGTTGCATAGTTAATATTAATTAACCTTTGGCTACGTTTGGAAGCATATGCAGGATAGAATGGGAAGGAAATCTACCACGTTGATACCTACTTTGGGACATTGGAAATTAATAGCTTGGAGAGTACACTGGTTTCGTTTGTACTCTTTTTAGAAGTGTTGTTTTTTGTTTCAGACTTGTTATTGAAGGGAACTCTCCAACCAGTTTGTTAGGTTCGGAAGTCAACATTGCTCAGTTTGCTGAGTGCATGGCAGTAGCTCCGCCCAACATCCGCACCCACTCTCTCGTCTTGTCACTACACATTGTAGCAAACAAGGAAATTTAATGTTCATTGACTATAAATAGGGTAATTCTCTAATTAGTGTTCTGTCTTCTATTGGTTATTGCTTTCTTGCTTCTCGTCCTAATTAACCCACATTTTCACTGTTTTTTTTATCCCAGATAGAGAGGGTTTCAAAACAATTGCTGACTTTTCTTTGTTACTTCCTTATTTCAGAGTTCTGCAAAATGTCCTTGTGGTCCATAAATTCTGCATTCCTTGTGTCCAGTTTCAGCAATAGGTCTCTCTCCCAGGTTTTGTTAACCTCCTCCTAGGTCTGAGATCGCTGTAGCTTATCCAGGTTGATTGAAATTGTTTTAGAAGAGTTTCAGTAATTTTCCCAAACTCCGTTCCTGCAACAGCAGGCTATGACAAACCTTGCCAAATGCTGGCTACAGTGATAGATGACAAACTAGAAATTTATGCTATTTAAGACTTAAACAATTAAAATTAAATTTGGTAATTTTGGTAATTAAATTTGGTAATTACTATTTTGGTAATTGAAACAATAAATTAGAAAAGTTAATTAAAACAATTAATTAGAAAAGTTATTGGGAAAGTTATATCATTAACTAAGCACTATATGGTACAAAACTAAGCATTAGTCATGGACAGGGATCAAATGATTCTGTGTTTGTGAACAACACTTTCTCTCACTGCTACATAGACTCTTTTTTTTTTTTTTAATATAACTTCGTTTGCAACGAAACTTAGTAACAGGATTGTCATGTAATTCACTAGCTATAGGAAAAGTGTTTTGTGAGGCTACGGTATAAGAATTTGAGATAAGTTCATGTTCTATAAGAAGCAGTTCATGCTGCTTGTCCCTCATAGATGGTCAAGGTTTCGTCTACTAGTGTGATGTAGCAACAGCTTAATTTTCATTTTCGTTCTAATGAAAACATTGAAATATTCATTTATCACTGATAATTGAAATGTTTAAAATGCTTCTTTATTAAAAAAAAAAAAAGTGGAGTAAAAGTTGCCTGTTTTCTTTGAGACAATTTAGTATTGCAATCCATTCCTTGCCTGCTTGAACTATCTGTAAAGAGATTGTTGTGTAGTGCAATATTTTTTGAGTGCAGTGGTGTTGATTGTCATTTCAGTTACCAACAGTTACCTCCATTGCTTTTTTAAGTGTAACATACTTTGGAAGAGGCTAAGCTTCATCAAACGATGAAACAAGACATTTATTTTGGAAATAGAGTGAAGTAGTTTGATTAAACAACCTCTTAGTTTTATTAAGTTGCATTTTGTGTGTACAGTGTCTGAATAAAAATACTGAGTTCCTCAGCTGTTCCTCTTGGGCACAGGTCATAGTAGTGATGTCCTTGTAATTCTGTATTCAGATGCAAGTTTTGCAAATAACTTCCACTTTGTCTCAAGTTGCTGACATCTTAGTGTCATACTGCTACTGTCCATCTTGGTTAGTGCTGCTCAGATTTCATGTGTCTTTTCCGTGGTTACTTGTTTCCAAAACACCATCCTAATATTTGATGTGTTTTGAAAATACACATTTGAAAGTATTTTTTTGTGTGTTGCAAAGTTGTATTGATCTGGATGGTTGGTCATGTTGGTCTTTACTATTCAAAAAAGTGTAAGCTTGTTCTCAGGACCAGAAATTTGGTATGCCTTCATTTGTTAGCTTTTTCATGCAATTAGGTGGTGAGTTCTAGTGCCCAACACTTTGAAACATTGTCAGAAGTCTATTGTCTTTTAAGGGTTCAAGTGTGTGGCCTTTGCAGTCCTGCTGCCTGTTTAGTAAAAAATACTTTTCCTGTAGCTGATGTAGTTCCTGGTTTGCAATGTTGGTATTCTGTAGCAATTTGCTTGTTTCAGTGAAAATGCTAACCATCTTGCCATTTTGCTGTTCAGCTTCACATACACAAGTAGAGACTTCATTTTCATAACAAGGAGAAATCAGCTTTCATTGTGAAAGAAAAGGTTGGACTTTCAGGCCTGCACCAATGCCCTTCCAGTGCCCCTAATGCTTGCCTGAAGGAAAGAGTGTCTCTTACCATCATGTTTAGAGGTTCTTTGAGTGAAAAATTCCCATTTATGATGGGTAATAAAGGGCTAAGTAGCTGTGCTGCTTCTACTATAGCAGAAGAAGTGAAGAAGTGATATGAGACCAAAGTAGGTAATCTTGAACTCAATACTTATTAAATTTTTTTTTTTTTTTTTTTTGTGGAGAGGGCAGTTGGGGTTTTTTTGTTGTGTCTTTTAGAATTCAGCTGTGTCGTGGAGAGAGAGATACAGGTATTTGAGTCAGACATTCTTCAAAGAAAATGCTGTATATGCCTTGAATAACAGGATTTCTGGAGTTAAATGCCCGCCTCTTCTCACTGAGATAGTTTCCAAAGTCTGTATTTTTTGCTCAGAAAGATCTGCATTTAAGATTTCTATTCTTTCTAAGCTGTTTCCCACACAATTTGCGATCCAAGGGCTCAAGTAAAGTCTCCTTGATTACTGTGTATTAATCATGAAAGACTTGGATGTAGAATGAACTTTGGGTAAAATTGTTGGCTATCAGCAGGTGGTGTACAACAAAAATAACTGCTGTGTAGCACCTGCTATACACCAGAATCTAGACCAATTAAAAAAAAATAAGCTGATTATGTTACAGTTTACTTACTTCTGTCATCAAAAATGTATTTGTCAGCAGTTTTGGAGTAAAAGCTTCAGTGCCAGTAACCCTGATGCTACAATTGTCACCTGTCATTGCTGAGGAGATAGTGTCAGCAGATAGTGCTGAAATACATGAGATTCCAAGGTTAGCAAATCCAATATATGATTGTATATCTTTCCACAATTGCGTTTTAATGTTAAATTAAACTGATATAAAAAAATACTTTTTTAATATACAATAGAATTTGTTTACAGACTTTATAAATACCAGAATTAAAGACAACTGAATACTTCCCAATTTCTTCATATACTTGTTTCTTTAATCATTTGTGGTACTGGTCTTCCTTCCTCTCTGTATTTCAGCAGAATTACTGTATTAGGGTTTTGTTCCATAGTATTCAAATTGTTCAACTGCAAGCATTTCATTGTATAGGACTCTAATTTTAGCCCATTGTAGTGGAGCAGTGACTCTGTTTCCACAAAAGCAAGGAAAAAACCTTACAGAATGCATGCAAATGATTTCTAGCATTTTTCTACATTTTGTTTTGTTACTTCAGTGAGAACTACAGTTCTGAATTAGAAATAAGAGACAAAAATGGGCATTGTGATTTTTTTATTTTGTTCCAAATATAGCTTATTTGTTTATATGCATTGTTATATATGTTAATGACTTTTTAGAAATCTAATGTACTGAACATGTTTATAGGAGAACTGACAACACAGAATAATGATACTTAATTCACATATATAAGTGTCTAAATATGTTTAGAATGAGCTCTAGAAAGTTTTAAGAGCATTGCATAGCTTGGAACCAATGAAACAGTTTTAATTAAGTTAATCTCTTTGCGTTATTTTCCTTTTTTTCACTTGAGTGTCACTGACATTTCATACAGAGTACCAAGAAGCGCAAAGTATGCCTAAATACCAGTTCATATACATATATGGTTATTATATTTTTGTCCTAGAACATCTTTGTTAATTTAACATGTATACACTGTAAATCTATATGCTTGCATTCAGTTATATTCATTCCACAGTTGTGTTAATGCATGCCAGTGCAATCAAGTAGCCAGAATATTATGAGGCTTCTTTTTAGTTAATATAAGACGAATGGGATGCTTGAATTGGCATGGAATTAGGTCTCTGACAAAAGCTTTAGATGCCAGTCCAAGTGATGCCTTGCTAATTAAATGTCTAAATGTCATTAAGACCTTGAGAACTAGACTTGATTCATAAAGCTTTTTCCAAGAAAAATGTTTCAAGTGCTGGAAGCTGAAAAGAATTAATTGAATGGAGAAAGAGAACTTGTCTTCCTCTAAAACCAATGGATTTGTGTATTGCTTTGTTTTCCATGAAAGAATAGTTGTCCATACATGACTGTCTTTATACTGTTCCAAATCACTCTCTCAATTTTACTTGTGAGCAAGATTTCCAGGTTTTTGTTGTTTGGTTTTTTTGGGGTTTTTTTTCACAAGTGAAATAGTGCCCAGAATGATGTAAAGCTACTGAAGAGTCCATGTGACAGTCTGGTATGTGTGCAGCAAGGAAGACTTGAAACTAGTTGTAGTGACAAAGCCTGGTTGTAATTCACTGTTTTCTAATTTAGAAGTCTGAGGTGGTTCAGAATTTTAACTTGTTCAGAAAATACTGGAAAATGTGTCTACCATCAAGGTACCAGTGCTGCTGTGGCTCTTTTATTTTTGCTCTCTGCCAATATATTAACTCTTGTCTTAAAAGTCAACTGTTCTGAGTATGGGTGGCTTTGGAAGGTACTTCTTTGCTACTTCGTTAGCCAGTGTCTGTTGTTTGAAAATTTGCTGACTAGTGATGTAGAAGTGATGGAGTTCTTTAGAATGCCAAGTAATTGTGTGGGCAGTTTGCCATCTGGTTCACAGTTTGAAGAACTGTCTATTTTATTTAATCTGTGTTCCTTCTAAGTTTACTGTACCATTTCTGAACATGGATGGATAGTGCTTTCCATCATTCTTGCCTCTGTTCTGAATTTTCTAAGTTCTAAATATAATTGTATTGCTTCTGTTCTCTAGAAGCCCCATAAGCTTCAGAACTGCTTTATGTTGTAGAAACCTCAAATCCTTAAAAAGACGCAGGTTTTGTGCTAAAGCAGTTCTGCTGTTCAAAGCCTGTGGTGCAGAACACTGCTGGGCAATAAGATTGTCATGAGCCTCACTAGCAGTACTTGGCAGCATTTGCTCTTCAGGGAAGGAAGGGTAAAAACCAGTAAATAGGAGAACACCAGCATCAGCCTGGTGTAGACTGGAAAGCCCCTGCTCTTGTAGTTCACTCAGTGAAGTCACACTGTGACTCCAACCTTTCCTGTATGTGCTTGGACACTGTGGAGTGGCTGTGTGCTGTCACAGGTGCTGTCCCACCCTTCTGTGTGGTGGGTGCACATCTGGGCACACAGAGACAGTTCTGGTTGAGTCACTCATCCAGGTGACTTCAGTCACACCTGTGTGTGATAATGTGATGAGTGAGTGCCATGAGTGAATGTTGCACAAAATTCCCAAGTATCTGATCATGAGATGGGGCAAAAAAATAAAGTAAAGCAGAAAAATAAAGAAGTGAGGCTGGACAACAGCTCATTCATAGTCTTGAATAAGAAAATTTCAATTACTGCCTATTGTGTTTCTGGAGAATGACTTTGGTTTTCTGTTGAGTGACAGAAGGGATTTTGTCAGTGGCATGCGATCTCTCCTATTGTTTCTTCCTTGTTAGAACAAGTATTACCTACTGTGAAGATTTCTGCCTTTCTCTTGCCACCTGAGGTAATTGGCTTACAAATTAACGCCTTCAGTGTTGTGGGAAATACTTACAATTCTTGAGCTCTCAGCTTACCTTAATTTTCAGGCATTAAGTTTCCCTGCAAGACTACTCTATTTGGATTTTTTCTTTGTGTAGAAAGAATGTATTATGTTTGTTTGCCCCAGTTTTCTTGGGATTGCTCAGTTTACTTGAGTTTGCAAGGCAAACTTTAAACTTGAAGTAGTTTGAATGTTAACATCAAAATGGTACAAATTACTTCTAGCAAGGGATTCTGTACTTGATTAGAAATAAATGTATTTATAAAGAATAAGGAATTTATGAGATGGAAATCCATGCTGAGAAGGACTGTTTGTGTCAAATATGACTAAGGGCTGGTGTTGTAGCTGACTTGCACTGGAGAGTTTTGCAAATACAGTCTTTTCATTTAAGATTGAAATATTTGGGTCATGTATTAGGAGAAAAGGTGGCCTTCTAGTACACTTAGTGATGGAGAGCTTTTATAAGTACTGTTGTGATTAATTAAAATTTTCCCTTCCCATGACTATAGGAATTGAAATCTAAAATGCAAGGTACACCAGTAATGTTAGTTTTAAATTGTTACATCTTAACCTGTTTCTGCAGAGTGGCAACATTATATACTTTAATGATGTGTTTCTATTATGGGTTCTAAGATTAGTGCATACAGTTTAAGTATTTTGGTTGAGTAGCTTGTGACACTGGATTCAAGGAAGAGAAGCTGACACTGAAGTATGTATTCTATCTAGGTCAAAAAATTCCTCCCTTCTCAGTTTTTGACAGACTTAAATGTGTTTTTTCTGCCCTTTTACTCTACTGATGCTTTATTTGCTCTGGGCATGGGTATCAGTCCTTTTCTTCAACTGGTTTATCCCAGTACTGCACTGAAGTAACTTGGGTAGTGGTAAATTTTCAATAGTAGCTGTCTCAGATGCTGCTTTTGTTACTTTGAAGATGCATGGTATTTCCAAGATGGCCCAAAGGGCAGTTTTGTGCGACTCCTAAAAATGTGGATCACAGAGCACTGTTGTAGAGCTTGGTACTGGAAGCAACTTGTCTAGAAATCCAATGAATATTTCAAATTTGTATTCCTTTTCTACTCCACAGATAGATCAATTTTTAAAAAGTATTCATGCTGCTTGAATACTGGGCAGAGCAGCTTGAATTTTTATCCCCTGTTGGCTATTCAGTAAGCTGGACCTTCATTATTAGGAGAATAAGATATTGTAGATTTCTTAGACTTTTATAGAAACACTTCCCTCTCCAATGAAAGGAAAAAAGCTTCTCCGCCCCCCCCCCCCCAACTAGTGTTACTGAAATTAAGATTTAAAGATGTCATTCATTCAAAACTCCAACAGAAAAATGTAACTCCTTGCACCCACACCAGCCACACATATTTTGAATTGAGGCTGTGTATTTTTAACTTTCAATAAACTGATGAAACGGTGTGCCAAATGAGGAGGGGAAGAAATTAGTATGCCACTATTGCCTAGAGGCTTGAGTAACAGCAGTTCTCTAAGGGAGTGAGATCCAAATCATCCAATGACACATTTTTATGGTGAGTAAATAAGCTGAAGAGAGTAAGAGTGCTTCCAAAACAAAAGCTAGCCGAAAAATATGACATGAATCATTATTTGCAATGATTAATATGGCAGTGAGCAGAAAAATTGCATATTGGCCAGGTGTCTTGGAGGGTTGTGCTACCTAAGAGCACAAGTCGATTCTTGTCCTAGTTTTCACCTGAGATAGAATTTTCTTCCTTCTGTAGGAGGGCTGCTTCCCACAGCAGCTCATCTTTGCATGCACAGAAATCAATTAATGGTGAAGTTTTGTATTGGTCCTGAGAAATTGGCTGGGGGATTTTCTTTCTTAACCTTACCAAGCAATCAGCTCAGTCTTGGTGGTGTGAGACTTGATTGTAATTGTTGCAAGACATTATGAGTATATGCACACTGCAAGGAATTAAATTCTGAATTAACTGAATTGTAAACTTTCATGTATTTCAGTCCTGAAGTGGATCCCAGCACTGTTCAGTGTGACCCTTACATTAGAGGCTGTAGAAGAGTAAAAGTTGGTATTTTTTAAAATACTTTGTCTCAACTTGTGGGCTTAATTCCTACTGAACTTTTGTGATTTGATTAACTGCACCAATGTTGAGAAATTAATTTCCACTTTGTCTGATCTGTGCTGATGGATCTCTTTAAACTCGTGACACTTAAAAATATTTTCAGTATACAGTGATAAAAAACAGCCTACTTTTTTCTAAACCAGCTAAGTTGTACTCCTGAAACCATACAGCATATATCTTCCTTGACAAGCCATTTTTTATTTGTGGTCTTTCTTCAAACTCCCTAGTAATTACTTTTATGTACTGAAATGTGGATTTTTTTTATATATCTTTGAGTATGATATATGTGTCCTCAGATTCCTTGCCAGCACTTTATCTTGTAAATGATAGTTTTTCTAGATCGATTTGATACAGTTGTCTTGTTGTACCTAAGAGCCTCTAAGGCTTGAGCCTTAATCTTAAGTGTTCAAAATATTTTAATTATGGCGAGAGAACTCACAGCCATGACGTAGCAAGATCTTTGTGTTTCTAGATCTTGTCAAAGCCTTTCTTAATGCAGTGGATTTTTTAAAACTTGTGTCTAGCTGGAGCTTTTTTAATCTTAGTTTAATTTTAGCACGCTTGGAGAATGGTCATGGTTAATGTATGTTTTTTGGAAAAGGTCGTTGCTTACAGGATTCCACAAAAATTAACTTTCCCTCCTTTTAAATACCATTGGCAAAAAATGTGTTGATAACCTTTGGCTAAATAGATGGCCTTCAGCTAACTGATTTATTATTACTAAAATGTCAGAATGCTTACAAGAAATCAGCTCTTGCATTAAGAGCATCTGGTTCAAACCAAACAAAGGGAGGACTGAAAAGAAGATTGTGAAGAAAAAGGTAAATATTGCACTGATATAGCTTCCATTTGTCAGAGTGCTGTAGAATTCTGGCATGCTCCTGGTCACTATAAAGCTTACATGTAGCCATGTAGCATCCATCTTTTAGCAGGGACCTCTGTCAACCACAGTGTAACAAGAAACTGAGTCTAACCATCCACTTGACATGCAGTCATCCATATGTCATGTGAGTACTGTGACTTATGGTTAATGCTGAGTATGAAGAAGCTGCAAAATAGTGCTTTGTCTTGTAACCCAGGGCACTGCAAGTATTCCAAGTGTGCACTTAGTGCAGATCTGCCATCAGACAGATCCAGAGTCTGACATTACCCAAGAAACATGGGAAAATATACTGGTTTTTGTCTTTTTTTAAATGTATTTTTCTAGTCTATGGCCCCAGTGGAGAAAAGAGAAAAACTATGTATTATTGAAAAAAGTCCTCTAGGAATAACCTTCCATCTGAAAAATAATCACCAGAGAATCCCTGAGGTATGCTGACCGAGGGCTTTTATATTAAGATGTTCGGCCTTCAATACCATTAACAGACTACTGAAACAGAATTACAGGTGGGCTAAAAGGTACAATTACAAGTTTTCAAATTCGCTGGATAAAGCAGTTGGAATGAGTGGGCTGGCACATACCAGCACAGTCTGGTCAGTGGGCTAAGCTATGCTTGAAAGTCAGCTCTTTTATCTGATCACTGTGAACTCACTTTTTGCACATTACAGACAAATGATAAAATTCTAAAATCAGCTTCCAAATTTCCTCAAAGGTTGAGCCATTTAGCGGATTGAATAAGCACCATCCATGAAGCAAGTGAAAATTACAATATGTAGATACAGTAAACTACCTAACAAGCCCGAAAGAGCTACAGCAGAGGAAATGGAGTGATATAATGCCAGGATAGTGTGATGTTGTTAATTAGTGGAGGAGGAAATCATAGGAAATGTGACACAAACTTGTATCAGGTGGTGCTTATTATATAGCTGAGATAGAAGAGTGGATGGTGAAATACACTGGATTAAGGGTTTTCTAAACAAATTCTTCATTATTGCTTTACTGTTTTTAGAAAATGTGACTAATATTGCAGGCTGGGCTATGGCTCCACACTAGAACTAACAGATGTGAGGAAGCAGTATTTTTCCTTCATTTTTTTTTCTTTTTAATTTAAAGCAAGAAAGCTTCATGCTGATGGAAAAGTTTAGTGAGAGGGAAGAAAGTATGAGTGGAAGATGCCCCAGAGAGCAGACTACTTCTGGACAAAAGTAAGGAATTGGCAAACAGTAGAGAGCATTAAATAGTAAAGGATTTAAAGACTAAGTAATGCATTTCTGTACCTCTCACTTAGTTACGAAATAACTAAACAGCATGTATTTTTTTGCATTTCTCATTTAGCTTACGGTACATGTTCGTGGGGTAGTTAATTGACCCCACAGACAAGGAAGGACAGACCTTGTCATTGCTTCATTGCTTGTGGAAAAATCTTCTCAAGTTCAGGAGCTGGTAGCACAGCTTCCTAGAGGGAAGGGGAAAAAAACCCGTGGAATTTAGTACATTAGTATAGTATATTCTGTTCTCAGTACAGAAAATTCTTGGTTTTGTAGGATTATGGCATGCGTTCTGGATAATGCATTGGGAACAATAACAAAGTTATTTTCTTCATTCTTTCTTCATCTGCATGAGAAAGGCAGTCCTTTAGGTTCTTGATCTTCAGGAAGTTTTTCTGATGACCTTTCTAGTGCTCATAGTTGGAAATTCCTATAGTTGGGGAAATAATATGCAACATATATGAGAGAATTATGATGGAGAAAGCAGGGCTTGTAATGGCCAAAACAGTGATACTAATGCCAAGGGGATCAAGTTATGAGTTTTGTCAAGTGTGTATATGAAAACTTTCACTGGTCCTGGTCACATGGTAAGGACAGGCCTCAGAGGAAACCTGGTCTTCGTGTGGTAGTGAGAGACGTGAATGTACCTTCACAGTACTAAAGAAAATAAGGAACAAAGAGAATGTACATTGAAGCTTCATTGATTTTTTTTTTTTTTTCCCATGTAAAGTTGAAAGGCATAAGACAAACTTTGGTTACAGCAGCTGCTGAAATTTGTCATCAAGTCCTGTAGTGAGATGAAATTTTTGTCTATGTAAAATAGATTTGAAATGTCTTCCGTTTATTTTGTTAGTGAAATCTGTGAAATACCATCTTTTTAAATGTGCAGTCTAATACAAGCCAATGCCTAAATCTTGCACTAGAAAATTCTGAAGGCAAGATCTGAGCAGCATTATTGTTTCACATTTGCAAGTAATGCCAAAATAGTTCCTGGCACCAGAGAGAGAATTTAGTTCATTACCCAACCGCTCCCTGCCCAGGGTTTCTGAGGTAGGTAATTCTGTGCATGGTCAATGACTAATAATGAAATATCAATAATTTTAAATATATTAGGTAGTTAAAAGTTTCTAGGGAGAAGAGTATTGCTGCAGAGGGTGAGGTTGCAAATGTTGAGAGAATTACCCCATTTATGAGCCAGCTATCTAAAACCAGAAAACCTCTTGCATTTTCTGTTTTAGTAGTCATGATTTTATGAGGCAGATTGATACTTTGGGGGATGTACCATATCTTTTTAAAAATTTAGATCTTAATCTACTCGGAGATTCTAATTAGCACTACGTAATAGTGGGTTGTAACAGTTAATGACAATTTCATTTGGTCTCAATATATATTTTTATAAATGCAATGGGAAACACATACTGTATAGATTGCATCAAGAATTGCCTGAAAAATACTGCCAATTCCATTTCTGGATTCAAATTCCCATCTGACCGAGAATGCTGGGCTGAGTAGGCCTCAGGGATCTTGTCCAAAATCATAGAAGTAATTTGAAACTTAACAAGTATCTTTAGATGCTAAAATTTTCTATCCTTTGGATTTGATAGCTCAAATGGATTCATGCAGAGAATTGACTCTTCTGATTTAAAAGGGTGGGTTTATGTAATATCTTGCAGGTATTGCTAAGTCTGTCTTGGTAGTGGTTTCTTTGAAAGAATGAAAAAGTCGTCTTGTTCCATCTGCCAGACAGAAAATAACTAGCCAAAAATAAACTTAGCCTAAAGTTCCTGTAAAATTCCTTTCTTTTTTCCTGAAAGCTTGACTTTTTTTTTTTTTCCTCAAACAGTATTTCATTGGTATCAGTTTTATTAAGAAAATACAGTACTGCACGTAGAAAGCAGTTTTGAGGGAATATATTCACCTGCATAGCAGTGGTTTGACACCACTGAAAGATGCATATGGGAAGAGTCAATGCATGCTGTTTATTAATCTGAATTTGACTTAATATTGGATTTTGCTGCAGAGGCAAGTACATGTGACATAGACCATAAGATGCCACGTTTGTGAAATCATAATAGAATGGGCATTATGATGAGGGAGGAAGGGAAGGGTTTTCCCCTCCCACGCAGCTGTCATCTTGACAAAAAGCATTAAAGAATTTGTGCTTCTGCATGTTCTGCAAATAAATGCGGGACTTCAGACTACAGAGCAGTGAATTTGCTCAGATTGTGATTCCCAGATTCAAAAAGGATTAACCAGTACCCGTAGTAGCAAAAATCTTTTCACATAGTGGGAACTACAGTTAGTTTTTCAGATCTGCAGAAAATGCACTATGGTCTGTGTAAATAAATACATAATGTAGCCTTCCATCTTTAGTACACCTGGTTTGGGTTCTCAAAACTTAGTTTTTCACTTTTAAGTGTGGAATTTAAAGTACATAGTATTTCAGTTTCTTTGGTTCTCCAGTGTCATCTTTGCACATGTAGTCATTCCAGGGTGTGTGACACTTGCCGCTTCTGAACGCTTGCCGCTCTTCAGATTTAAAACTATTAGAGGAGCATCCTGATTTGGTATTAAGCTATAACTCCTATTGCAAAAATTTGCCAACTCATAACACAGGTGTTGAGTGGTGTCTGTATTTACTTGAATGTACACTTACACTAACATAAAGAATTTAGGATAGAGAGAGCTTCACAATAACAACTTGGGAGCATTTTGGTTTGCTTTTCTGAGAGGTGGAGCAGTGGTGTATATCACTAAGATATCAAGTAAGATGGCTTTAGGTCTGAGGACTATCTATGTTCTAAAATTTGAGCTGTTAAGAGTACTGTGACAATTTGTTACAGCTGAGGGAGGATGAACTTGGCTGCTGTGAAATGGAATCAAGTGGATCATAAACCACCAAAAACCATATTATGTCAACAATTACTGTAATTAATACAAGCTTTATAGCAAAAAATCATAAAGCCTGGAACACTCTTGACTAATGGCCCACTTAACTTTGGCTTAAAGTGTTTTGCCATAACAGCTGAAGTGACAGTACCTCTGCAGTTAGCCTGAATGGTGAAGTTAGAATTTCGTGCAAAACTATCCTGAAGGTAGCAAATGACGTGTCACACATCTTCTCTAATCATGAAGACATTTGATATAAGGTTATCTGGTAAAGGGCATCTTTTCTGAGTGTGGAATGTTGCCTTCTCTGATTGGAAAAAGGTGATATGAGGAAACAGCTCAAATGAAATTAGTAGTGTTTAAATAACGTGTGATGCAATTGCTCGCATGCATGCACAGGCTTGCAGTGCTTTTAGTTTAATCTCATCCCAACCACGAGGTCCTACATGTTTGCTTGTCTCACGCAAATCAAAAAGATTATTATAAGCAGAATGAAGGATTATAAGAAGGCATATCAGGACATATGTTTTTAATGAGTTACCTATCCTTATGTCCCCTTGTATAAGCATATAACTCCATAATTTATGTAGCATATCACAGGGAAGGGCATTGTTCTGCTCTAGATGAGGAGCCACTGTACCTTTTCAGATGTCTTCTTTTATGCTCTTTCTTGTTGGGATGGGTCACACTGCCCATGGAGCTATTCTTGAATCATTCTAGGGGAATTAAAAGATTTAATATTGTGCTGTTTCTGCAAAGCTGGCTTTTATATCAAAGTTTTAAAAAATATTCCTATAGTGGCTGTTTTATGGATAATTGCTTTTTGAAGTGAAAAACAAACATAGCTGAAATATGGCTTAATTTCTCCTGTGTCTTGGATTTCAGTAGTGTGCTTTTGTGAGGTTTTAAGTCATCCTCATGAACACGTTGTTACATCCTTACCCTTGGAGAGAGATAATCTCTGAAATTGATAATTTCATAAATTGATTTCTTCACAAATTCAGTTGTCTTTTAGATTTTTTTCCAAGTGGTTTAGATTTTTTTTCCAAGAACGTATTGTTCTGATTTAACATCGCTTAAATGTTAAATATATTTGATTTGTTATTAAGCTACCAAGCAGTAACTTCAT
The DNA here is from genome assembly GCF_048771995.1 of Taeniopygia guttata. Classification (NCBI taxonomy): domain Eukaryota; kingdom Metazoa; phylum Chordata; class Aves; order Passeriformes; family Estrildidae; genus Taeniopygia; species Taeniopygia guttata. The sequence goes on from NC_133063.1 coordinate 26,977,583, forward strand.
ATCTGAAAAGCACATGAAAACAATGTTTTGCTGAACCGCAGAGAAATCTGAGATGCCCGTGAAGGACACGCTTCCTGCTGCCTTTTTAATAGCAGTGTCTCAGTGTATTTCTAGGTGAGCAGTACCAGCTGTAACGCTACTAACACGCAGAACCTTTCTCATTCCTACGTTAAAATGTGAAACGTTCCGGTTCGGCAGGGCAGGTTCGGCAGGGCGGGTTCGGCGCGCGGGGGGCAGCGCCGGGGGCGCGCACGGGGCCGCGCGCGGGGCTCCGCCCGGGGCGGGGCGGGGCGGGGGCGGCCGCGCGCGCCATTGGCTGCGCCGCACGTGACTCGCGGGGCCGCGCCGTGCGCGCGGCGCTGGCACAGCCGGTGGCGCGGGCGGGGCCGGGCGCTGGCGCGGGGATGGAGGCGCGGCGGCCGCGGCCATGGGGTGAGTGCGGCGGCGGCGGCTTCCCGCGCGGGCAAGGCTCGCCGCGCCCGGGACGGGCAAGGGTAGGGGGAGGAAGCGCTTTCGCAGGTTAAAGAAAAAAAAAAAAAATCCCTCCCCCCGGAAACCAAAAAGAAAAACCAAAATACCGGGGGTGCGAGAAAGGGCTTTCTCGCGGCGGGGAGGGGAGCCCCGCAGTCGCGGGGACGGGCGGGCGGGCATGGCGGGGAGCCGCCACAGGCGGGACCGAGCGCAGCGCGCCGCGCCGGCCGGAGGCACAAAGCCCTGCGGAGCCCCTGCGTGGGCTCCGGTGCTGGGAGGAGCGGGAGGAGGAAGAGGAGCGGCGGCGGCCGGGGGTCTCGGTGCGCGCAGAGCCACGGAGGTGCCCCTCGCGGGGCGGCGACGCGCCGCCCGCGGGTGGCACCGGCCCGGCTTTGTTAGGGACGGGCGGCGGCGGCGCCTCCGCTGCCGCAGCGCGGGGGACGCGCGGGTGGGCGGCCGGCGGGAGCGCTCGGGGGGCAGCGCTGCGCCCTCGGCGCGCCCTGGGATCCGCTGACTTCTCACAGATTTATTTAACATCACAAAGAGGCGCTTGGGTCCACGACTTAACCTGAATGCTGTGGGAAATCTTAATAAATTATGTATGAAGCAGTGGGTCCTTTCTTCCCCTTTGTCAGATACGCAGCTTTTATGCTAGTAATTAGGTCATTGCTAGCAAAGCCTCCTTACTTTTGCAAAAATATGTGGCAATTTTTGGAGGACACATATGCTGCCAGATCATTTCATCCTGTTCGGGTTTCCTGTCAAGATACGGTATTCTTCCTATTGACTCACATGGAAGACCTTGTCTGTGGGCTGTAAAGGGCATTTTTCGTTTGATAGGATTTTCTTTAGAGGACCAGTAGGGCCCGGTTTTGACTTGATTTGGAGAGTCATACCCTGAAAAATGCCTTTTAAAGGCGTAGCAAGAAACACACAGCTTCTTAGTGTGCCTAGAACTATTTTCAGTAAATTTCAGTGCATACGTGAATAGCATGATATTGATCTATTTCTGTTTTTAAGTACTTCTTCCACCCTTTGCTGTTTGTTCTATTGAAAATGCTTCTGTATTTTTTTTCTTACTGTCTTTTTCCCATTGGTTAATTTATTTCTGTTATCTAATGCAGGTAATAGATTTATGAGTATTTTGTCAAGATTATAGTTCTTTGAAAATATACAGAAGCATGTATACTGAAAGCCATTTCCTGGAACCAGACTCTTCTTTATTTTTAAGGAGACTTGAAGTAACTATTCAAATGATCATCTCCTCAGTTCTGTTAAATACAGTGATGCGCAAAAAAGGTTTGATAAAGAAAAGTCTCAGTTTAAATACCTGCTTTATATATCCCCTCAAAACATTTTCTATATATGTAGAATAATGAATCTCCCATGTTATCAGTTAGTGATGCTTTGGATAATACTACATTTTAAAACACCACATGAGAACTTACTGTTTGGAATAACTGGTTTCAATAGGTAAAATGGTGATAATAGATATTTCTGCTTTGGCATCTTGAGCCTTCCTTACAATTGCTTGAATATTCAAAGACACAGAAGATGCAGAGGTGTTTTCACCACTTTTTTTTCTAAAAGGAAAGCGAGTGACAAAAGCACAATAGTGATTATGATGATTATTATGGTGATGCTTCTTCCTGTACTTTTTTAACTCTTAAATACTACCATTCTGTGTAACCGCTGTAGTAATTCTGTAAGTCACGCTTAAAATGATAACTGGAATAAAAGATCACTTTTAATTATAATACTTTAATTTATTTATGGGTGCATACTTTACTAAACATCATCCCTGAAATACAAAGTATTTCATTATGATAAATGTTCTTATACATCTTCTCACAGTATGCCATTGTTATATCAGCATGGAATGATACAGCACAAGTTGGAAATGCGTGTGCCTCCAGTTGGCTCCCTTGATCTCTAAATTCTTAAGTTGGATTTCAGTATGCATATTGATTTAGTTGGTAAAATGTCTATGTTGATGACATATGGTAAATTATTTTATTAGTGTGGTGAAATCTTGTTTAAAATAGGCCATACTCCTAATGATATGCTACAATGCTAAGGTATTGTAAGCAAAGACCTAGCTTCCATTAATGGTTTTCCAAAATTCATTCAGCACTTGTGTGATCAGGTGCTGATATATTTCTTGCAAGACAAATGGTCTTCTGGTCCTTAAAAGTACTGAAGGGAATCCTGAAGATTGCCCTGATAGGTCACCCAAGATGGAGAAATTTATTTATTTATTGTAAATTATTTTTACAATATATAATAGAATTTTTATGATATGTACAGTGTTTTAAATTATAGCTGATTTATTTCATATTAATTGTTTTGAGTTTATGTTTTCATGTAAAAGAGGACAAGAAATACCTCAGACTTAATAGGTCAGGCTTTTTAATAGCTTAAACTTTCTAGAATTGAATCATTAAAGATTATGAGAAATGTGAAAGTAAACAGGAGCAAGTCATGTGCAGTGAGGGCATACACAATTAGTCATGAATTACAAAGATGATCATCTTGAAGGATGAGTTTTCAGGCTTGTGAATCATTCCTGATCCAATGTAAGTTATGATTCAAATGATGTCTGGAGTGGTTTGTGTTCAATATAGTATTTAAATGCAAATCATGTTTCGAATTTTCACAGTCATATTCTGAATACAGCATGACTAACCAGTTAAGAAACTTCCCAACCCAGAATTATAAAGGAAGAAGTGGGAATTTTCTTGACAGTGTAAAGAAGCTGGACTTGACAGTTCATAGTCTGAAATGTATGACTTCTTGATTTTACTCTTTTTGTATTAATAAGAATGTTTTTTCATTGTTAGCATTCTTTAGTGATATTCCAAACAATAAATTATTTTCGTTTTTCACACAAACACATACTTGACCTTTATCATACTTGACATGTAATGAGGCACATTAGAGTTCAGACTATGGTGTTCTCATTCCTTCTCCTCATGGTCTTTTACGGAATGCTGAGAACATGCATCACTTATCACCTTCGGTTAAGATGAGCAGATGATGCTTCTGTTCATGGTTGGTGAGTACAGGCCAAGTATTGAATTTACAGAAGTATCCCAAAATATAATTATGGATTGAAAGCTCTTTCCAAGTTACGAATTAATTTCTGGGTACTACAAAAACGTAGTCTTTACCCAGTCCCCACTCAAAAGGATTTAGGAAGGTTGGGTATAATAAGATTTGTTTTAGTCTGCTGTCCACAAAAATATCCTTCATACAGAAGTGGGTAGAAAAGCTAAAAACAAAATCTTCTTCATGTAAGTGAAGTTTAAAGAAAATTGTTTGGTCTTCCTTTAAAGGGGCTAAGGCTTTCCCAAGTTGTATTAGGATAAGTAATAACAGTAATGGCTCTTCATCTGGCCTTTGCCTTTTTCTACAGGGTTGAAAACCCCAGGAATCCACAGTATGCTTAATCTTGTGATTGTAATTTGGTATGATTTGTTACCATTTTTTTTCAATGTCATCCTTTTCAAATTTATTTAAAAGTTTACTGTTATATAACTTGCAATTAAGTTTCTGTTTTCAAAGCCCTTGTTGCTAAAAGAAACTGGATGAAGAGCAGTTTTTTGTGATGATTGTTTTTTGTACTTCTTCCTCCATTTCTGTTCACCTACGTGGGCTCAAGTAGAGTGAATGAGAACATGAACAGATCTGCTGCTCCACTCATGGGCGGTTCTCATTCTGGGCTGCGTATTTTCTTAGTTGTCTCTAACCACACTCGAAGCCACTTCCAGACAGCTCATTATATTTGTGTGCCCACATTGCCCGGTTGAAGAGAGCCCAAACAAAATGGTTTCCCTTTCAGCTGCTCCTGACTTGAAGTTTGGGGATTGTTCTTAAATTTGGATGGGGACAGGAGGATCAAATATGCTGGCAACAAAGGCCATTTTAGTAAAGGATGGACTTATAATGAGATGGAAATAACATAGTTTTTCAGTGTGATGCTGAAGAAGGCAGAAATATTTTTTCTGCTGTTTGGAGAGAATTAGGATAATGTTTTTTTATTTGAGTCCAGTGGAGTATTTTGCAGTGAGTGGGGAAGGAGAGAATTGGACAATGCTAGTGAAGGATAAACATTTTTAGATTGGCAAACCTTGAAAGCTTGCCCAAACTGAAATGGATAAGACAATCCCTGACAGAGTGATACTCATTTTTTATAAGTTCTTGAACACAGCACTTGCAGTGCTGGTATTTTGCCAGAGCTGAAAACCTGAAGGCAAGCTTCAGACAAAATAATGGAAAATTCAATACAGTATTCAGCCAACAGAGAAATTGAACTAATGCAAATTGCCGTGGTTTGATATGTTCAAAAAAAGAACAGTAAAACCCCCACACACTTCTTTCTTATGAGTGTATAGATAAGGAAGCTGCATGAAAATGGTCCACTTAAGGAACTTACTTAGCTTGGAACAGCTGTGCTGGATTTTTTGCCCCTGTCTGTCAGTCATGCCGCTCTTTTGGAAATAGCTCTGCAACAGCTGCTGAAGCATCGTGGCTAATGACCCAGCACAGTAAGTTTAAACTGACACCTATTTCAGATTACCTTGGCGGTCGAGCAGTAATCTGCAGTGGTTTAGCAGCTGCTACTTGAGCAGCTGAGCTCTTCCCTGGGTGGGAACCGTGAGGAGATGGGTGGAGCAGCCAGCTGGGAAGGAAGGCACAGCCCTCCTGGCCTCCCTGCCACTAGCCACAACCACTGCTTGTCAGAACCCCTAGGCCTAGTGCTTAAAAATGATCTGTTTGTAAAGGTAGTTTAGAGAAACTAATTGGAAGAATACCATGACAGTGTCAGCATTTCCTCCCTGAATTCAGTGTAGTGTGCCCTTGAAGACACAATGCCCCATTAGGCACATTCCTATAAATGAATGACAAAATTTGACAGAATGGTTAAGAATAACAAGGATAAGATACTGGGCTCTGGACTGAAGAGCTCCATAGAATTTGTGGATGTAGAAAGAAATTGGAATTGAGGGTCCTTCCCAGCCTTACTAAATTATATTTTAGATATTCATGAACTTTTGACAGAATCAATTTAAATGTAGATAGAAAAAAAATTCAGAATTTGGATACAAATGTTAAGAAGATCAACATTTAGAAGTATATAGATACATATTATATGTAGCTACCTGTAGAATTAAATTTGTTACATTAAGAAGATAACATTGTGAAAATCTGAGTTACAGAGCATAGGACTAAATCTGCTTACTGGTGGTAGTACAATGTGATGGTAGTGTTGATAGATTTTATGGATATAAAACAATAATGAGACTCTGAAATATTTTCATAAGGAGATTTAATATCTGACAAATTGTTGAAGTTCTTAAGTAGAACCTCTTCATCTCAGTGTCTGTGGAGCTGGGATGACCCCAAGATTGTAAAAGTCCTTGTTCTCTAGCCGGTGCAGCCAAAGGAGCCTGAATGGGTAGGATCAGCTTCTCAAGGTTGTTTATGCTTCCTTATCTGTAACATTCTTTCTCTGACCCGCTGAGCTCTGGCTAGCAAGGAGGCCTTGGCACTCTGCGTCCTACCTCAGGCAGAGTTTACATTGTATACTCAAAGCTACGTGTATTATGTTTACAATATTGTGCCAATATCTATCATCTATGTTAGGCAGTGTGTCTCTACCTTAAGCCAATAGAAAAGCGTCACCATCACAGCAAGACATGGAGGACAAGAAGAAGGAGAAGAAGGCTAGGACACACCCAAATCCCCCCCATCTTGACCCCCTGAACTACATTCTAAAAACCCCTTTTCACCCTTTGTTAATCCAAATATCACACTACTCAAACCTTTGTGGCTTGTAATTCCTCATACAAAATTAGCAGCTTTTTCCATGGGCTAAAATCAAAGCCACAGGTGGTTTTGACTTCTTGTCAATGTCTCCCACCCCCTGCCAGGGTCTGGAGACAGCCAGGGCAGCCAGAGGGATGTCCTGGACTCTGACACTTCAGTGCATATTGGGTATATATGCTTGCTGATTTCAAAGAAGGCTCTGATCAATGAAGAAATTCTAAGTTTTCAGGCATCATTACATTTTTTCCTGTCACTTGGGATTTGAGATCAAAATGATTGCATGTAAATTCCTTTCTGGGCAGTGGCTACTGGTAAAGTTTTCTTAATATAGGAAAATGCATATCTAAATCTTAACAGTATGTTTGCATAAATTTAGGCTTCTCATTAGTTTTTATTTTAGTGCATAAAAGAGTTCTATCCAGCTTGAAATTCCTCTTTGATATGTATATTCATGCAAAGTGCTGATTCAGTAAAGCGTGAAATTTCTTGTCACAATTTCCCCTTACTCTGATAGGAGATGGAGAAGAAATATGGGTCAAGGAAGTAGCACAGATAAAATTTTTGCTGTCTTTCCTTTTTCATGAGCGTATTGAATTTCAAAGCTTATGTATTCTGAGACAGTTATTTTTCAGAGTAAACCTAGAGAAGTCAGGATGTATTTATTCTTGCCTTTGATGACCACTTTGTGAAGAAACAATGCAGTTAAGAGTGTAAAAGGGAGCTTGACTTGAAGCATAATAGTGAATTTCACAAAGGTGGGTTGTGTTGCATTTGTGATGGGCCGGGTGAAATGTGGAATGGATTCTGGAGGTCAGAGTTCTTCCCTTCTCCTCCATTCTCCCTCACTGTAGTGGTTTCTTACAGGGGGAAAGAAGAGCTGTTTATTCTTGATCCAGCCGATTCTGACACTAGTGGTGTTGAACATATTTGCAAATGCAGTGGTAGAGCTTCAGACCAGTGGGCCATGTCTCAGGTATTCCTTGTTTTCCTTTGGGCTGGTTAATTCTGCTCCAAATGAGGTGCGATGTTGCTGGGAAACCTGTCTGGCCAAGAGGGTCCAGAGTTTAACTCTTTCCTCAAGGCAAGTAATTTAACCACTGAAAAACTTCAAAAAGGAGATGAAGTGGTACAGTCAGTTTCTATTTATGCTGATGGTGCTGTGTTTAGAAAACATGATATATAATTTATAAATTATTTTAAATTTATAATTATTTTTTACTCAGAGCAAAGATCCTAGGATCATATTGGGACCTGAATTCTGATCTGATGTGTCAAGTTTGAGGCTGTTGGTAAAAATGTATTTTCAAAAGAGAGGCAGATTTTAATTTTGAGGGGTTTATCTCATGCATGGAACAGCTTATGTGTAATGGAGCCCTGTGATTTCACTCTACAAATCACGTGCCTGAGAGATGACACAGTGTTCAGCATCAGAAAGCCTAAGCTGCTTTGTGGTCATACATTACTTTTGTCAGTTTCACCCATTTTAAAATTAAATTATGGTGTCTTTTGTGAAATACTTTGGCATTGCATTATTTTAGAAGAAGCAAATATCTTGGAGATATCAAAAATAAGTACAGCAATTGTCTGTACTGAAGTTTAGGAATGCAAGATTGGATTTCTTGAGCCATGAAGTCTGGCTCCTTGTGTAGTATGCTTGGCAAAGATCCTGCTGAACTACAAGTTCTAATTAATGTTGCCAGCCTAGGTTGATAAATGACTGATTTACACCCATTTGTTCTGTGCTGGTATTGTGTTTTAACATAAATGTTGTTCTCCCTCTTCGGTGTTTTCCACTCCCTAATAACAAAGTATGGCTGTGTCATTCCAGCCTTTGATGTCCTGAGGCAGCCAAGGTTTGCTTGGCTAATGTCTTCTAAGATACTCTGTCATTCCCTGATCACTTCACATCTTTCTCTGCACCCACTTAAATTCACTTTTCTTACCCACCTCTTTGTAAAATGATTTGATTACTGTGGGAATCGTGTTTCTTCTCCTTGTGCCAGTCACATTGGCACACAGTGACCTGCAGGCTGGCTACTGGGAGGCTTCACTGCTCCAGGTTTTGAGATTCCTTTGTAAGTGACCGTGTGTCACTATGCTCTGCAATTCCACCCTGTTTCTACTGCTTTATTTCTGAGTTCATCGAATTCATTGTGTATGATGCAGAGACCTCTGACCTTGTGCAACCTCTTGAGTTTATGTGGGAGCAAGTTTTGATGCTACTTCTTGTGCCAAAGTCAGTAACAAACCATTTTAAAATGCCTGACGCAGTCTAGCTTTGGGGGAATTTTGCTGACAACCTGCCTCCAGCCCAATAATTTCGCTTTCAGCACTGCCCTGTGTCATCTTGGTGTCTTTACCTATGCTCCTACAGAAAACCTGTACATAGGTATGTACAGGTTTTCTGTTCATCTTTGTTGTGACTGTGATGACAGTGTCGCTTCCTTTGGGCATCTATTTAGCAGCAAAAAAAAGTTACCCAGGTTGTGGTAATCAGCTTTTTTTTTAATCTGAAAACCCACAAAGCTTGACATTTGAATAAATCAGGAAGTAACTTCTACTCTGAGGTAGGATGCTGTCTCTTAGTGGTGATGTCCTACTTTCATGTTACAGGAATAAAGGAGGCTTAGGAACTTAAATCAGAAGGATGGAAAGCCAAACCAGATCTCTCCTTCAGGATCCTTACTCGTTTAGCAAAAATATGTTATGCACATAAAATACCAGAGCAATGCAATTTCTACCATAGCTCCTCCCCTCATCCATTTTTCTCCATTTCATTTGTTGTGTGTGCACATCTTGGTAATGGGGCTGATTGTTCTGAAATTTAAATCTGTAACTTAACATTACTAAAAATGGACAGGAAATGGAAAAACTGGATACTTATTTGTTATTACCTGTCCTTTCACATTAGTAATGCATTATAGCAATGGGAGAAAAATATACTCTTATCTAGAAACAAAATGCGTGTCCTATGTGTCACAGAGCATCTTCTGTAAATCTTATGTAGATGAATAAATGTGATATATTTTACTGATATACTTCAGTAAAAACATTCTATCACTGTTTCAATATAGTGCTAATTCATAACTAATAATGGGGAAAAATTTGCATTCTTCACTTCTGCCTGCCTTTCTTTGGCTTGTGCATGCAGTGTGTTCTAAAATGTGAACTATAGCTATTGATTTTCTTAATAATAATGGAAACTATTACCTAATAGATAAAAGCATACATGAAATAGAAGCAGTCTGTCTTTACTGATTTTTTGGTGTTTGTGTGTTTGTTTTGTTTTTGCTATGACTCTTCTTGACAAGACTCAGCCTTTTAGGTGAAATAGGCTGATGGTAAAATCCAGAATTTGCATTGTAGAGAAGTTATTTCAGATTGCCTTTGTTTCTCAGAAATGAGGTCTTCAGTAAAGCATGACCATATTTTGAAAAATAAATGTTACAGATTCTTTTCATTCATGGAAGTCACGATTTTATAAGTGGAGGTGTCTTTCTCCTTTGATGGTGGCAGGTGCTTGGAAAGGAAATAAACCAGTCATATCAAATGCACTACAGCTTTTGTTATTGTTCCTTGCTTCAGTGGTGTACTCTGTTCTTTGCATTTTCTTCAGTTTAAATTTAGAAAGGTCAAACAGAATTTTCAAAATTTGTATTGAGGAAATAAAACGTTTTTGAATAATTTTACCTTATTTAGAGTAGAGTGGATAATTCAATTGAGTTTCATTGGGAAGAGGAAACTTGATTTGTAATGGGTTACACAAGCAGTAAGGTCAAAGTTTGTTCAGAGCTTACAATGAAAATGCTAAATTACAGCTTTTAATTGTTTCATCTTTTCCAAAGTACTGTGGTAACTATGTTGATCTGTAAGTTTGGTTTTTTGGGTTTGTTTTTTTTCTCTGAGTTACAGGCCATATACTTAGCAAATGTCTGCAATGACATTGGAAGGGTAACTTGTGTTATGTGAAGTGCTACGCTTCCTTTTTTTCTCTGTAATGGCTGATGAATAAGAAACTGATAGCATTAATTCTGAAGAGCTTCAAACATTAATTAGCCATGTCTTAGTTAAACATTGTTAGATTAACAGCTCTGCCAGCTTTTGGTTTGGAAAGTGGGGAACAAGTTATAGTTCATAATTGAAATTCAAGTATTTTTTCTCTCTTCTGTATAATGGCTGAGTAGTTGTGCTGGTGTTCTGGGACTGTGTTACAGTTTTGCTGAAAACAGTATGGGATGCCTTGATATCAAGAGTAGCCTTTCATATTTAAATTAGATGGTGCAGTATGACCACTTTTGTGGAAAAAATTTGTTTTAATCTTGTACCTTGAAGGATCTTTTTACAAAATATCTACATATTTACTACATTTGATAATGTGGAGTTTTTTCAGTTAAAATTTCCCAGTATTTACTGGTTTTCTTTCATATAGCATATCCCTCAGAGGGTGTGCTATTCCTAGGAACATTGAACATCTGTGACTGCCATTCGTTTCCTAAAATAAGTAGGCAGTCAGCATCTTTTAGATATGTGTGAAGATGCTTGTTATCTACCCAAAGATTATTATATATCTGGTGTATTATCTGCAATTTCTCCTTGCTGAAACTGAAGTGCCAGTAGTAAAGATGCTTTTGTGTGATGCAGTGATTTTGTTTCATGTATTCTAGCTTCCCCTAATATCTGATGCAGTTGACAATGAACTTTCTTCATTTGCTTAATCATGCAAACCAAATGGAAGCCCACAGAAAAAAAGTCTTGATCTGGCACTAGTGCTAGTCATTAACAGTTTGGTGCAGTGAATTTAAATTAAATGTTTAGAAAGTCATGTGGTAAATGGGAGAAAGAGATGATTTTGTGGTTAGATATATTCAGATAGTGAAGGTTCTTTTCTAAAATGCTTAAATGTAATATTTTCTCTTACTTTTTTAAGGGCTGAGGGTAGCCCAGGATGGCCGCAGCTTCATATGATCAATTGTTAAAGCAAGTTGAGGCATTAAAGATGGAGAACTCCAACCTTCGGCAAGAGCTAGAGGATAACTCAAATCACCTCACAAAACTGGAAACCGAGGCGTCCACTATGAAGGTATGGCAAGCTCTGTGCCTGCGTGTGGGGGTTCTGTCACTGCTCTTTGTGTCATGCACTGGGAATCCTTCAGAGAGTTTTGCATGCTTTTAGATTCCTATGAAGTCCTTTTCCAGGCTGTGTAGAGGAAAAGCTTTCAAAGCTACATTTCTTTATTATTATTTTTTAATTTCAAAACTGTTTTCTAGAAGCAGCTCCCAGCATGGTGTGATAAGCACTACCATTTTAGCACAGCTGTACTTCCCAGCAGGAAGTCCAGAGTGCTGACCAAGGTTGACAAAGCAAGTATTGTTTGGATCTTGAAAATGTGGGAAGCACTGGAGGTTTTCAGTGTTTTCAGGTAATTTTAAAAATTTGGGGGTTTATTATAATTACAATATTTAAGGTCTTAACAGGAGAAGTTTGTTTTAACATAAAACCACAAGTTCTCCAGTCTCTCCCGAAGCCTAAAGTAATACTTCAAAAATTCATGCAGATTGGTTCATGTTGGTGTTTGTTAGCCGAGTATTGGGCTTCAGAGCCACCCATCCAAGAGCAAACACTAGGCTCAAGTGGAATTTAGATGGATTTTCATCAATAGGAAGATACACAGTCAGCTGCATCTCTGTGATCCATGATACTGAACAAAGCAGAATTTTGCAAGCCTTAGAGCTGCATTAATGCAGTACTCTTCCTAAGCTGACAAATCCTGCTGCTTTCTGCTAGCAGACAGCAAAACCAGTCTGCTTTTAGTACCTCAGTTAGAAGAAATTGTTGGTATTTTTGTGTATATTCCTGTATAGGGTAGGCATATTCTAAATACTACTCTAAATATTTAACAACATTTTCTTCTCCATCTCCTGGTTTCCTGATCTTCTTATGACAGACTTAATGTTAAACAAATGTTTAATTTTTAAAATATGGTAATTTGATTAATATAGCAATTAAAAATATTTGAACTCTGTTTTCTTCTCCGCCAGCATGTAGATTGTAAGAAGAAAAATTCACTGTAAGAAGTAAAATTATCAAGCTTTCTGAAGCACTAGTTACAACACTTGAAAAAAGCATAGGTATTTCAGATACATTTAATCCTTGCATTGCAGTATAAAATGAAAATGGCTTTGCTACCTAAATTAAAAGGAATATAGTCTTTATACCAGCTACTTGAAATGATTATCATTTATTTACAGCTGTAGAAAAAATGCTCGTTTGCTGAGTTACATGTCTGAAAACTAGTTCTGTCATTTATATTAATTTTTTATATTATTTTCCTTAAGATAATATTACAACAAATTTGTCAGTATCTCCCTTCCACTCCTTGTCATTGCAGTCTAAATTAAAGAAGGCAAGAGCAGGACAAATGATCTTGCTGCTAGTTTTACAAAAGAAGTCCAAAAATGTCTTTTTTTCCTCTTCTTCATCCACATACAGGTGTTTTGGTTTTTGGTTGGTTGTTTTGTTTGTTTGAGATTTTTCTAGCTTTTGTGCAGATAATTAAATTTCCAGTGACCTAAAGCCAGTCCAGCTGTACAAGCTGGTCTCTAGGGCATTAATTTGGGATATGGAATGGCTCTATGTTCTTACATTAAATCTGGCAGACTACCAAACAGAAAGTGGCTCTATTGCACTCCTCTGTGCTTATGAAGATATGCAGACTAGAGGTCTCATTTTTTTCTGTCCCAAAGTTCCATTTTAGATCTAAGGAATGTAACACAAAAAGCCCTCCGACTCAGATATCAAACTCATTATGTTTCTTTTCATTCTGGGGGGATGGGTGGAGAAGAGATTGTTCAGATTAATTAGATTTTTTTTTTAAACCATGTTCTATTAGGAAATCATTCTTCAGGTGTATTTGCTCTTGCACCTGAACTAAGAAGTCATGTCTTTTCCCTGTTTGTTTCAGACCCTTTTCTTTGGAAGGGATCACAATGCAGTTTTGATTTGACTCGAACCTGAAGGATGGTGTGGGAATGATCTTGGGGTCAGATTGGAGTAGGTGGGTGAAGTCTGATGGGGATCATTGCAGGATTCTCTTAAATTGGAAGATAATTTTGGTTTTGCAGGCTTTTGGAGAAAGTATGTGTTGGCTGTTTTTGCACTGAACAAATCTACATGGCTTGTATGGTTCCAGTGCCATAATTAAGGATAATTACAAGCAAAGTTATTAGGAGAGCCAGAGCAGTCAGGATTGAAAGCCCTTTGGCTACCATATATGTGGTCAAAAATTTCCCAAAATATCTTGGAAAAAATGATCCTTTGGGAGCACAGAAATATCGCAGAGCCCTTGTAACCTGTCCTGCCAAGTGAAATCCTGGATATTAGCTGGGGAGCAGCAGTGGGACGACAAGCTGTGATTCCATGGCAAACATCCCTGTTCTTGCAATGTGAATTTTGGTCTGTGGCCCAGTGCAGGGACACCTCACAGTGATTCTTTGGGCTGCTGCTTTGTTTGTCTTCTCATTTCCTTATATTTTTCAATCAGTTGTGAAGGGCAGTAGTTAGGAAGGGCATTTTAAAGACAATATTTAAAGAATTTCATTTTGGAAGTAGCAGTGTTAAAATGTGTAAATGTGCCCCATCTTTATAATCCCTTCATTTCAGAATTGTAAGGTAATCATATGGGAATTAAAAGCTTAACATGAGCTCATCTTGCACATGTATTTATTATAAACTTCTACTGACCTATATAAGAACTGTCTCTGAATGCTTTCTGTTTAAAGCTAAATCTCTTATCTAAAAGTGAAAACTCCATTTGCTGACCAGAAAACAACATGATGGGTAAACAAAGAGAAATGTGATAATGAGGGGTACCTAAATGACCTCCACTTCATTTTTTAATTTATGTTGTCTTAGGGATTAACTGTTCAAACAAAAGAAATCCCTCAGAGTATTATGACTAACTTGGGAAATTCAGTTGTTTTTATTGGCTTACTGTCAGATGAAATACAGCAGTTTGGTATGATAAAATGTTCTCTCTAAATTAACAAATACTCTGTTGGATGTTGACTCTGTTGGTCAATGAAATAACAGTGTTGGCCCATTAATAAAGAAAAATGGTATCAGTGTCTAGATGTAAGAGCAACTGCATAAAACACAGACTATGGACAAATATAGAAAATTATGAACAATTTTATATGAATTCAAAACCTGTAAAATTCATGGAGAGACAAGAAGTAATCCAATGTCACCTATACTACTTTGTGCATATACCTACCTGTCTCCCACATTTGCAAAAGACTTTTTGTGAGACTTTCCTGCCTGGTTCTTGCAGAAGACTAGTATTTTTGTCTTTAAGGATTGCATTTATTTATTTTTTTGTTTATTTATTTATTTTTAATGTCATAGCTAATTAATTTTAGCATTTTTCCCCATATAAAACCTGGGGGAGCAGTTATATTCACCTTAACCTCCAGAACTTGTGTAAGAGTGACATTATGCTTGATTTCCACACTCAGTGTTTGAATGCTTTGATTGTTTAGTAAACTAGTAAATCAAGATATGTGTAAGAAAGCCATTTTTAGTATATGTGATGCTTTGTGAGCAAAACATTGTCTCTTTTGTTTTCATATAGTGCACTTAAAGTTTTATTCTACGTATGGCTTTTCAGTTTATTCAGTGTCTTCTGTATTGTGTCCACATGTATCAAAAATAAAAGAAGACAGTTGCTAGAAGTGATTCAAGTTTGTTGATTTTTTTTTTGAGAGGTTTTCTAACCAGATACACTATAAAGAAATGCAGTAGTAGTTAAACTCTTTTCAGAAAATTATGAGTTGTTTGTTCATGTGTTGTGGAGGGTGGTGTTTAGGCAGATCATTTTCTTCATATAAACATTTTAGTTTTAATAATTTTCTGTGGGGTTTCTTTTTATTTTATTTAGTTTGTGTGTTTGAAGGAATGAATGTTTAAAAGACCAAGTCCTAGAAAGCTCATTGCTGTCATGTCCACTGCAGATCCAGTGTGTGATTTATTTTTGACATAGATGGTGTTTGTGAGTTTCTTCTGCTAATAAGCCAGCTGAGCAGTAAAGCTTGCAGTGCTACTATGTTGTATTCAAATGTATTTTCACTAAATAAAAAAGGAAGAATGAAGATATTTTATTTTGAGGATTTTTATTTAGAATGTGTTTGTAAAATAGTAAGCTACGGTATTTTAATGTGGCAAGAAAAGGAATATTAAGTCTCTAGAGTATAATATCCCAGATTTATTTCAGTGTTGTGCATACTTTGGGATGTTGGTGAATTAATACTCAAATTTGCAGAATCGAAGGTAAAAACAATGGTAAAGAAGATGCCATGGTGTCTGGTTTTCATCTTCTGTCATGATGTCTTTGAAAAAATTGTGCGAAAGCTTATATTGTACTGGAACTAATGTACTTTTATGTCTAAATATTATTTGGTTGCATTTTAGCTGCAAGTTCAACTTCCATTTATATATTTTTATGCTTACTGGAAAGAATGAATATACAAATCCTTATCGAGAATAGCAGATTGACCAGCAAATTAGCAATTTAGCAGCTACACAAGTTTGATTGTCTCATTTTAAGAAGACGGACTTTGGAAAATGTGCTGATTGCAGATTGGACCTCGTTAGCCAATGTTTCTCTATAAAAAAGAGAAGATGGATGTTCAGAATGTTCCAGAATCTAACTTAACTGTCTTGTACTGTTTTGACATGGAAGCTGCACTTCGTGTTCTATAAGTCATGAGAGTTAAAAGAAAAATTTTAGAAGTGCTGATCCTTTACTTCAGGCATACTCGTGGCTTAATCGCACCCATTTTTAGGAGTAAGAGTTCAGATACTATTTGTACCCATTATGCCCCTTGACTAAATATAAGACTTCCTTTTAAATGTCTGCTGGGCCATTCTCTCGTTAGAAATGAGTCACTGCACTTACCAAATGTCATCCTCATGAGGTAAGCAGGTGATCCTATTTTCTTTTAAATTGACAAACCACACTTGGTGGCTTTACAGTCTGCATGCATAG
This sequence comes from Taeniopygia guttata, assembly GCF_048771995.1. NCBI lineage: Eukaryota > Metazoa > Chordata > Aves > Passeriformes > Estrildidae > Taeniopygia > Taeniopygia guttata. The sequence continues at coordinate 26,993,926 of NC_133063.1, forward strand.
CCACCACTTCCTGATATTTAACCTTAAAAATCTGTTTTGTTCTGATCAGCTGTCTCTGATCTCAGTGTTTATTGATCCTTATCATAAAGCATAGAAGGTGCTGGAGATTATATTCTAATTGGCCCAGCAATTTTTGGTTCAGTGTACGCTTGCAAATTAGAATTTGAAGCCCAGCATATTCACAAAGACCTCTGATACACACTGCTTAACATATTGTCATGTGCTATATGCACATGCAGTTTCCATCTGTCTGTGTGTGTACTTCCTCAAGTAGGTGGTATATGAATACATTTGAGAGATATCCAAGTTTGCAATGGCATCTTCAGAAATCTAACAACAGTTTTTCTTTTAAGGTACCAGAAATTATGCATTTTGCTGGGAATACTTACTGTGTCAAATAACATCACTTTTCCATCTCTGTGCAAAGGGAGAGTATTTTTAGCTGCATTCTCTTTTCCTTTTTTCATTTTATCTTCAGAGAAAATACTTTTGGTTGGCATTGCATACAGTGAAATGTTTTGCCAAGGCATATATAGAAAAACACAACTTAAAAATTACATTAGGCTATGAAAACAAACCGTTCAGACAAGAGTGTTTAAATATGGTAAAATAAATATATTTGATCTGGAATTGCTGTTAGAGAGTAGGCTACATGTAGTTACTAAACTGCAGTATAACCTGAGATGTTTTATTTGAATCCTGAATGTAGTACAATACACATTTCTTAGTATATCCTGTTGCATATTAGAATATTAGCATTATTTTCAGAACTGGATTGCAGAGTCTGATTTCTGATTGATCTAAGTTATCTGGTATGTTGTTACTTCTGCTAAGAGATCAAGTCAGATATAACATAGTGGATTATAGTTGCTTCATGGACCAAAACCAGTGTTGTGATATCTCCACAGCAACTGGTCATAGAGAACTTGATGGTATTCCCTACTTTGCTGAGAACATCTCAGTAACCCTGTGTGGAATTTTAAGGCTCTTCGTTCTTTGATGATTATTCAACTTAAATGTAGAAAATTAAGTGCAGAATAAATACTCTTTTTCTTTTTACTTTAGAAAAACAGTAGTGTCTTAGTGAGATTTCTGCCATTACCGGTATTTCTTTTCAACATAGTCTTAAGTCATGTGGAAAAAAGAGTGAGATAGAAGAATTTGACTGATGATTTTCATGGTGGTATATATAAACACAGGAGCGTGAACAGCTCCAAAAGAATCTTCTGGGGTTGAGTAAGTGAATTGAATAAGTGGCAAATAAAATTCTGTGGTCAAAAGCATAGAAGAATTGTGGCTTCTAGAAAAGAGCCTTAACTTTATGTACACATGAAGACTGAATTAATATGGCAACAGCATAGAAAGAGGTATTAGAGATACTCTGAATGCCTGAAAAATAAAAGGGCTTTTCCATATAGTGTCAAGTTAGTGCTTAGTTTGGATCCACAGAGTTGGTCTGATTTTGGGCATTACTGGGCATAAGTAGGGAAACAGAACAATTATAATTGTGCCAGGATGAATACATGCTGATCCAGAAGAGTATTATGTTCTGTTCTGATGAACGTCCTTAGGGACAACCTAGTAGAATTCATCATATTAGGTGCCAGAAAAATCAAGTGATCTGAAAATCTTCTTGAAGTGACATGATTGAATAAAACAGGACTTTTCAGGTGAAGACACAGGAAAAGGAGCAGGACAGGACGGATGTCAAGCTCTAGTAAAAGATCATAAGTATTGTGAGGAGAATTATTAGGAAATTAGTAGTTTTCCTGAATACTAGATCTAAAGGCATCAGGACATCAAATAACATTGTGAGCTAGACAGTGATAGATTGTTTTGTATCACGTGTTTGCGTGGGAGGTAGAACCACTGGAGGCGTGGTTTCAAGATGTCTGCAAGTCATGGCCAGAGGGAATCTGAGGAGAGGACATTCAAGAGAAATGAACAGTAGGTTTTGCTCATGTATCCTCACTAGGCTCCTGCTGTTGGAGTGGAAAGAGGTTGATTTGGAAAGATGTTTGGTGTCTCTCTGTCGGTGTTAAGGATTGTGTTTGCTCTTGATTCTGTTCTTGATTCTTGTCTAGAGCACAAGTCGTATGAGGAGCAGCTGAGGAAGCTGGGGATGGTCAGCCTGAAGAAAATTAAGCTCATGGGGGACCTTGTCGCTCTGTACAGTTTCCTGACAGGAGGTTGTTGGTGAGTTGGGAGTAGGTCCCTTCTCCAAGTAACAAGCAACAGGCTAAGAGGAAATGGCCTCAAGTTGTACTGGGCCTTTTTAGATTGGATGTTATGAAAAATTTCTTCACTGAAGGAATTTTCAAGCCCAGGAACACTCTGCCAAGGACAGTAGTGGAGTCACCATCCCTGGATGTATTTAAAGGATGTGTAGATGTGGCGCTGAGGGACATGGTTTCATGTAGGACTAGCCCAGTGGTGGCTTTAATGGCTGATCTTGAAGATCTTTCCCAGCCTAAGTGATTCAGTGATTCTGTTATCATCCTGTAATGTCAGTACTATGCTGCTGTGAGGTTGCAGACATATTGCCACTCTTATTGCATCTTTCAATTGTGGTATTTGTTTCCCATCATCCTAGGTCTGTCTGTGCATGCCTGGGTTACAGCTCTCCAGAGAAGAATCCTGTTTATCTGGATACAGACTGTAGTGAAAGAAACTTTATTTCTCTGCCTGCTTGAAGCGGTGGAACATAGATTTTCTCTCCTTAATTAGCCTGTATGTCACCAAGGGATGAGAACCTTCTAGCACACTCTTCATTTGCTCATTGCTATGCAAGGAGTGTACCTCAGAAAGTGGTGCCTCTGTTGAATCTGCCCTTGTCCTGGCATTGTTTCCTTGCAACTTCCATCCAGCTCTAATGAGTCAACTTCATTTTGTCTGAGTGATTTTTCAGCATTCTGGCTGATATGGCCAAATTTAAGATGTCTGGGGGCTTTTAACACTTTTGTACTCCTGGCTCTTAGGAGTTGTTTATATGGTAGTGCAGGCTCTCCTGTGTTAGCAGACCTTTTTTTTCTTCTCTAAACTTACAGTTCTTTTAAAGGATGTTTTGATCTCTACTCTGCCTGGCACACAGGAGGTGCTTTGTCCTCATTTCTCTGATACTTCACTGAATTTTGTTGTTCCATTTTAAAGAGCATTAAGCAGGAACATAAATTCCAGCCATCAATAAAAAGAAATGCAGAAGGATTTGGAAATAACAAGTGAGGAGTTTGTGTAATAAGTTTCCTGCTTTTGAGAAGGAAGCTATGTGAGGGAAGCAATAAATTAAAAGCATAAAATGAATAAAATTCATGTGCAATTCATGTTTTTATCAATTGCAGTGAATTTGACCACCAGAACAAGCTTTGTGATTGAGCAAACACAATCCTTAACACTGAGAGAAACCAACTACAAAAAACCCGTAGTAATTTGCACAACTGAGTTTATTTTTACTCTTTCTCATTTTTAGACTTAAAACCCCAGGACAAACAAAAACCCCAAAAACAAATAAACAAAAGCATTTTATTTGGGTTTTCAGATTGAAATATTTAAGGAATTACAGTTTTTAGGCAGGTGATGCCATCCTGATTTTGCCACTTGGTCTGTACATCCTATAATACAACTTTACCTCTTCTACAAAAAGACTTTCCAAAGTCAGTGTGGTTAATGCTCCCAGGATGGATGAAAATATATATTTGTATAACATAGTGTTATTTTCTTTAGTAGCAAATATTTCATTTAGTAGCAAATGTTATTTGCTACTGCAAAGGAAGTTTTTAAATCTATATTTTCAGGCATATAATGTTGTGTAATGCGTGAAGTATTTCTCTTGACAGTTACTGCTTTATAGAAATTGAATCTACAGGAATAATTGAACATTTTTACTAGATTTTTTTTTTTTTTTTTTACATTATTAAAAGTAAACTAAAACTCCATCTTCTTCTGTCAGCTGGATTTCTTAGCTAAACTGTCTCCTTGAATGACTGTGGTCTCATTATGAGTGAGTCACATACTTTCTGGAAATTGCACTCCCCATTGGAAATACTGTCTTTGGACAGCCAAACTAGTAGGGGAGAAATAAGTGAGAATTACGAGATACACACCTCAGCACTGAACAGACAGTGCTCAAAACCCAAATGCACTCAGTATAAGCTAACAAAATACTTTGCTTTCAGAGTAACCAAATTGTGTTTTGTATTCTGAAATAATACCATTTTTTAAAAATTAGTACATTAGCCGTGGATCAACTAGATGTAGAAATTTAACATTTTACCTGCTTATTAAGGGAGAACATTGGAAACATAAAGAGTATCTGACACATTAAAAGTCAGGTCCCTTCCAAAGGGTTGACAAGACCGGTGCAGCAGGTGCACATATGCCCCTGCTCTCAGTGTGAGCTTCTTTAAGCTTTGAATTCATCCCATTCTGGACAGGTGCGATAAAAGTCGACAGAATATGGTGTTACCTAGTTTTGTTCTTTGAGTAGCCATGCTAGCTTTCAGGTTTTTTCATATTTACTTGTTTTAACTACCTGAATGAACAGTCTTACTGTCTGTACATGATAAAAGCTGGTCTTGTCTGGGAGTGAAATGATGTTTGTTTCTCTTTTTTTAGCGAATGCATTGTTTGGTGAGCAGATAGGGAGAAAAGGGACTGATTCAGCTGTAGCATTCCTTGCCTGTGTTAATATTTGTGAATTAGGTGCTAAATTCTCAGCCTCTATAACTTGTGCTGTGTGTATTCACCCAGTATTTTCCTCTTCTTATCTGCCTGGTTTTCATATAATTTCAACACATCCTTATCCAGCATGTAAGCACTTGAACTTTTGAAATCTTGCAAGGGAAAGCAGTAATCACAGGAAACATTATATGTTCTTATGATTTTTTTTTTCCCTAATAAAAAGCTGCATCTTCATTTTCAAATTATTCCCCTTGCTCTTAGTTGGATTTTGCATCTGAAGAATGTTTTTTGTGGCTTTTTGTGCCCCATGCACTCCATCCTTTCAGGAAGGAAGAGGTGATGTTGTTCTGAAGGCACATGAAGGATACTGTCACATCAGGATAGTGACACAGGGAATTAGAACACTGATAGCATGGTAGATGCTGCAGGAAAGAGCACCATGGTTAGATCCCCCAAAATAGAAGTAATTTTGAAAGTAGTGATGTGTATTCATCATTTGATAAATACTAATGTGTTAATGCAAGAAACTGTCATAAGCCAAACTGATTCTTACAAATTGTATCAAGTGATGAATTCTGGGAATTTAGTGACTGCACATCTAATGCAGTCAGGCATCTTTTTAGGCTCACATGAACTAAAAATGTGGTTATAAAAGTCATGTAGCATTCTACAAATCACAGATATGTAACATATCAGTGAATTTATCTAATCTGCAAAGAAGCAGCAGTGGCATTATATTGTTGGGGGGCTGTGTGTTTTTATGATTTTACAATTAGAAATATTTTTAGATCTTTGCAATTCCTAAGTTTCTACCAGGACACAAATTGGCTGGAAAATTGAAGAAATATTGTTTACTTTTCTTTTAGAATTTAGGTGAAATAAAGCTGATGATACATAAAGTTAATGCCATTACTGTAGACAACCCTCTTTCTGAGCATAAAATCAGATACAACTTTAGTTGACCTGACAGTGCATTTGCACTAAAAACTTGGTACTGTCTTCTGTAAGTGGTTACAGGAAGTGACAACTCCTGAGCTTGGTGGCACTGGGTGAATATTTTCCATTTAGAAAATGACATTGTTGGAAATTAAAATGAACAACATCATTTCACATAAGAAATGCCTTCCTCTTTCTGCAAGGTTGAAAGTTGAGTTGCTCCCATGTTCAACCTCAGTCAGCAGTGCTGTCATTGATGGTGTTATCATGTGGACCTGGCTACAAGGTTGAGCAGCCTGAGCAGTTCTCAGCACTTAAAGGGCGAGAAGGGCTTCCCACAGGCCTGATTAAGCAGCAGCATAATTCACCAAAATTTGCAGGAGCAAAGAGCTCCTTCCAAGCACTCCCTCAGCCGTTATGAATGTTGTACCATATGTGACAGAATTAATGCACTGTCAAGTTTATGTAGATATGAAAGGTCATGTAAGATCTTGAATTTAAATTTCTACTATCTCTAAAAAAGAATAGTATTCTGAATTCTACCCCTCCACCATGGTTCTGACATTTAATGGTTTTGTGGCATTTGAGTGATGTTTTTTTTTAGTATATGTTACCTTTTTTCCTGCTTTTCTAAATAGTAATTGAAACAACGCTCAGCTCCATTGGAGGTTAAAAATAACTTTCAATTTAGTAATTTTATGTTACATTTTCAGCATATCAGGTTAAAAATATGAGTACCAATGCTGTCAGAAATACTGTAATTTAAAAATAATGATGATTTGGTTAACCATGATTTTTATTCATTCGTTATGCATATTCCCATTCTGTATGCTGCTAATAGGTGTTAGATTGCTCTCAGAAATTGTGAACACTTTATTTGTGCAATTAAACCTGGTTTTATATTCAAGTATTGTAAATACAGTGGTAACCAACATAACTGGCCTATGAGTATTTCTAGAGTGCTGCATCCAGGAGTTTCATATATTTAATTTTCATTGTGATTTTCACAGATTTTGTCATTCACGGAATACACATAGCTATGATGAAAGTGAATATAACTAATAAAACTTAATGTTTAAGGGATAGGGGGGAAAGAATGGTGTTTACAGAAGATTAAACATACCTGAATTGCCATCAAAATGTGTTTTTACATATAGCATATTTTGAAATATTCCCCTAAGTATTAATATTTATGCTTACAGTTCCCAAAAATTGAATATACTTTAAGTCTTAACTCCTTGGGATTTTAAATCAGCCATTGTAAGCATTATTCTGCTGTGATTCCTTTCCTTATTAGCTGCTTGAGTAAATTCACAGCCCTTAAACCATGTTATTTACAATAACCCTTACCACTTAGCTGGGTGCATCTACTGTTAGTAAAGGTGCTTTTATTTACCATAGTTGTGCAGTTACATGGTGACAAATCTGACCTCTTTTATTTAATTATTCATAAAGTAAGTTTTATATCAGGATTATATTCACAGAGTCCAAACAAAAAAACCCAACCAACCAGACAAAAAATAGACAATGTTTCAGTATGTCACAGTCCAGAGACTGTGAAGACAGAAACCCTTTTAAATGATGATGAGTCATAGGGCCTGTTCCATTTCCAAAAACATTCTTTTGTACTTCTGCACAGAACAAGATAAACTAGGTTATACTTAAGTGACCATTAAAATAATTTGACTTGCATTCTTTAAAAGAACAGAAAAAGCCTTGTAGCCTTTTCTTACAGATTTACATTTGTGTATTTTTTCAGTAAGTCACTGCTAAGTCAATAAAGAATTTGCTTAGAATAAAGCTATAAACCAGTACTAAATGACTTATTGATATTTGCATAACTAAACATATACTAATTGAACCTTGGAGACTATTTTATGCTTTTGCGAACATTATATCAAATTTAATATAAAATTATCATGGAAAAATATATTTTCAAAGCACTCTATATATGTAAACAGCATTAGTGTTGAATCCTAGATTGTAAATAGTGAATAAGTAAACATTTTTATTAGCACAGTAACAGATAACTTGCCATGTTTCCTCCTGAAGGATTATTGCAGAAAACTTCTCTGTTCCTTATTCAAGTTTAAAATTGCAAATTCCCCTGGCTTGTCATTTTAGCATGCAGCCTCATTTTCCACCAGTACCTGGCCATAGGGCTGCATCTCCTTCTCTGACCTTTGTCTCCTTTATTTAACTGCTCGTTGAATTGTCAGCTTAGATTTTGAAGAGTACTGTGATGGAGTTAAAAGTTGATGGTCACAGCTCTGTAATGGCATTGTCGCCTTAGCAATAGCACTGTGGAAAAAAAATGTAGATAAATACAGGAAAACTAACTTGAAAAAAAATGCATGTGCTGTTGAAGGAAAAAGGGAATTCTTAAGTTTCTAAATTCTAAATACAAAAACTAAAAGTTAAAACTTAACTTTCTGAATTGAAACAGAAAATTCAAGCAAGGTGATTTAGTGTGCTAGTGTTTAACTGTTGCCAGTATTTAGAAAAGAGCAGTCCCTTGCTGCCTGAACACCTCAGTCATGTAATTTGGTAGGGCAGGAAAAGCTGATGGTAGTTCCATTTAGCTTCTCATATTGGCTCTTGGAGCAGGAAGACTCATCACATAGGGAAGTATCCTGAACATGCTGAAACAGCAGATGTGCCACACACGTGAGAGAGAGGCTTCTAAAAAGGAAATGGAGGGAGAGGTGGGATTTTGGGTTTTTCCCTAATGTGCTGTTTTCAGAGAAAAATGATTCATTAGTTATTTCTAAATTTGTCTGAGTTGACAGGTTTCCAGTCAGAGTGCAAAACTCTCCAAGACCACTTCACATATCCACACTGCCTTTTTAGACTTTAAGCCAAGACTGATATCTGCAGGTCTGCCCTTGCATCACACAGTGCAGGAGCCCTTCTTTGAAAAACACATCAGTTGTTTGTCTGCCTTTGCTGACAGGGCAGATGTTATGTATACAGATGGCTGTATGGCTGATGAGGGTGCCCTTGAACATACTTAAAAGCAGAAGCACAGGGAAGATGTCTTTCCAAGAGTATGGATTTTATCACCCCAGGCTTGATCCTAAAGGCAAAACTGATGTTAAAAGGCAGCACAGTAGGTGAATTGTGTTGAGGACCCAGCACACACTCAATCTATATTTCAGGGTTTTGTCTTTGGACTAGTTTAAGCCTGATCCCATGGAATGAATGCCCATCAACACACCTGGGTGTAAGTGCTGGCTTGGCTTGATCCGAAAGGAATTTGGTTCATGATATGAGATACCTGCAGTGGGAATCCAGGTACAAGTGGTGTGGAAAGATGGAAGTCTGGCATCAAATTGGTCCAGACTAAGACATGAATGTCTTAGGTGGACAAACACCTTGACTCCATCAGTAAACTGGAAATTTGGGTGTCTATACTCAAGAATTATTCTTCCCAGAGACACATGGCAGAGGCTGCAGCACCTGGGCTGCTGCCATTTGGCCTGAGTCTAGGACTTGAGATATTTCCCCAGAACTCTGCACAATTCTGTACTCAAAATCCTTTTACTCTACTCATTTTTTTTAGTAACAAGTAACAACACTTTGAATAGAGAAAAGCTTATCGCTGCACTGCTTAAAAAAAAAATCTTGAGTTTTTGTAGATGCCAAAGGTTTTTTTCCTCTTGAAAAGAGAATAATGTATTTTAAAGATACATTCTATGGAAGTTGCAAAGGTACATTCATACAGTAAGGTATGACAGACTCTTAAAAACATTTCTATGGACATATTTTTAAATTGTCTAGAATTCATTAGCTTTCAGATCTAAACAAAATTACAATCCTGTGTACAGAGTCCATATATGAAAATTACACAATACCTTCCATTATTCAGAATTGTTTAATTCAGGTTTAATCTCCTGACTGTTGCTGCTTCTAAAAATATTTTATATGGCACAGTATGAAAAATGATACTTTAAATTCCAGTAAGGGCTTTTTGCCTTGTAGCCAGTCTTTTTCATTTGTTCTTGCTATTGATGCATCTGTCATGATGATATTGAAAAGACTTTCACTAACTTGCATTTAATTTCCTATGTGAATTTAGGCCACTGAGCATTCAAGACCTGGGGGCTTACAGACCCCTTTAGTGTAATAGTCATTGTTTACCATGATTTTTTTGTAGATCAGAACTATGTTCCTTCAGCTGTATAATTTTATCATATATAGTTTCAATAGCACATGGCAGTATTCTCAGATTTGAAGCTTCAGCTGCATGAAGGAATCTACATCTCTTCCTGGTGGGCCTGATGGTGGTTGAAATAGAAGTAGTAATAATACAAATAATAGGTGCCATGCTTTTGCTCCCAGGCATGGTAATGGTAGCATTTGTACTAAGAATAACACGATTCTTTTTGCGAGTTTACAGTCGTACTAAGGCCTCAAAGAAAACAAATCCTAGGGATTGCCTCTAGTCAAGATACTTTTCTCTTAGTTACATATTCAAAATTTATTTTTACAAGACTGACTGATTTCTCTGTGCTTACATTTATCCATCTCTTAATTCAAAATAACTGGTATTCACTTTGAGAAGAACTTCCAAAGAATCCAATAGATTGAACTGCCAGATAGGTTTATGCAAGATACACTTTGCATCATGACAGTGCTGGGGTAAACATTGTAGAATATATCTGATGGGAATTAAAATTATGACTCTTGATCACTGCTCACATAAAATATAATTTACATCTGTGTCTCAGCAGCTGTTAGATGAATGTGCACTTCAGGGTAGGATAGGATATATTTACCTTGTGTGTTACTATTGTAAGGATTTCTTAATTAGGCTTAATTTCTTATAGGAGGTACTGAAACAGCTACAAGGAAGTATTGAAGATGAGACAATGGCATCTTCTGGACAAATTGACTTACTGGAGCGACTTAAAGGTAAATCTAGAATTATGTTTTAAGTAGGTTGATTTCTTTGTCTGTTGTTATTAGTTTGTGATAAAATTTTTGAAGTCAATTGTATCTTCTTTCCAGCGCTGACCTTGATGATTAGGCATAGTCTCATTGCCTGAACATTTTTGCTAAACATTTTAAGACACATTCTCAAGGGAAAAAAAAAAAAAGCTTCTCCATTTATACTTTTGCTACTGTAACTCTAGGATTTCATATGAATTGTGTTTGATATAACTCACATTTCTTTCTTCAGAAAAAAAAGTAACAGTTGGTGTAGTTCCACCAATTTTCTAAATTTGTTTGCATATCCTGCACTCTCCATGTCATGTTACTGGAATTGTTTCTGTCATTCTGCTAATTTATGGCCCCTTCCCTATAGCACGGGCTGGAATGTGTATATCCCGTTGTATGGGAAGTGCTAGCAAGCCCAGACCACTAACTCCCTGTATTCATCCATGATCCCTGCCACTGACCCTGAAATTTCATAGGGATGTCTATGTTTAAGAGCACTGTGATGAACAGGGTAGTCATCTGTTACATGATGGTGAAACATTTGCAGGATCTCTGGAAAACAAATTGTTAGGTAGTGGGTCACAAGGTAATTTACATGATGTTTATGCAAAACTCTGTCCATTTCTTAAGTCCTCTGGGAAGGAGGCAGGCAGGCTTTTGTAGGATACTCTTCTGATTGCCAGGATTGTAGTTTGGCCATCTGCTCAGATAACTGCTGTTCTCTAAGTCCACCATATCCATTGTTTTTGTTCACAGTATTTTTGCTGCATTTCTGTGCAAAATGCTTCAATAAAAAAAACACACGGATTTGTTCAGGAAGTAAGAAATGATCTTTTAACTTTGTGCTACTGAACCTTCAGCTCTGAAAAATGTTTGCTGTTTATTATCCAGAACTGAATTTGGAAAGCACCAGCTTCGCCGGGGTGAAGTTAAGGCCAAAGATGTCCGTGCGCTCATATGGGAGCCGGGAAGGGTCCGTGTCCAGCCGCTCAGGGGAGTGCAGCCCAGTCCCCATGGGGTCATTTCCAAGAAGAGGCTTTATGAATGGAAGCAGAGAAAGCACTGGTTACTTAGAAGAGCTAGAAAAAGAGAGGTAAATTTATTTGTTATTCCTCCAGTATGGATTGACTTTGATCTTAATGTGGAAGTTTACTGACACACTTAGTATTTAGCTGTCATGAATATGGTTTTGATCAGTACTGTATTTACCTATCATTAACCTCGACAGGTAAAAAAACAGGAATCTACATTTTCTTAAATGCATATGCAGAAAAATACTTTAAAAATCATCAAGTATCTTTCAGTTTCTACTGCTTTTTCATTTGTGCATTTCATTGTTACTCTTTGTTGGCTGAAGGGTTTTTTTGTTTTGATAAGCAGGTTGTCATTGTCTGACATATATTTAAGTAGCAAGGGTGGAGCGTTCTTCCATATCGCCTCGCCGCTGCTGCTAAATGCTGAAGCTGTAACAAGATGATGGTGAAATAGTTTTCTCTTGTTTCCAAATGGTTGTTTAGTACATAATTGGTTTATCAATTATTTACTGTTAGCAGACATTTACCTAGTGACTCTACTCTCTCAGCAAATGCATCAACTAAACAAAATACATGTTCTTATCTTCAAGATTTTGTTCCCATCAAATGTTGGACAAAACATTTGATGGGAACATTCCCATCAAATATATTGCCAAAATCCAGGAATTTCTTTTCTTGAAAGGCAGTGGTACCCATTTATAGGAAGAACATACTTTCAAGTCACAATACAGAATTGTAGCACTTTATCAGTCACTTACAAAGGAAATGCACAGTAAGAGACATGCAGCTGTTTCCACTGAACCCATCTTTATTTCTTAAAATGAATCTGACTGAAATACCAGATGTTTTCAGAAGCTTGTCTGCAAGACAGGGTTTCCTAAAGATTCTGTCCTACTTAATGGATGGGATATCAAGCTATGGGCTGCAAAACCAGATAAATTGCAACACAGTATTTTTATGCCTAGTAGACATTAACTAGCAAAAAAATCCAGTTTGAAGTTGCAATAGAAAAGCTTTGTGGGTAACGAAAGTATTGTGGATAGCCCTCTAGAAACCCCTCCTCTAAAGGATTTTCTCTGGAGTTCAGCAAAATTTTTGCAGCCAAGACCTGAAAGGACAATACTTTTATCCCAAGATCCAGGTCCCTGGTGGTTTTGGTCCTATCAGCAGAATGAAAGTAACTTCCCTGGGTCCATACTGAGCCTGTTGTAGCAGCCACTCAATTTTTTATCTTCCAGCCAGGACCACCACTAATGACACTTGTTCTATTGCATAAAATGTAGATTTCTGAGGAGCTGTATAAGAACATTTAGGAATTTGGGAATCTTATCTGCTTGCTCATCTCAGTCTTCAAGAGTCTGATTTGTTTGTTATTTACTGTCTTAAAAAACTGTGCATTTGTTTGTATTATTCCACTGCTGTGTTTTACTACAGATGATACTAAAATCTTTAAACATAGTTGGAACTTTGAGTGCGGTTCCAGTGAACTCCTGCTCACTTGGAACACGCAGCGTTTATAGCAGCCAGAGTTCTTTAAGGTGATAAGCGCCTCTGATTTATGATCTGTGATCTTTCCCCATCCTGGTGGATTCTGAGGTGATTGTTCTTAGGACATTTTTCTTGGCAGTGAAGACAGCTTAGGCAGTAAACCAGCCTGTGTTCCAAATAACGCTGTAGAAAAGGGATGAGGATGTTTTAATTACAGAGTAGTTTAGGCACTGTTGCTGTCATAGCTGATGGAGTAAATATTTGTGTTGATGGAGAAGATGGATGTATGGAGGCATGGCTAGATCACATCTGGCTTCATTATTAGTAAAATGACAGATAATGCAAAACTGCTCTGTTCTTTAAGCTGTTTCAGGGTACAAGTGGAAGCTTGTAAGGCATTGATTAATTTAGCTACCCTGGGTAGCTAAATTAATCACAGCTTGGGGATGTATAGGACTGTGCATCTAAAACCACTGCCATTTCTAAAAGAAAAAAAGAAAATTAAACACTTATTTTCCTGTGTTTTGTGTATGAACTTGTTTGGCATACTTACTAAATTTCTGTGTATTTAAATGTATATATTTGCTAATCAGTTTTGGATTTTTGCACTTAAGCAGGCTTTCAAGAATGTGTTGAACTTGACAAGCCTAAAATAATTTAGAATAAAATAACACTTTCCAGAAATATGCAGCAGGAGACCATTTCCATTCAGTATTTTAACATGCTGGTACAATATATGCTAATTAAGGGCAGCAGTGTTTGTCTGAGGACTAAATGATGTATTAAGATATTTACAGCAATTTGGTGGGCACCTGGCATCCAGTCAGGGTCAACCCACCACTTGACTGAAAGTGAACTTATGAGAGGAAGACAATTTATCAATTGATTCTCCTGCTAGAATAAAGATGAAATTATTGGCACGTATCTCATTTTCTTGGCTCTCCTCTAATTCCAAAGTTTAAAAAAACAAAGAGAAAAATGGGAAGTGGCAGCACTGTGCTTTTAAATTGCCAGTTCAGAATATTCTAATCATGAAATATCTCTTGCTTTCTCTGACTATTTCAAGGTATACTTGATAAGATCATTATATCAACAAGAATTTTTTTCAGAGTCCACTGCAGGTTAATTTTTTTGTGTGTTTGCCCTTGGCAATTAAACAAATTTAATAATCTCACATTTTTAAATTCTGTAATTGGCCACTAAAGATGACAGTCTTCTGTGAAATTTTATATATTTTATATGAAAATGCTTGTATGCATTCTTTATTGCTTCTGGCTTATGCCATTTCTTTTTTTATTTCCTTTATGTTGATTTGGATCATTTTCTATCTTGTGGCTTCTTTCCTCCATTGTGCTTTCTCCTTTTGGCTGGCTGGTAGAACTGACCTCGAACTTTACAGCATCAGCAGTGCTTTTCAAGATTTTATTTTATCTCCCACCAGTTGGAGTCAAAGTATTAATTATAGTTGTAATTTATATAATACAAGTAGAGTAGCATATAGTTTGTTTCCCTTTCCCTTTTAGCCAGGAATAATATTGACATAATCATGCAGAAAATACTTGAAAAAGAAGTCAAGAGTTTTCTGCATTCATTCAGCTTCCTCTATTGTTGGGAGCTTCAAAAGTGCCATGTAAGAGGTCTTTGAAAAACCCACCCTTCAGAAGAACAGCTCAAATTGAAAACATTTTGTTAATTCATAAAAACAGTGTAAAGTTCCAAAAGCTTTCTCCATTTGCTTTGCTGAATTCTCAGTGAACTTGACAGGGTATGACAGAGAACAGAATTTTCTCTGATGCTGTGAAAGTCCTAATGTAAGCATCTTAGAGGTATAAAAAAGGTGAAATAACTGCACTGGTTTTTTCCATCTTGTTTTTCATGACCAGTAGCAGCTCTTCCACTCTAAATCCTCTCCTAACACTGAGAAGTTCCAGGAGGCAGAGAAGCAGCTGTACTTCTAGTTGGAATAGTATCTGAGAGTGATGTTAAATGGGGGGAGCAGCTTATGAGACACATCTACAGAGAACTGCTGCTTATTGCTGCTTATTTTCATGGAAACTGAAGTGCTGCCTGCTGTAGTTGTAGCAACCCTTCAGGTTCTGTGCTGGGAGAACTTAAAGACTGCTAAAACCTGAATTCTCATGGAGCAGTGATACCAAATTAGTAATCCCACATGAAGCATCACTTCAGAAAACAAAATGACTATATTAAATTAAACAAGTCACCCTCGGGTTATGCATTATGTTGTTTATGCAGCATTGATGGTTCCTAAGTTATTTTCTTGCTTCCAGCATCTATTGGGCATGACAAAACAGATTGAATGACACACTGTGTCACATTCTGAATACCCTACATTTCCTAAGAGGAACTTAATCACGTGTTTACGTAGCTGAAAGTAATCCCTCCAGTTTCTGCTACCAATTCTTTGACATCCAGAGGAAGAATTAGTTAGTCCTTTCACATTTGCAAGTCCTCAAAAGTTAAAATACTTTTTATAAGGATTGCATTAATTGTGCTTTTGCAAATTTTATTCCACAGCCTGGACACAACTGGTGCCTGGGCACTCAAGGTGGTAAAAAGGGAAGCCACGCAGAATTGCACTCTGTCCAGAGATTAGGCACTAGGGCTGTGTGACAAGAGAATGGGCAGGTGAGAGGCAAAAAAGCTTCCTCAACGAGCTTTCCCCAAGCACCATCTAGTAGTTTCCCCTTCAGTGTGTCTTAAGGACTTTAGGAATTTCTGCCAGCCACATCCTTCTGACTGAAGAATTACTGCTGTCCTGTGATAGTGCTCCAGTTACCTGCCAAATTATGGTAATTGTTTGTTACTTCTTTTCAATCATTTTTATTGTAAACCTTGTCATCCTTGAATCTGTTTCAACGTGACTGTTTGATCAAGTCTGGAAATTTATGTCATTTTGTTCATGTTTACAAACATTTAGCACTCTTAGATGTGTGTAGTTTTCCAGTCTCACATTCAAGGGGAGGGATCCTCTAATTTAATTTTCCATTTGCAGGCAGGCCAAGCCACTTGTATAGGATATGGAATAAATGTTTGAATCATCAAAATTAGCTTGAAATATTTTAAAGCAGGAAATAAGTCAGATTCTTTTAAATACAAATTTTAAAATTATTTCTTCTTTATTCAGTGTGGAAGATTAATTACCTTCTCAAATCATGTCTGTGATTCATTATCAAAATAGTCAGGGGAAATTTGTACTTTTGCTGTATGCTGTGTAATTGTTCCTTAATGACTTACAGGAATTATTCATAATGTGTTTGTGTGCTTTATTAAAGGTTCATTTGCTCAGAACTGCTGCAGCCAGGGAAGGATGCAAAAGTTAAGGGATGGGAAATAATACTGGGCAAACTTGTATGCAGCTTTCTGTCTTCTGGCTAAGTGTTGGTTTTGTCATCTCTGTTAATGAGCAATATGAAAACATCAGAAGGAAGAACAGTACTCACAGAAAGCATTAGAAAGAAAATAATAAACTTGTATTAAAAAAAGAAATGGCTTTTCTGTTTATTCCTACTAGCCAGATTTTGCTGAAAATTTTTAGTATATATTTTGAGGAGTATTGTAGACATGAGCATTATTTTAGTATATTCATAAGATTTAGAATTATATAAAATTCAGTTCTTGAAGGATTGATAAAGTAGTATGTGAAATTTTAAATAATTATTTTCCTTGGTAGTCTGCATATATTATTAGTTATTACTCAGGTATGCAGTATGCTTATGATACCCATTTAAAATATATTTAACGGCTGTAAATACAGCTTGTCTATAACATTTGTGGAAAATACTGGTTTAAAATATTTTAGACGCTCACAGAAATGGCTTATTTTGTGTGCTTTACCCATAGTTTTGCTATGGGTGACAAAGCAAATAAAAGGACAGTGCAAAGGTGAAGATTCTCAATTCAGTAATTCAGGATTGAGGGTTGTACATGTTTCTTTGGCAGACCTTTTCTTAAATGCTGTTTGCACAATACAAAGTATATTTTTGAAAGAAGCAGGGTACAAGTTAACACACCACTAATAACTGGTTTTGCTTTCACAAAAGGTCTCTTAGCGTTGGAGTTTTAGAGTAGTGATTTTTAGAGAATTATGTATATTTTTCTCTCTCATAGATAAGGACCTGAAATGCTTAGCACAGATGATTGGATAGGTTGATTAGCCAGGGCCAGGGAACTGAACTCAAATGGTGCCTTCTTTAAACCTCCGGATGGGAATAAGGTGTTAATGATGAAAAACTTCCTCCTTCTGCTTTTAATAGATCTCTGTTGCTTGCGGAGCTTGAGAAGGAAGAGAAGGAAAAGGACTGGTATTATGCCCAACTTCAGAACCTGACTAAAAGGATTGATAGTCTCCCCCTTACTGAAAATGTAAGTACCTTCTGAGTGCTTGGTGAGATGTCGTGTGCTACAGTCTCTGTTTAGATGCTGTGTGTATTTCATTAATTTGGTGGCATTCTCTACTGTCACTTTAGTTCAACATTTTTTTTCATTCAGTATGTAATGATAACTTAGCTTAAATGATGCATTTCCTATAGAATTCTACACATCAAAATTCATACATATCAGTATAAATGTCAATGAAAACAGAGGAACATTGAGAAGTCATTATGACAAATTAATTGCATGTCAGTACACTTCCTTAACTCTCTTCTCCCCTGTAAAGTGATTCTATAGCTTATGCTGGTATTGCTGTAAAGTTTTACCGTGGCATCTCCAAAACATTTACATTCAAGTCACTGTTATCTGGGATAATAATGTCTGATATCCCACATAATGTAGGATTTCCTGTTAGATGTCAGCAACATGGATGTATTTGAAGTGCATCCTTCACACATAGAGTTGGGAAGGTGTGGTTGAAAGAGTCACACCTGATGAAGAATCAGTCAGCCTTCTGGAAACGGAAACAGACAGCAGAAGCACTTCTTTGGTGGGCAGAACTAACACTGAGTCATGGCCAAGCTTAGCAGAGCGCCAGAACCAAGGGAGAAGGCGTGAAAAAGGTTTTGAGGAACTTCAGCCCATTCTCAAAGCACTGTCAGCTCTGTGTCAATCTGTTGTAGATTTTAAGGTTGTCTTCTTCCATAGATAATGGAATTTAGGATTAGAATGCACTACTTAACATCTACACTAAAGACCTTTTGTGGCAATTTATATCCATTACTGCCTAGGTCAGACACAGCGAACTGACAGGTCCCATTTGGTTCTTGCAGATGATTGTCTTGTTTTGACTTTCTGAATTGACCTTGGTGAAGTCTTCTGGAAAGACTGCTCTTGGAGACCTATTTATTTACAGACTGAGTAATTGACCAAGGCCAGTGAAGGGCTTTGCTTCTGCCTCAAAATATCTTTTAGTTCAAAAGTCCTCCCTTAGGCTGTATTGCTGCTCTTGGGTTTAACACTTGTGCTCTTTTCACAGGGAGTGCAGTAGCTTAATACTTTTGAATATTTTTGAAAATGCCAATTCACATGGCACACATCACAATTTTGTTGGTATCAGCCAGATATTCCTGTAGGGAATTATAATTTCTCAGTGCTTATTTATTATATTCAGCAATTTGACAAAACTCAGGTATAGTCTGCTGGTTGAAATCATTGCATTCTTGTTTTTCTAATGCAGTCATGTTTTAAGAGAGTATTACTATGTTTTATGAAATTTATTATAGAAAAGTAATGGTTCTGCTTTTTGTTCTGAGAAATACATTGTTTACGTCAATACTATTTGCTAAATACCTTCCCTGTACTCTGGTTTCAGTTCTCCTTGCAAACAGATATGACCAGAAGGCAGCTGGAGTATGAGGCCAGGCAAATCAGAGCTGCAATGGAAGAACAGCTGGGCACTTGTCAGGACATGGAGAAGCGAGCACAGGTAGAGTTTGCCTTCCACCATTAAAAGCAAGGAAAAAAGTTTTCCTGCAGATTTATTAAATTATTGGTAATTGTATCTTTAAACTGTATGTAAACAGGGCGTTTAGTTAGCCTTTCAAATACAAAAATAGAATCAGGACATAAGAAATAATAGGGCAAGAAGTACACTCATCTGCCTGTTGTAAATAATCCTTTTGATTCAGCAGATGTAGACAATTTATCCAAGATAAAATACTTTTTAATTATCATTTCCTTACAATTTACTACCATTTTAACTTCAGAAAAGCCACTGTATTTACAACTGCTTTATTTTGCATCTTTTTTGCTGTGTTTTTTCATGCTTCTGAGTTTAGAATAAAATCCAGCTACTGTTAAGTTTCCTTAGCCAGAAAAGATTTATCAGGGGATAATATTTTCAGACAAGATGTTCAAGTAAAATGTAATTCACATACATATCTGGGAGTTGTTTGCTCTCACCAAGAGTTGTTTTGCATTCATGATGACGATATGTACATACCTAATCACATGGCCCACCGTTTGGAAGTATAAATCAGAATGCAATCATGTACAAATCATAAATTAAATAATCAGTTGGTTGCTGGTTATAAAAAATAATCCTCCATTTCAGGAAAGCAACAATTTGAATTATTTATTACCATTTATTTCTAGATGTATTAAATAACCAACTTAGTAAGATTTGAGGGTTTTATGGTGAATGTGATGATTATCAGCATTTTCAGTAGAAAATCTTTTTAGGCATTATCTCCCTTGCTAGGTTGACTCAACACAACATCTTGCTACATGAGAAACATCTCTAATTTGGTTTTACATTTAAGTTAAAGCAACTGTACTTATTACAAGAGGTAATTAGAATAGTTGTTTTAAAGTGAGTAATCTAGTGGACTTTTCAGAAAACTCTGACGGTTGAAAGTATTTAGCCATAGAGATACCCTGCAGCTGTCGGGTTACGTGTGCAGGGCTGTGCAGGGGTTTGGCTGATGTTCTCAGGCAGGCCCAGGTTCAGTCTGCTTGGGGAGTCACTGGCTGTGGTCTGGGAGCTGTAGGGCAGTTACTGAGGTTTATCAGCAGGGCTGATGCCCTGCACAGTTTCAGCTGTGCAATTTCTAAAAGTCTGTCCCCAGTGAAGGTCCTGCACAGCAAAACTCCTGGGAAAGCTCTGCTGCTGTTAACAGGCTTAAGTTAGAGGAAGACGAATTAAGCTAAACAGGCAGGCTAGGCTGCTGGCAGCATCCTAAATGCACTTGGGCAGGGATTAAAAGAAATTATTCAGACACACAACTTGGCTGTAGTCATATCACTACGTGGAAGTAATCAAGTTGACCCTGAATTTGCTTCTTCCTTGATTTTTGAAGGGTTTTAATTTTGGTGGGGGGAAGAATGCTGCCAAGATCATGTTGAAATATATTATGGGCTTCTGAATTAATGTTTGACATGGAGTCTGTCACAGCTGTTTCACTCTCTCTCTGTATGTGCGTAACACTTATATGCAGAAATTACAGTGCCTATTATATAAAGATTATTATATATAATAATATATATATTATAAAGTGATTATATAAAGATTATTGAATACAAAGTAACTGCTTCTGCATGTGCTTCTTGTGAATTTATCTGGTATTCCTCTTGATTTCATTCTGCCAAGGACCAATGCCAAAAATGTGTAGAAGCTCACTGATGTGCAAATACATAAGAGCAATTTGTGCATTATTTCACTGTGATCTTTAAATGTGCAAAATGAAACATTTGTATTTGGCAAGGATATTCAACTTGGTAGTTTTACCATTTTCTTTCTGCTCAGTATTTTCTTTCCACCCAGACTGATTGGGATGCACGATACTGTTCAAAATGCAGGCTGAAGGGAGGGAACATTTCAGCCACATAAAGGTTGGCATTGCAGACATCTTGAATTAAGAGTCCCAGAGATTATTCTGTGAGAGAGTTGATAACCTGCAGTTGCCCAGGTTGCACTTTTGCACTTTTCTGTAGCTGCCCTTTCTCGTGAACCTTTAAACAATGGCTTTCTCCCATTTTTTGTGCGGCATGATTTGGCTTTGTTTCCTTCTGAAGCAAATTAACTTAGCAGCTCACTGTTGATGTCTTCTATGAAGATTGTTCACAAGCACATGCCCAGCAGTTATTCAGAAAGATGGATAAGAAGGCTGTTGGCAAATTATTTCAGCTAGTTTAATGGTTTAAACTAACTTCTAAACTTGTAGCTATTCTCTGAAGCCAGTAACTTCACATAGTAGTGCTTACTTGAAAAAAAAAAGGAAAAAAGCATTAATGATGTTTTATTTTTACTTTTCTTATTTCTTCAAAGGTTGTAGCCAATGTATGTAGTAATAAGTAATAGCAAACTTAGTTTCTGTAAGATATATTTTAAAATACTTGAATTCTAAGACTGAATTCATGTTCACATAGAATTTATTTTTCCTTCAAGTCAGACCAAAAAGGATCTATTTTTTGGAGGTTAAGAGTTCCTTAAAATCTTACGTTAAATTACCATTCTTAAAAGAATTTATCCCAAGATCTCTAAAAGTTTGCTAAAACAGCAGACCACTAAAGATAAAAGAAATTTAGATCCTGGAGTTTCACACAGATAAAGATTTCAGTACTGTTACATTTATATGATGGTCTTGTATGTATACCAAACCATTAATGCATTTGTCTATTCTTTATGTTTATTTTGGAAAAAAAACCAACCAGACAAAAAAGGCAGACAACATTTAAAAAACAAAATGTTATTCCTTATTTTTTCTTTCTATATAGTGATTATTTTTATGTCACTGTGAGTGTGGAGGAATTTTATTTTTGTTTTGTTAGACACATTTCTGGGACAGTAAAAGCCAAATAATTCATAACTTCAAAGCTAAAGTTACTTTCTGCAAATATTTTATGTTAATAAAAATTACAAGTAAATATAATAATAAATAGGAGTGTAGTTGAACAAATAGAAATCAAAGGTGATATTGCTCAAGTAGGTTCCAAAGTTAAAAATGTCGTTGCTTGTTCCATTGTTTTGCCCATTTGCCATTAGACTCTACCTCTTTGTGGAAAGAAATGCATCCCTTTTTTCTGTTTCTACAGTGTTTGGCACAAAGTACGGTCCTGGTTAGTGGAACTCCCCAGTTTCCCTGTACTAGAAGAAAATTAATTAGAAGAATGATCTGATGTTTAAATCCCTGAACTGAAATTGGAAAGGGTGGATAGAATTCCTGTCCCTTTGGAGGACTCAGTTAGTAATACTTGACAAATCATTGAATATTTAATTGTTTCCATCTGCACAACTTTTTTTCCCTGTGTTTAGGTGCATATATGAAGATATTCAGATATTCTTGATGCCCCTTATTGGCTATGTTGGTGGTTACACAGAAAGAAACTCAATTTATGGGAAATTTTGGGGAGACCTGTGTCTTTTGAGTGCTTAAAAGGGGATCTGTAAGAAACTTTTTATCGGGGAATAGTCATAGGAGAAGGAGTGATGGCTTAAAATTAATGGAGAGTTGATTCAGATTAGGTACAAGATAGAAATGTTCTGTAGTGGGAGTGGTGAAACACTGGAAGAGGTTGTCAAGAGGCAGCAAGGACCTCATCCCTGGAAGCATTCAAGGTCAAAGAGGGCTTTCAGCAACCTGACTTGCTTGAAGATGTTCCTGCCCTTGGCAGGGGCTTCGGAGTAAATTATCTTCCAAAGTCCCTTCCAACCCTGACTATTCTATAACCGTATAAAATTCCAGTAATTCTTAAGGACAATGAGAGAAGTATTTTATCAGTCATGTGTCTGGTCACCAATGTATAGATATTCCCAGAAATATTTTTCTATTATCTTTCTAATACTTACAAACTTCTTGAACCAGGAGCAAAGGGTGGGATAAAATATCTGTTTGCCTCTGCGCTGAAGCTTTTATGTTTTCCGATACTTTGTTTTACAAAATCAAATCAAATTTATAGCTTAAAGTCACAGCTTTCCAGCTCTACTAAATGTTGATGCTTATGGTATTTTCCCCACAGTGCTTCTGATGTGTGTTTCAGTAATTCATATTTTGTGATAAGACTTTAGTTTTAGTTTCAAAATTTTCTAGATAGCATTGTGTTTCTATTGCATGTGCATCTTCTGGCATTAGCACCTTTTGAAAGTCCATCTTATTTCCATTTTCAGGTTATAAATATGTCAAATAAGGTTAGTTACAATGATGATCTTTGCAGTGTCCATTAGATTGCTTTTCTAGTATAGCATTGTAAATGTTAATCAAGTAAAGGCATCAGAACATTTTTCAACAATATGCCCATTTCACAAATCTATCCATAACACAAAAAATATTACTTTAATGAGTTTAATCAGTTTGGTCTTCTGCCTACATTTAAAGTCAAATGTGAATTTATTAAATTATCAAGGTCATACACTTACTGTTTTACAGACTGATAATGCATCCTGTGCTTCACTGTACAATTTGTGTGGAGTACGTGTATCCTGTTACATTTGGAGTCCCTTAACATTCCCTTTTCTAACCGCAGAACGGTTGCAGTGGGAAATGAGTAGCAACATGTCTGTAAAAGACTGATTCAGAGATGTCTGTAAAATCCCAGATAAACCAAAGAAGCAGTATGTAGATTTTTTTATATCTATATATAGATACTTAGCCTGTTAAAATCTTTGAGATTTGTAGGAGAGGAAAATCTCCGAGGTTGGACATAAGTAAAATCCTCAAATCAATATAGCAACTGAATGTAATAGAAATCTGTCAGGGTCTCATACCTTCAAAGCCACTCTGCAAATGAAAATATCTCTCAGATCTCTGTAAGGCAAGTAAAATTCTGATATTTGGGATGAAAGTGAAATAATTTGAATTAAATGTCAGTTTCAGAAACAGGAATATTGTACATGTCAAAGGGAGCATTTTTTAATAGTTAAATGGGTGCTGTGTGACGACCTATTACATCCAAACAAGTATTCAATGTTATTAAAACTCCAACTACTCCCTTCTGTTTTGAATGCTTGCAATCATCCCTTTCATTACAAAGAACACTTGAATTACTGCATGTAGTACCTGCTGCATGTACCTACTGAAGCAGGTTTGTTTCTTAGTCAGCAGTATCTGCCAAGAACTCTTCATGCTGTCACTCTGTACAGTAAGTAAAAGGAGTTTTTGAACAAAATCAAATGTGAAAATCCATTCATTTCAGGCAAGGGTGGCCAGAATTCAACAAATAGAGAAGGACATTCTTCGTATACGACAGCTCCTGCAATCACAAGCAGCTGAAGCAGAGGTTAGTGAGCAATAACTTGCCTATTTTTATTGTGGTATGTATATTTTCTCTAAAAACCCCAAAGTACTTGAATAAATGGTAGGCAGGATTATTCTCATCAGCTGTTGATGTCACAGTTAATCAAGTAGTCAATATTCTTAGACTGTTACTTGCTCTGTTTCTAAAGAACTGAGAATGGAATACTTGGATTAGTCCTCATACTACTGCAGAGCTTCTATCAATAATCATATGTAAGTTAAAAGTTTACCTTGAAATTCCATTTAAAATGTCAATATGCGACGTGCTTATGAAGGCTGTGTCCTGGTTTTATAAATAATTAAAACAATTAGTTGTACATGGCTTTGTAATTATGAATCTGTGATAAGCAGCTTCATGGTTTGCTTGTCTTTTAAAAGAGATAAGATGTAAAAAAAGGCTGAATAGAGCTTCTGTCAGACTTCATTATAGAAGCCTGGTATATTTTAGTGTTTAAGTACAGGGTTCTATATTAAGAAATGCAGGATGTTTCCTGTAAATTACAAAGTCCATAGCAGTAACTGCCATTGGCAAAAAGTGTTCTTGTGGAAATTCATTTAGAATGTCAGCTCCATTTCTTGTAATGGTAAATTAAATTGTGTGTTTGATGTGAACATTTTATTACTTGCTTTCACCCAAAATAGCTACAGAAAAAGCTCAGAATATCATATGAATCACTAAAGTGTGTATATTTTTCCATTTTGTAAATGCAAATTTTCCACTTGTTTCATAGTTCCAAGATTTGGGGGAAAATCAATTCTTATAAGCGATGCAGACTGTAGTGTGTGAAATTAAAGTTGCCTGGTCTATTGACATAAGTCAGTCCAGGTGTTTATAGATATTGACAGGATCTCCCTGAGCCTTCTCTTTCTCCAGCTGAACAGTCTCAGTTCTCTCAGCCTCTCTGTGTGTGAGAGATGCTCAGGACCCTTAAGGACTCCTGTAGCCTGCAGAGGACTTGTTTCAGTGAATCCATCGTAAATTCAGCTGTATTGTGCTGGGCAGGCCTGAACAGGACTTTGGATGTTGAGTGGAGAGGATGAGCCATCTCCCTGGCCCTGCTGGCGGTATGCCACTCACTGCAGCACAGGATATTGCTGGAATTTTTGCCACAAGGCCTTTGAAAGGATGGCCCAGCAGGACCCCCAGGTGCTTCCCAGCCGGACAGCTCAGGCCTGTGCTGGTGGCTGGAGTTGTTCCCTCACAGGTGCAGAGCATTGCACTCCCCTTGTTGAACAGCTTGAGCTTCCCCTCAGCCCATTCAGGTCCCTTTGGAAGGCAGCTGAACCCTGTGCTGTATCAGCTTCTCCACCTTGGGGAGGGTGCACTGAGTCCCAGCATGCAGATGCTGGACAATATTGAACTCTGTTTGCTTCCAGCTGTAGTATGCTACTGATTGCACCCCAGCGATTCCCGCAGTTCTCAGTCCACATCCCTATCCCTGACCACCTGCTTGCTCTCTGAGCAGCAGTGCAGGGACATGCTGCAGAGCAGCACTTGGCCGTGCCCATTGCCCAGCACAGGCCTGGGAGCTTTCCCAGCAAGGCAGCTCTGCTGCACCTTGTTCTTCCTTGCATGCCTGTGACCAAGGACATTCTCTTATCTCAGCTGTGTGCATTGCCCTTGTGTTCCCACCAGTCAGGGCTCCTGCTTGCCAGCCCTACCTTCTGTCCCCTGTTATTTCTGGTGTAATGCTCTCCCTGCCTGGTTGACCAGCCTCTCAACAGATAGATGCTCCATATAGTCAGATGGAGTGTTTATCTTTTACTCTGGTAGAAAAAAAAGAGCATCATTTTGAACTTACCTGAGCTGAGGGACTAAACAGTGTTGAGATGCTACTACAGAAAAAAGGTTTTGTCATAGTTTTTCACTTCTTCCACCAAATTATTTGGCTGCCTCATACACTGAAGGTCTGATATATTGAAATTTTCATATTATGTGTCTTATCTGGGAAACGTTTTGATATCTGGTTGCATAGTTACCCATTTTAGGACAGACTTACTAGCGTGCTGATGGTGGTAAAGGAGACAGTCACTAGACACACCCTAATACTTTACAGTGTGTTTTAGTCATTTCCAAGTGACCATCTCCTACAAATTCTGAAATTGTCTGGTGGTTTAGTCACACTGCAAAGTCCATATAACTGAATAATACAAACATGAGACATTTTTTCTATTTTTATCCTGTGCCTGATAAAGTATATTTCTTTAAGAAGAAATCTATGCAGTAGTGGGAAAATGCTGGAAAATTCTTTTAACCTTAGCCCAATAGTGTTTGATCCCTGTATTTGTCGTTAATACTTAGTTTTGTACCATACAGTGCTTAGTACAAATGCCAAAGATTAGCCTTGTGTTAACTCCCTACATCTGTGACTAATAAGTTGTGTTCCAGCTAATGATTCCTTATTTACTTATATCAGTAATTATTATGTACTAGCTGATATGTTAGTTTTGAAAACAAAGATTGTTTGTGACAGCACAGACTAATAAGAGAAGTACTTTATGGCCTGATCACATAAATTTGAGATACTCTCAAGTAGAAAAGAGTCAACAGAAGGTCTGAAACATATCCAGATAAGTCCATGGATATAATTAGCATATATCCATGTATTCAGGAAATGTGATGAATATATATTTATTTCAGGAGTATACTCTGGTCTGTTGGTCTGTTACTGTGCATGCTTCAAGGAGAATTTCCCATGCATTAAGCACTGGTAATAAAGAAACATTGGCTTTTGGACCTGGTAAATTGTTTATAGAGTTTATTTCTTGGTTTCTGGCGCCAGTAACCAAATTGAACGTGCTCCTTCTGTTATAAAGATCTGGTAACAACAATAATAATTATCCCAGCTTGTCTGCTGATACAGTAAGTGCTGTGGTGATGCAAGTCACTGTGGAACCCAAGTGCAATATATCTTGAAGAGTAAGACCAAATATAATGCTGCAGCTAAAATCAGCTTTTGGAAATGAATGAGCAGAGAAAATTCTCACATACATTTTATCACATTTTTAAGGTTTCGTAAATTGCTAAGTCTTGTGAATTATTCTAGAAAAAAATCAAAGTAAGTGGTGTGGTCTTCTTCCACTGTAGGGTTAGACCTGTCCAGAAAGAATTTTCAGTTGTTAGGTACAATATGAAATTATTCGAAAGGAAAAAGGAAATTTTTGGCAGTAGTGGTACAGGCCCTTCTTTCATAGTATCTATAACTTGAAAATGCTTCCATTGCACAGTGTTGCCATAGATAAAATGTAAAGGATTTTTTTCTTCCTGAGGTTATGCTCAGCAGGTTTTAAACAGGAGCATTCTCAATTATTTGACTCACAAGACTTTCTTTTGTCTTCTAATCAACTGTAACAAAATTATTTCTTACAGTTTCTTAGTTTCATTTGTTGCATTTTCCATTTTCTTATATATGTCTTATTTATACATGTATGTCTGTTGTGTTTAATATGGAGTAATGGCGATTCCTAATGAATATGGAAGTGCTCTGGCATCTCACGTTGACAAAGCATTAGGTAAAATTATGTGTAATTGGCTTTCTTAGTGGAAATAGTCAAGGTCTACTATAATTCTCTACTAATAAATACATGGAAATTAATAACTGATAATGATAATTCTTGCTGACTTTAGAAGCACTTAGAAAACTGTGGCAAGTGCGATGGAAGGAGGAGCTCCATGTCCCTGTAATCAGCACATACAGTCTCCCACAATTTTGCTGCAAGAGCAGACAAATGAACTCTGTCAAACTGACTTTCATGGTCTGATGCCAAAATTTAGCAATGGCAGAGATTACAAACCCAGCTTAGGCCTCCTCAAAAGTCATGCCTCTAAACGGGTGGTGCAGTTTAACCCAGGGGACTAGACTGCCATTCTCTGGCAGCTGTGCCTCACGAAGGGTTTACAGAGCCTGCTGCTGTTCACTTGCTCTGGTTCTTTGCTGATATGGTTGGTAGCTTGTGTATTTTCTTCCATAGGTCCTGTGTTCAGTGTTGAAAGGCACCATGAAGGAGGGACGTATTTTCAGTGGTGATATTGCCTTTCTAACCAATCTGTTAGATGAATATTAATTTATTTACAGTAATACTGTATCTATACAAATATATGTTTACATTATCCACGTGCATGGATATGTGCTATTTTCATATATAAGGAATAAATATGTTTAATAATGTTATACATTTTATTAATATAATACATATTTATAGACATACTCCATTTTCAATTAATAACCTGCTTTCTGATGCCTGTGTTGTTATTAACTCCTTTGTGCCAGTCTGCATGAAGAGGACAGCTCACTTCAAATTACTTCAGTGGCTGAAGTGGTAGGGAGTCTTCACTGAGAACTCACAGATTGGATGTTCATCTCCAGCTGATGACTCATGGGACAGTAGTTCTGCATTTCAAATCAGATAAACCCTGCTAGTAACTGTTAAAAACTGCCTTGCAAATTAGTTTGTGTGTTGAGTTGACTACATTTTGTATTGGCATGTTCTTGAAAGTGCTTAGGGGGAATGGGAAGGCATCTCATTCATAAATAGCACGTAGCAAACAAATGTATGTTTATAGAAGCAGAAAGTGTTAAAGGAGAGCGGAAACTTTTCTTGTCAGGGAATGAAATATCTGTAAATCTGATATGGATGCAGCAGAGCTATTTAATAGACACACCCCATTTTCACTACCCTGTCCCAACCCCCAGGAGTGTTCTTGGAAAAGGAGTATTGTTTCCTCTCAGGTGACCCAGCAGGTCAGAGCCTTGCTAATGAACCATTCAGATTTTCACCTCTAGGCATGTCCAGTACTGCTTTCTTTGTGCTTTCCAGTCATTTAGTGACTGGAAAAATCTGTCTCAATTTTGTCAAACCCATAATTACACTTTATTCAAGATTGAAGTGTGTTGTGAGACAGGAATTCAGCATTATACTGAATTCACCTCATGTACAGCAAGGCCTGATCTTGACTGGGTGCCCCATTCTTGTACTGACAACCAAAATTTCTTCAGTTACTGTATGAGCATCAATAGCAGTTTCATTTCATACACAGTGACAGAGAGGGTGAAAAATTAGAGATCAGATCTTAAAAAGTAGTAACATTTTGTGTCTTAAAATATTTTGAGATTTGCTTTGTGGCTTACTTATTTTCCGTAAGTGAAGGTATAATGTCAAGGAATTAGTTACCTATAGTTGTTTCCAATATTCTCATATTACTAGTTTGTGTAATATCTTGCATTTTTTACATACCTTATTCCTTTAGTTCAACTGTGTTTACACTTCTAAATTTATCCCTAGATTAATCACTTCACATGCTGATTACTGGTTTCTGAAATTCTGCTCAATGTTAAGTGAGACTCGTCTGTCTTTGATGAACAGAACAGTTACTTACGCCAGTGATACTGAATAAATTTAATCACTGAGAGTATCCAAAGATGTTCCAGGGTGTGTACATTGAAGAGAGGTATTGCTAAAAGTCAGAGATAAATATCCTTAAAGCAAGATGAGGCAGACTGCTATCCTAGGCTCTGCAGCTCAAGAACATTGCAGAGCCACATGGAAACTGCATGACATAGACCATATGTGGCTAAACAAATTAATTAAAATTGTGTTGTCTGTTAGCTAGTAGGCTCTCAGTCTGTGAATTGAAGCTTGGCAACAAAAGCAATATTTAGAAAATAATCTTCCTTTCAGCTCCGGACTTCAGACATTTCCATGGATTATTCATGCCTTTCTGAAAATCTGTAATGTTTTAAACACATTAATAGGTGACGTTTGATACTTCACGTATTTCATAACTGCTCATTTAAATGCCTATCAGCAGCAGGGAGACCAATTTCATTTTTATGTAAATGTATAAAAATCTGTTTTTCTGAAGGAACTGAAACCTGTCTGTACCAGTTTCCCGCATTAGTTAAATTTATTTTGACAAAATTTTAGATGGATCAGTATCAGGCTATATAAATTTCTTTCCTGTCAAAGTGGTAATTCCTGCACTGTTTGTCCTTGACATTTAAAAATATTCTTACAGTACAGATATCCTTCTGTTCAAGCAGAAATTATTCATCTTTGAACGTGAAGCTTAATTGAACAGTGCTGGCCGTGGTCCCCAGTAAAAGCAGGGATCACGTGCTGAGCAGAGCAGTTTTTTGCTCCAATTCTATTACATTTCTGATAGGGATGTGAGCACAGCTGGTGGAAAATGGTGCTGCTGTGTGTCACAGCAGATCCTTTGTCTTGCAGGGCTGTAATCCTCAGAGGAAATGCTTCTCTTTCATCTCACAGTTTTTTGAAGGCGCTCAGTCTCGGCTGTTAATTTTTGAGGCTCAGGGTTATGAAATGCAAAGTGCTGCTCAGTGGCTTCCTGAGGATGCAGTTTTGATGTGCTCACAGCTGAGAAAGCTTTGAATGGTAAATTGTACCTAATTTCTGTTTGTAATTTCATAAACTCTTGTATTAACAGAGAGCACCTCAAAGCAAGCATGATGCAGGTTCCCATGATACAGAGAGGCAGAATGAAGGTCAAGGAGCAGCAGAAGTCAATGTGGCAACCAGCAGTACTGGTCAGGTAAGTAGAGTATTTTGCTTGTTTTAATATACTTAAATATTGGAGACATATGATGCTTACATGTTGGTATTTAATTTACTGTATTTCATGCCTACTCATTTTAAAAAATTGATGTTTTTCTTCTTTCCATCTATATCTGGGAAATTTCTTGTATTTACTGTAAGGAAGTGTTTGAATAAAGGGAAGTATAAATATTCAGTAATGCAGGGAGCATTTTTCTTTTGTTTAAATGACTAATGAGCCTAATGGTGTGAAAGAGATAGCAAGAATGAGTACACAAAATGCACTTTCATTGGAGGTGAATTGTAATACACGAAGTGTTAGTAAATTATGGAAAATTGTTCAAATTTTCATTTTGGAAACTACCACTAAGATACTGGTGATTTTCAAAAAAAGAAGATAAGTAAATGACAGATTTATTATTAATACTATATTATCTAAAGCTTTGAAACTGAAGTATCAATGAGGTAATCTCCTGAAAGTTGACTGAAGTATCATTTAAATGCTTCTAAATAATCTTCCATTGCTCCTCCTTCTTTTATTACTGAAATACATTAGTGGAATATTTTGAGGTAGACATTAAATTCTTTACTTGTCTTTAAAAATCAATACTTATTACTTCTCTCTTTGGCTAAAAATGCTTTTATTTATTTACCATGATTATTTTCTTTCATTATTTCCAACTGTAGCTTAGACATTCCCACTATGTAATTGGGTTTTTAAAACTTCATACTACTAATTCAATAGCTGAATTCATATACAGGATATTTTTGTTACTCCAGGGAAGTAAAATTACTTAAATATTTTCAAAAGTGTCTTGTAGAGATTTATCAGAAAGAATTGTGGTTTGGCTGGAATATTTTACTTGATTAAACATTAAGCACAGTCCATAATTTTACTTTAGAAATACATTTGATCACCATTTGGAATTAAATCAAATCATCCGGATCTTACTGCGGTTCTGACTCTTAATTCTTATGACAGCTTTATTGTTTGGGAAGAAAATAGTTCACTGCTGCTTTTGGGCTGAAAGCATAATGTATTTAAATAATTGATGCATTGTTGCTTTATCATCCATCTTCAGAGAATGAATTAGGAGTTTTTTCTGGACAATGTATTTTACAGAGAAGAAGGGATTGTCATATCTTGGCAGACCTATGCAAATGGAAGGTCCATTCATAATTCAGTGAAGCCTTAATGTTGAGGCTTTGTGCAATTTTGACCTTTGCCTTGTATAAATGTATAAAACATGGCTATTCCTTCTTCCTGGTGGGGGATAGAGCCAGGGCACAATATGTGTGTTAAAACAGCCATCTGGGGATTATTTATTTTCAGTCCAAGTCCAGACACAGAAGGTTTAATGGATTGGACATAACATTTATTTCTGATAAACCAGCTCAGTATACTTAGAGCAATCACTGTTCAGTGGAGTGGAAAAAAAAAAAGTTTTCACCAAATTATTTTGTTCTAATTGGTTTTGTAGTCAGTGTTAATTGAATCCAGGATTTTTCACTTTTCAAGTGTGTCCTTTCAGCACCATCTTTCAGCTGTCTTTTCCATTGCACTCACTACTCTCCCAGTGAAGTAAAATTTTCTTTATAGCTTCATTTTGCAAGTTCTATAAAGGAATTTGTTGAGACTGTCCATCTTGTTGAGAAAATGTGTCACAAAACAGGGAAAATCACTTAGCTGGCATGGTAAATAGCAGGGTAAAACAATGAAAGATAGTGAAGTATAAAAGCCAGAAACAAGATGAAGTAGACAGGAAAAGATTTTGAAGGAGGAGATCCAGCACAGGAAGGCTCCATGTAACATTTCCATGTCATTTCCCATTTTCTTGGATGAATGACTGCTCACCTGACATTAGTTCCTTGGCATTACTCTTTACAAGCCAGTGAGAAATGTAGTTACACTTCAACTGAGCATCCTGGTAGCAGGCAGCAGAGCCATGTGATGGCTCTGAGGGAATTGGTTACCTGAAGTGAGGTTGCTATTTCTGTCTACACCATGGTGAATTTTAATAGATAGCACCCAGACTTACATTATTTTTTATCTTCTTGGATGAAACAATCACACTGAGCTTAATAATGCATAGTTTTAGTACATACATTATGTTGAACCTGTTATCCTCTGAATGTAGTTTGAAGAAATATGAAGTGACTGCATGGTGCAAAAATCTGGGAATTCATTCCCATATTCTTAGCACTGAACATTATTAAAGTGAATAATGGAGAAAATGTAGTGTGATTTTCTCCCTAAGCTTTTAGATTCTGATTTTTTCCCTGTAGTCAACAGAAAATAAGGGTTTGTTTACATAGGAAATATAGATTGGAATAAATTGTGTTAATATAAATAATTACAGCTACCCTGTTGTAGCATAAAATTCTTCTGGAACATGTATCACGTTTTCTGGATTCGAATGTGGGAGTGAAATTAGTATAATAACGTTAATGTGTTTAAATATTCCAGTATAACTAGTTTCTTTTCTGTCTATATAAACACTTTATTAAGTTACTCCTACCTGGTACTTACAGTATCTTTCAACTTCATGTTTAAGATGCTGAACTGTATGAACTGCAAAATACCTATTTCTTTCTTCCATGGAGTTATTTTCAGTGTGTTATCTTTACTGGGGAAAAAAAGTTATATTTATTAATCCAGATGCAAATTAGCCTGATAATTCTATTAACAGATTTTAGCTTTTTTAGAGGATCAAAGAGAAACTCGTGACTACCTTAGGAAAACCAAGACTGAAATCAGTTACCTATACTAAAAGTGTTCTCTAAACAAACATTTTTCATTTCCCAAAGCAGATGGGAAGGGAATGATATAGTAAGGGAAACACCACAGACAGAAAGAAAACAACTGCAAATTTAAAAAGAATATGAGTGGATAAAAAAAGTAAAGAATCTGAGTGGATAAAAAGTGGCAGAAAAAGAAAGAATGTAAAGACATGAAATTAATTAAAATAAGACAAAGATGCTGATAATTGAGTCTTGCTAATACAGCTAGGAGCATACCTAGATTCTCAGAAAACTACATCCAGTGTCGGCATTATTTTACAGTTTTCACTAAAATAACTATGCAACCACTTATAATTTGCTTTTAAAATGAACAAATTCAAGTAGAGCTATTCATTGCCCAGATCAGTTTCTTGTTACTAGTGGGTTCTTGGATACCTATTTCAGTGCACTATAGAATCTGACATAAAAGTGGAGGCTGTTTTTCTCACTTTGTCAAAATTATTATTCAGTTTGTTCCAAAATCCACTTTTCCTTGGTGAAAATAGTAATTAAATCCATTCAGTTGAAAATACAGTTCTGTTGAGACTGAATCTCAGGAAAAAAGGTTAATAAAACAAGTTTTTTTTACCTCTATATTGTGTCAGGGCAGAGAGGATCTAAGCGAAGGAAGTTGTCAGTTCATTGCTGTTGGCAGAACTGCATCATCCAGTGCAGAAACTGATTTAGCCAATGTTGTTCTGTCCCTCAGACTTTATTTTATATGAGTTGTTGTTTAAATCTGTAGGGTTCTGCTGCTCGAGTGGACCACGAGACAGCCAGTGTTATGAGCTCTAGTAGTAACTATTCTGTTCCTCGCAGACTGACAAGTCATCTGGGTACCAAGGTAACCGAAGATTACAAACCACAGGTCGCTAATGCTACATTTTTACTAATACAATAACCTCATTGTTTCTGCCAGTAGTACTAATACTATCTGAACAGTCTTGTCCATAGTAATTTTTATTAAGTTAAAATTTTAGTATATTTTTTCAACTTTGAAAATATATCAACAGAAATCTTTTTTTTTAACTTGATGATAAGAGTTGTTACAGTAAGGAACAAGCAATTCCTAGAAGCAATTGGGATATCAAAAAAACCTTGTGATGTTGCTTTATAATCCATGATGAAAATTAACCTTTTTAAGAGCGCTTCTTCAAATACTTTTGCAGAATCCAGATCCACAAAACAGACACAGTTGTCAAGAAATAGACCCAAAAAAACTAAGCCCTTCACTGCATCTGCAGATAGAAGACTGCACTAAAAAATACATATGCAGCATGAAAAGAGAGAGAAAGAAAAGGGCAAATTCATGAGCCACTGGATCTCATACTGCCTCTGGAATGTGCAGCAGTTTGGATACTGTGGGTGCTGTGCTCAGAACAGTCCTCTGGGAAGCTGGACCTATTAATTTTGCATAGTGTTAATTATTTTGGGCCTTAAAACAGTGTTACAATGTTGTCATTTCAGTCCCATGCTATATGCACATCCTAAATGGAGGTAACATCAGCTGTCTGTCTGTTTTCACTGCAACCTGTAGAACTCTACAAAGTTACGAACAGTGGGAAAGCCCTGAAGGCAGGAACAGTGTAAGACTCGGGTTTAACTGAGTTTACTCTTGGGTAGGAAATTATTGATGTTAATCCTTAAAAGGAAAAATGGTAGAGATTCTAAATGGAGGAGTACATTTACAGGTGCAAAAGAGATGAGTCTGTGTAAACAAGAGAAACAAAGAGCTTGTTTTGTTTGTTTTTCCTATAGTACATGAGCTACAACTTGGAGGCCTGATTTGGTGGCTTCTTCAACTTCATTCTCTGGCAAAAACTTAACCTTCCAAATCCAAGTAGCACTGTATTATAGCTTCCCATTGAAACATCTGCAAAGAAATGCACATAAAGCAAATTAAATTCACTCTCCTTTAAGAATGAAAGGCTTTGTTTAAATGTTACATTTGGGGGTAGCAGGAAGAGAGGATCTCCAAACTGGGATACTAGACTGTCACAGAAGTGGCTCCTATTTCAATGGGTTTTGCCATGTGATCATACAGTTTCACAGACTCTTAAGATTTGTATTGCCTCAGCAACCCTGTAGTGTTTAGAGAAGTCTGTGTTACCAGATTTGCTGTTTAATATGCCTGCTGCTGTTCCATATTTTTGAAACTTGGTATGTGTATTAATCTTCAGGCACAGTGGAATTGACACTGAAGACACCAAATAAAATCATTCATTGGTAGGATAACCAGTGCAAATATCTAATTATTAGTAGGAAAATTTGTCTAATGGTCCAAAGTCTCATTTCTTCCTTAATTACTATATTCTAGAGAAACACACATGCTGCTACTTTATGATTCCCTTTGATAGTTTTTTTATGTTGTGCTTTGACTTTGAACGTTCCTGTTTATCTTGGCTTTATGAGTTTGGAGTTTTTAGATAGTATCTAAGATCATCCTCTACATCCTGTTATTCTACTGAAAGTTGACTAGAAGAATCAAATGCATTTCTTGATCGAAAGCTGTTACTGGAAGAATGGGAGTGCAAACCAAATGGTGCCTTGACCACAGTATTACACAAAAGCCAAGGGAATCACTCAAAAATCACTATTTTTAGTAAAAAAATTTTGGGTTAATCCAAGTTAAATGAGTAATGCTGGGTTTTCATGGCATAAATTAATTTAACAAATACTCAGTATTATATGCATACTAAATAAGCATTTGTTTGCTTTACTGTTTTTAACTCTGTAAACTTGAAAAAGTATTAATTTAACTCTTCAGTTTTGCATTTGCTCTAAATAATCTGGTCTGTATAAAAGTCAGTGATCATAACAAAAAATATCAGTTAATTTGAGACTTTTTAAAGGAAAACTTTAAAATACATGGATGTCAGGTTTTTTTCAGCATGATGTAGAGTATAAATAAAGTGTAAATAATTCACGTAGAGCATGGCTTTTTAAAGAGAGATTTAATTTTGAAGATATTTTGGTTTCCCAAAATGAAACACTTTCATTATACATTTGTTTAATCTTTTTTTATGATGGAAATCTAGAAGTCTATGCTATTGGTTTTGTAGATTAATACAGTTACACACAGCTACCCCCCACTCCCAGCCATTTAACCACTAAGTGGAATTTATTAAGTATATGAATGCTGAAGTAATAATAGTGTTTAATTACATTTAAATAGCATGATTAAATTTTTCACCATTAAACAAGGGGGTTTTTTGCTCATATATTTGCTCATATATTTTTGCTCATACCATTCAAATTTTGTTTCAGTTTGGTGTGTGTTTTTAAACGTAACTATATTTTCAAAATCATTTGACCTGCAGGTGGAAATGGTGTATTCATTGTTATCAATGCTTGGTACTCATGATAAAGATGACATGTCAAGAACACTGCTAGCAATGTCTAGCTCCCAGGACAGCTGCATAGCCATGCGTCAGTCTGGATGTCTTCCTCTCCTCATCCAGCTTTTACATGGCAACGATAAGGACTCTGTGTTGTTAGGAAACTCCCGTGGTAGTAAAGAGGCCCGTGCCAGAGCCAGCGCAGCGCTGCACAACATCATTCACTCCCAGCCCGATGATAAGCGAGGCAGACGGGAAATCCGTGTGCTCCATCTCTTGGAGCAGATCCGTGCTTACTGTGAAACGTGTTGGGAATGGCAGGAAGCACATGAACAAGGCATGGACCAGGACAAAAACCCAAGTAGGTTCCGCAAGCCGTATAAAAACATTTCGAGGATATATTGAAAAGAGTGAATTTACAGAAAGTACAGCTCTAATCTGACTTCTTGTTGAATGTATGCAAGTTTTCTTATGTACATATGTGCGTGCATAGTTTCTTCTTTATTTAAGTTCAGCTACTGTTGGGAAATAGTATGTGTCACAGATATGATACCCTATTTACAAGCTTTTTATTTAAATCTTGGACTTTGCTGTGCTTTTCAGATAGTGATTCTAGTAGTTTATATTTGTAATTTGTAAAATAATATTGAAGATATACTCATTCTGTTTTACATTTTTATGGATAAACAATCCCCAATTGCTCTTAGTGCAGATGTTTAGGAGATAGCACATTCCATTTGGGAGAGGGGCAGAGAGCACAAATTAAATAATCTCCATCTATTAAAATGAACTGTTATAATAATGTTATATATGAGAATTTATAGGATTTTTCTCAGGGAACAATTAGAAAAATAGATTTAACCTTAGAGTTACCTTTGTTGCTTCTCTGACTTGGAGGCATCCCATGAGTGCAGCCTGTAGGTGTCCCTGGCAGGTGTGTGACAGAAATCAGGGTTGCCTTGTGCCTGGTGCAGTTCATTAGAGGCGGCTTCTGCACAAGCTATAAGAGTACCATTTCTGCATTATCAAGAACCTAGCTCACAAAAGTATGAACTTAAAAACTTCTGGGTTAAGAAGCAGAAGGTTTAATTAATCATTCATAAGGATATAGCACCCAAAGAAACAGAATATTATTTATTGCCATCAGAATATTTGACCATATTGATTTGTTTCACAAACATTATTAATTTCTAAAAGTAATAAGGTAATATTTTTTCCACTGCAAGTCCTGTTTCTATCTCAGCACATACATTCAGGATTCTCCCTAATTTGTTTTCAAGCATCCAATATATTTACAGTACACGCTTTCTTTAGTAATAGTTTTAACTAATTGCAAGATCATGGATTACTGGGAAGATACAGACCTGACCAGAACTGCAGCTGCTTTATTTTTAAGATTAGATTTGCTCTGGAGAACTTAGGATCTAGACAAAATCATTTGGAAGGTATTAATTATTACCTGTTTCTGGATCAGTGCCTGCTCCAGTGGATCATCAGATTTGTCCTGCAGTGTGTGTTTTGATGAAACTTTCATTTGATGAAGAACACAGACATGCAATGAATGAGCTTGGTAAGATTGGACTTGAGAAACTTGCTAGAAACCATGGCACTCCTTGTGCATGTCACTGCATATATGGCTTTTTTTTACTAACAGTTTAAGCTATTAACAGCAATTCTTTGTATCAGTTGCTACCCCCTAAGTGCTGAAAGCAGTTGAAATTAACTACACTATTTCCCAGTGGATAAATTATTATGTCAGTTACTGTTTTTTCTGGCATGAATTATGAATTTTGGAAGAGTAATATTATTTGGAAATATTTGCAATTTTACAAGTATTGGACTTAAAATTGAGACTACTTCTGAGGATGGGTGTTTTTTTGATTGGTGTTTTAGTGGGGTTTTTTCATCCTGCATTTGTTCTTGTTTGACAGCCTGAATTTTTTTAGTCCATGCTCAGTAAGTTCCATGTATGCAAGTTTAGCAATTCATATGTCTTTCTGAGCATTGTGGGTTCCAGATGTTTGAAGTTCTTCTGTACATAAAAATGAAATTCATTCCTTGCTACATATGTCCTGTACTTACAAAACTAGAGTGCACCTATGACTTTTTTCTTACCTGAATCTTTTTACAGGAGGTTTACAGGCCATTGCTGAACTGCTGCAAGTGGATTGTGAAATGTATGGACTCACAAATGATCACTACAGTGTTACCCTAAGGAGGTACGCTGGCATGGCTCTGACAAACCTGACTTTTGGAGATGTGGCAAACAAGGTGAGAGCAGCACTGTAAACTTGCAGTAATTTCAGTTCATAGCTGTTTGAATTACAGCTCTTAACACAGGTGATTAAAATCTCCAGGATAGGGTATTGAGTTTAAACTCAAGGTAGGAGTTCCAAATACCTCTCTCATTCCATCCTTTTGCTGACAGAGAGTACCATAAACAGAATGTTGCATCATACAACTATGGTATTGGCTCTCAAATCACTTTTGTCACTGAAAGCAAGGATTTTATCTATTGGCCTGCTTTTTTAATGAGAACTAGGTTAGTATAGTGATTTTATAGTAACTGATCTTTTCTGAGAATGTTGAATTAACATTTGTAATTGAGTCATTTTCTGAAGTTATCAGTTATTTAACCATACTATTACTGTCTAATGAAATGTTTCCAACCTCTTCAGGCTAGAGCTTACTTTTAAGTATCTGGATCAAACTGGGCACTACTTCAATCATTATAAAAGAAAATTGTTTCTCCTAATTTTTGACAAGGACATTTCTTTTAAATGCTAGAAACTTCCAATAGACTTGCCAGCCTGTGGATCTTTAATTAACTCAATACTGAAGACTTACCCTTCTGCTCTAGAGGGAAGACATTTCAGCAGTAAATGGAAATAACAGACTTAAAAGAACTCGGGATTTCTTCTCTCTTTAGGGAGTAGGTAACAACACATTGCTAGCTCACAGGGGTTTTTATCTGGTACAAAGGAAGGAAGGCTTCTAAGGCAGTAAAGGTCCAGATCATGTCCTAGAACTGCTGTAAAAAATACAAAATGTTAGCATAATTTTGCCACTTATGTATTTAAACTGAGAGCTATGCTGAAAGTTTTAGTAGTTGTAAAC
This sequence comes from Taeniopygia guttata, assembly GCF_048771995.1. Classification (NCBI taxonomy): domain Eukaryota; kingdom Metazoa; phylum Chordata; class Aves; order Passeriformes; family Estrildidae; genus Taeniopygia; species Taeniopygia guttata. Next base: position 27,033,979 of record NC_133063.1, read on the forward strand.
CAAGTATTTAGTGTTGACAACATATTTACTAAGATTTTATTGAACTTAGATATGATTTGTCTAAAATATCAAAATATTGTGCAGAAGCAGCTATCTAACCTGCTGTTTAATGCTGCTCACTTTCTTTTTTCTCCTGATTCCTAACAGGCTACATTATGTTCCATGAAGGGCTGCATGAGAGCTCTTGTAGCCCAGCTGAAATCTGAAAGTGAAGACTTACAGCAGGTAATGCTCTTTTGAGATAAAATACTTCTTTTGTTGTCTTGTCTGCCTTAACTTTGATGTGAAATTTTTCTCATACTTATTTCATTACTTGGGAAGTACATTCTTCTTGTAAGACATTCTTATCTGTGGTATCATTTCTGGGATTTTTTTGTGGCGTTTTTTTTTTGGGGTTTTTTTGGGGGGTTTTTTTTGTTTGTTTGTTTTTTTGGGGTTTTTGTTTGTTTGTTTGTGGGGTTTTTTTGGGGGTTTTTTGGTTTTTTTAAGTCATAATGCATGGGCTTCAAATCTTATTTTATGACCCTGATCTGTTACTGTCTGTTCTAATGAGTCCTGCCATGTAAGGAAAACGGCCTGATAATAAAGCCTTTAGGAAATGCTTACGGTAATCCTCAGAGCTGAGAGAGCAGAACTGTTGGAACTTTTGTAAAATTACTAAATATTAAATTATTATCAACGTTAATTAATGCTTTTTGCATACAAAGTGCACAGTACTTTAAAAGAGAACCCCCATTTTCCTTGCAGTCTGAGTGAATCATCAGATAAAAAAGCAATTTGAAATAAAATTGACCTTATGTCTTAAAATGCTGTTAACAAATATTCTTCCCTTAATAGGAGGCACTCACTAGTTACAATTGAGAAAATATTAGAATTACAACAGAGGTTATTGGGTAAACTCTGTGAAGTGGTATTAGGACAAGTATTGAGTATTCTTGAAAAGAGAGTCACAGCCCCATGGGCCCTTTGACCTCTGGGATGTCTCCAGCCACTGACACCAAGACACCACACACACACACAGAGCAGGAAGTCTCCCACTCAGGACAAGTTATAAATGGGATTTAGTAAGAATATGGGACAGAGTGTACTCAAAAGGCATGCCCACACAACTGTATCAGCCAGTCAACTGTTCAGGTGTCACTGTGCCTTTCTGTCCCCTTTGCCTTCCTGTCATGAAAGATCACCTCAATCCATCTGTTTTCCTGCATTTGAAATCTTTGGGTCCTGCCATCCCACAATAAGTGTTCTACAGTTCCAGAATGCTCTTCCCCTGGATCCCACAGTGTCCCACATCCCCAGTCCAAAATGGGCAGAGAGCTACTCCCTTTGACTCCCCTGAGTATCACATCTGGGCCATGCGATAGTGGCTTCCCTGTGAGAGCTCTGGGAAAAGCCTGGACAGGGCACAGCTCCCACCTGGCTTCGGGCTCCTGTGTTGCTCTGGCTGTGTTCAGGTGGGCTCTGAGGAGCTGGTGGCTCCTTGGGAGCAGCCAGGATTGGGTGTTCCCAGGCCCTTCCATGTGCCACAGGCTCCCTGTGCTCCACTAGGGGTGTGAGCAAGGGAGCATTCACCATATAACCTGAAAAGTTTATGCACTTCTGTGACAATGAGAACACCCATAAGCAAAAGTTTTCTATCACATTCATTTCATGAGGGATATGCATGCTTACAGCTGCTCACAAACGGATGGAGTTTAACATGTAATCACTGCCCACTTCAGTGACAACCTATCTCAGTCTTACTGCTGCCAAGTACATCTTCTGGAGATAACTATTCTGCTTGTAAAAGGCACAGTGTATTTTAAAAATACTTTAAAGAGGTTTATAAACATCAAAATAATCATACCATCTGAGAGACAAGCAAGTTCTATTGTTCTATTTTCTAAGTGGAAAAACTGAAAAAAATATTACATAAATCTCTCCTCTGAGATAATATAACTCTAGAACAGACATAAGAATAGAGAAGAAAATCTATCTACAAATGTTCTACTGGTGTGGGAAGCAGGGCACCTGATTTCAGATCTCTGTTTTAAGTACTCACACACAAAAGCCAGTACCTTTGATCAAACTTGATGCTGAAACGTTAGACCAGTCTAGCAGACAATACAACAAAAAGCAGATGTTAGCACATTTTTGTTCAGTAACTGAACGTGACCGCTGTTAATTAACCATAGCAATTGATAAGTCCAGGAGGAAAGTTTGATAACCTACTAAAAAAGTACCTATCTTTAAATATGTTACTTTTCTTTCTCATTTTCCAGGTCATTGCAAGTGTTTTGAGGAACTTGTCCTGGCGAGCAGATGTAAACAGTAAAAAGACTCTAAGAGAAGTTGGAAGTGTGAAAGCCTTGATGGAATGTGCTTTAGAAGTTAAGAAGGTATCTTCTATAAGTTATTAAATTGAATTTTTGAGAGATTGCGTTTATTTTACATAAAACACTAATATGACCATTGACCATTTTTGGTAACAGCAGTTGCTGAAGCAGTTTATGTGGTTCAGGTAATTTGCCTGGAAGAAGAGTTTGATTTAACATAGCAGCAGACCACAATGGAGCAATGGCACCTCAAAACTAGTATTGATCTGATTTTAGTTATGAGGGTTGACCACTTTTGCTTTTCAGTTTTGTGAGCTGTGCTGTTAAAATAGTCTTTTTTTATAATTTTGTCATTTAATAAAAGCTCTTTTCAGTTAGTTAGTAGGTGTCTATGACTTCTTTGATGTGTAGATGGGAGTATATTCCATCCCAGAGACTCCTGCCAACTGGTCTTCAAGCCCTTTCTATCATTGTGGCAGCAAACAACTATTGGGGCGCATATTTCTGATACCTCTGGGGCAGGCAGTACCAAATCCATGGCTGAAGGAAGGAGCAAAGTGATCCAAATACATGGGCACTGCTGCCTGCACCCACCTTATCACCCCAGAGAGCAGAATTGGAATGTGTAGCTCCTTTAAACTAACTTAATGTGTTTCTGAGAGCTTAAGGTCAATAGCTGAAAACTTCTCCTGTCATGTTGCTGTTTTCCTAGGAATCCACCTTGAAAAGCGTTCTGAGTGCCTTATGGAATTTGTCAGCACACTGCACTGGGAACAAAGCTGACATATGTGCTGTTGATGGTGCTCTTGCATTTCTGGTTGGCACACTTACATACCGAAGCCAAACAAACACTTTAGCCATCATAGAAAGTGGAGGAGGAATACTAAGAAATGTTTCTAGCCTAATTGCTACTAATGAGGACCATAGGTAGGTACACTTCTGACAGTTTTTACTGGTTCCACATGTATATTTAGTAGACAGTTTCTATGACCAAGCCTTAATATGAATGCATGTATTTAGTAATTAAAAACAGTTAATTTGTAGTACATTTGATTAAGGGTATTTCACTTACATAACAGGAATATGCAAACAGATTAAGAGCTGCTGCTTGCTAATGATGAACTGTACTAAAAGCTAACTATTCATGTTTGCAATAGGATTTGGTTGGCATTCAGATAAAAGCTAGTGGATATACAAGTTATTTGCACAGGAGAATTCTTAATTATCCTTTCTAAGAGCAAAATTCATTTCTAGAATAATAGATTTATTTTTTGCTTTGTCTCTTACCCTTTTGAAATGCCACTTACAGATGTTTGTTTTCAATTACTTAACACCAGGCAAATCTTGCGAGAGAACAGCTGCTTACAAACCTTGTTGCAACACTTGAAGTCACACAGTTTGACAATAGTTAGTAATGCATGTGGGACCCTGTGGAATCTCTCTGCTCGAAATGCAAAGGATCAGGAGGCACTGTGGGACATGGGAGCCGTGAGCATGCTGAAAAACCTGATTCACTCAAAACACAAAATGATAGCCATGGGAAGTGCCGCAGCTCTACGGAACCTCATGGCAAACAGGCCAGCAAAGTACAAAGATGCCAACATTATGTCTCCAGGATCAAGCCTCCCATCCCTCCATGTCAGAAAGCAAAAGGCGCTGGAAGCAGAATTAGATGCTCAGCATTTATCAGAGACTTTTGATAACATTGATAACTTAAGCCCAAAAGCATCTCACCGCAATAAGCAGAGACATAAGCAAAATATATACAGTGAGTATGTCCTGGATGCCAGCCGCCACGACGATGGGGTGTGCAGGTCAGAGAGCTTTAATGCTGGCAATATGACTGTACTCTCACCATATGTAAATACTACAGTATTGCCTGGCTCCTCCAGTAGAGGAAACACAGAAAATTCTCGATCTGAGAAAGACAGGAGTGTTGAAAGGGATCGAACAGTAGGTTTAAATACCTATCATCAAGCTGCAGAGAGTACTGGGAATTCCTCTAAGAGAATAGGAATGCAGATTTCTACAGCTGCAGCTCAGATTGCCAAAGTTATGGAAGAAGTAACAAACATGCACATTCCGCAGGAAGACAGAAGTTCTGGTTCCACTTCTGAAATACACTGTTTGACAGAAGACAGAAATAGCCAGAGGAGATCAGCTTCTGCCCATACTCACTCAAATACATACTTTCCAAAATCCGAGAACTCAAACAGGACATGTCCTGTGCCATATACAAAAATGGAATACAAAAGAGCTTCAAATGATAGTTTAAATAGTGTCAGCAGCAGCGATGGCTATGGTAAAAGAGGCCAAATGAAACCTTCCATTGAGTCTTACTCCGAAGATGATGAAAGTAAATTCTGTAGTTATGGCCAATATCCAGCTGACTTGGCACACAAGATTCATAGTGCAAATCATATGGATGACAATGATGAAGAACTAGACACTCCTATTAATTATAGTCTTAAATACTCAGATGAGCAGTTAAATTCTGGAAGGCAAAGTCCATCCCAGAATGAAAGATGGGCAAGGCCTAAGCATATAATAGATGATGAAATGAAACAAAATGAGCAAAGACAGTCAAGGAACCAAAATGCAACCTACCCTGTGTATACTGAAAGTGGGGAGGATAAACACATGAAATATCAGACACCTTTTGGACAGCAGGAGTGTGTTTCTTCCTTTAGATCAAGAGGATCCAGTGGCTCAGATCAGAACAGAGTAGGCCCAACTCTTGGAATGAATCAGAAAGTAAACCAGTCCTTGTGCCAGGTTGATGATTATGATGATGATAAGCCAACCAACTACAGTGAACGTTATTCTGAGGAGGAGCAACATGAAGAGGAAGACAGGCCAACTAATTACAGCATAAAGTACAATGAAGAGGAACATCATGTTGATCAGCCTATTGATTATAGTTTAAAGTATTCAACAGAAGTTCCAGCACCTTCTCAGAAGCCATCTTTTACTTTTCCAAAGACTTCTTCTGTGCCACTCAATAAAACTGACCATATTCCCCCAAGCAGTGGGAGCACATCAGCCCCCTCATCTGGTTCAAAGAGGCAGAACCAGCTTCACCCTAGCTCTGCACAGAGCAGAAGTGGTCATGCACAGAAGAACACCTCCTGTAAGGCTCCCTCTATTAATCAGGAAACTATACAAACTTACTGCGTGGAAGATACCCCAATATGTTTTTCAAGGTGTAGCTCTTTGTCATCTTTGTCATCAGCTGAAGATGAAATAGGACGTGATCAATCCACACGTGGCACCGATGCCAATAACACACTGCAGATTGCAGAACTGAAGGAGAACAGTGGGGCTCTACCTACTGAAGGTGCAGCAAGTGAAATCACATCAACAGCACAACACATCAGAACAAAATCCACTAGACTTCAGACTTCTAGCTTGTCTCCTTCTGATTCCTCAAGACATAAAGCTGTTGAATTTTCTTCAGGTGCCAAATCTCCCTCAAAGAGTGGTGCCCAAACTCCTAAAAGCCCACCAGAACATTATGTACAGGAAACACCACTCATGTTCAGCAGATGTACTTCTGTAAGTTCCCTGGATAGTTTTGAAAGCCGTTCAATTGCTAGTTCAGTTCAAAGTGAGCCTTGCAGTGGAATAGTAAGTGGTATTATAAGTCCCAGTGACCTTCCAGACAGCCCTGGACAAACAATGCCTCCAAGCAGAAGTAAAACACCACCGCCTGCTCAAGGAGTTCAAGTAAAAAGAGAGGGACCTAAAGGAAAAGCAACCACTACAGAGAAGAGAGAGCCTGGTCCTAGACAGGCAGCTGTAAATGCAGCTGTTCAAAGAGTACAGGTACTCCCAGATGCTGATACACTATTGCATTTTGCCACAGAAAGCACACCAGATGGGTTTTCTTGCTCTTCTAGCCTGAGTGCTCTAAGCCTTGATGAGCCATTTATACAGAAGGATGCGGAGTTAAGAATTATGCCTCCAGTTCATGAAAACGAGCATGGTAACGAAGCAGAACCTGAACAGTCAGATGATACAAAGGATAACCAAGAGAAGAAACCAGAGAAGCCACCTGAAGCAGAAAAAGACATTCTGGATGATTCTGATGACGATATTGAAATACTGGAAGCATGTATTATTTCTGCAATGCCAACGAAGTCTTCACGTAAAGCCAAAAAGCCTTCTCAAGCATCTGCTCCAAAAATACCTCCTCCTGTAGCCAGAAAGCCCAGCCAGTTACCAGTTTACAAACTTTTGCCTTCGCAAAGCAGATTGCAATCACAAAAGCACGTGACTTTTACACCAGGAGATGATATGCCACGGGTATATTGTGTTGAGGGTACACCGATAAATTTTTCAACAGCTACATCTCTGAGTGACCTGACAATAGAATCCCCCCCAAGTGAGCTGGCCAATGCAGACAATGTGGGTGTGGGAGCAGAGTCAGGGGAGTTTGAAAAGCGGGACACCATTCCTACTGAAGGCAGAAGTACCGATGATTCTCAGAGAGGAAAAACCTCAACTGTGACTCCCCTTGGCCTAGATGACGACAAAACAGAAGAGGGTGATATTTTGGCTGAGTGCATTAACTCAGCTATGCCAAAAGGAAAAAGTCACAAACCTTTCAGAGTGAAGAAGATAATGGATCAAATTCAACAAGCATCTTCATCTCCAAGTAGTAAAAACCAACCAGAAGGTGAGAAAAAGAAGCCAACATCACCAGTGAAGCCTGTTTCCCAAAACAGTGAATACAGAGCACGTGTGCGAAAAAGCATAGAATCCAAAAGCAATGCTAGTAATGAAAGAGGCTATCCAGAGAACAGAGATGCAAAGAAACAGAACCTTAAAAATAATTCAAGAGAGTTTCATGACAAATTGCCAAATAACGAAGAGCGTGTAAGAGGAAGCTTTGCATTTGATTCCCCTCATCATTATACACCTATTGAGGGAACTCCTTACTGTTTTTCACGGAATGATTCCCTGAGTTCTTTAGATTTTGATGATGATGATGTTGACCTATCAAGGGAGAAGGCGGAATTAAGAAAAGGAAAAGAAGGAAAGGAAATTGAAAGTAAAGAGTGCTCTAATGCAGAGCAGTCTTCAAATCAGCAACCAAGTAACAGGACACAAGTTTGCCAAAAACACCCAGTGGGCAGAAGCCAGACAAAAACTTTCTCTCAGTCAACTAAAGATATTCCAGACAGAGGAGCAGCTACAGATGAGAAAATGCAGAATTTTGCTATTGAAAACACACCTGTTTGTTTTTCTCGCAATTCATCTCTTAGCTCCCTCAGTGATATTGATCAAGAAAATAATAACAACAAAGAAGGGGAACCTGCAAAATGTCCTGAGGCTCCTGAGCCACAGGTGGAATCCAACAGACCACAGACTTCTGGTTATGCACCTAAATCATTTCATGTTGAAGATACTCCTGTGTGCTTCTCTAGAAACAGCTCTCTGAGTTCTCTTAGCATTGACTCAGAAGATGATCTGCTGCAGGAATGCATTAGTTCTGCTATGCCTAAAAAGAAAAAGCCCTCAAGAATGAAGAGTGATGGTGAAAAAAATAATTCCAGAAACTCAGGTGGTATACTGGCTGAAGATTTAACATTGGATTTAAGAGAGATACAGAGGCCAGATTCAGAACATGGTTTTTCACCTGATTCAGAAAACTTTGACTGGAAAGCTATACAAGAAGGTGCAAATTCTATAGTTAGTAGCTTGCATCAAGCTGCAGCTGCTGCATCACTGTCTAGACAAGCTTCATCAGACTCTGACTCTATCCTTTCATTAAAATCTGGTATTTCTCTAGGGTCACCATTTCATCTTACCCCAGACCAAGAAGAAAAACCTTTCACTAGTAATAAAGGTCCAAGAATTATTAAGCCAGGAGAGAAGAGTACACTGGAGTCTAAAAAAGTTGAATCAGAAAGTAGGGGAATCAAAGGAGGGAAGAAAGTGTATAAAAGTATGATCACAGGAAAAGCACGCTCTAATTCAGAAGTTTCAAGTTTGAAGCAACCGCAGCAGACAAGTGTGCCTTCAATTTCACGTGGTAGAACAATGATTCATATTCCAGGACTTCGAAATAGTTCTTCAAGTACTAGTCCTGTTTCCAAAAAAGGACCCCCACTCAAAAACATGAACTCCAAAAGTCCCAGTGAAGGCCAAAGTTTGACTAGTTCTCCAAGAGGAGCCAAATCATCAGTGAAACCTGAACCAGCTCCTGTGACTAGGCAGCCATCAGGGTTGAACCAGAGTGGATCAAGTAAAGGACCTTCTAGATCAGGATCTAGAGACTCCACTCCTTCTAGACCTCAACAGCAGCCATTAAGTAGGCCTCTGCAATCTCCTGGACGAAATTCCATTTCCCCAGGAAGAAATGGTATCAGTCCTCCCAACAAACTGTCACAGTTGCCAAGAACATCATCTCCTAGCACAGCTTCAACTAAATCCTCAAGTTCAGGTAGAATGTCATACACACCACCAGGCAGGCAGATGAGCCAGCAAAACCTTACAAAGCAAACTGCCTTACCTAAGAGTACCAGTAGCATTCCACGAAGTGAGTCAGCCTCAAAGGGGTTAAACCAAACTCTCAGCACCAGTGGATCAAACAAAAAGACTGACCTGTCCAGAATGCCATCCACAAAGTCTAGTGGAAGTGAATCTGACAGATCTGAGAGACCTGTTCTCGTTCGTCAGTCAACTTTTATTAAAGAGGCTCCGAGCCCAACTCTGAGACGGAAATTAGAAGAGTCAGCATCATTTGAATCTCTGTCACCTTCCAGGCCAGATTCTCCCACAAGGTCCCAAGTGCAGACCCCAGTTTTAAGTCCTTCTCTTCCTGATATGTCTTTATCCACTCATTCACCTGCCCAGAGTAGTGGTTGGCGAAAATTAGCTCCTACTCAGAGCCCTACTATAGAATACGATGGGAGACCAGCAAAGCGTCATGACATAGCTCGTTCCCATTCTGAGAGTCCATCTAGGCTGCTGATCAACAGATCAGGAACATGGAAGCGCGAGCACAGTAAGCATTCCTCATCACTTCCTCGTGTAAGCACTTGGCGCAGAACTGGAAGTTCCTCCTCAATCCTGTCAGCTTCTTCAGAATCCAGTGAAAAGGCAAAAAGTGAAGATGAGAAGCAGCATGGAGGTTCTCTCCCTGGACACAAGCAAAGTAAAGAAAGCCAAGCACCAGCAAAAGGTACTTGGAGAAAAATAAAAGAAAATGAAATTCCTCAGATAATGAATGATCCTCAGCATTCTTCTTCGGGTGCCACAAATGGCTCTGATTCCAAAACCCTCATCTATCAGATGGCTCCAGCTGTCTCTAAGACAGAGGATGTGTGGGTGAGGATAGAGGATTGCCCAATTAACAACCCTCGATCTGGAAGGTCTCCAACTGGAAATACTCCCCCTGTTATTGACAGTATTTCAGAGAAAGGGGGTGTGAATGGTAAAGATCCTAAAGAGATTCAAGAAAAGCAAACCCCAGGGAATGGAGGTGTTCCTGTTCGTACCATTGGCTTAGAAAACCGTCTGAACTCTTTCTTTCAGATAGACAGTCCAGACAAGAAAGGCACTGAAACAAAGCCTCTGCAGAATAATCCTGTTCCTGCACCAGAAATTAATGAAAGTACTGTTAATGAGCGTACTCCATTCAGTTCCAGTAGCTCAAGCAAGCACAGCTCCCCCATCGGTGCTGTGGCCGCAAGGGTGACGCCTTTCAACTACAACCCGAGCCGCAGGAAGAGCAGCGTGGACAATAGTTCTGCTCGGCCCTCACAGATACCAACCCCGGTGAATAACAGCACCAAGAAACGTGACACCAAGTCTGAAAACACTGACTCCAGTGGAACACAAAGCCCTAAACGTCACTCTGGTTCTTACCTGGTAACTTCTGTTTAAGTGCAACAAAAACTGATGTATTATATACAGCAGCTACTTAGAAACTTTGTTTCAAATGAAACAAAATAAAATGGGGATTGATTTTTTTGCTTGTTTTGGTTTTATTTGTTGTAAATAGCTTTGATTCTTGTTAGATGGTCCTTGTTCTGGAAGCCATATTTAATAGTATTCTTTGTCTCCACTGGTGATATTTTGCAGGAATATCTGATTGACAGTTTGGAATAAAATTGCTAAAGCAAGTGTATTTGTACAGTATGTTTAACATGTATTCCCATGTTTAACATGCATCTCATCCCATTATCCTTTGAATATTGCTTGTCATTGAAATCATGGAATAGCACAATAGAAATGATGCAGTCATATTGCTTTACCAATAATTTCTAGATTACAGACCAACTAAACTACATCAGGGAAGAATTGGTATTATTTATGCAAAAAAATATACTCATGTTTAGTATTTGTGAGTTCATCTAACCCAATAATTAATCATGTGGCTGTGAAATTCACAGTAATATGGTTTCCGCTGAACAAGCTTTCCTAGCCTGCTTTTCTGCATGAATGGAACTGATGGTTCATTTTATGAAGTAATGATTAACATTTCTGTGGTCACATAATGTGCATAGATAGTTATGGTGTAACAATTTACACTTTCTTTGTGCTCTGAAAAAGAAAAAAAAAAAAAAAAACAACTGTGTAACTGTAAAACCTTGAACAAAATTATTTTACCTGAATTAGATTTTATCTTAAAGTAGGTAGAATTTTTTTGCTATGCTGTAACTTGTATATTCTGGTATTTGAGGTGAGATGGCTGCTCTTTTATTAATGAGATGTGGGTGATGTCTCAATAGAGGCTAAAATGAACATTTCAGAATAAATTATTACGATATGTAAGTTGTGTGTGTTACTTCTACATAACATAAAAATACAGGATTTTACTTTGAGATGTCACCATATAATGTGGTTGTATGCACTTAACACTTAAGGCCTGATTTGGGATAATTCTGCACCTCCAATATCTATTCTTCCTTATCACTGGCAAATGGCTGTTGTAAGATGCTTTTAATATTTGCAGGATCAGGCCCTAGGTCTTCTGTAATATATTTGTAATTGAAACAGTTTCACACATCTCAGGTGCATAACAAGGCTAAAGGCAGGGTATTTCCAGTAGCCACGCAGTATAATTGTTCTCACGACTGCAAGCCTGAAACAATATTGTATCTATACAAATAATATTTGTAAAACAAAACATTTTTTGATTGGGGATATAACGTAGAATGTGAAATAGTGACTATAAGATGAAATTTTGCTTCTATTTGCGCTCTGTTGGTTTTTTTTTAATTTATTTATTTTTTAAAAAATTATGAAGGGAAAAATATTGCAAGAATCCCATGGCAGCAAGGAATTTGTTACCATAGTAGAAAAAGAATTTTATGCAAAACATGACATTTGCTGCCTCGAGCCTTTTTAATGCAAATACAGATTGCACTAGAACAGTGCTGAAAAAAAAAACAGATTTGTGCTTTAAAAATATAAATATAGTCTGAATTTAGATGAGGATTACTTCAAAGTAGTAACGTGAGAGAACAGAACATTAACCATTCTGTGCATGTTTAAACAAACCATTAAATGAAATGGTATATCAGTTTTGTTGTATCTCAACTGGATTGTTCTAAAGGTAGCTTTCTAAATAACTGATATGTCAGAATGCCCTGATTTCAGGAAGCCCTGAAATAGCGCAATTTACCTTTATGGTAGCTTTAACACAGTTGCAGAGTGTATCACTTCTGTGGCTTTTGTACTTCTGATACTGAAATGAATCAGTTGAATTCATTATAAATCATGCACTGATTTAGGAACACAATCAATGCACTATCAGCAGACAGAAGTCAATTTATATAAAAGCCTGTACCAAAAATACCTGTTTGGCAGAAGTGGTATTTATGAGGTCGCTCTTTTGTTCTTTGCTTCCTGTCAGATTTTCTTAGAGACATGCCATGTTCTGGTATCACCTCATGAACCTCTTAAGAAGCAGCACTCCTTGTGTTAGCATTTGAAATATTTTGCATACAGTATCTTCATTAAACTTCTAATATGAATGAATATTTAGTGTCCTTTTAAAGGTGCGATAGAAACAGATTATATCACATGTTTAAAGTCAGGACTTCCTGCTGGAATAGAATATGGAACTCCATCCTTGAGTTTTAAATGAAAGACCACTTTTGTTGTAAATGTGTTGATTTTTTAAAAAAATCATTATTTTGTGCTGGGCTTTTAATAACTAATACAAAAATATACAACATAATCCAGAATAGTTGTTTAACACCGGCATTACATATTTGTCCTGTCATTAAAGAATTAAAGTTAAACTCAGTCTCAGAAAAGAAATTCTGGTTTCAGTTCTGTTAATGAAAAATTACTGAAATCAGTTTTTTAATCAGAAGATAACATGAAACAATAAATAATCGTATGCGTATCAAACACCAGAATGTCTTTGAAAATTATAGTGGCTTCTTGATATAGACTTGGGGATACTTCATGATCATTATAATTGGAAAATTTCTCTTAGTATCCACTGAAGTAAACCTATATTTGTAGCAAAGACAAGCTAGAGAAACTTTCCAACTATAAGGGTAGTGATACACTAAAATATGCTTCCCATGGGAGTTGTTAAATTTCCATTATAGAAGTTCTAAGAAGAGGTTTATGAAACATCTCATAGGGATGGACTGTATATTTCATATTGCCTGTGTGCAGAGATGAGTGATCTTTTGAAATCTCTTCCAGATCTACATTTCTCTGATTCTTTATCTAAAATACTTAGTATCCACTAAGAGCCTTTCAGAATATTTAAAGACATCCATGATGTTTGATTTATGATGGGGATATAAAGTTATATTCTTTAAGCTTAACTAAAAAACAGATCCCAGAAATATAAAATCTAAGATACAAAAAATGGTTGCAATAAGTATATTTGGTCTTGGATTTTTTTAATGGTGACAGAGTCACAATAGTCAGATTTGATTTATGCTGCTAAAGATAACCTCTCGTTCCTTGGTTTTATTTGTATGAAGTTGCCACAGCAGGTAAGAGGACATTATTTATGTCAAGGCAAAACAAAGAATAGCAAGGAGCTAAGGAAACCAAGACTCAATTTACTGTTCTTCTGGGATGCACTGCCTTTCTTTCTACCAATTTTGGTAGAATTTTTTGTGACTTATGCTTAGACCTTTATTTGTCCTTGAATTAGCTTATCATATCTTGTGCATACCAAACTTATACTTAAAAATCAGTTTATACTGAAAAATAACTCATAAAGCTTATTTCAGACTATTTTCTAGCTTTGTCCTCTTGATGTGAAAAGCAGAGATCTGACCTCCCCACAATTTGTAATTAGTTCACTTTTTAAATTGTGCTTCCATTTTAGTTTCTTGCAGTGTGCCACAGTTAAGGTTACTGCTCAATTTCTGTGTAAGCTCTTCTGACTAAATATTGCAGTCTTTAAAAGGGGAATTAATCTATTTCTATTTTTCATGTGCAGTTCTCTATCGAGAGTATTTTCTCCTGAAAGATTGAAGATAATACAGCTCTGTCAGATATGACAACTTAAAAATTTAAAGACTTGCCATAGTTTCCTGATGAGACTGGAATATTGTTTCAAGCAGGATTTGGCTGCAGAATACAAGTATAGTTTATGCTATAAGTGTCAGTAAGCTGCAGTATTCTTCAACAAAGAAATACCTTTGATGGCTTTAAGGAAGTTGGTTGCACTGTCTTTGGTAAAGGAGGAGGGAGATAAAAGGGACAGTTTCAGAGTGAGTCATGTTGTCCTAGGGATGTACTTTCCTTTCTTCCTCAGTAAATTACATAAGCCGTACTAGAGAGAGAACAGCTTATGCACAAATTCATGAGGCATTATTTTGAAGTATACCAGTAGACCACAAAATTGCATAATCTTTGCCTGATAATCTAGAAACTGAATTATTTGATGTCTACTTTGGAGTACTTCATAGCTGTCCATTCCCTTGATCCCCTTAACAGAAGTTGATGTTACCAAGAAAGATAACTGTGTTAGCTTCCTTTAAGGATAACGATCCATTATATTTCTAGAACTGAAAAAATGGCATGTGCTGTTCAAAGATGTTTTCTTCTCCATTCCATGCTTCTCTATGAATCCTGGCTCTTACATGACCTTTCAGTGGACTTGCTCACCTCTGACCTGCTCCCCTGATGGGGTTAGTAGGATTAGTGTTGCTTGGATATGCTGAATTTGGTCAGTGCATAATTGGACAAGTGCCACCTGAGCAAGCAAAAGAGTAAATAAAACAGCTAGGGCTGGTTGAAAGAGGTTGGGATAGTTTACTTTGTAGGAGGTCATTGGATTGAGCCATTACAGGCAATTTTAAGCCTATGTGCCAAGTTTCAGACCTTCACCCATTTTGACACAGCAAAAGCAAATTGATGTTTGGATGGGGTTTTTTTGTTGTTGTTTTTTTGGTTGGTTGGGGTTTTTTTTTGTTGGGGGGGGTTTTTTGGTTTTGGGGTTTTTTTATTTTAACTGAATTTTTGTCCAATGGATTCTAGTGCTTTGCATTTAAATACCTTATATTTGGGTACATCCTTAATCCTGGAAATCTGACAACTAACTTCAGAAGTATTACATCAGTATATGGATGTGGAAAAGATACATTTCTTCAAAAATACCCCCCCCAAAAAGTCTACCACATGTAAACTTCTGGGAGACAGTTTTTAGATTTACAATATTAAATTCAATGCAGTAAATCCTTCCAGTGAAGAGATTTATTGCAACTATTGCTTTCCTAGAAGAGGCTTGAAGAGGGAGAGGTAATATCTCGCTTTTTTAATGAGGTCAGTATTGTAGGGATGATCTGGAAAATGTTTAGGTGGACTCTGTACAAAGTGCAAGTGTACAAAGTAACTACAGTTACTGCAGTTACTAGATGCCTCCCAAATGTCTTTCCCATCTAGCTTTCGTGAAATAGTACGAACAGCCATAAGAGCATCACTAAAAATCGTGTAGACTTCCACCTAAATAGAACTTCTGACATCTACTGTAATGCCTTGCAAAGTTGGATCCATCTGTGCAACAGCTTTGTTCTTGATGAGATGTGTGATTTGGATGAAGCTGTGAATCAAAAGTGAAGTGTCAGTTAATGTAAAGCATGACTTTCTCCACATGTTTAAAACTCCGAGGACCTTTTGATACCAAATTACCCAAGTGTATTCACTCTCTGGTTCCACAGCCATCTCCTTTGCACTTTGACATTTAACCAGAAGAGATGCCCACTTTTAATTTCATTTCAGATCACATGTAGAAATAAGATTCCTGCATCATAGTTTCCTATATGCAGAATAACAGTTTGTATCTGTAAATGTGTTTATAGAGAATGTTACGTAGCTAAGGTTGAGTTTTTAGTCAGAATGGTAAGTTAACTGCTTACGTGTTGTGTTTGGTTACATATTGGAAGTGCAAGGGAATTTGGTGTGGTGCTTTAAGAGTTCACAACATAATTAATGCAGGTGTCAATTAACTTGTGATGCCAAGATGAATTTTCTGCTGTGAAGTTTCAGTTTACCAGATGTGCTGTTTACTTACTCCAAGATTGGGGAATGCCTCCCTAGTAGTTTTACAAATTACCTTTCTTAAGAAATTTCCACACAGTTACAGGCTTATGTATTAGTGAATTTCTGCCACTTCAAGATTTAAAGAAATTATTCGAATTTTGCTGTTTGTGAAAACATCCTTTGCTTGAGTGGCTGTAGAATTGCAATTAGAGTATCAGGAAGATGTAGAGGGAGCTAGTTCACTCAGTAAAATGCACTTCTGTCTAGAGCTCAAGCCATACATAGAAACAGTATATCTAATGCCATCCTTTCTGGAGGGATCTAATATGTAAAAGCTTGTGCTGGTTCTCTGCCAAGTAAACTGTCATCCTGTGAGATCAGATGAATTTGCCCACCTGTAAGTGTTGTTTCTCTTGAACAAACCTGGCCCACAATTTTGTTGTTCGCTTCTGCCTGAGATGCATTACTGTTTATATCCTAACTCTGTAATTAATTCTTTCTTCAATTATTCTAATGTATTTTGTTTCACAGTATACTTATTCTGAATTTAGTCTTGCTATGCATAATTTATTTATTACTTGCAGTGTTACATAAAATTTCCTCCTGATTGCACCCTGTCAGACTGGAATTGTTTTCTTGGCTATTACTGAAAGTTAGGTGTCTGTGCACTGTATTAGAAATATTATTTCATTTAAAAAGGAATTTGTTGTTAAGACACTTCAATAATTCAGTATATCAGAACAAATGCTCAAAAAAAGCCCCATGCATTTTCATTTTAGTGATACTCGCATTTCAGATAAGTGGAAAAAAGAAGCTTGAAAACCTGGTTTACCTCTGTTCTCTTCCATGTTTCACCTTAGAAGGAGCTGCACAAAACAAAATCTAGTTCTGACACTATAAAATTTCATAATGCCTCTATTACTTAAAAAAGTTTCACAAGGCTTATTTCATTATTACTTATAAGCATAGCAGAGACTGTTCATTACTAAAGTCTTTCTTTCCTGTAATGAATGAATTCTCTAGTCCCTTATTAAACTATTAAGGGACCCAAGTTGATTAATTCCCAACACACATACACATATATGTTTATATTTACATATGTATTTTACAATCCCTTATTCACTTTAGACTTTGACAAAAGTATTTAAACTAAAAAAGGGCATTGTTGCTGATTACTAAGATTCCTTGTTTTCTAATAGTTGTACCACTTTTTCATATTGAGTTCTAATTTTCAAGTTGTTCTAGAAAAGCTTGCACTTAAGTCTTGGTTTATATGCAGAAAAGAAAATTGTCTTGCTAAAAATTTAAATGTTTTATTAAAAATAATAATTTTTAAGAGCATTATAATTATAACCTGCCATTTAAAATCAGTAGTGATCATGAAAACAAGGAGACAGTGATTATTATAGTAAATACAAATGAAGTTAGGCTAAGCCTAATTCTGCCCTTTTTTCTCTAACAGTCCTCTGTACAAAAAGCACACTGGTAGCAAGGAAGGGCTTGTGCACCTTACCTGACTATTGCTAAGGTCTGAGATGGCATACATTCACACTGAAAGTGTACTGTGGAAGAACACACAAATAGATGTAAAAGTTAAGCCATTACATGAGTTATAAGAAAACTCCCAATTTTTATTATTTTTGTAGTAGTATTTTGTTATTCCATTGGGTGATGAAAAGGAGTTGGCATCCTTTTTTTCCTGCTACACTGAGCAGCTGCACACCTATGATGGATTATTTGACACTTTTAAGTGTTTTAAGTATCATTGTTTAACCACAGTTGCCAATCAAGCACTACCCAGCCACTCACTCTCATCCTGTGGGATGGGAGAGACAATCAGAAGAAAAAAATGAGAAAACTGTAGATTTAGATAAAGACAGTTGAATAAACAGAAAAGGGAGAAAATAATAATAAATCATAGAGAATACACAAAACAATTGAGTCACAATACAGTTTCTTACCACTTGCTAACTGATTCCTAGGCAATCTCTGAGCATGAGCCTGCAGCTCACTTTCTCCACAGGTATCCTCAGCATGATGCCATAAGGTCTGGAAATATCCCTTTGGTTGTTTTACATGTCCCCCCTCAACTTGTGCCTCTCAGTTGTCTTCGTCTTCCTGGCAGGGCATGAGAAACTTACTTTAGCAACAAAAACATCAGTGCATTTTCAACATTCTCACACTAAATTCAAAACACAGTACTATACTACTTACTAGAAATAAAATTAACTATCCCAGCCAAAACCAGAACATAAATAATTTGGACTTGTTAGAAGTCAAAATTTAGCTGAAGTGAAAGCTGTGAATTCAGAACAAATACTGTATTACTGCATCACACAGATGACTGATGGTTTATTTTAATCTTGGAAACTGACTACACAGCTGTGAATTTACACAGCTGTCAGCTGCTTTACAAAACTAAAACAGAAGGACAAAGAATGGGTGTAAAACTGAGCTCTGTACTTAAGAGATACAGTCTTTGCAATCAGAAGGAATGAGAGATGTGTAGAAATCTATGGTTTTCCATTTTGCCAGTTTCATTGTGGCCAGCTAATAGGGATTTGGATAGCATCTTCACAATGTGGTGCCCAGCATTCTCCTCAGGATCTCTGAAACACTGTATATATTGTTTGCTGTACTTCCTACATTAATTTTTACAAGTCAAGGCTTCAGTCTAGGTGACATAATCCAAAAGACTTTTAGCTCCAAACACTGTACAAGTCAGGCTGGTTGTTTTAAGGCCACTTGTCAGCTACTCTTGGTGGTGCAGCTCTTACACAGATTGAAACATGGTTTTAGAACATCCCACACTCCTTAAATAAGCTATTGACATTTATAGTCCCCTGCCGTTGAGATGAACAGAAGTGGTGCTTCTGCTGATTCATAAAGAATGTTTTGTTGGTGTTCCCTGTATGGACACGACATAGTGCCTCTTCTGATAACACTTCTGTAGCAGACAGGATTCTGAATCAGTACAACTGAAAGGTACTCTGTGGATTTAATATCACAGAATCACAGAGTGGGATCTTAGAAATCATCCAGTTCTGGGTTGAAACTCTGCCATGGGTAGGGACACCCCTTGCTTTGGGAAAATGGAGCATACAGTCTTGTAAAAGTGGCAATTAATGGTTAATTCTGCATATTGACATCTCATGGTAAGTAAATACCAGCAAAATGAAACTAAATGAAAGCATCATTTTCTCTCTGTGCTGTTGAAAATTCAGTGTTGGACAGACCAGCCTGTTACTTCCAACTTGAGTCATAATTCATGAAGCATTTTTCACAATGAAAGCTTTGTAGTTTTTTTTCCCCAGCCCTTATTACTTAAAAATATCCTTCTGGAATTCTCATTTCCAAAACTGTGAAGTAAATCCTTTCCATGTTGCCCCCTTCCCTTCAGTGACCATTGAACAAATCAAAATTTTCCTCTACATCCCTGTTCTGTGTTTTACTGCAGTCCACTACAGAGCTGTTCCACCAATCCAGGTGAAAATGTGTCCTCTCCTGAATAACTTCCCTAGCCCCATTATTACATAGGTATTTTTAGCATGTTTAGACTATGGAGTGTAGCCTCAAGTAAGAAGAAACTGAACATGGATACAAGGTCTGAATAAGGTGTATGTGACACTTCAGTAAAACACTGTGTCACAAACTGTCACCTCAAATCATCTCCATTTTCTTGGGCTCCCACTTCCAGTTACGGCATTTGTATTTACCCCAGGTGAATTGCAGCAATCTATCACAACCACTTTGAATTGCTATTTCATATTTGTAAAGGGCTTTTGTTGCTGGGTTGTTTTGTTTGGGAAGGGTTTTCTTTGAGGACTGAGGGAGTTTTTTAGTTTTTGTTGGGGATCTTTTTTTTGTTATTTTTTCCCCCCCAACACCATTAATAGTAAAAATAGAGTCTCAGTCAGGAACCTGACTTGCTGGTGACAGTGTATACAGAGACATAATTCTCAGCTTTAGGGTTTTATAGTGTAATTTTCATTCCCTGCCTCTTCCCTAGCACTGCAGTGGCCGCAGACACAGGAATAACCTCAGCAAGTTCTACAAAGCTTTCCAAGACCAGTATCCCTGCTACTACTCTCCATCAAGACCAATCTGTGGTCTTGATGTTTTGCTGCAGTTGTGTACAAGTCCTGTCCTCACCAGCAATTGTACCTTCTCTTCCTACTGCTTTAAATTGTTTAAAACCTGTCAGGTGTTGAGTGCTCTGTTCCATATCTGAGTCCAGGAACAGCAGATACTTTGGAAACACAGCTACAGCGTGCCTGAGCTGGAATGCTTTGTGACCTGCTTCTGTCTCTGAATTCCTTGGGCTGGAAATAGGCAGAATTCAACTTTGAAATGTATTTCTTATCCCACTAGAACAAATGCAGTGATTGGATGCCATATACTCAGTAAAGTCATTCTACAGTGATGATGGGGATTAAACTGACGTGTCTCTACTCACTGCTTCATTTTAGGCATCCTGGTTCCAAGATATCGTGAATTCTAGCACCTATAAAGGAGATTGGTAAGTAATAACAAGATCTGCAGAAAAAACCCCCCATGCTTCCCCTGTGTGGTCAGTTATGTTTGCCATGTTGATCCAGTCTGTAATTCCACAAACTCCATTTCTGACAATTTTTAAATTTTGCCATCTGAAAAAGATGTGGAAAATAAATTTTTTGTCTTCCTACCCTTTCTATTTCACAAATGCTGTCACATGCTATGTATCTTTTGCAACACTAAATTTAAATATTGTTTTCCAAGATAAGCCATTAATATGTTGGTATTTAAAAGCTACATGAATTTGAAGAAAGAAAATGACATGCAACTGCCAAATAAAACAACATTAAAATACACAAAACCTTTCCCAATGCCCTGTATTAACTGGACTGATTGAGGGCAATCTTAATATGCAATGATAGTACTCAAAAACTGCAGCTGTGTTCCCTGCCTTTAACATAGTATCAGAGCACATCTTCTCAAGGAGATGCAACAGAAATTGCTTTACAATCTAACTGAGGGGCTAAAACCACTACAGAAATCTAAGGGAATAGTATGGAGTAAATTTTAGTATTTTTTCATTAAGTTTTAGCCTATATTTCAGTTTTTAAAATATGAAGCTGTGGCAATGCCAAATAAATATTTCTTAACAGTACTTCCTAAAAGATTATATTTGATCTTCAGTTCAAACCTTGCTAGAGCACTCTCCTGCAGAGAGAGATTTATGTTTATATCCGTTTGGTTCAGACCTCTGTGTCCCAGAAGAAAAGGGCAATGCATATAGTTCAAACCAAATGGCAGTAAAAAGGTGTAGGATGACCACGTTTCATGCTATGGTCAGATCATGAACGTGCCCTGCACACTTCATGCCTGCACAGAGACAATGACTATATTGTACATGGTTTGTCCACATTCACCCTGTGCACACACTATGCATTTAACACCCCGCTCCTTCCTGACAGCCCACATCTGTCTTGCTAAAAGCAGATGACAGCAGTTGATAGAAGAAACTTCTGCCTATGTTGGCTGAGGCATAGATTTAAGCAGTGACAGCCTCGACAACAGGACAATTCCCAGGGTAATGGTAGTTCTTGACCACTATTTAGGTGGTAGGGATCTCAATAAAAAGTCTTTCAACAGAAAGACAAGTGTGTGCAAGTAATGGAGATTTAAAATAAAATCACTGTGCAAAGAAAGAAAAACAGGAAATCAAGCTACTGCTAACAAGATGAGAACCTTTTGTTGCTAAGCAACAAAATATCTAAGTAATTATTGTGGATGGATTGCCTCTAAGAAAGCTACACTTGCCTCTGTATCGGTCAGTTTGACGATAAGCTGGAGATAACCCTCAAAAAACCTGTCTTTAGCACTGGACAAGTATTGCATCAAACACTTCCTTCATAACTGGCACACCTCATTTACATAACCTTGTTTTTCAGCTGAGGACCATGTTGAGTCATGTTTGTGAGGAGCTGCCAAGTCGCTGAGCTGGTCCCAGAGAGCTGCAGTCACATTTCCAAAAGCCGCTTGCTCCTGCTGATGCCACACAGTTGTGCTGTTTGTGTTTTCTGCACTACTCTGTACAGTGCATTCATTCTGACAGAATGAGAGCAAAGACAGAAGACAACAAAACTCATCTTTCAAAAGCCTGAAGAGACAATAAGTTTTTAATCTGTGCCGCCCTGATCCTTTCTGAAGCTTCTCCATAACTCTTAACTCTTCCATGTTTTCATGAATGGTACTTGCAGTTCTCCCCTGGGACAACCACTGTGGTAAACTGGGTCTTAGCATTCCCTCTTCCATATTTTGCTGCCAGCTGGATATGTTGGTGGAGCAGAAAAATTTAAAAAGACACCGGCACAGATAAATAAGGAATAGATACCATCAATTTCTTGTCCTGGGACGTTGCTGCTGTATGAAGAGTAAGAGTACACAAAATATGATGTGTGAAATTCACAGGGTGACCGAATAGCTGAGGCTGGCAGGACCTCTGGGTGTCTTCTGGTCCAGGCACTGCTCCAGCAGGGCTGGCAAGAGCTGGGAGTGCAGGATCGCTCCCAGGCAGCTTTTCAGGATCTCAGGGACACAGGACAGGACCCAGTGCTGACCCCGTAGTTCTTCCCTTAACCTTTAGGCTGTTTTTTTCATGCAATTGTGTGTGTGTCACACCGCCTCTGTGTGTGTGTGTGTGTGTGTGTGTGTGTGTGTGTGTGTGTGTGTGTGTGTGTGTGTGTGTGAGACACCACCTCTGTGTGTGTGTGACACCGCCTGTGTGTGTGTGTCTCTGTGTGTGTGTGACACCGCCTGTGTGTGTGTGTGTGACACCGCCTGTGTGTGTGTGTGACACCGCCTGTGTGTGTGTGTGACACCGCCTGTGTGTGTGTGTGTGTGTGTGTGTGTGACACCGCCTGTGTGTGTGTGTGTGTGTGTGTGTGTGACACCGCCTGTGTGTGTGTGTCACACCGCCTGTGTGTGTGTGTCTCTGTGTGTGTGTGACACCGCCTGTGTGTGTGTGTGTGTGTGTGTGTGTGACACCGCCTGTGTGTGTGTGTGTGTGTGTGTGTGTGACACCGCCTGTGTGTGTGTGTCACACCGCCTGTGTGTGTGTGTGTGTGTGTGTGTGACACCGCCTGTGTGTGTGTGTGTGTGTGTGACACCGCCTGTGTGTGTGTGTGTGTGTGTGTGTCACACCGCCTGTGTGTGTGTGTGTGTGTGTGTGTGACACCGCCTGTGTGTGTGTGTCACACCGCCTGTGTGTGTGTGTGTGTGTGTGTGTGACACCGCCTGTGTGTGTGTGTGTGTGTGTGTGTGTGTGTGTGTGTGTGTGACACCGCCTGTGTGTGTGTGTGTGTGTGTGTGTCACACCGCCTGTGTGTGTGTGTGTGTGTGTGTGTGACACCGCCTGTGTGTGTGTGTGTGTGTGTGTGTGTGTGTGTGTGTGTGTGTGTGTCACACCGCCTGTGTGTGTGTGTCACACCGCCTGTGTGTGTGTGTGTGTGTGTGTGTGACACCGCCTGTGTGTGTGTGTGTGTGTGTGTGTGTGTGTGTGTGTGTGTGTGTGACACCGCCTGTGTGTGTGTGTGTGTGTGTGTCACACCGCCTGTGTGTGTGTGTGTGTGTGTGTGTGTGACACCGCCTGTGTGTGTGTGTGTGTGTGTGTGTGTGTGTGTGTGTGTGTGTCACACCGCCTGTGTGTGTGTGTCACACCGCCTGTGTGTGTGTGTCACACCGCCTGTGTGTGTGTGTCTGTGTGTGTGTGTGACACCGCCTGTGTGTGTGTGTGTGTCTGTGTGTCTGTGTGTGCGCGCCACAGCGCCTCCGCGCACCCCCAGCCCCGCCGCTCCCGCCCTTCCCGCCGCCATCCCGTCCCACTCCCTCAGCCTGGCGGAAGTCGCGCTGCGCGACCGCGGCGCCGACGTTGCGCCTCCTGACAGGCTGCGGCTTTTGACAGATAGCGCCGCTGACCAATAGAATCTCGCGGAGCCCGCTGGGGGCGGGCCCTCTCGGCCGCCGTGGCGCGGGGCGGGGCCGGTGCCGCTGTCATGGCCGCCGCCGCCGCTGGCGCCGCGTCCCCGGCGGACAAGGAGAGGTGCGGTGAGAACGGCTTGTTTGGGGTCGGGGCTTGTTTGTGTTGTGTCACTCAGGGCTCACGAAACAGAAAGCGCGAGCGGAGCAAGGGGTGGTGTTGTAAATCCCTGTGGAGCGAGGGATGATGGTGGTTGGAATCCCTGTGGGACGAGGAGTGGCGTTGACACTGGCGTGGTTGGGAAGGCAGTGAGGAGAATAGAGTTCCCAGGCAGAACACAGAGCTAGTCGGCTCATAAAGATAGCAGTAGCAAAGCGTGCAGCACACTGCTAGACAAGAGAAGGAGAAAACAGCAGTAGTTGAGGTGATTTGGGATGTTTTTTAAAGCCAGAAACGTGGACTTTGTCACTCTCTTGTTATTCAGCTAATTGGAATCTGCACCATATGTTTTACTCATTTTATCTGTTTTCCTATGCTCTCATAGATCCTTATTAAAATCAATGCAGGCCTTCTTCCACATGCCCTTGGTCTCAGCTAGTTGGTTTTTTAATTGTCTAATTAGTATAATTGAGATTTTGTCACGCTAATCCTGTGTATGTGCTTGACAGGTGTAAATCTGTTGAAAAATCTTAAGCCATTTTCTAAGAGCCCAGTGTTTCAGTAGCTTTTATAAATGTACCCAAATCCGGGGTGATCTGTACTGTAGTAGAACCTTCTTTAATGTTAATTCTTTTCAGGGAAATGTTATATCATTTCAGGGAAAGACGTGTGTTCCATGTTTCAAGATTGTAAGAAATAGGTCAAAAGGTTTTATTTCAGCCTCGTGGTTTTGATTTGTTTTGTTTTTGTCTCAGGAATGGTAACTCCATCCCTTGTACACGTAGTGCCCCAAAAAATGATGTCATGCCGTGTCCATGGTAACTCAAAGTGGGATTTTGCAGCATCCTACTGAGCAGTCTAGGGAAAATAAATGGTTGTTCTAAGCTGCTGTGGGAACTCCTGTGTGATAGCCATGACATTTATTTTCTGTTTTACTAGGAAAATACTGCATAAGCATTAAGGAGTTGATATAGCTTGCTTAAACTCACTGTTTTCTCTTTTTAGATTCATCTGCATTTATCCAGCTTATTTGAATAACAAGAAGACAATAGCAGAAGGAAGAAGGATACCCATAGACAAAGTAATTTCATGGGTGGCAGGGAAACAGGACATTTTGTTTTGCAGTTCAGCAGTGTGTAGAGTGCTGGAAAATACATCTCTCTGATCTTTCCATTCCCCCATGGTGTGGAAATAACAGTGTATTTGAAGGTGACCTAGTGCCAGCATGTGAATTTAGTAGGAGGGCCCTGAGCTGAAGTGTTTGCTTTCAAGGGAGCAGCACCATGAGCAAGCAGGCGAAGTAATGAGGAGCTGAATACCCTCATGCATAGGTAGCTTGCAGTATTTGACAGCAATGCATAAAAGAGTAGCCAGGTAATGATTGGGTTCTAGTGACTGTATGAGCCTGTATGCTGTGTCCTGTCCATGTGATACACAGGCATGGAAGGTATTGCTGCTTTGGACATGTCCAGAAATAGCTTTTTGTCATCTCACTCATTTGTAATAATTTTAGCAAGTAGTTCTGGGAATATAAAGGGCTTTCCTTACTGCTTAGGGTTTGGGGTTTTTTTTTAAAATAAAATCTTTCTTGAGTATACAAGTCACCTACGGTCTACCTATGGGAGGAATCCGCTCCCTTAGGGATAGAAGTGTTGTGCTTTTTGCCTCCCTCAGTCCTTGCTATAAGGTCCTTGTGTTGCTGATTTACACCTTTTGGCATCTCTGTACACATAATAGCTGTTAATTTAAATTACTTTTTCTAAGCAATTCTTTAACTTGCTCCCCTGTCCTAGTGAATTCTATCTCATCTGTTTCCTGATGTCTTAGCTCTTTTTTAATGTTTTCTAAAGCACAGCATCACTGACAAATGACTTCTACACTAGATTTGTACCTTCTCTTTCCCCATCAGCTTTTGCTAATTACTGAGTATAGGGTGGGATACTGGTCTGGTTTCTTTATTGGCAGGTCATAGTTGAAAATTAATTAATTTTAACACTGTTTCAACAGGCTGTAGAAAACCCCACATCTACAGAAATCCAAGATGTATGTGCAGCAGTAGGATTCAATGTGTTACTAGAGGTAATAAAAAAAAAAAAGTCCCCACGTACAAAAACCACACAAATTTGTTATGCATCTCTATTCTCTCATCATATCATTTTTTATAACTTGTGGTTCAGAAGTTTTGGTACTAGCTTTCCTTGCTTTATATGATAACTGACCATAATCATTGTGTAAATGTTGGAAATCTGATGCAAGTCAGGAATATCTCAGATCTCTCAGACAATGTTACTTTTAAAGCTTATAAAAAATCACTTCTGTTTTACCAGCCTTCTTAGAGGACTTTCCTGGATGCTTAAAAGTGTATCTGAATAAGAGCTAGTTTTACAAGCTGCAACTCTGCAAATTAAGCTTTTAAAAATGAAAGTTTTTAATGGAATGTAATGACCTTTGCAATGAGTCTTGTATAGAAATAGGATTCTGATAATTGGAATCTTCATAGTCCTTTGGAATTATGTTTCAGGCAGACAATGTTAGCTTTTTACTGCAGTACATACTTGCTCTTTAAATAGTTTATTGGTTACTTTTTTCTAAGGGAATGAGTCTGGATTTCTAGAGAGGTAACTTCACACTGTCATTTCCTGAAGTAATGATTAATTTAGAACAGTGTTATTTTTTCTGAGAAGAATATAGGCCCTCATACACAAGTACCCAAAAGCTTGGTACAAAATCAGTTTGTTTTTCAGAAGTGTCTGGACACTGCGTACCATCTGTACTGAGAAATCTGTGATGTTTCATGAAGAATGAAGGCTATAATTAGCCAAAAAGCAGTGATTGTGACCTATCACTTGCTATCCCTAGGTGTCCAGAAGGGTTTGCAGCGATGGAGAAAAACAAAAACCTGTGACCCTGTGGTCTAGACCACTGGGGGCATAAAATTGTCCCTGTAACAGTTTACTCACAGAATTGCTCAGTGCCAGGAGCTGTTTTCAGCAGTGCCTCTGAAACAGTTTTGTCTTCCAATGCAGGTTGTAATACGTTTCTCCTTTTGTATGACAGAAAAACAAGATGTATCCCAGAGAGTGGAACAGAGATGTGCAGTACAGAGGTAGAGTACGAATCCAGCTCAAACAAGATGATGGCAACCCATGTTTACCTCAGTTTCCAACACGTGAGTAGAGTGCCTGGGTTTAGCTACGTCACCTGTTAATAAACCAGAAAGACTTGGTTTATTTTATGTTAGCAGCCTGCTTTATTAGTTTTATAAACCCTACAGTTTACTATTAAATCTCATTGCTTGTGTAAGTCAATAAAATTAAGTTGTGAGCCTTGAGTAAAGTTTGTAAAATGCTGTTGCCTTTGATTCTGCTGCTTCTGCAGCAGTGTCATTGGAGGGATTTATGGGGAACATTGTGTGATTGCTGCATTGAGCAAAGCATGTATTCAGTTTTGGCTTACTGCTTTGTTGACATTTAAAACAGTTTAGTTCTTAAATGGCTA
The DNA here is from genome assembly GCF_048771995.1 of Taeniopygia guttata. NCBI lineage: Eukaryota > Metazoa > Chordata > Aves > Passeriformes > Estrildidae > Taeniopygia > Taeniopygia guttata. The sequence goes on from NC_133063.1 coordinate 27,061,387, forward strand.
AATTCCACTGTTTTCTTAGGATACATATATCATCTGCGCATCAGTGTGGATGCTAAATTGATAAAACACAATACTGAGTTAAACTGAATTTTCACTGGCCATTTTCATAAATAAACAATGGGGCAACTGCCCTTAACTAACTAATACAAATTACTCATCTTAAATGTCTATTTCATATTTTGCATTTTTTTCTGAAGATTAATCCCTATGTCAAAGAGAAGCAGTATATATCTTAATGAAAGAGCAAGAAGAGTGCTGGGTGTACAGTAGCATAAGAGTACTGACAGAGGGAGATGATTTAAAATCAGAGTTCTGCTGGAGGGCAGTAATGCTTTTCTAAAAATGCATGTACCTTTTGCCTGATTATTCTGTCCCCAGTGTTCTGGACTAGTAGGAGATGGAGGGAAAGAGTAGCAGGAAGCATGCAGACACTTGGGAGATTGTCAGGTTATGTGGCTTTTTCAGACTACTGTGACATGTATCAGTCCTGCAATTTTTTTCTTTCCCCCAAGAATTTTTCAGAAGCTGCTTGCTGTACCAGGGGACAGAAACAGATCTCCCAGGTTTTACATCCATTCTTAACAAACCAGTCATGCATTGATCTCTCTGTGTATTTTAGGTAAATCAGTCATGCTGTATGCTGCAGAAACCATTCCCAAACTGAAAACAAGAACTCAGAAGATGGGAGGTAGTGATCAAAGCCTTCAGCAAGGAGAGGGAGGCAAGAAAGGTAAAGGGAAGAAAAAGAAATAAATTGATGTCTGGAGTCGGTGTTGCATCACATAGTTGTACTTACAGCAAGTACAGGTGGACACCATGCAGCGACTTTGAAGTGAAGATACAAGCAAGAAATGAAGAGGTGAAGCTGAGTAGAACTGCCTGCTTTTCTTGGAACTGGAATGCATGTAACTGCCTTGCATCTGTGTAACAATAAATCTCTTTTCACACATAACCTGGCTGTCTGACATTAGCACCCACATTAGAAATGGAAGAACATAAGCAAATAGGGTGGGTGGGACAATTATTTTTTTCCAAAAGAAATATGCACCTTTTGAAATCTGGTTGCCTTAGTAAACCATTTATTTATGATAGAGAAGCAATTGTCTTAATTCTATGCTATTCTGTATAAGGAAGAAATTATTCTTCCTTATACAGAAGAGGGTAGTGGAGGTACAGGTTGTACAGACAAGTTGTGGATGCCCCATTGCTGGAAGTGTTCAAGCCCAGGCTGGAGGGGACTTTGAGCCCTAATTGTTATGGTTTCACTCCAGGTGGCAACTAAGCACCATCCAGCCGCTCCCTGAGTCCCCACCCTCAATGGGATGCAGGGAAGGATAATCAGGAAAGAAAAAGATTGTGGGTGTAGGTAAGAACAGTGTAATAATTTAAACTAAATAAAATTCAGTAATGCAAGTGACAGTGATGATAATAAAATAAAATTATCATTAGAATTTTTTAATTAGAGGAAAAAAATTAAATGATGCACAATGCAATTATTCACCACCTGCTGATACCCAGCCCACCCCCAGCAGTGATCAGCCCCTCCTGGCCAATCTCCCCCTGTACATATACTGGACATGTTAATCTGTGATATGGAATATCCCTTTGGCCAGCTTGGGTCACCTGTCCTGGCTTCTTGCCATAGCTCCTCACTGGTAGAGCGTGAGGCGCCAAAAAGTCCTGGGTTTAAGATAAGACTGCTCAGGAACAAGCAGAACACCAGTGTATTAGCAGCATTATTCTCACACTGAATCTAAAATACAGCACTAACAGCGGCTGGGAGGAAAATTCACTGGATTGCAACTGAAGTCAGCACAACAGGCTTCCCTCATTCCATGTAATTTCTGTAATGCCAGGTCCCACTTCCCAAAACTCCATTATCTTCCTGGTTTTTGGTACATATACACACACAGATAACATTCCGTTAAATTACAGACCATCCCAGTAAAAGCCCATTGAGTGCATGACCCTGGGCCCCATCTGTCAGACCCAGTTTTCAGGCAGGAGAGAAGGTTTGTGGTGTTGGATTGTTGCCTGTGGAAAGCAGTTCTGAATCCATCACTGCTGTGCTCATGGTTCCATCAAAGTTCATTCTTCATTGATGTGCGATCAAAAGGGAGTCGGGGTCAGAGCCACAAATCCAGTATCGCACAGACAGTCATCATGGGGTGGCCAGTGGTGATGGGCACGGGGCCATCATGGAAGTGATAATTCGTGGTGTTACACAGTAATTTATTTAATTCATTGGCTTTTCTTTCCCAAAATCAAGTCCCTTTAAGACATACCAGACTTTTCTATCCTTTCACAGGACCCACCATGTGCATCTAGGTCCCTAAGCAAAAACAATCCCAGGGATGGGTTTACCTTTGCCTGACATAGGGAAAACTCAGTCTCTTTTCCCCAGCTTGTCTTTAATGTTCACTGCAGGAACTTAGACCGGATCACATCAGCTGGTGGGCAGTTCCTGGGCGTTGACTGACCAGGTTACCTTTGCTGCATGTGCACCCAAGGGTGTGAAGGTCCCACCACCCACTGCTCTCAGTGTGGTCTTTTACCATCCATTGCATCCTTTGATCTTTCCAGAGACTGGTGCATGACAGGAAATGTGATATTCCCACTCAGTACCCTGCTCTTTGGCCCAAGTGAGGTTGCTTTGGAAACTAATCCCACTGTCTGACTCAATTGTTTCTGGTGTACTCTCCCCCGTAAGACTTGCTTTTCAAGACCCAGGACAAAGGGTGTTTCCAGCCATCCAATGGTTGGTCCCTACACTGTGAGTACATGGCTCTTGCCTTGGTAGATCTGGGGGACTGACACACTCGAGCTGCCTGGCCCTACCATATTGACACTTCAGCCATCATCCTCCATACCAGAGAGGCTTTAATCACACTGCTTGTGTCACATCCATAACCTCTGTGATAGTGTCCATGCTCAAGTCCACCCCTCAAACACAGCATCAGTTTAGCCGGGACAGGACCTCCCCATGTCATCCCATAATTCATTCCAGAGTAATGTTGGATTCTGCAGGAAAGGACTGTCTTTGAGCACACACATCCCTCCTGCTCTCTTCTTACTATTAGGGAGAATTCTTGCCTTTCAATGTGAGCAGCTACACAGATTCTCTAAAACAGAGATGTTTAGGAGAGGAAGTCCTGTGCTCTAAGGCTGTAATTGTCTGTGGTCATATACAAACATCTTCAGGGGGTATTTTTCTGCTGATGTAAGAGTTTACATGAGCTATCTTTACAGTGTCTGGCCTAAATTTTGGGAAGTTAGTTAAATGGTATGCCTGTGAGCTTACAAAATAACATGGGGTATGAGACATGGAAAACAAATGCTATATGAAAGGGTTTTTTTGTAGCAGGAAACAACTGGACATGGTTAGAGGTTATTAAGGCACATCCACTATATTATAGTTAGCTAAGTGCTACAATTAGTTGCAACATGGTGAAAAATACCAGAATGGAAGATAGACTTGTAATATAAAAGACTAAAATTGCCCACAGATTGTTAGACTCAAATTATTCCTGGATTCTTCTGAGTGATAAGAAACTTTATTTAAAGTGAGAGCTCTGAAAAGTTACAATCACATTATGCTTAACTTTTGTAAATCAGAGCTTCAGACTACAGACAGCTGAAAAATGTGGACGTCGAGTCTTGTGGGATAAAATTTACTGTGATCTAAAATTAAATACCTTCAGAAGTGGTCTGAACCTATCTGTGTGTGTGTGTGTGAGACCTATCTTAGTGGCATTGCTTTTCAAACTTTCCGGATCTAAGAACCTAAAATACTAAAGCAATTTTAAAGTCTAGCGATCTTGCAAGGAAAGACAAGAAAGACTTCTGAAAAGGGTAATATTGAGCTCAAATACATAAAATGTGAATTAATCAAACTAACAAAGAAAGCTCTGTGGGCATTTTGAGTAAAGCTGACTTTATGTTTTTTAAAGCCCTGCTAGGAAATCAGATTACTACTACCATTAGGAAGTTGAAGACTGAGTTCCCTAACTCCTATCTGCTTATCCTCCTATCTTTAAATGGGGCTGCTTTGCTTTTTATGATTTCCGGCTTTATACTAAGTACATTATATGAGCAATATTTGTTCCTAAACAAGGCAGCACAAAGTTAAACACGCCTTCTCTTTTCCTGACAGAGTTAGTTTATAAACTAAATTTTCATTTCTGTATTTTAATAAACTGGGTTCCTTGGAGGATTGAAAATAAGCAGGTTAAGATCACCTCAGTTCTTCCTCAGTTAACAGATTACACCTCATTTCTGGGAACAGGCAAAATTTTATTGACTATTATGGGATTGGGAGTGGAAACAAGTCGACGGTAAAAATACAGAAATATTGCAATGTTTAGTCTGAATGCTGTGAATAAAATTTTTTATTTTATTTTCAAGAGGAAACTGGGTGATAATGAATGGCCTTTTATTCCACCTGCCTTTTAGAGTTGTCTGTGAGGTTTTACTTACACAGTACCATTGCTAAAAAGACACTCTGCCCGAGATTTCCTGTAGATGGCAACAGTAACAAAGGAAGGCATGCATCCCTGAGTGGGAATTTAGTCAGCATCCAGGACAGGAGGAATATGGATAATGAACTAGTGTCCCAGTCCAGCTCTCTAAAAGTACATGTCTGTTATTGCCCTATACAATTTTCTAGGTACCCGAGCAAAAATTTGAAAAAAATTTTAAATACGAGATCAAAATCCTTATAAGAATCTTTACAACAATTTCTGTGTCAGGAATGGATGGTAATGTTGGCATTGAGCATTGGGGAGGGGTAATGGTACAGGCAATCAATAACAGAATAAATAAAAATGAGAATTCTGCACTCTTGTGAGATAGGTGGTTTATTCTTTCAGATGTATATAGCATTGTGGCCATTATAGCAGAAGCACAACCATAATTACTCAATTCTTAATTAAGTAATTAAAGAGAGGGAGCTTAAAAAGGTTATTTTGAAATGTGTTTTAACTTGGGAAGCGACAATAATGTGTAACCATATGTAGTTGTCGGCCTTCAGCCATGAAGCAAGTCAACAGCACTGTGAAAAACAGCTGGTCTTAAAAAAACTTGCCTGTGTGTACATCCTGTTCCTTGTGTGTGTTTCAGAAACTTGTCACCAGAACTCCCTTTTGGGGCACATATTATGGGATATTTATATGTGCTCTACTTTGGAGCATGAGAGATGGTGGCTCTCTTGATTCCTTCTCCGGAGCTACACATGCAGTGAAACGGAATGGGATGGAATGGAACGGGAATATAGTATTTCAGGAAGGGAAGTGATGTAAAATAATCATCCAAACCAACTAGCCTGACCACTTCATGGCTGACCAATAGTTAAAGCGCACTATTAAGGGTATTGTCCCAATGCCTCAACACTGCCAGGCTTGTGGCATTGACCACTTTCTCCAGGAAGCCTGTTCCAAGGTCTGAGCACCCTCCTGATAAGGAAATGCTTCCCAGTGTCATCTCTGAACTTCCCCTGGCACAGCTTAGAATGATTCCCACATGTTGTGTCACTGGACATCAGTAATTTAGCTTCTTCCTGTTACAAACTGGCCCTTGTGGGGTTATTTACTCTCTTAGGATAAGGGATAACCCTTTTCAAAGATGTTTTTTCCCCCTAAATAAAAAGATGACAATAATTATTATTATATAATTTTTTTTTTTTAAAAGTACTCCTTGCCATAGTGGCTGTGTAAGGGAGATGGAAAGGAACAGGTAAGTCTTTGGTAGTTTGGGATTTGGGAAGAGCAGAGGACACTCCAGGTAGGAACTGAGCAGCCTGAACTGCAGTGCTATTTCCTATGAAACAGCATGTGTGCCTCTTTTTATCTGCCAAGGTTTGAGCGTTCTTTGGCATGTAGTTTTTTGTGTTTTGTCTATTTGCTTCTCAAGTAGCAGAACTTAGCCATGTTTAAGAAGTCTTCAAGTATTCTTCTCCTGCAAAGATCCAGTAATAGAAAATATAAACTTTTTTGAAATTTCGTAGCCTCAGCAAAGGTGTAAATTGCATTGCATTGCAAAGTATGCTAAATTCAAAGTTCATTTTCAATTATTTTTACTTGACTAGTTCATTAGTTCATGTGGTCATCTGAAGATTTTTTGCTACAGAATCTCTTAATTCTTTACCAGTAGGAAACACAATTTTCATAAAGCTGTAACAATGTGGTTGCACAACCGAGGACTTCCTTAGTAGCCATAGGTTGTCATTCCTCAAGAACAGTTTCCCCATCACACAGCATGTAGAAGTTCTCTAGAAGACAAGATGTTCATCATATTTGTCAGGTGCTCTTTACAGAAAATGAGAATCTCTCATGACCTACAAGGAATTCTGGTTTTTTTTTTTTTACAAAACGCCGTTTTTCCTCCTTTGCATAAGGAAGCTATTGTTTGTGGAATATGAAATGGGGGTGAAAGATGACTAAAGAATTAGTAATAAAAATTCTAATTGATTCTCAGATTATTTAGAAAGAGTTGGCAAGACTGGAATGCAAACTCAAGAAACTTCATTTTATTTGTCAAATTAAATGCAGTGAGGGCTTGACCTGACAAAATACTAGTCACACCTTCCACTACTTACAAGATAGTCCTCTGTTAATTGGCTTGCTCTGGTTTGGAGAGTTTTCATTATTTTATCACTAGAGGCGATGTTATCATTGGTGGGGGAGGTTATGTTTCCTGAGCTTATTTTCCTTTTTCACTGAGTTTGGAAAGGAGTCAGATAAAGCAGACAAAATGTCCTATAAAGAGTGGCAACGTAAGTTTTAGGTACGTGTAACGCCACTGCCAAAAAGTATTCAGCATTGTTTGCTGAGGCAATTTATGGAACACCAGGAAACCCAAGGGAGAGGAAAAACTTCAAAATCCCTGTAGTTTACAGTCTTTCCTTGCTATGTTTCTAGAGAATCCTACACCTTAATGACTCCCAGGTAAGCCAGGCTATGAAGCCCAGAAAGATGCTTGTGGTGCTCACAGTTGGGAAGAGTTCTGCATTCCAAACTCTTCTGTAAGGGCCTGATGCTCTAAACCTGCTTGGCTGCACCCTCAGATTGGCATGGGGCAGAGACACTTCTTTTGGAGTTTAAGAGGTTTCTAGTGGTTCCACAGTAATGAACTTCAGGGAAGGGGAATAAAAAGTGAATACTGTGTAAAGACCTTCTGCCTTCCTAAAGTAGCCAGGTTTTCACTGTAAAGGTATAAGGTTCTTAAGAAATACTGAGACATCATACCAGTCCCACAGGAATCTCTTTATTTGTGTCCATTTTTATTCAGCACATTACAGCTTCAGCAAAGACATGGAGCAGATGTGTTACCAACATTTGTACATAAATGTTGTGAAGACACAAAGAAAAGCACTGATCTGCGGGGCCAGCCCAGTGGAGCTACTTCCAGGAAAGGATAACTTGCTGCAGAAATTCAGACATTTCTACTTGCATCAAGGCAAAAAACCAAGGACAATTTTTGTTAACAACAGACTGTAGTTCTAATTCGAGTAGAAATCTGACAGAAGAGCACTGATTCTATGTGCTGATAATATCAAATTGGTAAAGACAAGAAATTGATTTAAAGCCTTTCAGGTTCTGAGAGAGATGCAAAGGACTGTTTCAACATTTACCTAACATTTATCTAGAATGTTTTATCCCCATTAATAACAGTGGAAGAACTGTTTAGTAGTATAAAAAAGTAAAAGTAAATCCTGTCTCTACTACAGACATCATTATGCTTGAAAAATCTAAAATTTACTGTAAGCTTTTAGATAAGTAAATTATGTAGTGCTTTGCACTGAAATCAAATAATCTATTAAGAATCTTCATTTATTTTCATCTAGTTACTTCTAATCTCAAGAAGTGAAACTAAATTACAGTGGCCACATGAGTGCTTTACGTAGAGCTGACAGAGTTTAAAAGGCTTACCAGAAAGTCCAGTGGGCTCACGACAGAAGTCAAGACAAGAAATCAAACCAGTTAAATGGTGATACACTTCAAACTTCTCACATGCTTAAAACCTAGAACTTTGCTGTAAACTTTACCCTCTTCAGCACATCCCCTTGTAAAAAAAAAATAAGTTGTCAAGGAACAATTAGCTAAGAAATCTTACATTTTTTCTTCAAAAGATAAACTGCATGCTGTCCTACAGAACACAAGGTACAGCAGGTCTTGTATTTCCCTACTGAAGATGCCAGCCCCAAGGGCTATGTTTTCCAGCTCAAAGCTTAAAATTCTTTCTCTTACAACACTTTTACACCCCCTCTTATAAAACATCTCTCTCCAGGTTAAAACTGACCTGCTGAGTTGCAGTGTGTGCTTCACACTTTTGTAGTTCCTGCATCTGAAAATTTACAATGAATGTTTATACAACAATTTGGTGCAGAACGTCAGAAGTCCTCAAAACTTTATTTTAAGATTAAATCTTTAGAACTCAAGATGGTGTACTGGAACTAATTTTTATCCTATCAAAAGCTTAAGTGCCCTTTCTACATGTTCTGTGAGCCCTGAGAATTGCCGTACCATTACTCTAGGCTTTAAAGAAATGTCACATGGACATGAAAACACAGAAATTTCAGTAATTCATGCCTAATTAATTAATGTAATCGTTTTTGTTGAAAATACCACAGTGTGAAAGAGTACAGATACAAATCTAAGAAAAAAAAAATTTTTTTTACATTGATTGTAAAAAACCCCTTTATTCTCTTAGCAACTTTGGCTGCTGATTGGCCAGGAATATATCAAGTAATAAGAAGAGCATCTCCACTCAGGAAGTTTAAGTGCTTATAGAAAGTTGTTCTTAGTATAGTCGGAAGAGATTGTAGACCTTTATGAGCAGAAAAAGCTTGTGGGAGTTGTGGTCTGTCCCCTTAACGAAATAATTCTGAGGACTGACATTCAAGGCAGGTGATACTTTAAAAGGAATTCAGGAAAAAATGTCTAAAATGTTTGTAATGGTACCACTCCTTAGCTAAAGGTGGCTTGTGGTTTTTGAATGTGATCTTAAAAAGCACACTTTGAACAATTTTGGATAACAACTTGTTTTAGCAAGAACAGGCAAGAAGTTGTACTTCAGTCACGCTGTGTTAATCTTGTGGGATTTAATGCATCCATTTCTAGCAAATCACTTCAGGCCAATATAAGCTTGATCACTCCAAGGAAGTTATTCTTTCCTATATTTAGTATCCATCCATTTAAGAATACACACATTGTACCAAATACTGTGTTACAACAAAACATGCAACAGTGAATAATCTCTATAATCAGGTGGCTAGAACACGTTATTTCACAATTTACAGCTTTAGTGGTGGGGAATACATCCATTATGCCATCTCTAACAATAATTCCCTGTATATTCAAGAAGATCCATTCAGAATTTTCCCTATGAAATAGCTTTGTGCTACCAGATGCACCACAATCAAAGTAAGAGTAATTTCATACACAAAGAGACAAGTAAAGTGCAGAGCCTGAGTGATAAATACTTTTTATTTATGTTACTGCAGAAAGAGATTACTGAAAGACTTCTTCTGCATGAAGATGAATAAAGTATTTTCATTAAGCTTCAGATGCTGCCCACTGCATTGCTTTTAAATAAAAATGCATACTCTCTACCAGTCACAGCAAAGTAGTAAGTAAACTTACAGCACATTCCTTTAATATGTCAAAATGTTTCCAAGGCAATATTATTGAACTTATACCACAGTCCCCAGTAACATCAAGCTGCACAAAGGAGGTGGTAGGGAAACTTATCCAGTTTAAGTGCTCTTCTTTTCTTCACCCAGCAAGTTCACTGTTGCTTTCTTGGCTGCAGGAAAATAAAATCAAGTTTAGTCATAGGCCTACAGACAAAGTGGGTTATCAAATGTTCTCGAACTGAATGGAAAAGTATTTCCTTTTACTCACAAGAGAAAGAACACAGAAGAAAATCATAGCTTTTGTATACACCTAGATATAGTGATAAAACTTATAATAAAAACCATTTAAAAAATAAAACATAAGTAAGGAGCAGTACAGTAACTATGGAATTGTTAAAACAGGGCTGCTCATAGTGCTAAGGACATACAGGTTTGCAGCAAGAAATATACCATAACGATAAAACAGGCTTGGAATAATACTAATATTTGTGTATGCAGGGTCACTTAAAAAAGGCTGTTGTTTTATTTTGGTGGGTTTGTTTTGGTGGGTTTGTTTTGTTGTTACTGTTAGGTTTGTTGGGTTTTTTTGGTAGAAATCTTTATGAATAGAAATAGGAAAAAGAAAGAATAAGTGATGAAATAAGGGCAGGAAAATCCCACATGCAGCATCAAAGGACATTAATTAAGGTACATACATGCCTAACAATAAGGACTTGGGAAGAATCATGCAGCAAAATTTCCCAAGAATAGTTAAGCAAGGCAGATCTTTTAAGCAGACAGGAAAGTTGGTAAGATGAAATTTTTTGCACTTATTGTTTGGTGGAAAGGAGCATTAAGATGCTTTGAAACAGCATACAGATAAAATCCTTTCAAGTGAAACTTAAAAACCTTTATTTTAGCTACTTAATACATCTCCTTCTCTTATTCATAAAACTATAATCAGATATTTTAGAATGCAAGGGCTCACTACAGAATGCAAGGAAATAAAAAACTTAAGCAATCTACAGGCTGTTATAACATGTAAAAATAAAATGTAAGTTAATTCCTTTAAAGCGAGGAATCCTTTGACCTCCAGAGGAAGGAAAAATGCAAAAACATATACATGGGAAAACTGCACTTTCCACAGTGCTGTGTATTGTTGTTAATTGTTTATTGCACAACTGGGAGCCCCTCTATACTACCAGGTATTTGAGGGAGTATTTTAGGAGATACGAGGATCCACTAAAACAGTAACTGCATTTATGAAAGTTATGTCTGGATCTGCCTCTAGAGAGAATGTTTTTAGTGGTGTGTATAGTGGGAAGACATAAAAACAATTCAATTTCTTCCACTCATTCTAGCCTAGCTGCAATTCTAGAAAGCAAGATCCACTGCAGCCCCTATTTCCCACACTTAACTTCTCCATCATAACTTACATTGTCTCTTGCAATTTATTTTTGTTTCCTCCAAATGATGCATATTAAGTGCAGCAGTAAGAGCTCCCCAGTGCACTTGCCTCTACTTGCTGTGACCAGTGCAAGGCCTTTTGCTCACCCTCTTTAGTGATGGTGTCTGCAGTCTCTGCAGCCTTGTCTTTCAGGTCCTGCACGACACTGTCCAGCTGCGCCTCGTGCTTCAGGAAGAAGGGACGGATAATCCTGTGGTAGAGAAACTCTGCCCCATTGGAAGGGCTCGGAGCCATGCACCACAGCAGGAAGCCACACTGTGAGAACGAGAACATCGGCCTGAGTGGAAGGAATCACGAGTAGGAGACAAGGTGCCTTTCCCAAGCGCCAGAGAAGCGAGCACAGTGAGAACAGCGAGACATTCCCTGCGCGCTCAGGGCTCCAGGAGGGCGCACACCAGGACAGCCGCACACAGGCCATTTCACACTGGAATTATTTCATGGATAGTGTAAGGACAAAGGAGGAGGGCTGCAGCAGTAAATCCAATCTGGTGTCAGGTGTATCAAGACTACATGCACTTTTTTTTCCTCTTTAAGGTGGAACTATAAAACCTGGCTACAAAAACATCAGTCTCTCTCAATATTTCTAAAACACATGGCACAGGCCTCACTGAATGTCTAGGTCCCTAAATTACTTCAATTCAGCCAAAACGCATCTCCCTCCTCTCTGCCTGCATGCCTGGAAAACACAGTGAGGGAAAGAACAGGATTGTGTGTACCCCAGAGCTAAATTGACAAGGAGGAAAGACAAACCCAAGCTACGCACAGTGCACAAACAAGAGCAATGGTTCTGCATTACAGTTTAGGTATAGCTTTTAGAGCACCATCTGCTCTCCAGAAAAATCAAAGACTACAGTGTGGGGTCATATTTCTGCATCTTACAAAAGGGGATTGGAAACACAGTTATTACATGTACTACAAATCCCTGTTTTATTACTTGAAGCACTTTTATTTGGCTCCAGTTTCACTGCCATACATCACACAAAGACAGTCACGCAGAGCAAGATGAAACATTTAAGGGACAGGGAGTGCCATAAACTAAATCTGCCTGAGTGATGAAAATACACATAAATTATTTTACAGGATAAAACAGAAACAAAATGCAGTACATTTTCTCAGCGTTTGTATAGTTCTTTTTATACCCAAATAGCACAGTATTATTCCATGTCAAAAGCCTCTCCAGAAAATGAAGGTATAACAGCTATTCTCAGACTACCTTTTCCTGAAATACAAAACAAAACAACCTCAGCCTCAACACATGCCTTGTTTTCACGTTAGAGAGGATTCCATATCTGAGGATTTCCACACATTTCTGGGCAGAATGGAAACAAAACACAGAGTCTTCTTCAAGCAAGGCCTCCAAATATTTTAGAACATGTCTCCTCTACTCCTTCCCAACAAGGTATACTGAGACTGAATGTTCTGTATGTTCTGCTCTTCCCGTCTGTAAAATTTTGGCTTTGTCTCCTCTGCAGTGCCAGACCAATTTACCATCCTTTTGGGTAAGGATTAAGCTTTCCTCTTTAAACTATTTGATCATGTTGTCAAAACAGACTGAAAGGAATGTTTGCCCAGAAGAAAAAGAAAGGTTTTTTAAAGTAAAGTGTTCACAAGAGAGATTGGCCCATCAGGAAAATTCCAATGAATTAAAACAAATAATTTAACATGCAATAAAATCTGACACCAGTAAATAGCTACTGATGAATTATTAAATATGGTCAAAGAAAATAAAGGCAAAAGATTCCTTTATCAATATAAACACTGATTTTCAAAAGCTCCAATTCTTTGGAACTCGATATAAAAGAAAGACTACATGGTACTATCTTATGTTGTTATCTTTCATTAAAAGCTGAGAAGTACACTGACTTTACTTCCTGTTCAAGAATATCTGATCAATTACTGAAAGTTACTTCTCCTGTTGCCCTGATTTTTAAAAGTGCTAAGTTTTCTTTTACAGTTCTTTTGAAAGTTCTGAAGTTCTCATAAAACTTCTTCAGCCTTCTGATAATGTTTACATATTTTTACTGTAGTTCTCACACACTGTTCATTTAAATAATGATTGTTTTACATTATTCTTTGTGAGAGGAGAGGATTGATAGGCTTAGATTGACCAGTGTGGTTGAAGAAGTGGCAATTCCATCCTCCAATCCACTGTCACTTTTAGAATTCTATATACTGTAAGATTAGAAATAAAATTAAATCTTTTTTCTCCCTTGGACTCACCAAGCTTCTGTGTACTCATTTTGTGTCCAATAGCAACACTTCTCCCACAAAACTGCACAAATATCTCAACTTCTACATAAAAAAGTTAGTTATCCTTTGTTTTACAAAAATCCCTCAAATCCAAGTCCAACTTCCTCTAAAACCAAAAGAAATTTAAATTTCACTTTCTGGGCCTCTAAGAACAAAATTAGTAATTTTGTTTTGACAGCTTTGTCCCACGCTAGTTGAGAAAAAAGTAATTACAGATTTGTTCTCAAATACTTGTTACTTTTGAATTGTACTGAAATAGATGTTTATATGCATTTTCTATTGGACACGTAGCAAAGCTGAGATTCTCACTCTTTTCAAAGCTTGAAAAGTCAGACTGCTAACTTAGTTTATTTTACCCCTATTCTTGTGAAAATGAAGTAACACAGGCTAGTTCACTAACTTTATTGAAAATAAAGAAGGTTGTAAGAAGTTCCAGCAAGCTCAGAGTGGTAAAACTGTTAACTGGAAAAATAAAAACCCAAGCCCAAAATATATTCTTGCAGTCCTGGAGACCAGACAGAGTAGGGAATGGAATTCACCTGAGCTCAGTCTGGCTCACTTGGACCTGCTTGTAGCAGCTGTTTTTGCCTTGGCAGCACCAATTTTGTTCAGATATAGCATGACAGTATTCCAAGGTAGAACCATTAGTGGAGTCACTCCCACCACCAAAAATACTCATACAATGATAAACTCTGCTGCTTTTACTAGATACTGTACTCTAATACCTGAATGCCACAGAAATCTTTAAAGCTTGAACGGAAGTATTTAAAACCAAATCATATGCACAAGAAATTATGAGTTGCATGCATGTCCTGTGCTTCAGATATAAAAAATGCAAGCAGATAAATAAGAAGCGAGCATTACCAAAAAAACAACAACAAACAAAACCAAAACAAAACAGCCTATAAAATCCAAGACAAAGCCCATAAAATCAAAAAAATGTCACATAGAGTATAAAAGAGCAACATTCCTTGCTCCCACCCATAAAATTTTCTAGTCTGCTGAAAACTTTAATGTCACCGAGTTTAAACTCTGGACTTGGGGACTCTGGAAGCAGTGGTGCTCAATGTTTCAGCCACATACATGAACGTGTTTTGAAATACTGAGCAACTAAATCTCAATCTGGAGTGGAAGCTACAAGGGATATCAAATAGATGTGACTACACAAATTCAGCACATCTTGAGAATAAAAGCAACCTCAAAATTTTCATGAATGATGTATCTGGGCTTCTACTTCATGAAAGACATATGGAGACATCATAACTACCCTCCAAGAGGTTTTAGTTCATGGATGGAATGAAGTGTGGAAGCTGCCTGATTCCTCCTTCTCCTCCTGTGGAGTAACCTCCACCCATTTCCACCCATTTAGCAACACTTTCTGATTCTCGACAATACCTGCCTACCTTTGTACAAACCTGTCCTACCAGCCACTACTGAGAGCAAACACTTGGCTTCTATGTGCCTTCTGCAGCTATTGAAGAAAGCTGTGTACTGATGTAATTCCTTGTGCTTGCTTTTGCAGAACTGAGAAAAGCGCCTCTCCCTTGATTACAATACTGCATATAACTCTGGCATTCCTGAAACCATTTTATCAGAGCCATTTGAAGTCTTTATTTGGAAATTCAACCCCAATTTCTGTTGTGTGCTCTTCAGAAAGAGAGCTGTGGTGGCATGAAGAAACCATTGCCACATCTTTTTCCACTAATAATTTAGAAAAGAAGCTCGGAAAATACACTGTATGAATTCAGAATTGTGAGCATATACCACTGCAGCTGATGGATTAAAGTATTAAAGTAAAAGGTGTCCAAAATGACTGCCACAGCTGAGGCTTGTTAAAGACTGAAAGGAACAAGGCAGACATGTAAACCAGCTGTCACAGTCAAATTTTGTCTATAAAATATGGCATTTCCTGGAAACAGCTTTTGACATCGTCAGGTCTTATCACTAAAATATTAAATGACCCCCCACAATAACTGGCAAGCAAATTGTTTTAACAACTTTGGTGGGACTAAACCAGGCTAACAAAACAGAAGAGAAGGCAGAGAATAGCCCACTGAACCAGAAAACCAATAACAGTTCTTTGAGATAAAGAGCAACCTCTGCAGCAAGCTAGAAGGTCTTTTACCCAACAGCATACAGAGTGATCAGCTATCAGCTATTCCTAGAAGAATTTAACGTGTTAAGGTTGACTGAAACCTTAGATCACACGTTGACCAAATCATTGTTGCTAGTCAAATCACACTAACAAACACACTTTAGGAACCATCTCCTCTGATACCTACCAGTTCCTTTCAGGAAACTGAGCTTAATTAAAAATTAAAACTGTAGGACAAAATATACCTTGTGTTCCAATTTCCTTCCCTGCTCCAATAGCACAGATGTTATGACCTCTTTGATGATTTTACTCTCCACTTTTACTAATCCCCTTAAAACAAAAATAGAATCACTCTGTGGGGCTTACTATGTCATTTGTCCAAATTTACCTGAAGCACCAAGAGAAAGAACTGTCTCTGGTTTGGTTTTCTTTTTTTTTTGGGGGGGACAGTTACACTGTCTCTTCTTCTTTCCTAAAACCCGGCAGACCTTTCCCTTCCACCTATCCCAACTTCCCCTCCTGCCTCACAAAATGATCAGCTGTAAACAAACCACTTTCACAACAGTAAATTACACAAAACCTGCATGTAAAAAGAAGGTGGACCTGGGAGTGATTCCAAATGAATCTGTTGTCATCTACCCATTCCAGGAGACGTTAAATCAGTTTTATCTAAAGGTCCCATTTTAGGCGAGGGGGTCACATGAATTAACGTACCTTTAGCATGTAGTAGAAAGGGAACCATGACAGAAAGATGTCAGAGAAGAATTCAGCTATGCTGAAAATGCCATACACAACCCAGTAAGTCAGCCACTGTGTATCATCATCTTTGTTGGGACTTTCAATGGCCTTGATTCTGCAACGAAAATAAATCAAGTGAGCAGCACAGTAGCATCAGTCTCATCTGTAATGATGAGGATTTTATGACTCAGATTTGTTATTATATGTGACTCTCCATAATTCAATTACACCAAGAAAACTAATTAACATCTATCACTCAGACAGTGTGTCAAGATCTTTGAACAGTAAAGCTTCTTCCTATATACCAAAATTCAAAACTATACTCAAGCTATATCTACCTCTGGGATTACAAGGAGCATAAAAACCCAAACAAAACCAGTGAGCATTCTGACCTTGTTCACAAAACATTTTGAGGGACAAGAAAGGGATAATCTATGGCCATGGCTCCAGTTCTGGAGGTATTGTAGTAATCTTGACTAGAGGCTACTGCACATTAGAGTATTATTGATCCATATAAAAGATAACCTGAGTGAGCCCAGTCCTGTGAGGCACAGGATGCCAGTGATCACAACACCTTCCTGGCCTTGCCTACACCCATCAGTGACCATCCTCCTCTGGCAGCCAGAAAGGAATGATGAAACAGAGTTGTAGTCTCAGATGAAAAATCCCACAATACCTTAAATTATCAAAATGTGGTAGCATTGTCTCCAGACAAGGCCCACACAGTGTGGATCAGAAACTCATTCAGTGCTGCATAGCTTGGGGTTCCCAGCACCACCACTGGTATAAAACTGTCTGTATTATTCTGTTTCTTTTACACAGTTAGCTCTAATAAATAACATTTTAAATGTACTTGTACATGCACTAGATTCCTCTTTGAAAAGGGAAACTTATCCATAGGATTTGCTCTAAGTCCTAAGAAGCATATGCTCTACATAAGCAGAGGGAATCCAGTTCCATATGCATCTGCATCACCTAATGTATTGCTCTATAAATTAATTCCTACAAGACTTGCAAAGTCTGATGTAGACTAAAGTATTAGGAACAGGGTAAAAAAAAACTCTACTAAAGTATTGGGCTTTCTGCATAATGATTTAATGGGCTTTTGTTCTCCATCTGCTATGCGAATGTAGTTCAAGTTTATACAGTTTTTAAAAACAGAAACTAAAAGATGCACCATGTGCTCTTTCAGTAAAAGTAGTGGAGTAGAGTTTCTGGAGCCACTAAATTCCAGATTAGAATACTTCCAGTTCTGGAGGTATTGTAGTAATCTTGACTAGAGGCTACTGCACATTAGAGTATTATTGATCCATATAAAAGATAACCTGAGTGAGCCCAGTCCTGTGAGGCACAGGATGCCAGTGATCACAACACCTTCCTGGCCTTGCCTACACCCATCAGTGACCATCCTCCTCTGGCAGCCAGAAAGGAATGATGAAACAGAGTTGTAGTCTCAGATGAAAAATCCCACAATACCTTAAATTATCAAAATGTGGTAGCATTGTCTCCAGACAAGGCCCACACAGTGTGGATCAGAAACTCATTCAGTGCTGCATAGCTTGGGGTTCCCAGCACCACCACTGGTATAAAACTGTCTGTATTATTCTGTTTCTTTTACACAGTTAGCTCTAATAAATAACATTTTAAATGTACTTGTACATGCACTAGATTCCTCTTTGAAAAGGGAAACTTATCCATAGGATTTGCTCTAAGTCCTAAGAAGCATATGCTCTACATAAGCAGAGGGAATCCAGTTCCATATGCATCTGCATCACCTAATGTATTGCTCTATAAATTAATTCCTACAAGACTTGCAAAGTCTGATGTAGACTAAAGTATTAGGAACAGGGTAAAAAAAAACTCTACTAAAGTATTGGGCTTTCTGCATAATGATTTAATGGGCTTTTGTTCTCCATCTGCTATGCGAATGTAGTTCAAGTTTATACAGTTTTTAAAAACAGAAACTAAAAGATGCACCATGTGCTCTTTCAGTAAAAGTAGTGGAGTAGAGTTTCTGGAGCCACTAAATTCCAGATTAGAACTGTAAGAAGTTTTAAAAGAAAATACTAGGAAATCTAAGCCTGGTAATTTCAAGCTTAAGAGTCTTAGAGAGCATTTGTCCTCTCTACTTATGCTGGAGGATTAAAATCTGTAGACTCAGTTTAATGTAGTTAGTTTAAATTCTTCTACCACTTTTCCCTTTAGTATCAGCTGTATTGTTTCTGAAGCAGCATGTGAGAGATGTACCAGAAGTGCCAAGTTTTCTGTTAGTTCCCTTAAAAAGGCATAGGGAAGTTTACAAGGCAGAAATCAGGGAGCTGGCCTTAAGTCCATTTCCTGGTCTGTGAGAAATGCTGTGGATTCTGTCACTTCCCAGTTCTGTAGTCAGGGGGGAGCAGGGAGGGTTGGGGGAAATAATTCCTGTGACATATTTTTGCAAAAGCACTGGCAAACCCACTACAAGCAGAGGGAGCTGGCAGATCTGCTGGAACGAGTTCCTTTGAAATGCAGTAAAAGGATCTGATACTTAATTCATGCATTATTTCTACTGGAGTGCAAGGCTGGCCAGCAGTGTCCTGCAGTGGGAAAAGCAGCAGCCCTTGCCATAACCCATCAATAAGGGGATCTAACCAACACACATCATCACAGGTTTTGCAACAACAAGTCTAATTTCCGCTGCTATCATCACAGGCAGCCCTAGTCCAAGCAGTCTCAAATGCAGTGACAACTCCAGCTCCCACTGTTAAAGCACATATTTTCCACACCCACACCTCTGAAGTATTCTAGTGAGACCAGGTGAAGTGACTGTACAAAAACAGCCCCTGGACACCACAGGAGTTAAGAAAGAAATGTATAGAGCTATTTTCAACGTGTGAAACCGCACTTCTGGAGGGGAAGAAAAAAGTACAAGGACCAGTAGGGATGTTGGAGTGGTGGATAAATGGAGCAGAGAAAGGAACCAATTGCAAAGTTTCTCACTGTTAAGGAAAACTTGCTGTAGAGGCTCACCATGTGAATTCCTTTAGTTCTACGGACAATTTCTCCATTAGAGGCATAGAAGAGAAGGCTTATATTACCACAATAAAGCATCCTAGCTTGGCATTTGTGAGAAAATATCTTGCAGTTAACCTGCCAGCAGTCTTCCTGTTTTCCAGTCACCATATATGGATTTAAGGGAGCATTGTTTCATTTTCCTTTTTAACATTATTAAAATCATCTCAGTAACCACAAAAAATAGCTTTCATTAAAAAAAAAAAAAAAAGGAAGAAAAAAAAAAAAGCTTAGAATCTCCAATTTTGTGGCAAAAGGCAGATGGCATATCACTGTGTTAATGGGCCACATCCTATTATCTTCTCTCCTCTGGAAACAAATGGCCTTTGAGAGCTCCTAAATGCGTGCCATGGGTGTTCTCCCTTTGAATGTTCACCATCTGCTCCTGTAGTTCCTTAGGGGATACATGAACAGCAGGCTTTTACTGTCAGACACAAGCAGCAGCACTACAAGTAGTCAAAGCCCCATCAGGTTTAGCCAGCTGATGTACACAGCATTAAATCCACACGTGGCTGTTTTCTTACACAGTATAGGGAACAGCACATCTCCCCTTCTTCTGCAGTGGTCTGATATTGGTGGGCAAGGCCAGGGGCAGCACCCTACCACAGCCAGCAGGGAACAGCCACGTCAGCTCAAACTGCTCCTGTGGCCATGGCTCCAGTCCCAGCCCGGGAGAGAGGGAGGGAGGGAAAAGCAAGTTAGAGCAGGGCCGTCAGTGAATGAAAGCTTTACTGAAGTCAAGGAAAGGCAAGTATTTTATAAATATCCTGCTTTGGAATGGGGAGTGTGTCCCTCAGATGAGACAGGGATCGCCAGCATAACATGTCCCTGTTGAATAAAAGGGCAAAAGTTACCACCATCCCTTTACACACTATTTCAATAGTAAGCCACAGAAAATAGTACTTGTCCAAGAACAAGCACAGTAAGTTATTCAGAATATCTGAACAGAGAGGGATTTTTATCCATTTATAACTACACTCTTCAACATGAGAATCACACCATAATTAAACTTAGTCCTCCAAGTTATTCTAGAGATATTATCCTGGTGTAATGCCCTGCACAATTAAGCTTAGGAGAGACATCACAGGCAATCAATCCAAGAACACTCCATTCTTCTCCATGTTAGGTTACCAATCAAGCAGGCTGATATTCAAAATGCAATCTCCATCAATAAGTGAAAAGTAACAGATCAAGAGGCACTGACACTATATTCTACTTTAGGATTGCCTTCTTTTAAATTATTTCTGTGTTGCAAGAGCAAATAAGTCAGTCTCCTTAACACACTATATTAAGATTTTCTAACAAATGAAGGACCATCCAAAGACAATGGCTTCAGATTTTAAAAAAATTATACTGTTTTGTCTAGTGCTGATCTGACTAAATTCCACCTTAGTTATGCACAATAATTACATATCCCAAAGGATTTTTCATACTGCTTCATCACTAAATGCAGAGGACTTTTAAAGAGAGCCTCAAACAACCACTTACAGTAGTTCTGAACCTTGGGGGTAAAAGCAATCACTAGGAACAGCTCCAGTATTCTGGACAGTAAATACCACAGATCAGCAACTTTAGTTAGCTGCATGACCAAGAGTGAAAATGACCTGCTGTGGGCCAGCACTGTGATGGATGGGGAGCCAAGAGAAACTTCATTTTCAGCCGTATCTGTTCCCCAGTAACCCTGCTAGCTGGTGGTTTCAAGAGGGAAGAGTAGAGGTGGTCACATTCTTTAGCAGCCCAGGGCTCCCATCCGTGCTGTACTTACAGTGTCGGAGCACTGGCTCAGCCCTGACCCTGTGATTCCTAAAATCAGTCAAAATTTACCCTAGATCAAGTGTGGTTGCTTACCCTGTTACTGATAGTAACAGACACTGGTCTAATTTTAGTAAGTTGCCAAGTGGATTTCTTTCACTTAGAGCCTCTGACTCATTGCAACAAAAAATCAGCTCTTTCCCAAGAAGAGACAGCTGCTCCTCAATTAGCTCTGGCATAACAAACTATTTGTTACAGTAAATTCACACATACAGTACTCACAGTTTGAGTACTATATGTGTTCGGAGTGGGGGTTTTACTAAGCTGAGTCCAGATGTGGGAGGCAGAAATAGAGAAATGCTAAATTTTATTGCTGTGGTCTCATGTGAAGCAATCACCCTTATCCGTGCAATTTACAAGGTGAACCTGAGGATTCTTGTATAAAATAAAGTTACAGGTCCAAGGCAAAAGATCAGCCTCCCTTAAACCCCATGCTCATGTTGTAGCTGGGAAAGACTTAACCATTTTGTGCATACTTCCTTCAGTTTTCTGGTAAATGCTATATGAAGTGAGTAGGTAGGCATATTTGTCATACCCTTAGCCAAGTGTAAGTTTGGGTTTGGTTTTTCTTCATTTAACTTAAAAACCCATGAAATCACCTACACTTCTAGAGCTTATCCTACTGGTCTGCCCCAACTCTTTACAGCAGGTTGTAAAGTAATTTACTTCTAGCTATCTATCCAGACACCCACGCAGAATCAACACTCCACTGCACACAAACTTCCTTAGCTTGGTGCCTCCCCGTCGTCCTCATGTCAGACTCATCCTGGCAGGCTGCCTCCCTGACATCTCACAGCATTCCAGTGAAACCTGTGCCTTTGGATTTGCTTTATCATTTTGGCTTCTGCATTTCTATCCATCACCTAAAGCCTTCTGCTTTCCATCTTTCTTCCTCCTCATTGATTGCAACAGGAGTCATGCATTTGCAGATATAGAAAAGATCTTCCTGCCAACTGCACTTACACAATTTCTGTGATTTAAGTCTCCCAGTTACCCTCTCTCACAATTTTGAGGATCTAGCAGAAGGGATCAGAAAAACTCATCAAGGATAGCAAGGAGGGTTTCACTGACCATGCACAGACAGATATTATTAGAAGACACCAAAAAGCTATGTGACAGTAGTACAAAGGGTTCTAACTGTGTTTCTGGAAAGGAAATGGGGACTGAGGTAGCAAGAGGAACACATGCCATTTTGGCCACCCTACAGCCTACACACTAACTCAACACAAAGCTAGATTCCTGAAACAAAGCGGGGGAAAAAGCAAGCATTCTCTCATTTCACTGCTCTCTGCTCCCTCCTGGAACACGTACTTGTAGGGCCAACCAATGCGTCAGTTCCCAGTTCTGACTCAGGTCGAAACCAGCTTCCCCAAAACAAACTCCCACACATGCTGGCTCTTCTGCTGGGATTAAGATGTGTTAGTGCCTCGGTTCAGAGTAGACCCATCTGTGTAACAAACACCTTTATATTTTTAACCTAGATGTAAGATGTGGAAGTAAAATCAAAATTTTCATACTGGTATCAGAGTATTAGACTCCCTGAACCTAAACACTTGCTTTCTTTAGAAAGGAAAGTACATAATTTGTCCAAATGAGTGCTGACATGGCTTTTAAACATGTTAGTTTTTTTATATTAACATTCTAAAACCTAAAAATAAAAAAGTGAGTATGCTTGGAGGAACTGGTTTGGCAGGACATATTAAAAAAAAATCAAAACAAAACAACTTTTTAGTGTCTGAAGCTCCAGATTATCAGGCACAAGAGAAAACAGCACAAGTGCAGACAGATTTTAAAAAATTCTACTTATATTTCTACTGGGCATAGTGAATCTGGTTAGATATGTCAACTTTCTCAAATTGTATTTATAAACCAGCAGCAGAGCATTACTTCTAAACCTTGGTACATCATGCACCATTTTTCATGAAGGACGAAAGTAAGCATTTGCCTTAAAATTTGTTAAGAGAAATTAAATTTGCTGTCCTAGTTCTCAAAAAATACACAAGCAATTTTATCTTTTCTAAAGAACTGTCCGCAAAGAAAAGCAGTGTTCCTGTTTTAAAGCTATGAAAGAGGAAAAGGAACTAGGAGACAGACTCAAGACACCATGACAATATTCAAGCTTCAATTGAGTGTTTATACTTCTCTATAATCAATCCAGATTGTTTCCTGCTAGTAAAATGCCACGAGCAACATTTACATAGTGAAAGCAACTAAACTGAAGTAACAGCATAAAAGTAGTCAAAGCAGAGAAAGGCATTATTGTGCTAAACTGCTTTTCTCCCTTGAAGACACCAGTAGTAAGTTCAGACATTTTACTGCCCAAAGCTATTTTCATCTTTGCAATTTTTAAACCAAGCATGACAGCACTTAAGAACTTTCCAATCCTCTGCACACATTTCTTAGTCATCAAAGGTTCCCTTCCTACTTGCACTCTTAATTTTTCCGAGGCAGTTAACCACCACTAACTATGGGTGGAGCTACATTTCAGCACGCTAGCTCTGGAAAGTTTAGAGAAGCGGTGAAAATGCTGGCAATGGTATTTACACACTTGCCAACACTAATTTTTTCCATCTCTAGTCTGATTATTGCTTTGTGCAGTTAAAGCTTGCTAGAAGTTTAAAGAGTGGTGTCTATCACCTACGGCAAACTTTTCAGCATTGGTCTACTGCAACCACAAAAGCCTGTAAATTAAGTATTAGATTTCAACTTAAAATTATTTTTTCTCTTTCATCAGGTAGTACTTACAGACTTCTAAGGAATGAGAGTAGAGATTGCTGGACTTAGTGGGAAACAGCCAGAGAACTACTGCTTCATTTTGCCTATGTTAAGAGACTGAGGTGAGTCCTTGCTGTGACATGGCATGCGGATGTACGGGGAGATTTTTGTATTGCCGAAGAAGAAACTCCTCCATGTATGAAACCACTAAAGATTTACCCAAGGCAAAGCTGAAGGTGAACAAGGAGGAATAAGGAGGGAAACAGCTGTGCCTGCTTGAAGCTGTACCAGGCATTAAGCAGAGAGCTGCCCCCTCCCCTGGCACTGGTTTGCACCACAGTGATGAGAACACAGGCAGCACTGCAGCTGCAGCCCTTCATATCATCTGCTTGGTCTAGCAGTTACAGCCTCCAGCATTTCTCCACTGAAATCCACACCTGCTGCACTGCACACACCACAGTGAATACAGACATGACAGAGACCGGGAAAAATAAACTGCAGATTTATACAAAGCCTGACAGGCAGATACCTGCACAAAACTGTCCTGGTTTCATGCATGAACAGAATTAACTCTGAGCTGAGGGTCTCTGGGTTTGCTGTGACTCCAATATATTTTCTTTCAGGAAAGCACAGAGATGGACAATAATCACTGTGACTAAAGTAACCCAGAACTCATATCCCAGTAAAACAGATTTGGAAATGCCCACAGGTCACCCATCTGGCACCTTGTTTGCCCTTTTAAACAACTGTAAAGACTGCTGATGTCCCTTGAGAGCATAGACACCTGTCCCACTCTTTCATGAGTGCCTTTTCTGCTGACAAAGAGTCTGTCCCACTACTTTATCCCTGGCCATGGCACGGTGGCTGGAACTACATGACCTTCAGGACTCCTTTCAACCCGAACCATTCTTTGCTTTTCTCTTAAACAATTCAATTACTGACGATGGAGAAATGATACACTGGACTACTTCACAAAAGAAGAAAGTAAATTAACCAAGGAAAAGTCTTTCACACTCGGGAGGAGTTACAGCGTTTTCCTTGTGCCCCCACCTCCCATCACTGAGGCAGGTTTGGAGTAAACAGCACTCCTTAATGCACCTCTGTCTCCAGCCCAACACGCACACCAGGCACACGCCGCCGATGCGCCCCGCTCACCCATCAGCGCGTTTTAACAAACACCCTCCCTCCCGGCACGATCCAGCTTCCCGTCGGGGATGACAAAGCTGGGAACCCATCCCCAAAGCATAACCCGCTACAGGAACTGGTTATCAAGTGTGGAAACCAGCCGGCGTCTCCCATCTGTAACTCCTGCAGCACTCGCCAGATGGGAGAAGCCTCATTCTTCACCTGGCACCTGTACCTGCTCAAGGAAAGGGGCGGCCGGCAAAACCAACACTTTGCAGCACGGTGCCGGAATGCCGCCCCAGACAGACTCGGCACCGCCGCAAGCGATGCGACTTTGCAACCACACCGAAGGGCGGCACCCGGAACCACCGCGTGGCGCAGGAGTCGCGACACTCACGAGACGTAGGCGGGGTAGGCGAAGCCGATGATGTTGCAGAGCAGGGACGCGCCGTATCCCACCACCAGGTACACGGCCACGACCCCGAGAATACCTGAGGAGAGAGCAGAGAGCCGTCAGCGCCCGAGGGACCGCGGCGAGGAGGCGCGGGCGGGGCGCGGCCGCCCGCGGGGAGCTGGCGCGGCGGCGGCCGGGGCTCACCGGCGGCGATGTAGGTGCGGCTGACGCCGGTCTTGCTCTCGATCCGCTCGAGTACGGCGGTCATGCAGTTCTTCTCGTGTAGGAAGCGGTCGAAGCGCTGCCGCATGGCCGCGGTCATGGCGCCGCTGCCGCCGCCCGCTCCGCAGCCCCGCTGCCCAGCGCAGGCCCCGCCCCGGCACCCAGCGCCCGGCCCCGTGGCGCCGCGCCCGGGGGCGGAGGCGAGCGGCCGGGATCCATCTTCCGCGGCTGCGGCTCGCCGAGCCCTCCCCGGCGCGAAATGGAGGGCTGGGGGCGCGCCCCGGGCGCGGGGCGGGATGCGGCACCCGGTGGTCCCCGCGGCCTCCCGCCCTTCGTGCCCCGCTGGCAGAGATAGATCTTTAATCCCGGAGGGGGGCCAGGGGCTTAGATCCCTGCAAGGATGGTGCGCCTTGTTCAGGTATTCAAACAGACAAGAGCCCTGTGTCAGAGATGGGAAGGAGGAGGAGGCCACGCGCGTACCCGGCTCCAATTGCCTACAACTGCTAGAATGTACCCCCCACCCCCAAAATCAATGCGTGATACAACGCGGAACGGTGACCAAAAGTCAGAGACAGAGGGTAGGCATTGACGTGATGTAGAAGAAAGGTTATGACAATTTGCGGGTACCCAAAAGGCGCATGTGGCCACGCCGCGGGCAGCAACGGCTTGCTGTAACTGTATCCGGGAATTTATGGTGTGTGCAATGTTCTTGCCAACTAAATATAATTTGTTGGCTGTGATGTAGTCCTGGAAACTTCTTCGGCTGGGCTGACCCTTCCGAGCAACTCCTCTGCATTTGACTCAGCATTACAATCAGTGCTGGCACTCTTTATGCCCTCCTCAAATCTGTGTTGCTCCTGAGTGTGCCAGAAAATACTAATCAGTCTTCTTTTGCATAAGTGTTACCTCCACCTAAAAAAAAATTTAAATGTAAACATTGCATTGTGCTGTCAGCTGGGGGGGATACCATCTTGGAAATAATTCAAATTTAATTGCTGAAATACATTTTCTTCTTTCAAGTAACTGTCTTATTAAAGCAGAGGTGAGGAGAAGAGGGAGAATAATACTCAGTCTATAACCGTGGTCAAAATGTTCTATAATAGCAACTTTTTTTTTTTTTTTTTTTTAATACAAGGTTTCAGCTTTTTTTAAATGGAATAAAAAGATACAGTTACAAGTGATCTTTGGAGGTTATATAGTGCAATCTTCTGCTCAAAGTATGGCTAATGCTAAAGCTAGATTCTGATGCTCAGGATTTGGACACCTAGGGTCTGAAAATGTTAATGGATGAAAATTTCTGCAGCCTCCTTGGGCAGCCCTTCACTCTGCTTAACTGAAACTAAGAGATATTTTCCCTTCACATTTGAAATTGAAATGTCCTTTGATGTCACGTGTGACTGTTTCATCTTGTCCTTTGCCCTGATTTTTTATACTTCTGATGAGGTTCCAGTTCACTTTAACCTCCAAACAGAGAGCTGAAGGTAGCAATCGATGTCCCCACTTAACCTTCACTTCTGAAAAGTGAACAGTCCCAGATCCTTGACCCTCCTCCTATGCCATGTGTTCCAGCCCCTTCCGTATACCTTCTTTGTCTGCTGGATCCATCTGATATGCCTTGAGTTTTACAGACAATGGGGAGGACTGTTTGGACTGGAATTAGAGTATGAAAGGATATACTGATGTTTTCAAATTAGTAATTATTAGTAACAGTGCCAGATAGCCTTAAGAAATGGTCCTTTACAAGATCTGTGAGAGATTTAATTCTTGGCTTCAAGCAGAGCAAAATTCTACACCTTAACTTAAAATACAGCAATATTAAAAATGTTAGCAACTCAACTGATATTCCCTTTTTTGTCCAGTATATAGACGTTGTGTAGAAACTCCCTGCCTTTTAAGGACACTTGAATGTTCTAATGTGCCTATGGGTTAAAAGTGAAACAAGGCAAGCATCACCAAAGGTTGCAGAAAGCAAATCACTCTCATTTTACTTATGATTATGATGGGATGTGTAGAAGTACAGGATCTGCTAAATTCTAAATGAGCAGCTCTCAAACTGAAGATTTACAGACTTGGATCATAGTTTGTAGGAGTGCAAAAACCTTGTGGAAACTTATTTTGGTCTTTTGGGGTTTGTTTCTCTTGCATGCTCACTCTCTGCACTTAATATGGTCCTTCTAAAAATTTGGGATTTTTTCATCATACCTGTAAGACTGAAGGACTGAGGAGAAGAGCAGGTAAGACACAAAAGTATTATAGAAAAGAGAATTTAATAAAAACATTAAAACCAACTAAATTCTTACTGAGTTTTCATAACAACTCACTGTCTACTTTTTTGTTATTTTATTTAAAACTAAACTATAAACCATGGCATTAATAGCTCCCCCAGCTGATCTGTGCTAGACAAATGTTTCAGTGCACTACAGTGTGCTGTGTAAACACTTCATAGTAGTAAGGTGCATAACTGTTTTATTTAAGATACCTATGCTACAGGGTGAGAGAAAAGTGACTTTTTAGAAGAAAGAAACTGGAAAATCAAAGAGAAATAAAGGTATCATAGTGTACTAAAAAATACCAAGAGTCTTCCAGCACAATATGGAGAACATGCTGTACTGGGCAGTGGTCTTTCATGTTCCCACAAAATCCTGAAAATATAAGAAAGGTATATTGTAACTTGAAAGATCTAGAGAGGAAAGTTAAAGGCAGAGTGTATGACCTGCTCAAGAAGCTTCTACAGGAGAGGAAGAAAACTAGAAAAATGTAGCAGAACTACCAAGAGGGTAAGTGCCTTTCCACCTATAAAGATTTGGTGTCCTAAACACCAGACCCAAACCACAGGCAGCAGTAGCCCATTTGTCCAGGTTACTCAGCCACTATCAGTAGGTTACCATGAAGTACCAGAACTGACACCTAAACTCACAGGCTGCAGGACAGACCTGGGCTGGGAGAATTGTGCACCACATGCAGAATGGCAGATTGCCTAGCCTACCTGCTGAGGGCTGTACTATGAAACAAACTAACAGAAAACAGTATATTACAGGGTTATGTCCTTTTCATGATATTCCATTCTTCATTTTCCCTTTTTGTGTACTAATTTTTTTGCTACCTTATTTTTTCCCAGTTAGTACAAATCCTTATCTTTACTTTTTCTCTTTGATGTTTTAAGCTATTTAATCTGATTTTAGGATCAGACTGGTCTAGTCACTAGATAAGATCTCTTCTTTAACTGTCTTCAACACTCTTCAACTCTTTTCACCCTGAGCTGAAGCAGTATTCCACTGTTATAATCAACCCAGAGTTAAAGGTCAGCTCATGGCTTTAGCACAGGTGTGTATTTCATGGACTCACAGAATGGTTTGGGTTGGAAGGGACCCTAAAGCTCATCTCATTCTGGCCCACCTGCCACAGGCAGGGACACCTCCCATTAGACGAGGTTGTTCAGAGCCCTGTCCAACCTGGCCTTGAACACTTCCAGGGAGGGGTCAGCCACAACTTCTCTGAGCAACCTCTGCCAGGACCCCACCATTCTCAGAGTTACGAGTTTTTTCACAATAGCTAATCTAAACCTACTGTCTTTGTTTAAAACCATTCATCCTTGTCCTGTCATTACATGCCTTTGCAGTGTCTTTCCCCATCTTTCTTGTAGGCTCCCTTTAGGTTCAAGAAGGTGCTATAAGCTTTCCCTGGAACCTTCTCTCCTCCAAGCTGAACAACCCCATCTCTCTCAGTCTGTCTCCCCAGGAAAGGTGCTCCAGCCCCCTAATCATCTCTGTGGTCCTCTGGACTCACTCCAGCAGGTCCTTGTCCTACTGATACCAGGCCCCAGAGCTGGATTTCCTCCAACAGTCTGCTTGACTTGGAGTTTGAATGGATGATCACATCCCAGGGAATGTTGTGTTACTTGGACCATCTGGTTAAGCCTGTTTGAGATCAGTGTTGCCTAAACGAGCCCTGCTGTCTTGACCTGTAGCATGCCATGTCATGTATGTAAAACAATGCAGATGTTATTGCCATTAAATTAATGATTACCTGCAAAGTCTTAGACTACAAATTATTTGATCTGATCATGAAAGCACTGTAATATCAGGAAAAGCCCAGTATAGAATTTTCTGAACAGGCTCATCACAGCTCTCTATACATAAAGTAACCAAATGATTGCTTGCTTACCTTTTTATGTGTGCTTCCTTTCTCCTCTGCAAGGTTCTGAGAACCCCTCCAAGGTTTAGGTACCATTATTCATCCAA
Source organism: Taeniopygia guttata (assembly GCF_048771995.1). NCBI lineage: Eukaryota > Metazoa > Chordata > Aves > Passeriformes > Estrildidae > Taeniopygia > Taeniopygia guttata. Next base: position 27,091,108 of record NC_133063.1, read on the forward strand.
GTCTGCTAATTAGTGCATCTTATTAGATATCATAATGTCTTGTGCTTCACCACAAGCGTGGTCCTTTCTATGGTGCTTCTCACTTAATAAAAACCCTTCCAAATTATTTTCAGATATTTATGGTTCTTTTTCCTTTACAATCAGGAAACTGAGATGAACACAGATTTAAGCCTAAATTTTCATTAACTTTTGTGTGGGTGATTTGCTTTTCCTAAAACTTGCTTCAATATATTTTAAGTGTTTCTGTTTCTCCACATGGGTTATATGGGACTGCTTCTATAGTATATCACTGTATATCACTGGTCTGTGCCAGCTATTCACTCACCTTTTACCATGTAATAAATGGAGCAAAGAAGGGGAGTAGTGCTTGCATTGTCTCCTTGCATACAAATTTGACCCAAAATACCAGCTTGTAGCAACTGAGGGTGTCGAGCTCATACTGCTTACAGAAGGTATTGCTTTTCCATCCACTTACCTCCCACCTCCACATTTTGTTGGAGATTTTAGTATAGAATCTGTTTATTGAAAGGCTGAGTGGAATTAATGCCTGATTACTTAGGCAAGCTGAAGTCTGCAGTCTTGATTGTAGACTCTCAAGTTTCTGCCTCGATCTTTATTCTAATTCACATAAACGACAAATAAATGTTTATTGAGTTCTGGACTTGGCTGGTGCTTTGGCTGAGAGTGTCTTCTATCCAATGCAATTCTCACTTTGGTGAGATTCTCCAAGCAAAACTTTATCCACTTTCAGCTCTTGCTTGTCCGGTGCAATCCAGCTCCTTTTCTGAGATCCCTTTCTGAATGTGCAAATGGCTGGCCCATTTTATTTTCTGCCATCTTCTCTCGTTGCGCAGTTCAAAGAGACAACAACATTATTTTCCAAATATCTTATTGCTATCTTTAGGATTGCCGAGGCTGACTGATAAGCAGTGATTTAAAACCAGTTGGACTACATCACTGGGTGATTCTGCATATTGCTTGGAGCTGTGAGGTGTTGTGGGTACTGGATGAGCTTCTGTGTGTTATACCTGGCCTTCCTACTCTCTTAATTGCCCTTAAAGCTTGACAAAAGCTACTTCCAACTTTGCCACCAAAGCATGCAAGTTCCCTGAAGGATTTATATTTGGGGAAATACAGCCTGAATGTGTCAGCTTTAACTCAACTTACTTCGTGTGAGCTAACAGGTAGAAGAAGTGCATGTTAATTTACCAAAGAAATTAGAAAACGCACAGCAAGAAAAAGAAACTACAATGATACACAACTCCAAATCCTACTCGTGAACATTTCTTATGTTGATGTTCTGGCTAACCTAGTCTTCCAGCAATGTCTCCAAAATGGAGCAAGCAGAAATGTTCAAACATGTCTCTCCTCTCTCCCCTGTCCTGGAACACTGTCTACAAACTTCCATTATGTTCTTCAGGTAGTACATTTCTCATATGTTAAGGATCTGTATTATGCGAGAATGATTTGTAACTTAGGTAACATTTGACATGTTTGCTTCTTCATTGTATCAGGCTGGGTATTTTTCAGAAACCGTGACAGGGCTAAAAGTACCATAGCTGGCATGAGATGTCAAAGTGCATTTTCTAAGCCACCTTTTTTCCTCTTTATCAATTGTAGGAGCTCCTGGTACCAAATCCATATGGGAGATGGGGACCAGGACATGGGGTGCAGCTTGTGAATGTAGCAAACAGGGAAAAACAATAGCAGCAAGACCATCCTGATACCTGAAATAATTCAGATGATACAACTTTTAAAAGAACCTCCTACATCTACTCTTTCTGGTAAAAACTGAGCTTTTTGGATTCCTGAGCAATGGGATTGATCCATTTGAACTCAGATCCTTGCAGCTGTTCCTATGTCTAGACATATCAATAGTAAGTACTGTTAGTGGACTTTACTTTCCCTAACAAAGTACTTCTGTTAGTGTTAAAGTGATCCACCCATCACCTCCAAGCATCACAGCAATAAAGGGAGTGGAGCAAAAGTCACTGTCAAAAACCACTTAGTGGAGTTTGCTCATGAGTGCGGCACCAATGTATATAAATACTTCTACAGCTGCTCCTACTAAGACTGGACTCCAAAGTCATCTTACAGTATTGTTCTTTCTATACTTGGTTGAATGCCCTTTCCTAATACTTCTGGAGCTAGCATGGAGCCTCCTGTTCTTTGTTATATCTTTGGAAAGGAGGCAAAGAATCTATCTCTCACTTGCTGTGCCTAACAGTCAATAACAACTGTGAATATACATACTTTTTGTGTCTTCAAATGCTGGACTGGTGTTTCTGTGTTCTAGTTTTGACCAGGGCAGAGCTAATTAGCTGGTATGGGGCCTTGTTTTGGATTTGTGCTGATCATATTCCATACCATATAGCATCATTATCAGGATAGCTGTGGGGAGAACAAAAGGGGGGACATTCAGAGTGATGGCATTTGTATCCCCAAGTCACTGTTAAACATGATGAATCCCCATTCTGGAGATGGCAGAACACCTGCCTGGTCACGGGAAGCAGTGAATTAATTTGTTGTTTTGCTTTCTTATGTTTGCAGCTTTTGCATTCCCTATAGTTTAATAGGCAATACTAATAACTTACTAGACAACTTAGTCTTTGTCTTAACCAACGAGTTTTCTCATTTCGCCGATTCTCTCCCCAATCCCCTGAGGGAAAGAGCAGCCAGAAGGAGCTCAGGCAGTTTGGCGAGGAAAGGAACAGGAAGAAGTAGAGGAGAAATGCATCAAATACTCGCTGCTACTTAAAATCAAAGGCTGCAATGGCAGCAGCAGCTGCCGCGGAGAGAGCAGCGATACCCTCTGCCGGCAGGGAGGCTCCTCCGGGAACGCCTCCGGAGCCGGTTTTGTTTCGCAGGATCACGGAATTATTCCCTTTCGGAGATGATCCCGTCCAGCCCCCCGCCACCAAGGCGCGGTGCCCTGGAGCAGGAGGCGCAGGAACGCGTCCGGGTGGGCTTGAATGGCTCCATGGGGGAGAGAGACCCCGCGCCCGCCCCAGGCAGCGGTCACAGAGCTCCGCCACTTAAGTTCTTCTTCATAGCGCGGCGGAACTTCCCGTGTTTCAGTTTATGGCCATCGCTGCTCGTCCTGTCGCTGGGCACCACCCTCCCGGCACCCGCATTGGAGGAATTTACATGCATTAATGAGAGCTCAGTCTTCTCCGGACTAAACCGGCGCAGCTCCCGCTGCTTTTCCTCATAGAGCAGAGATGCCCCACACCATCCTCATCTTCATGGCCCCTGCTGGACCCCCTCCCGTGGCTCCCTGTCTCCGTGCTGAGGAGCCCAGAGCTGGAGACAGCACCGCAGCTGTGCCTCGCTGGGATGGGATGGGATGGGATGGGATGGGATGGGATGGGATGGGATGGGATGGGATGGGATGGGATGGGATGGGATGGGATGGGATGGGATGGGATGGGATGGGTTGGGCTGGCCCGGCTCGGCCCGGCTCGGCTCGGCTCGGTCCCGCTGCTCCGCGTCCCGTCCCGCGTCCCGCCGTTACCAGCGCGCTCGCGGCGGCCCCGCCCCGCGCCGCCCATTGGCCTCCCGCGATCACCTGAGCGCGCCGGTCCCGCCCCACGCCCCGCCCCATTGGCCGCCGCTCCGTAAGCGGTGGGCGCCGATTGGCCCCGGGAGCCGCCGCTCCGCCGCCGCTCCGCAGCGCGGCCCCGCCCCAACCGCTTCACTGCGCCCCGGCCTCCGCCGCGTCGGGATGAGCCGCGCTTCCCCATGGAGACCAAACGGGCCGAGATCCCCAGCAGCGTCCTGGACGACCTATGCAGGTACGGCCGTGGGGCGGGGGTGGCCCCGGGGCTGCGCTGCCGCTGCTGCCGGAGGGCAGGAAAGGCGCCCGCCCCTGCGCGGTGCGCCGCGGGGCGCGGGATGCTCGGGACGCGGAGCGGGTGCGAGGCCGCCCGGACCGAGGGGCGGCGGGCGGGCAGCTCCCGCGGCGGCCGGGAAGCGGAAGGACGGGGTTCGCCGCGCTCCCCCCGAGCCCGAGGCTCCGCCCTCCCGGTGGAGTCCGTCCGGGAAGGGCGGGAAGGCTGCCCGCGGCACCCTCTGGAGCTGGTGCGGGGCTGCGCGGGGCGGGCCGGCGGCCGAGTGCAGGGGGCAGGGCAGGAACGTTGTTTCCTGCGGGGTTCGGGCCGGAAAAGGTAGAGCTGCGTCGGCGGTTTTTGCGCAGGTGAAAGAAGAGCTGGGAGCGTGGGGCTGCCGTGACGTGCAGCCGGCGCCGATGTGGTGCTGCTGCTGTTTGGAAGGGCGGCAGGGAGTCCCTGCTGTGAGTTTCCTCTGCTGGGAGGGAACGTGCCACCGGCCCGGGGACACCCTCGGTCGGAAGCTGCTTGTCGGTGCTTTCAGAGTGAAATGCTTTTCTTGTTCCAGGGGCTTTGCTTATTGGAATGAACATTCCTATACCCCCTCATCAACCAGTGGCCAAGTTTGGTTTTCACCACTGCCTTCCTTATAATTCCTCTGTTGGGTTTGTAGCCTTGTATACTTTATTTATGGATTCCTCACCTTCTTACAATTCTTCTCATGGCTTTGTAGCCTTGTGTGCTTTATTTATTTGTTATACTTTTATTTCTCATCATCTTATCCAATTTTCGCATGTGATGACACAAGCTGCGTGTGATATTTGGCATGAAATAATCCTTCTGTTTTACCACCTCCAAGGGATTCCTTATGAGGTATTTATGTAACAGAGGGAAAGGTTAATTATGAGGGAAGATACCCCACTTATTCTAATTACAGTTTTCAAATGAGTGAAAATGTTTAGAAGTGAGAATACCACAGGAAGGTAGAACTGTCCTGATCAGTATTGTTTTCCATTTGTCCAGTGCAAGAGTCAAGCATTTGTGATAGGCATGTAAATTTTCAGTTCCTTAAATCTGGCCTCTAAAGCATGTTTCTGTTGTGTCTCCTTTGGCCTCCATGCAGAGAGAGGAATTTGCCTTTCGGTTCCCTATATGACACATATGACACAAGATTTAAGATTTCTTCAGAAAATCCAGAGAGGAATTGCAATGAAACTGATACAGCCTGTTAGTGTCACTTCTGTGGGGTGACTGATAGAAGAGCACATGAGTATTTGAATCTTGCATTGTAATAGGATCACTCCCAGTGTCTAACTATGTTTCTTTGAGATGCTGTCATCTATCTTAGAAATGGCATTTTGTATTATGATTGTGTTAATATTATAAATGTGTTATAAAAATATCTGTAATTTCCTACGTTCTTCAGTCTATATATGATATTAGTGGGAATTTTGGTAGAAAGTGACAGGCGATTTATCCTGCTCAGTTACTGGGTATTGTTAAATAACAACGTACAGGTATCCATGTCAGTTTTTTTCATGCTACCTTGTGCTATGGAGTTGTTTAACTGAGTAAAGAAGTGGATGTGCAGAGACATAATGTGGGTTTAGCAGCTTCTTGAAACTCCTTTTGTCTTGTAAACAAGGGCTGTTACCCCATCTTTGGACTTCAAGACTGTGGCTGGTTCACCTTGCTCAAATAGCCAGATGCTCACCCAGCCCCTCTTCAAAAAATATTTGAAAAAGAGCTTTTTCTGCATCCTTGTTTTTCCCAGGGGAACTTCATGTCGGCTTCATCCTTTCATTCTCTACTCTCCTCTGCCTCCTCCCCTGCAAGCAGCTCAAGGGATAGGGAATGAGGGTTGTGGTCAGTCTGTAACACAAAATTCTCTCTGGGGCTCCTTCCCTCTTACGCTTTGCCCCTGCTCCAGTGTGGGATCACTTCTACGGGCTGAGGCTCCTTCAGGACATATCCATCTGCTTCAGCATGTGACCCTCCACAGGCTGTAGGATGGACATCTCCTCTTCCTTCTTCTTCTCCAACTTTGGTGTTTGCACTCTTGTTTCATGCTGTTTTTTTCACTACCTCTGCCTGTCTGGTATTTTTGTCCTTAAATACACTTCCCCATAGGCTCCACCATCTCGGCAGCTGCCTCCAGCTGTGTCCCACAGTGCGTCCAGCATTAGCTCATCACTGCCAGCACCTGACAGCTGCGCATATAGCAACTTAGAGATGCCTGTTGTTAGCACTTCAGTCGCTCCAAGTAACTGAGAAGTTAACTTTTTGATTAATAAGTGTCATTGTAGTTGGCTTTTCTCTTGTTCTCTAAGTCTAATCCCTGGCATGTTCTTACTCCTCTTTGATACTGCTGTATATTTTATCTTTAGATTTATGTTCAGCTTCACTGCTGGGGCAAGCAAATATCATCGACTAGACGTAACGTAGACTTTTAAGTTTTTATCTTTTAGTTACGGCAGCTTTATAGATAAGTTATCTTTTCAACAGTCATAATAGAGCCTTCAAAAGAAATTGGGAGTGGTGGTGCCAATAGAAAATTGGCAAGTGGCAAAATGTTGGTGTGAATAAGGTTATTTATGCAAGGGAGAATCACAGAGTGCTTTGGGTTGAAGGGACCTTAAAGATCATCTTATCCCACCCCCTCTGCCAAAAGCAGGGACACCTTCTAGACCAGATTGCTCCTGAGCACTTCTAGGGACAGGCCATCCACAATTTCTCTGGGCAGTGTGTGCCAGTGCCTCATGACCCTTACAGTGAAGAATTAATTTCCTATTATCTAAACCTGCCTTTTTTCTCTTTAAAGCCATTCCCTCTTGTCTTGTCACTATGAAATTGTAAAAAGCCCCTCTCCAGCTTTCTTGCAGCCCCTGAGGTCCTGCAAGGCCTCAGAGAAGACTTGCTCCAGAAGGTCCCCATCATCTTTTTTTGGAGTTCCTACAGCTGGACACAACACTTCAGGTGAGATCTCACCAGAACAGAGTAAAGGGTGAGAATCACCTCCCTCAACCTGCTGTGCACACTTTGTTCCATCACAAGAGTGGACTGGGAGCTCACAGTGGCAGCTCATGTCAAGATTCTCTTCCACCAATACCCCAAAGCCTCCTCCCCACAGCTGCTCTCCATCCATTCTCTGATCAGATTGTGTTTACACTGTGCTTGGGATTGTCCCAGCCAAGGCAAAGCACCTGGCACTTGGCCGTGCTGAAATTCATGAGGTAAACACAGACTCCCTCTCAGGCCTCCCGAGGTCTTCAAGGCTATCTGGCCAAGGCCATTTTTCCATGTGAAAATTGGATAAGAGGATGAGAAATAAAAGTATAACAAATAAAAAAAGCATACAAGGCTACAAAGCCAGCAGAAGAATGATAAGAAAGTGAGGAATCCATAAATAAAGTATGCAAGGCTACAAAACCAGCAGAGGAGTGATAAAGAAGGCAGTGGTGAAAACCAAACTTGGCCACTGGTTGATGAGGGGGTATAGGAATGTTCATTCCAGTAAGTTTAGCTGAGTATGGACCTACTCCTGGAAAACAGGAAAAAATTAGAGGAATCAGAATGAAAAAATATGTCGATACAGACTTAAGAAATCAGAATGACGAGAAACAAAGCTGTTAATTGCACTAATTGACCAACTGCCAAGAAACCACAGGCATGACTCCCAGGAATATCAGCCTGGCTTTTGTATCTGGTAGGGCTTTAGACCTGGGGAGATCCCACACTTGGGGTTGAGGGGAGCACCACACAAAAGGAGAAGCAAGGAGGGACAAAGCAAGGGTAGGCAGAAGGGAGTATAAAAGAGGCTGGCTGTAAAACTGGGCGAGTTAGTGCACTTCTCTGTTTGACCCTTCTGCCCAAGTGTCACAGACTGTCCTATCTTATATCTTGTTAGTAAATATTTATTTTTGTCTGGATAGCTCCGCTCTGTACCCCCTGTATATGTGTGCTCCAAGGATGAAGTGCCAGCTGCTGGTGGGAGCTGTGTGTGACTGGGCAAGGTGTCAGCTGCTGGAGTGAGGGAGCAGATCTCAGTGCAGCCGCTCCCGGGAGGGGTCTCAGCTCCCAGTGTCTGGGTTGGCAATGATGAGTGTCCTGGAAACCAGCTTGTGTGGGGGAAGTGGTGTGAGTGAGGGCAGTGAGGGGCAGAGCACGGGCAGCTGCAGCAGGACTGTGGGTCAGCACCCAGACGCTGGGTGGGAGGGGTGGGTGTCTTCCCCAGACCTGTTTGTGCACATGTTCTCACTGGTAAACTTCAGACTGGACCATCTGGTGGGGCAGGGACCTGTATGATGGGTGTGAGGGTCTGGGGTCTGGGCAGGGCTGTGGGGTGGAAAAGATGCCTGTGCCAATACTTGGGGGACCTGTGAATGTGTCTGGAAGCCTGGGTATCAGGTGTGTGCCTGCACCAGTGACCTTCTGTCTATCTTTGGCTAGAGTGCCTTAGAGAGGCAACCAGTTCTGAGATCCTGTGACAATTCATGCTTGTCAGATTTTAAGTAAAGATAGAGTATACTTTGAGCAATGATATTTTGCACTTTTGGAATTTTAGCTGGTTGCACTCAGGAACTGAATGCCAAAGATCTCCATCAAATGATTTAAGTTCAGTGGGGTGTATGACCTTATATTTCTAAGAAGGAAGTTCTGCTTTTGATACAAATACATAAATAAATAAAGCTTCTTCTGCTTAACTAAAATTGGCTATCACACAGTGCTGCTAAAACTTTTATCTCAGTGACTCTTATTTGTGTGCCACTATCTGGGCTAAACCCAATTGTCCACGTTCAGTTTTAGACTGAGGAAATTTGTAGGATCATATTGAATTTTAAAATCTGTGTAGATTATTAGTTTACTGTGATTTTAAATGAAAATATATAACTATGTTCAACTTGTGGCCTGAAAAAAATAGCACTGAAATATCAGAGTTTGCAGATGTTCTGTAATGGTATTGTAAAAATGCTTTCATTTTTGTAACACAGCCATTTAAGTAAGTTGTCTTCACACTCCCTGTTTTCACAACAGTTAATTTACTTAGTATATTGTAGTTGATGTTTCTGAAAGATCATAATAATCCATTTTCCTTTATGACTTTAAAAGTTGTATTTAACTCTGTGAAAACCTTTTACTATCCTTCTGGAACATGAGGAGGATCTGGTGGTCTGTTTGTGTGTGCTAATGGATCAAGAATTGTAGTGTTGCAATGTTTTATTGTTAGCTGTATTTAAGTCAGTAGATTTGGCTAATCTTACTCTTTTTCTTTCCTGGCAGCCGATTTATTTTGCACATTCCAAGTGAAGAGAGGGACAATGCAATCAGAGTGTGTTTTCAGATTGAACTTGCCCATTGGTTTTATTTGGATTTCTACATGCAAAACACACCAGGATTACCTCAGTGTGGGATAAGAGACTTTGCTAAAGCTGATATCCTTTTTATTACTCTGCTTATTTTCTGTCTCAGCGGTGAAGTGCGAACTGAGTGTTGTTAACGGTAGGTATTTCATAGTATGGTAATGTCAGTTCTTGTATTAATGATTAAAAGTTAGCATTGCTAGGTATGTGATGTTACTGAGTTCACTGGTTCCATAATTTTGTGGCACCCACAAAAGAGATGTTTCTTGGACTGCTAAAGAACTATGGAAAATAGTTCATTTCTGATGTTTGAGGATTTTTTCTCATGGTTGTAGTTTGCACGCTAGGTTGGTTTCAAGGGTGAGCTGTTGGTGCTCTTCAAATGAAGTCCACATTTTAATTCATTTTTAAGTAACTAATGAGATAAATATTAAAGTAGTTGAAGGTGGTATGTGTTCTGCCATGGGCAGTGGTATGTATTTGTTGGAAGTTTCTGTAGGGTAGAAACTGCATTTTTACTGAATTCAAATGGTTGGTCTTTGCTTTTTTGTTTTGTTTTTTGTTGCTTGCAAGGGCTGCTGGAATCTGTACTGTCTAGTCATTGCTAGAGAAAACTTTGTGGCTTTCATCCAGCAAGCTTTTTAGTTTTAACCTTGTCCCTATGTTCTTGATGCAAGATTGTAATATTGCTTCTAACTTTGAGGATAATATTATCCATGGTTTCACTACACAACATACTTAACTGTTAGTTTCATAATATATATTTACTTTGAAACACTACAGCTTTTAACAGTAAACTGTAAAAATATGGTTGTGTCCTGTTGGTTGATGTTATGCTGTTATTTGATATATGTTTTTAATTATAAATATATTTTCAGATTAACAAAGTTCTCCTAGTAATTGTAGGCAGTGCAGAAAAAATGCAGTGTAATAGATGTTATATGTTCATTACACATTTCCCTTTCTAGCCTATATTTGCCACAAATATTAGTTCTGCTGCAGTGTATTTTTAAGTATTCTTCTGTGGAGTATTTTTTATTGGTATTAAAATATATGAAATATATAATATTAATACTTTGATTAAGGACTTGCAGTATTTCTCTCAAAATTTTAGAGTTATAGAGGTTTATATTTTCTGTGCATGATTAATTGTATTAGAATTTAGATTTCTGTAACTATATGTCATTCAGTATTTTTTTAGCATAATAAATACTGAAGATAGGATTCTGTGCCATAATCTTAACAAATGATTGTGGCAAAAATTTATTCCCATTTATTTCAAGCACAAGGAATTGACATTTTTTCTGTTTTGCTCACTTCAAAATTAAGAAAATATGTGTTCGCAAATAACAAATATTCAAAATAACTGTTATGGGGTTACTTTTTTCCAAAATTGCCTTCCTTCAAACAAGCACCTTGTGCAATCTTTTTTCTTGGTATGGTTTTTTTTCTGTTTTGTTGGCTTTTTTTTTTGGGGTGTCTTTTTTGTTTGGTTGGTATTTGGGGTTTTTTTTCACTTATTTAGATTGTAGGAATTGCTGAATTACTTGATGTACTCTGACTTTGTGTTTGGTAGTGGATTATTCATAATATTTTTTTATTTTCAAGAGAATCTATCATGAAAGGAGGGAGTGAGTGTTTGGTCTAAAGGAGGGCAGGGAGTGTTTGGTCTAAATTTGGAGTGAATATCTTTTGTATTCAGTATGTGCCTTGGAGCTGGCTAAGTTTATCTTCCTTAACAAGCTGCTATACTCTTCAATCACTGCCCCTTTTTACTGCCTCAAGGTGAAGATGTACAAAAGGTTTTAGATGAGTGGAAAGAATACAAAATGGGAGTGCCAACCTATGGTGCAATTATCCTTGATGAGACACTTGAAAATGTAAGTATGGAAATAGTTGTGAAGGACTGTCTACAGGGAGGGATGATGTATGCTGGCAGAAGTAATTCTTTGTTGTTTACATTTTTCTTCTGAAGAAATTTGCATTCACTGTCAGATTCTCAGAGATCTGATAATTACTTGATATTGATGGCTGTGTACAGAAATATAATGTGAGTCAGTAAACACACTTCTGCATGCTTTCCTTCTCAGATTTTATTTTTTTATTCTGAGTTACACGATTCTGTAAAATATTTCAGTGTTTTTGCTAGAACGCAGCAAACCTAATGGTTTCCTTCCTTGAGGCTAACATATTCTTTTGGAGAACAAGGGGATGGTGGAGGGAAAACATTTAATGAAATTGGTTAGAAAGCCTGCATATTTGACAGTTGCATTTTCTTGTATTTTGTAGGTTCTTCTGGTTCAGGGCTATTTAGCAAAATCTGGTTGGGGATTTCCAAAAGGGAAAGTAAATAAAGAAGAGGCACCTCATGATTGTGCTGCTAGAGAGGTAAGTTATATCAACTCCTTTAAGGTAAAGAAGTGAAATTTTTCTGAAATCAGGATATATGTGTTGGGTGAAAAGGCACTTTACTAGGTGATCCTGATATTGAAATCATATGAATAAATAATCTGTTTTTGCAGTCATCTTCTGGTGCCTTTCTGAGTTCCAAAATGGTAACAAGGTTGAGGTTATATATTAAAATAAAACAAAAAAAAAAAAGTTTAGGTTTCACATTCTTTTGCATTAATGTGCTAAATGAAGTGAGTGCTATTTTTAAACTTCTCTGCTGAGCTGTGAATTTACATTTAAGCATTACTTGTGGTGCTTGGGAAATCTTATGTAATTTATGACTTTTGGTGTATTAATTTCAAGGGTCACCATAACTTTAAAAATGTGGAGAAATGGGAATTCAGCCTATGTACACTGGTCTGTATAAAGAGGCTAAAGAGCTGAGTTAGAGGTTGTAGAATTTCATATAAAAATTGTGAAGAACTTAACTTTTCTATTTTTCAGTTATGTTCAGGAACAAGAATCAATGTATATGGCAAGTAAAATCTGAAAAATAAAATAATCTGTGGTATTTATTGCTCCTGGAGCAATAAATTGCTCCTGGAGACCTAGATATATAGTGAAGCTGCATATTCAAAATGGCCTGTAAAAGAATATTACTGGTACAAATTCAGTGTTCATTCAACATAATACTTTCAGAGTTTTTGAGAGAGAAAATTAAGGTGAGGGAAAGTAGTATGGTGCACTTAGTGTTCTTCAATTGGACTGAATCAGTATCCGGGAAATCACAGGATATGGAGTTTTTGTTTGTTTGTTTGTTTTAAGTATACCTATCAAGGATAAACTAGACAGCTACTTCAAGAAGGAGTTACATGAAGTGTATCTTCCTCTTTACTTCAAATTATGCCTGCGAAAGCATTAAAGGGGGCACAGTTATAGTGGGGAAAAAAATCTTTTGGCAGTGTTGTTAATTTGAAAAATCTATTTACGTTTCACTAGTGAACAGCACTATTGTTATAATCTTTTTTCCATCAAGTTAGATTGTCATTGTGGATAGACTGACAATTTATTTTATATCTGAAATAAATCTTCCAACTTCTTTCACTGGAGTCAGCACAGATCTGAAACCAAAAGCTGCATCTGTGTAAAATCCGACTGAAGAGGTCTTCACTTGGCAGTGCCTACAGAGTTCAGCAGTACCTCAGAAGCTGATGAGGACTAACCCCATCCATATTAATAAATTGCTACATGAAGGTGTAATAGAATTGTTTCAGCTTGCATAACAGGTTTGCAGTTTCAGAGAAATCTAAAGCATGTAGATAATTTTTCTATTTCTGAGCAAACCTCTGTGTGTAAAGGCTTGTTTTTCTTAGCAGCTTTCATGGATATATCTGAAAAATCATCATTCCTTGGCTTGTGGTAGTAGGTTGTGAAAGGATAATTCTGAATACACACTTATTAACTTCTTCTAAATACTTCTCAGGTGTTTGAAGAAACTGGGTTTGACATAAAAGATTATATCTGCAAAGAGGAATACATTGAGCTGCGAATCAATGATCAGTTAGCACGGCTGTATATCATTCCTGGAGTTCCAAAGAACACAAAATTCAACCCCAAAACTAGAAGGGAAATTCGGGTATGTGCTACCTTGTCTGAATCTATAGCAACTTTGCAGAGGTTGATTTTTAAAGTCAGAAGTGTGTAAAATAATGAACCCAATAAACACAATGAACACCTTAAATGCTGGGTACCAGTGGCATCTCTTCACTATAGGGTTTTGTGTTGACTTCTTGCAGCTTGCCATCAAGTCTGATACTTGACCATCTGTCTGACAGCTCCATTCATCATGAAAAGACAATAGAGCATGGTGCTAAAAATACAATTCTCCTCCTCTTGTAGGTGGTGTATATATTAATACTTTCATATTATTCCTAGTTAAAGATGCAGATGTAATTAAATATTTGCAAGTTGTAATTATTAGTTGGGGACATGCAAAAGCCTACATATAAAAAGGACAAATTAAGGATTGTTTTTTTTCTTTCTTTCATGGCTAATACTGTCAGATTTAAAAAATACTATATATCATGGAGGAAGCTGGGAAGGGGACAGAAAAAGGGAACTATTTTGGATGTATTGTGTACCATTAGGCTTTTAAAAGGTATTGTGAAAGGGAAAGAAAAAGGCTCGGGTAGCAACTTGTTGGAGCCTTTGTCAGTGGTATCAGTAATCTTTGAAGTTTGAATATTTTTTTCCTTTATTATGTCAATTCAGTTTAAAATAGCTATATTTCCATACAGATTGTGTCACTAAACAGGGCAGGACTAAATTTCTTGCATTAGAGACCTGGGTTTTTTTAATATGACATAAGATGAAATTTGAGGGTTTTTAAAAATACACATTAAATATGGTACTTTGTAGAACAGTGACCATATATGTGGGAATGTTGAAGCATTCTTGCAATGACAGAGTTTTGAAGATTTGTTTTCATCTGATCTAATGCCACCAGGCAAACTGATTTTGTACTCCCTGTAGAACTATATTGAAAACTTGTTCAGTTTGGAACTTATTTCCATAGTTTGCATCTTATGTGGGCCTGGGGCTATCAGAGTAGATTCTGTGATAGCGAATCTCATCAGGGTTCTTCTACACTGTCTGTGGTCAGAATTCTTGATTTTGTTTCCCCATTCTGCTAAGTATACAGTTTTAACTATAAAACTATAACATATAAGCAGTAACACAAATCCTATCCTATCCCCATGGTTTTTTTTTTGTTTTATAATAAAACCTGAAACTTATTGTCAAACTAAGCACTCTTCTTACATTTTGAATGGGTATTGGTGGTCCAGTGTTGATAACACTTTAAATAAAAAGTTTTTGGAAGTTATTCAAAGCCTGTACATTTATTTATGGCATTCTGTGTGCAGTGGTTTGAGTTGGTTTGTTTATGAAAACTCTTATTCAGAGTTTAGTTGTTGAATAATACCTTTCATATTTTAGGTGCGATATCACGCACTGAGTTTGTGCTGTACCATCTGCTACTGTAGTGGCAGTCAGAAGAGTTAATTAACCTTCTGTGAAAAAATGCTGTTGTGGCCTGTTAATTTAAGTCTTCCATGGTAATTTTTTAATTAAGGGAAATAATTGTGGCTAATACACATGTGTAACATTCTACTAAGGCTACAGTGGAGGGTATTGTGATTTTATTTCTTGTTTTTCTAGAATATTGAGTGGTTTTCCATCGACAAATTACCATGCCACAGAAATGACATGACCCCGAAGTCCAAGCTGGGTTTGGCACCTAACAAATTTTTTATGGCAATTCCCTTCATCAGGTATGTTTGAGATGAGGCAAATGCTAGGCCAGGGTCTTTCAGACAACTTTAAGTTCTTTAGATTTGTTTTGGTAAGTAGATCTTGTTGTACTACTCCTTGCTCACAGGCCATTGAGGGAATGGATTTCCCGAAGGAATGGAGACTCCTCAGACAGTGACAATGGTTTTTCATCTGCAGGGAGCGCACCCTCTAAGTCCAACTTGGAAAAAGCTAGGTAAGAACCAGGTCGGTTTAACATCTCTATATTCTTTCTTACAAAACACTGGTCGTACAAATATGACAATATTATAGAATGAAAATCATATACAATACTGCTTGTCCTTTTCTCTTTCTCCAAGGATTTGTGTTCCAGTAGTAGGTAAATAACAGAAAAATAAGCATAGATGTATATCATAAACTAGTAAGTAAGGTGAGAACTTGATTAATGTGATGAGCCACAGGTGTAAGAACTGAGATTGTTTCCTCAGTCTTGTTTATGGGAATCAAAAAAAACCAACCAAACAAACAGGAGCTAAAGCAAGTAGATAACTTCCAGTGCTTCAAGTCCAGTATTTTTGGCACTTCTGCACAGGAAAAGTAGGATTCTCCAAAGCAAGACTGTAAAGTAGTCTAGGAAGTGCTAGATAAAATCTGTGGGAATCAGTAGGGGAATATATGCTGCTGGCTTTAGATTCAGCTGAGTGAAAAATGGTAGAGCAAATGTTGAAACCTGTAGTCCCTATGAGAGGACTTCAGTAATTTGAGCCAGGGCAACATCAACACTGAGAACAACAGGACAAATGTTGATGTGGACTTGGCCTCTTGTCTGTGGAGATTGCAGATGGCAGTGAGCATTATTAGTTTTTTCCATACTAGGTTACTTAAGATTGTCTTCCAGATTGTTACCAAAAAGCAGAAAATTTTTTCACATTTGTCTTCTGTTCTCAGTAGATTTGAAGTTGTGTTGTAAACCATCTTTGTTTTCTTGTACTAGATCCAAACTTCGCTGTAGTCAGCAGGTGCTTACAGATGGCTTTTCAGGAGAGCACTTGGTGAAGCCAAAACAGACACAGAAGCCATCTAATCATCCTGAGGTATCTGAAGTTTTGAAAATAAAGGTAGGTTGTTTCTTAGGCAGGCATATGCATCTGGACTATTTAAAACAGATGTATTTGTTCATGAGGGTTTCCTCTCTAGGACAAAATCAGTGAATTTCATCACCACAGAATGCAAAAGTAGAAACATGGGAGTGGGAGAATACTCTTGGGAATTCTTTGATTTATCTAACGGTAGAAGGGATGGTATTGGGTAGCAATTATGTTGTTTCATGTACAGATAGTAATAAGTACATGCCATTTTACTGTTATCTCTAGTATATCTGCATCAGTGCATGGAAAATCACGTAACTGAATTAATTGTGTAATAATTCTGTCCTTTTCAGTGCAATAGAGAAAGAGTAACAGTTGATGGCCCTGTAGCTTGAGTTTATGTCTGGTTAATTTCAGTGGGCTTCAGTTTTTCTGCAAAAGAAACTGTTAACATGTTTTGAAGTTATTTGGAGGGAAGTTTTAGTTACTAAGTAGGAAATCTTAATCCAATGATGTCCAATTCTGCCATTTAAACTCTTCCCTCTACTTACTTTGGACTTAGCAGCAGAGCCAGAGCCTGAAGAACAATGGCAGAAAGCAAAATCAAGACACTTCCAGCCAAAAGAAGCGAACAAATGGACTGCACAGTAAACCAGTTAAGCAAAACCATACCTTGGTAAGAAACATGCAGTGTCTGTGTCAGTAATAGGTTCCAGTAATGCTTAACAAATGTCCAGGACAATGTCCTGCTGAAACAGAGTGCCTATCTATCAAGAGTATGTTTGGTCAGAGTATTTGATACATGTTTGTTGATATATAACATTTCCTACCTTTTATGCATATACATCTATAAACAAGCATACTAAATTTCAAAGTTTCCATTTTAGGAGCAGGTAGTTTTAGCTGTTGAAAATTTGTCAGCTGTTTCAGTACACAATCCTGCAGCTTTCAAGGTTCCTGTCATGTAAAAGCCTTCTGTGGTGTATAGTAACAACTCGGTGTAGTACACATCTTATTTATTCATGTATGATGTCTTTCTGTAAGCATAGGGATTTGTTATGCAATACTTAGAAAGTAGTAATGTAAATACATATTATTTCCCTTCTCTCTAGCAAAAAATATTGAGAGACAGACTTGGCTTTGATGCCAGAATCTCATATAGCTTTTCAATCATACAGTAGAGCTCGTTACAGCAGTTTGTAAATTCCAGTGCCACACTCTTTGTGTTTTACGTTCCCTTGCAGTTACTAATTGTGTTTGTCCAGTTCTTAGTGGGAGTTTGCCCAGCTCTCACTGGGCTGTGCTCTCTTTTATAGTAGAATGTGCTTTTGAGTCCCTGTTTTTTATGGCTCTTCAGTATATTTTGTTGGGTCTTGTGCAGCAGTGAGCCCCCAGTTCTCTATGCAGCTCAGCTGGCTTGTCCAGGCTTTAGTTTTTCTTATTTACAGGCTTTAAATGAGATTCTTCCCATTCTTGGGTTATTGCCTTCTTTCTCTTATTCATGTAAACATAGAGAAACCATAAACTTGTCCTAAAATCCTCACTGCAGCAAGAAATGTTTAGTTTTGTTTGAGTCTGAGTGTAGAGGAGTGAATTGACTGCCCAGAAATTTAGATGGATAGGAAAAATCTGTAATGGTAATCTTTAAGAGTTTTCTCCATGAAGAACTTAATGCTCTATAGTTACTTTATAGACTTTTCACAAACTTTTCTAAATATTTGTTTTTTCTGTTTCACTTGTGTTTTCATGATGGTCAGTCTTTTGAAGTTTGAATATTCTGTGTCCAGTGACAATTTTCTAGTGTAATTTGAAGGCCAGGAAATTCTTAATTTGCAGAGAGTGCAAAGAGCCATATTTTTTTTGTATTGGTGTACTTAAAGCAGCAATACCTGGGGCTAAAACAACTCCTCCCTGGAGAGTTTTGAGTTGGTGTCTCTAAAGCATGTTAATTTAATTGGCAGTAGCAGCATGTTTGCAAATACATTCCCCTTGCCTCTTTTGGGACAAGAGTCCCAAACCATCATGTGCAGGACCCGTCCATCTTAAAACAGTTAGAAAGTACTCAAAATTTTCCCCTAGAAGTCTGCATGTTACAAAGGTTTTAGTGACTGTTAAAAAGTTGCATGATTCGGAAAGACTTGTGGATTTAAACATGTTTGCTACATCAAGTAATGTGACAGAATTAATGCTGAGTTAGAGGTAAAATAATTCAGCCATTAAGTGTGTCAAAGCAAACCAGCATGCCTGTTGGATGATGCTTAAATATAATGCCATTTCTTCATCAAAAATGTGTAATGTATGGTCATTCTCTTCACCAGAAATGTGAAAAAAAGCTTAATCCAAGAAGACTTCAAGATAACTTTGAAACAGGCAAGTGCAGTCAGAATTTTCATCCACCGTCCTGTGCTACAGGCTGAAGGCACCCGAATAATGATGGTTGAGGGCTCTTCCTCAACCATTCCTCATGCCAACCTTCCAAATCTTATAAAGCCATGTTTTTCCAAGGGAGTCTGAGGTTTTACTTGTTTATTAATGAAAAAGGTACCATTTCATGCTGGTCTTGCAATTCTTCTCTTTAATTATTAAGACTGAGTGATCACAAGGTGGCTGAGTGAAAAAGTAACTAAAAGCTACTTTAGAAAAACAGCATTTGAGTAAACATAGTGCTGGTAACTGAGCGTTGTTTTAAGGCTTTCTGTCCTGCTAGTAATGAGCTGCAGCAGAATGCACACAGTTCTTTACTTACTGCTCAGGAAACAGTGCCATTCTTTTCTCCTTGTTAAGAAATGGCTATTGAGAAATGAAACAGTATTATATGTGTAAAAAAAAATTATATATATATATATATATATATATATATATATATATATATATATATATATATGTGGCTATTGAAAGTATTTCCAGAATGCAGTGAATTTGAAGATTTATTCTAGCCTCTAGATAACTTGTAAATATGGCTGTTTTGAGTTACCGTCTTCTGTTTATGACCAAACATACAGGTTTTGTTATAAATATTAATTGAGTATATGTTTGAGGTATGGCTTTGTGTTGCTATTGTTACTTTTATTGACAACTGCCCATTTAAAATTTATTTCATACTTTTTAAGCAGAAGCAGCCTATGAGATGTGTTGCTCCAGCGAAGACGCACTGCCAGAACACGTAGATGGACATTCTACGGCATGCAATGGCCATTACAAATTTGCTTTTTCGTCAAGAGCTTTCTTGAGTTTCAAGTTTGACCATGATGCCATAATGAAAAGTTTTGACCTCTGACAGCAAACTTATTAGAAGTAAGAATCAGACTTGCCTGTTGCAATTGAGGGGGTTTCTTATCCAGCCTTACTCTTTCTCAGGAGTTTTTTATTTTGTTTTGTTTGTTTGTTTTTAAATGCAATGCAGGGACTGATGGCTGGTTTGGAAGGGTTTGTTCTCTTTGCAGTATGGAAGTGGCATAGTCAAGTGTTGCACTTTAAATGCAGTCTAGCCTTTGTCCACAAAAGTACCTTTCCAATGTTCAGTTCACTTGTTCCTAGCTGTGCATTAGAGGGCATTCTTTTTACTTGTGTTTTATTTTTTTGTGGTTTTAAATTTTTTTTATTGTAACTTGCTGTGTTTTTTTGTAGAATGTCATTGACTTTTTTTTAACTGTTGGAGTATACCAGCTTGCTAACCTTTTAACTGTTCTGATGTAAATTATTGGACTTGTTTGTCATTATTTTGTAGAACATTGCAATATTAAGCAGTGGCAATAAACTAATTCTCAGAGGACACCTCTGTCCTAGTGATTTTGAAACGAAGTTGCACATTTCAAACCTAGTCTCAGCCTGTCATCCTTTCTCTGTACTGATTGTTTGCCACAGATACCTTCCCTCCTTCACACTGATAGGTTTTGTTGGCCGGCAGTCACTAGTACTTGAGTCAAATCTATAGCATGTTGACTTCTTGTACCTACTCTTCCTTGGTCTTCAATAATGACACTCAAACTGGGTAAAATTCAGCCCTTCTAAGTGTCTAACTTAGCTCTTGTGCACTGCCCACAGCTGCATAAGCAGTTACAAAGCAGCTGCTTGTGAAAAAAAGAGAAGCTTAAACTTTTCTGTGAGAGGTAACTTGTGTAGAATTTATACTGAATGTAAATAAGCCTCTGTAGATCTTGCTGAGGAGAAAGGCAGGTGCATGGGTAATAGAGGCATTGTGTGACACTGAACAGCTTAATCAGACTTCCAATAACTATTCCAAGGGTGTTCAGTATTGTATTCTGTGCTGTTGTCCTCAGATCTCTTGTGTAGTGTATCTGCTCTGTATATATCGAGTAGTATTGAATTGCACTTGGCAGTTAGCATTTAAATGATCTAGCTTCATTTATTTTCAGCTACAGTGCTTTCTTAGGAAAAACATGAAAGATGGGATGGGGATGGAGAGGAGGAACAAAAAACCTGTAAGATTTTTGTGATGAGGGTGATGAGCTATTACATCACCTGCAAGTCAGTGGGTTTTGAGCATCTGCGTTGCAGTGGAGAGAAATGCACTGGAATAATTTGTCACAGCAGCTTGTGATAGCAAGCATGTCCCAGATTTAAAAATGGACTTTTCTCTAGAATAGAGGTAATAGATAACTTGATAGATTGAATGAACTACACCCTTGTAGTGTATCTACATGCACTGAGTTTTTATGCAACTCGTATGTGTCATCGAAAACCAAAATCCTGGTCTTCCTTCAACCACCCTACTTCATATACCCTACCTAGTGTTTTCCTCAGAAATAGCTTTAGAACTTTCTCCTGGATTGTTATTCACCTGCCTGGCACCGGGTGATTTGGAACTCTAGTGCTGTAATAATTTTGGCCATGGGAGTGTTCAGCTTCTGTATCAGTCAACAGGAGAAATGGACTACAGCATTTCCTCCTTCTGGAGGACAAGGGTTCTGAGGGCCTTGTTTTTCAAGACCAAATTGTGAAATAGCTCAATCAAATAGCTTTGACTCACTTTTTTTTCTTTTTCTTTTGT
Organism: Taeniopygia guttata; assembly: GCF_048771995.1. NCBI lineage: Eukaryota > Metazoa > Chordata > Aves > Passeriformes > Estrildidae > Taeniopygia > Taeniopygia guttata. The sequence continues at coordinate 27,112,097 of NC_133063.1, forward strand.
TTTTTCTTAAATGTATCCAAAGGCCATACAGTGACAAAGAAGAGTAATTGAGAGGGTAGGATTATGCTGGAGGAGGTTACGTTATTCAGCTTCAGGTGAATACTAATCTTTAGTTACTTCTTTGTGCTATTTTAGTTGATTTCCCAGCAAAAGTGCCTTTACTCATGGTGAGGCAGAAGTTTGTATCATATCCTGAGGCTGCTACTGCCTGTGGAGCTACTAGGACTCTCCTAAGGCATAATTAAATAACGGGCTGTGGAAATCTTTTTATAAATAAGTTGACTTTTCAGATAAATTAGTAATAGGTAATTTAGTGCTCAGTGAAATAATGGGGATGTTGATGAAACAGTGAACTTGGAGCATCTGTCATCTGTTTGGGAAGTCCTATCCCAGGCAAGAAGTCTTTAGAACAATGGAAGCATGTTCTATGAATAGGACATGCTGGCTGCCCTCTGTTTACTGTTTAATTTTTTTCTTCTTAGTGAAAGGTTGGTTCAGTATAAGAGACATTGGTTGCTTCATTAAGCAACCCAAAGTGAAGCTTATATGTCATTCATTCTAGTAAACCTAGCCTTAATGTGAGTTGCAAATAAATGTGATAAATATGCAATAACTTACTTGTTTGTATAAGGATACCTTTTCCTGTAGTAGCATTGCTTTCTGCTTTCTTAGTAAGGTTTATCCTAAAACTGTCTAAATGTGGTGGCATGTGATCTACTTGGTGGATCCACTTGGCTCCAACATGCCCTGCACCGTGAACATTTTGTTTACTGTTTATGTTCTTATTTCAACATCCCTTTAGAATTGTATTTCTAAGTTTAGAAGTACTGTTTACATTATCCTCCATAAAACAGTGAAGAAATAGCAAGTGAGATACAGGCCTTAGTTCTGTGAGTTTTTAACTTTACAGGAGCTAGACACAGGGAAATATTAACTGTTTGCATGTCTGACTCAAGAGCTGGTGTAGAGATACTTGAAAAACAAACACTGTCAATTTGAGAATGCTGCCATTTTAGGGGTTATTCAGATAATGAATGGTCAGTCAGCGTTCTTGGAATCAACTTGCAGAGTAAACAAATATTTAGCAAAAAAACCCTACAGCTGTGTGGTGCTAGGAATCTGGTACTAGTGTGCAGTTTCTAGTACTACATCAACTCCCTGCTTTAGCATGAGGTTTTTAGCATGTCTCCTCAGAATGCTTCTTTTACTTTGACCTTGGACTGAAGAGTGGCTGGCCCAGTTAGTTTAAGTGACTGAAGTGCTGCTGACTTCAGCTCCTTGATGTACATCAATCATCCAGCTTTTGAAAGTAACTGTGTCTTGCATAGTTTGAAGCCTGGCAACAGGGGTTCTGGGAAGGAGAGGGGGAAATAGCTTTATTTATTGCACAATCAGAGTATTATTTTTTAACAATGTAAATTCTTTAGACCAAACATACATAAATTGTTTCTAATGAAATTTTGGGCCTAATCACTGTTCCAGGCTTCTGTGCTGTGTTTCAACCTTGCTGAACTAATTTGGTGATTTGAGAACAATACTTAGTAGGTGATTTTCTTTCACCTACCCGTGAAAGAGAACTGTTAGAGATGTAACAGTTCCTTTTAAAAACAAGGCAGGCTTCGGGTCTGGCTACTTCTAAGGTACTTGCTCTCAGATTGTAATTTCAGATAAGAATACAGTTCATCCACCCTTTACTTAATGTGGTGATTTGCTTTTGCACTTAGTTATGGTGTGAAGACCAGACTCTACATTAAGAATCCAAACTCCAATATCCTGTGGTGCACGACAGCACTGCTGCTCCAGGGGTAACTGGCTGCCCAGTTGTGGGGTCAGTAGGCTGCTTAGTCCTCAGATACTTGGGGTTTTATACAAATTCTGAGCAACAGGTTTCTTTTCCAGAGGTAAAGCCAGGTGCCTTCGTGTTTGAAGTTAGGAGGTTATATTCTAAATGTGTTAGGAAGCTCATAGTTATTGAGAATTAGTAGAATAGTCTCTCTTGTTGATATTGATTTCTGTAAATTAACTGATTTTAAGTCTTGCACTGTAAATGTTAAATAATCTGGTGCTTATACACAACTTCATAATTTCAAATTGTTTTTGTTATTACAGTATTTCAGCTTTTGAAACAACCAAAATTATTTAAGATACAGTAAATTTATACAAATTAACTGAAGGTGCTTTTACAGTAAACTAGACTTAGAAACTCTTCCATAATAGGTTTTTGTTCATATGCATTTATAGCAATAGTGTAGTCAAGAATGGAAGTAGGCTAAATGCTAGTATTTGCACTGTTCTTAATCCCGTATGTAAGCACTGATAGATGCAGTAGTATTTGTGCTGTGTGTGCATTTCACTTTTTCATGTAGCTTGTGAACTTAAAAGGAAGTCAACATTAAACAATGACATTGGCCGTATTCAAGATTGTACCAGAGGAACTATTCCAGATTGGTAGTAGTACAATAAAACAAAATACTTGGGGTTTGTCTTTCCATTGAAAATGTTAGGTTCAGCAAGACTTAACGTTTTGTACAGATTCAGCTTTACAGAAACCCCTATCTTTAAATTGTTCTCAGCTCTGGCTGCTTTTGGGAAGTCAAGTGTGTCTTCGAGTCCTCCTTCAATTCTTCCAGGAAAAAAAAAAAAAAAAGCTTCCTTTTAAGTAATTGTTAACATTTCAGAGTACAGAATGTTTAAATTTGGAAAGGTCTCTATGGATTTTACTGAAAACAGAGTATTTTGTAATTTCTAAGTGTTTATATTGTTGATCAGAAGAACTAGCTTCTTGTTTCCTGTATGGGTTCAGTGCCTTTAAGAAAATGATTACAGCTCATGGAGCATTAATCATTTTAAAATAAGGCATTCATAGCTTTTTAAGAAAACATCCTGCAAACACAGTTCTCTATGACACATTTCCAATGGTGAGAAGAACTTTGCAAATTTTTTAAGCATGTTTGATCAAAATTATTAAACTGTTGGGATGAAATTTGTATCTTACTGGTTGGGTACATACTTTTGTTATGCAGAAAATGTATGGAAAACCACATGATTAAGAGCTCTCAGCAAATACTTCTTACGCCAGTACTTGCAACAGAACTTTAGAGTGTCTGCATGGCACTGCGCTATGTGGAAGTTTAACTTAACCCCTGAGGAGCAGTTCAGCTGGGTTAGCAAGGCACTTTCACCATTAAAAAGCAAAACAGACCCCCCAGAAGAAGGTGTGGGGTTGTTAATCCAGGCAGAATGTTTGATTGGTGTTCATGTTCCAGGACCTGGACTTGGGCATTGCTTCCAACCAATGACACTTTTCAGGGCAGCACTGCATGCCTCACAGAAAACAGGAGCCAGTGCTTTGTGATGTGGCTCAGGCATGAAGGGTTATGTCTTCCTCCTGTGTGTTAAAGCTCAAGAACTCGACCTGTTTTCCTCTGTGTAAGTGGCGCATCGATGCTCACTTGAGTAGAAGGTTCGTACAGCTAAAGAGTTGAAACCATTACAGATCTTATACAACTTCCGTTATGTTCTTTGGAAGGAAGTTTGCATTAGTCAGCTCTTCAATTGTATTAAGTAGAATCTGTAACTACCTGTAACATCTGCTGTACTGATGACTGTGATTTTGTTTGTTATAAATTGATTCAAAACAGAAGCACACCGTTTAGGAGACTATGACTAAGTTAACATTTGCTTCTATATTGTTATTTTTTCCTTTGTAAAATTAAATTACTTTATAAATAAACATATTGAATACTGAAGTATGACTATAAGGATTGCTGGTCATTGTGGAATGTGATGGCTCTGCTGCTGGCACAGGTTATTCTTTCACTGTAGAATGTTTACGTGTTGCCTTAAGCCAGCAGTGATTATATCTCCTCTGGCCAGGAGAGGAAGGATTCTTTTAAGTCAGCTGTAAAAGTGGATGCCATTCAACACAATGGAAAAAAAATGTGCTAGACAAACTGGAGAAAGGAAGTGTGTGAACTTCAATCAGTGCTTTTAGAATATTTATGTAATACTGAGTATTATGTTTTCTTTTTGTTTTGGTCCATATAACTTGTTATTAAAAGAACTGGACACATGGTAACAGTTTCACATGCACCCTTCCATTTCTATAAAGTATTCATTGAAGATGTAGAGGATACTGAGGTTCTTGACCACAGCTAAAACCTGTGGCCAGATCTGAGTTCTTAACAACTTTTCATGGCTCTGTTAAGTGAACTTTACTGACAATGTCAAACCGTCTCCCTCAGTAACGCAGCATTGAGGTGAGGTATCTTTGTGCCAAGGTGTTTTTACGCAGTCCCATTCAACAGTAAGGTGACAAGCCATGGTGAAACAACTCCCAAGGCAAAGAAACAGCATTAGAAATTTAATCAGAATATAAGAACATTTGTAATATAAGTATTATAAATGCCTCTGTATAAATAAATGCAGTTTTTACAATTCTATATCAAATGAACACAAAACAGCTATTTTACAGCTTGGAAACTAAAAGGTAGCAACACATTTAAAGCTAATTCAGCAAGGTGAAAAGTTTCTAAAGTTACAATGCATGGTGCAGTATGCAGGAGGAGAAAACTAATTAAACTAGTAAAGCATGACATGAATGCAAACTTAGTCACATGTGTTTTGCAAAAGCTAACAGTACATTCAAGTTGGTGAAGATTTGTACATCATAGAGAAAAAAAAAGGATTTTTTCTGAGCACTCTGTGAAATACAAAGGTTCAAAAAAAGTCCAATCATTAATTAGTGAATGGACTTAGGTTGACAAGAATCACCTCTTTTTCTTGCTTTGCAAATTTATTATTTCTGCAACAAGCGTTAAGAGAATTAAGTTGCTGTAACTCACGGTGCACTGCATGCTCAGGTAGTTCTGGTGTGCTGGTACTTCAGAGTTGCATAAAAGGAGTTTGAAGTTTTCATGGCATTTTTTGTGAGAGTTGGTGCCATTTTAATGGGGTACACTGGAGCTGAAGCTGATTATCACTAATGAACAGTTTTCACAGTAACATTAAACCTGTGACCACTTCCCAGTTGATCGTTCTGCTGTGCCAACAAATGATGCAGCAGCTGCTTGCTGAGGCAAATAAATCAACTGCTGGTCTGGCAAGCTACAGATACTGCCAATGCTGGATGGTACCAGTGCTGCTTTTTCATCTACAACCCTTACAGGGGAAAAAAATGGGAGTGGTTTACATTTACTGATGATTTATAATTTATTCTAATGCACTTCTAGAGCACAGTTGGCACAGAAGATTTGTGCTAAATGTAGAGAAATAATCAGGATATTGTCAGGTCTGGGAAAAACCTCTGTGTAAGAGTATCTGAATTTTTTTATGGAAGAAACTCTTCTGTGCTGAGGGTGCAGAAGCAACGTCTTCCCCTGGCCCAGGCTGCCCAGAGGAGTTGTAGCTGCCCCATCTCTGTAATGTCTTAAGGCCAGGTTGGATGGGGCTTGGAGCAACATGGTCCAGTGGAGTATGTCCCTGGCCCCCGAAAGGGATTGTAACAAGGTGATTTTTTAGTGTCATTTCCAACCCAACCCATTCTGTAATCCTGTTAATCACAACAGGGAAAGAAATGAGCCTAAGAGGCAGCTCAGTGCATTACGGTTTCTGTCCTTTCCAGTGAAAGGTATTTCACACAGACATTCTGAGGTGACCTCAACTCACATGGGTTTTTCAGATGCTGAAAGACAAGAGTGTAACTGCATTTTTGCCACAGCACATGGTCGATACTTTCCTTTGTGATTCTTCAAAACAAGAGAGTGCTCAGCTGCTGATGGTAAACCCCAATGCTCCTGGGCGTGAGAAAATTGGGCCAAAAGGGGAAACACCTTAGAGAGCTGCTAAGCAAAACCACAGAGACAGAAGAAATCAATGTGCCTTCTCCCTCAAGAGACTCATTTGCAGTAATTTTTTGTGATATTATAAATTAAGAAGTGCAATTATTCTGAGAAATAGGGTTGATCAAAACCAGAACATCACTACGTAAAAATTTTGAAATCAGCATTGTTTTAATTTGCTGTTGCAATCAACCACATGGGATGCTGGCTTTGTGGATGATGTACTAGACTCCATGGACGTAGGAACGACTCGACTACTCTTAAGGACAGAAGACAACAGCAGCTACAGTGGTAAGAGATGGAAAACCAACAGCTACACTTCCAGATGTAACAAAGACTTAACAATAATGCCATATTCTGAACACAAATTCCCACAACTATGTTGTCTGACCTAGCCCAACAACAGGCAAAAAGAGTCCGCTAAAATATTTCCTTAGTACTAGTAATGGGAGGAATAAATGAGAAAAGTTATCATAATTCTAAATATACTAGTAAAAAACTTGAGGTGCAACTCAGCATGTAAAGCAAAACCAATAAACATCTCCTGAAATCAGATTCACTGAAAATCAGCCTGGAAAACGCAAAGCAGAGGCATAACACAGCAGCAGGCTAACACAGTGAAGGGACTATAGCTTGGCTTTTTAAAACACACATGAAGCTTTTTAACGTACTCTGTCAAAAAGAAGAAAAGAAAAAAAAAAAAAGGAAAACAAAAAAGAAAAAAAAAAAGTTAATTCTGAATATAATAGGTGCTATGGCAGACTCCTGTATTTTGACCCCTACAGAAATCAACCTGATCCCCATGATTTGCTTACTATTCATTAACCTAACAAGACAAAATTTGCACTTCAGTTAGTTTGATAATACAGTAATACGTGATTTAAACAAGTGATTGTTAGCAGTAACAAAAACTAACCTAAGAAAGCTGTAAGACTTCACCATTCACATTCTGTTTGTGGCTGGATATCCATACATCTACACATCTATAATTTTGTGCCTATGTATTCAATATTAAACAGGTACATTACTTAAGTACCCTTTTTTGGTCAAAAAAAGTATAAAAAGACGACATTCCACCTCTTGATCAGAGTAAGCTGTAATAAGCACAACACATGTGACAAAAATGGCCCAGCTTCTTAAAGAAAACCTTGGATATAGTGTATATCACAAGAAAAACCAATTTTTTCTACAAAGTAGTTGCAAACACCATGCAATATAAATACCAGGAGGTCTTCTGTAATTTCTGACCCACACTTGGCACAGACCATCTGTGTGGCATGGTGAAACCCACAGCCTTTGGCCCTCTTACGCACTGTAAGAATTACACTTTTATTATAATTCTCAGAGATGCAACAATACTTTCTCGTTTTTTTCCCAGTCTTCCTACCTGACCTGCACTGTGAACAGCAGAACTGCAAGTAGGGCGCAAAGAAAAAGCCAGCCAGGCTGCCATGCCCACTCTGCAGCAGCTGCCTGTTGGTGGTGAATCCACAGCAGCAAGTCATGAGGGTACAGTATGGACTTGTGTCAGAGAGAGCTCAGGGACTGGGAAAACTTCCCCATGATCCCCTAACTACCCAAATGAAAACCTCTTAACATGAATTATTCTGCTGTGTGACACTGTCACCCATGGGCCATTGATAAAATGGAAGAGAAGCTGTATGAATACAGAGATAACAACACAGACAATGTACACAATTATAGCGTGATAATTCAGGCACTGCCATTTTACATTATGAAACAGTCCTTAAGGTTAACACTTTTATTATCCCCATGATACCTCTCTGGGGTCCCAGAGAAGGAGCTTTTAAGTTTGTCAGCACTGACAGTCAGAGCTTTTAACATTTGAAACTACCTAAAAGTCAACCTCCAAAAGAAAGAAAGTTGTAATGGCACTAAGCATCCTTTAAAGAGATGCACTTAAAGTGAAGTTTCATTGGTGTGTGGTCTGGAGTTCTCTTCTTCCAGTAAAGCTATTCTTTGTTTGAGCATTCTTACTTGGGTTTCATGTCTCTCCACCATGGCCATCATTTGTGATTCCAGTTTCTTCAGCTTATTTTGATGCTTTTTCTTCGCTTTTTCATAAGCTGCAACCAAGTTGCTGTTAAAAACACAAGGCATACAAGGTAATTCTAACAGGCTTGTTTCAGACTAAGTGCTGCAAAAAATCTACACCAAAGTCCCATCTTCAGGGAACTTCAAAGGCTGGAAACTGATCCCCTTCCCAAAATTTACCAGTGCTTTAAAATGGATTGGATCCAAAACTTCCTGATCCAAACCCAGATCATTGCTAATGTCTGTGTCTTTCCAGGGGGAAGCACACACCTTTTCCAGTAAACTAGTAAAGAAAACTAAACATGGTTCAAAGAGGCAGATGGAGGTTGCTGTTGATGACCTCTCATACCACTTCTATGAGTCAAGATACCACAGCATCAGATGTGATTTATAAAAACATTGCATGGCTGGAATCTGCTTAGAAATCAAGGACTGATTTTGCATTTTTCATTTTTAAGAAGTAAGATTTACATTCAGAGGATGGCATCTTGTGCTAACTTGCTAGCTGCTGAGTAGCTTCTGTGCCTCCACCTTGACTGGGTTGGAAAGCTTGAGATGGGCGATGCTTCTCACCACAAAGCTTTTAAATGCAATTTAAGGAAAATCACATTGTGAGTCAGAGGGCAGCTGCAGTCCACTATATCCAAATACAGTACAAGAAAAATGCCCTAATGAGCAACGGAACTTAGGTGATTATCCAAGACAGTTTATTAATGAAGAGGTTGGAGTTAAAAAAAGGGAGCAGTTAAAAAAAAAGTAACAGGTTCATAAATCTTTTGTTTGTTTGTTTTTTACAGTGATTGTGCAATCACTATTACTAACTCAATTAAGATTAACCTATTTTCCTGCTTTCTGTTCTTTACTATGTAGTTGTCAGCGGCCTACATGGGAGGTTTATACCTCCCCTTTCTCTAACTATAACCCTGGAGTTGACACGTGGATGGAACATGAGGGTCCCAAAACTTCTCATTAAGGTAAGTGGAATATCAGTGTTTTGCAAGAACACAGTGAAAATAAACCAACAGTGCATTCATCTGCAGATAGACCCTTTACCTGTTTGCCCTTTTAAGGTCATTAACAAATTCTGCAGACTGCTGATGTCTGATTTCACTGCTCTTTGTGAGTCTCTCCAAGGCACTCACTAACTCCTGCACTCTTGCTTTCAGTTTCTTCTCCCTGGATCAGAAGAAAAGGAGGTAGAAAACTATTTTCAAAACAGAAATAGTACTTCAGCTTGAAAGTGTATCAACAATTGTCCTGTGCTGAACTGACATGCTGCAAATATTTTCCTTACTATTACTAGGATAATACAAGAGGTAGTTATTACATTAAACTTTTCCAAAGATTGGTATTTATAACATTCACCATTTTAGAATTCAGGATCAGAGAAAGAGCAAACAAAAGAGTGAACTAACTTCTCTGGTATATCATGGTGCTGTATGCATTAAATCACACTAAGAAATAAGATATATATAGCGAATATAGTTACCAACTCTGAACCAAAAGCTAATTACAGAAGTGTAACAAAATGAGAATAAGGTATCTTATAACATTTTCACATTACAAGTCTCTCTATGAGGAAAAGAAAACTCAACACGATAGAAGTTATTGGCAGGAGCAAGCATTACAGCCAGGGGATTAAGCTGGATTTAAAAAGCATTTCCCAGGTAACCACATGGCATGAAGCAGGTGCTTCTTCCTGGGGAACTCCCTGCTCTAGAGCTGATGGCTGATGCCTGCTCAGCCCACTCCTACACACACATGGGACTGTTCCAGGAGTTTTTCTCTGTGACCCAAGCTCTGCACAGATAGCTCAGAGAAAAAAACATAAGATTTGGAAGGGGGGAAAAAAGAAAAAAAAAGAAAAAGAAAAAAAAAGTTTTTTAAGAATTATATGGAGCTGCACTCAACTGGGACACAGATTTTGCAGCATCAAATCTGCCATGTGGGAACTTTGTGTGTTTACATGGAGTCTGTGCTTCGTTGCCTAGAACCACTCTCCCCTGCTTTGTTGCAGTGCTGCTACATGAGTACACTTGTTTTCACCTCAAAAACGAGACAACTGCTAGTTCCCATATAAGCCCAATGGGAATGAATATCCTGAAGTTTGTGAAAGCTTCCCCAGCTCTGCAGAGATCACAGGGATCCTCCTGGAATCCTAGGTCAGCAGCCTGCAGTTCCCAGGAAGACCTGGATATGGCAGCTTTTTATCACTGGAGAGAGGGACAGCACCCAGCTCCAGCAGCAACAGAAGGGCTTTCACAAAGTCAGCTGGGGAAATATTCCAAGTTAGCGGTCTATCCCAACGGACTCCAGTGCTGGGTTTCCAGCCAAATTAAAAAGGACATAAGAGGGCTCTTGTTGAAGAAGAATCATCAGTACTCTTTGTATGTCCCTTCATTGAAGGAATACACCCTCCTCTGCTTTCAAGTAATGCAATCCTTCTCCCTTGCAGTTAGAAGTTCAGTGCCATCTATCCCAAATGTAAATTTTAATTTTTATATTCTATCTCAGCAGTCAGAAAGGCTCAGCACAGTCTACAGCCAAAATCTGTTTTCTGCAAAGAAAACGGGAAGAAAAAGAGCCAGAGCGCAAATAAGTAAAGATCAGATGTGGCAGAGGCCAGACCCTAAAGCATTTGTGGCACTGCACTACTGATGTGACAGAACAGAGTAAAATGTGACTGTGACACAGTAAATTTGTGCTTCTTTGTTCCAATGGTTGCTACATCCAGAGGCTCTGGGGAAGGCTCAGCAGCACCATTTCCACCATAACAACCTAGTGTGAACAGCAAGTCCAGTGGAATAAACATGCACAGTGTTTAGATGGGCAGAGAAATCTCAAAATCGTGTGAGGTTTATTTAACATCATGTCCAAGAAAAGGTATCGCTGTGGAAATGCTGCACACAGTGCCACGTGAAAAAGCCCTGTAAGCCACAGTTCATTGCAGCTAAACTGCTTCTCACACAGCTGTTGTAATAAAAGCTGTGTGGTAAAGAAATACAGTGGAAACACTTTGAAGACCTTTTCCTGCATGGTAAAGTTTGGTTGCTATGGTGACTGTTACTTGATAAAACAATGATATCACCTTTTGTCTGTTTTTCACTCACACCTTTCAACCAGCCCTGTTCACCCAAAACTCAGCTAAACATCAAGCTGTATTTTTTTACATTTGGTCTAAAACATCCTTGTCTTGCTGCTTGTCAAAGCCACAAAGCCAGCAGAGTGGTAAGCAACTTGTTCAAGCTACTTAAACAACTTTTAGATGCCAGTTCTGAACCTTCTGAACCAGGAAACAATGGGTAATACTTCAAATCTATAGATGAGTCAAATTTACACTAGCACCAGCAAAATACATGTATTTCTTTTGGCTTTTCACAATGTCTTCAAGTCAGTGAAACAGCACGAGATAATACCTACTCAACCTTAATCTCGTGGAAAGTAATTGGTGGTTTGATTGCATGTGCTGAAATGTCTCAAAAATCTGAAAAAACCAACACATTAGGATCTACTTTTACACCCTTTTACAATTTTAAAACTGCCTAAGTATCGTTACTTCAAGAGACATTTCACAGAACAAGTCACACTTGAAGAGCCACACACAGCAGCAACAGAAAAGGCAGAGCAAACACCTTGGTTTACTCTGGGAAATGAAGATGCACTGGGTTAATGACTATTACACACTAAAACAACTGAAGTTTTCTCCAGGGTGCTGCATCTTCTGTTTGAACAGCAGATGAGAGACCTCAGAGCTGTACATGACAGGCTGCTAGGAACCCCGTGCCTCACAAGGGTGACTCCCCCGGCATCCCTCAGGTTCTATCGCTGACCATGCAGTTTGGTCAGAAAGAAGCGTCCACACTTGTTTCTCTTCAAAACTGATCGCACAGTTAGACAGTGAATAAGAGCTATACTGAATCCTGAGGTGTTGTCCTAAGGGGATTTCCAGCACTACAGCACTTTCCTGACTGCTGGATGTGAAAAATCAGCCACTACAGGGCTTAATATGTCACAATATTTTCAATATTGCATATGAACCACTCCTCTACCATGAGAACACATCAAAGCTGCAAACCAGGGATGGGACTGCATTTGATGTGACAGACATATTGAACATCCTACTGATGTAGGCATAGCCTGCTGCTGCCAGACAGTCTTCCAGAGTCCAAGGTCCAAACTGCCATGGAAGCAGACACACCAAACTCACACTGCTATTGTGCCCCAGGGGACCTCTGTGTATCCCAAGAAAGCACTTATCTGTGTATTTGGATGAGAAGGGGGAAGGAGAAGTGAGTGTTTTTCAGAGAACACAAATTCTGTGAGCCCCTGACTCACACTCTATTGGGCTGCAGAAGTCCACAGAGCTCCTTATCCCAACAGTTCCTCCTCCAAGTGGGTACTGCAAGCTGGGGCTGCAGAAAACACAGCCACTACACTTCATGTGCACAGAGAAAATGAGCAAGTATTCCCAGAAGAGGGAACAAGCCTATGATCTGAGGGCATGGCTCACTTCCACTAAGAAGTCAGCTGGGGAAATCCCTGACTGCTCCCCTTCCAGGGAAAAGCTCAGAATAAGTGTATTCAAGGCCTACAGCCTACAACATCTGCTAAAAACACTGTTTTCAGCGAAATTACTAATATGCTGGTAATAAAGGCTTTTGTTTGGTATTTTCACAATCAAAACACTCAGTGGACAGTTCCATAGTGGTTTTCAAGGGCTTTTTGTTTCAGGATGGCTGAATAGGAAAGGGCTAACTGGTATTCTCTGGTTTCAATGCTACCCCTTTAGACAACAGGGAATTCTGTCAGGGCCATAAAGGAAACTGTTTCTGTCAATTTGGCCTCCACTCCACGCATTGACACCATGTTTGGCACACTGTAATGTAAGCAAAGTCATGAGCACCTTACATTTTCCCTCCTGACCAGGCTCTTCCAGGTATGTCCAGGTTTCATGTGCTAGAAGTCTTCCCAGATTTTCCTGACCCTTGCTGATTTCACTGAAAATTCCTCAGTGCTGCAAACAAGAAGCTGCTCTTCTCTGGCCTGCCAAAAGTTGAATTTTCTGCCCCTGGCTTGGAGTGCACCCAGCTAACTCCCCTTCTTGTGAAAGCAACAGCTACCCCCTCTCTGCCCTGGGGTCAAGAGCACCACAGCTCTTGCCAATTCTGAAGCAAAAGAGGAACAATGAGGTTTCTCCAAACGAAGAGGTGAGAAACTTTCCCACAGCCAGGCAGGGAACTCTTGCCATCCATAGGGCACATCTGCTTACTCATCAAAAGAGATCTGCTGGGGCAGATCCCTTCAAATCCTGGCTCCCCTTGAGGAGTGGGATGACCCGGTTCAGCCCAGCACCTGCCCCTGAGCTCTGCAGGCACAAAGCCCAGATGCAGCAGCGCCAGCGGCAGCCAGCCCAAGGGGACAGAATTCCTGGCAGAGCTATCCATGCTAGAAGAGCAGCCCCAGGCCACGGGGGAGGGGAAGGGTAGGGAGGGAAGGCACTTCCTGCACGGTCCATAGTTATTCTGCAAGACCTCTGCTTTGAAGAGAAGGCACACATCTCCCATTCCACACTCCACTCCTACTCCTTCCCTGATATCCTCCTGTTGTAGGGAGCCCGGCACCACCCCTCACTCCCCTCTCTGACTTTTCCAGTTGAACAGGGTGACACATGATTGCTTTCCTAGGCATCTGACTCCTCTCAGGAGATAACAGCTGGACATTTACAAGGAATACAGACAAATTCTCTCTTCATCAGCTAACTTTAACTCTTCATCAGCTAATTCTCTCTTCATTCTCTTCATCTAAACTAACTTCTTAAATCAGGCTGACATGCAGAATCCCCAGGCAAATTCGAAAGCACAATGCACGCTTGCCTCACTGGTCTGGCTTGGCCTGCTAAGGGAAACAACCAGAATATAATAAATGTTTTAAAAAGGCAATAAAGCAACACTACACAAATGCCAAGAGAGCCACCCTCTTCAAATGCCATGTCTCCCTGGCTCACCTGCTGAAGCACCACCTGAGCTTGCCAGCTCCCTCTGCACAGGAGGCCTTTCCCGACTGCTGAGGTGACAGAGGCTGCTTCAAAATCCACTTTGCTGGTGAAAAATACTGTACTGCTTTTTTTTGCTGATTGCCAAGATGCTCAGAACAGATCTCAAAAGCGGTAACACAGTACCACAGAGATGTGTTAACACCACACAGGCCAGGTGTGGTCCTGAAACAACATACTGGCAGCAAAAAGGAAGAACAGCCCTGGAGGGAGGCAGCACCGTGCCTACTACACTCACTGCTCAAACCTCCCATCCAGCTTTGCCAGCCCAGCCTGGAAGCTCTCCAGACCTGGAGCTATTTGGAGCTCCCTGTGATGATTATATCGACGTGCACAGCAGCTCAGCAGTTCAGATAACCACATGGTGGTAAGAACGACTTACTCCATGTCAAAAATAGCAAAGAAGACAAATTATGGTTGTCTGTGAGGCATATGGTAAAAATAGTTACTCAAGTGCTTCTAAGGAATCTGTCCCTGCTATCACCATGAGTCATTTCTCTTCTTGTGAGAAGGTTTCTCTTAGTGGGACTCTCCAGAGGGATTTCCAGAGACTGGCCATGCCTTCTGAAATCCCCCTGGAAGACAAGGGGAAACCACAGCAGGATACTTGCCTCGTGGATGACTGCAAGCCATTCTAATGTCTGGCTTTCAAATGCCTCAGAGCTTCTTATCTCCTCATTTAACTGATGTGGTAATTGGAGAACAGAAAAAAGCAAACACTGACAGAAAGCAGCTGAAGATGCATCAGTAGGTCCAGGACAAAAACCTCTGTCTCTTCCCCTACTTTTACCCACTGCATGTTTGTCCTGTACCTTGGTCAAAGAAAAGTCTAAAGAGTAATTTTAAAAATGAATGGATATGATGTGTTTTAGGCATTTCTATTTCCATTTCTGAGACAGCCTTACTGTGCTCAGCATAGACCTGAATTTCAATGATGAAATTTACTGACTGCTGCTATCATGAAACTAAGGTCAGCCCTTGAAAATTTGCAAGCTTACAGCGCCATCACATGGAGTTTATGAAAATTTAAAATAAAGAAAGGTGGCTTGATTTCTCTCTCACTGACGTTGTGTCAGGAAGTAGTCACTGCCATGCCTTGGCCGAGTTTTCTATTGAAATGTTTGCTCTCTGAGGAGAAGTTTGTCATGAAACACAGTTGCGGTCTTCAGACAGGGATAAAGGACGTAAGAGTGCAACAAACATTGCACTGTCTCAATAGACACCAGGAAGTTATGGCAATAACTTGTAATGCATTTACCTGCATTAATGCATAACCTGGTATGTGTCTACTGAGTTACAAACTCATACAGGTCACGCATATTGCTCCTTGCCCCAGCAGAAGAGATCAAACCAGTAAGGAAGAGAACTCATTTAAGGTCTTTCCTCAGGGCTGCACCACGTGTCTGATTCTGGGGTATTCAACCGAATTTTGTCTTATAAAACTGGCCTCTGGCACAATCATCAAGGTGTCAACGCAGGCCATGAGGCTGCTGAGAACACATTCCTACCCTCTCAAGAGTAAGATATTTCCTGCCAAGAAGCCTGTTTATGGATGTGTCAGACGCAAGAAAGAAGAGACTTTGTGCCCATTAAAGCATTTCATTATTCCATTAAGAAAAGAGAGAGGGAAAACCAAAACTGTTAAAGGCTCTGGCAGAAAGTGTTTACATTTGGCTGGAATAGGATATGTCTGAATTAGTAAGCTTAGCCTGCAACACCAGAAATTGGTATAACAGATGTAGCTTTAACTGCATAGGACTTTAAGATAATTTACATTTCTCCCAGTTAGCATAGTGACCATGTAAAAGACAAGTGAATTCTGTAAAAAGCTGGTAACAGGGGTTTTAATACTGAGCACTACTACAGGAAATCCTGAGTTGCTCTAGAACAAATATGTTATGACCCAACTGCTTCTGTCTTGAATTTCTGCTGATGGGCACTAACAACAAAGGTTTCACAACAACGCTACTGGATTCCAGATTTACAAAAATAGCCACATCTGCAGAGAGAAGCCAGACTGGCTCTGTGGATGAGATTGTTCTGCTGTATGGCCATTTTCAGACTTTGAGCAAATAAATGCTTCCAAACGATACCAAAACCCAAACTCCAACTATGCCCTGCTGTTTTATTTGGGTTACACTCTGTTTCAGTTAACAGAGAAGAACCTGAGAATTTAACAGCAGCAGAAGGACAGAATGGGGAAGTAGCAGAGGGGGGAGCACCCAGAGCTTTAGTCTCTGTAATGATGGGATAAAGAGGGGACAGGAAGCAGGGCCTGCTGATTGATATCACACACTCTGATAAACAGATTCAAAAACCAGTGGATTTCTGCAGCTATTGTCCCCTGAACCAGTGTCTACTGCCTGGAGAAACAATAGGGAGGACCAATTGCTGGACGTATGGACCAATTGTAACCAGTCCTGAAACACTCCTGAATGCTGGCATTTAGATACTGCTCTGGACCCTAGAGCATGACAGGCACTTGTTTCACCTTTCCTCCCACCTCCCCTCTTCAGCAAACACAGCTACTGGGACTAATGCCTTAAATTATGTATTCTGGTCCTACTTCTTGGCAGGTGAAGAGGATGCACTCGCAGAGGAGAAAGGACTTCGATCATTTTTAGAATTCTTTTGTGGATTTGTGATGGACTAAATATCACTGTGATATCTGAGGGCTCATTTATCCATAGCAGCAGTTAGCAATTTCTGGTATTTTCTGTGGCTAAACAAGCTTTCTCCATGTGCTAGACAGACCTTCAACTGACTTGCAGAGACAAGACTTCAGGGTAAGGAGGGCTAAGCATGCAGCCTGGTCTGGCTGGCACACTGATTAGGGAGAAAAATACCCTGTTCACACAGCTTGCAGGAACTGTGCTTGAGCCCCACTGGCAGCAGCAATCACATTTAGTACAGCTGTATTTCCATTACACAGAAAGCCTTCACAATTTATGTACAGTTTAATCCGATTATTTTTCTTCTCCATTTCTGCCTGACAAACTGTACTTGCGAGGCCCTTGGCTAGAAATCCATGCTAATCAACTTAAGGCCTAGTAGATAAAGCAAAGTTGTTTTCTCTATGTTGTCAGCAAACCACATTTCATGACTATACTCAAACCTCTGCTAACTAAGGTCATTGGCATCTTCTCAAAATCCAGGAGCAAATAACAAGAGCTGGAAGAGCAGCAGCTTGAGTGAAGGGAGAAAATGCTGGTGGAGCAGCTCACACCAGTGAGCAATGTGGGGATACAGGAGAGGCCAATGGCTCTCTGCAACGTTTATATAAATTACTTTGCTGATGGGCTTTATCCACATACAAATGACAGTTTTAATTATTTTACCCACAGAATTTTGTTCCCTGCATCATGCAAACTAAGTACTCAGCAACTGCCAGACTACTAAGCAAATGGTATGAGATGTATTGATTCTGCAGTGGTAATGATCTTACATTTTTACATAATGCCCTTAAGTGTCCCTAGGCACAGCACATGTTACACCTATGAAAAAAAGCACCTCAGGAATGAAAGACCACGGCTGCCTGAAAGGACATTTCACCATCAAAGAAGGTGCACCAGTAAAGCAAAACACACTCTTCCCAGCCAAAATTCTTAGCAGCATTTTGGACAGGTTCTAAATATAAGAGCCAGATTAGATACCAGACAGCCATTTCTTGGTAAAAGTGAAACAAGTATTGAAACAATTATCAAAACTATGAATTTCTTTGTCATTAAGCATACCAAATACCTGGTGAAGGAAAAGCTGCTGCACAAACAAATATCTAGCTAATGTATAACTATACTGAAAGCTTAGGCTTAAAACCTGGCTGTTGATAAAAGCTGTCTGTCAAGACATCAATTTTCTCTCCCATTGGAAAGCTAATACCTCACACAATGTCATTTGTAATTGAACTGTGGCTCCACTTACATACTCAAGAGGCAAATGGAGCATCTGAGTCATCAAAATGCCTGCAATTCCTACTCCCCCCCAAGTTCTAGCCTGCAGCCAGCCTTCTTAACCAAAGATCACACTTCAAATCCTGTCTTTGCTAAACATTTTCTTTATACACAAGGAATGTGTCATGTCACTGTTTTATGTCCCATACTCTTGCCCGGTAGTGGTCATTACTGCCATTTTGAGAGTTTCTTTTATTTCTAAAATTCAACTGAATTCTGGAGAACCTCAAGGAGAATGGAGTTGAGCACCACGTGAAAGCAGCTAAAGAACAACAGCAGGAGAGAGTGGAAAATTAGAAGGACTTTGATAGTTTTCCTTCTCACAGGACCAATCTGTGATCATTCTTCAAACCACTTGAGGGTTAGAGTGAAGGCTCAGAAATACTTTTCCCTGGACCTACAGGCCAAGTCCTGACCCTGGTGAGGGAAGCTGTGCTTACCTTCTGAGTGCATTTGTCAGCTCAGCAGTCAGTTCACTCTCATTGTACGGTCTCAGCTCAGCAAGTGTTAGCGGTGTTGCAGTGCCATCACTGCACTCCTGAGAAGGAGGAAAAGCCACTTGATAAGAAATTACCAAACATCTTAATGAGAAAATTCTGAAAGCCTCTTAGTTCAGTGTACCTTTAAAATTAAGGTGAAATAGACAACACAGTGGTACAGCAACACGGCAGTGTATCATCATACCAAGAAATGGACTAAACAGATGAATACTTCACAAATGCCTCTAAATGTTTTTAAACCACCACAACCCATTGACTTGCAGAATTCTGCTACTGTGTACAAAACTGCTACTACCTTCCTTGTATTTCTTTTGACACAACACATAAAACAAAGAGGCACTGGGATCAAGAAATTCAGATGATGTATTGCCAGGAACAAGGAAGTAAGACTTCATGTCTTGGTTTTTGTTTTTAAACACATAATTGACATTTTCTGGGGATACACCACTAAAATAAGACAAAGTTTTCCAAGGTATTTATTTTTTTAATGCAAATTATTACTGCAAATGCAGAAATCTGTTTATTCTGAATTATTTTGCATTAAGGGAGAAGAGTCATCATTCTCAAATTATTACAATCTGACTTGGAGAAAGAGATTGTCATTACAATGCTCTAAATGCTGCATAGAAATGAGTGGTCATGTTTTCATATTTTGTGTTTATGGGAGAATGGCATTTTGCTTAGACTCCCTTCCAGTGTTTCCAGTGAGTGGCAACAGGCAAAACACATGCTCAGCCACAGCAAGTTGTATGTCTGGCAAGACTGGCCTTGTGGTAGTCCTCAAAGCACCCTTATTTTAGCCTATGCTTAACACCAATTCTGCAAAGTCCTCAAGTGAGGAACCACCTCACAACTGCGGAAGAGAGAGATCTGCATACAGACACAATAAGAGCATGATTAACATGCTAAAGACTGCAATAGGGATGGGAAAGGTTTAATTAATCCTGTTTACAACTTTGGAAATGTAGCTCGACTCCTGACCTTGCCCAGTTTGTCTCTGCTTCCACTGCTGGTTGAGCTGAGAGACCTCATTCTCTGCTCTTTTTGTTCTTCCACTTCAGACTTCAAGTGCTCAATATGGACGAGGTAGGCCTGCTCCTGGGCCTCTCGAGTGCTCAGCTTCAATTCCAAAGCCTTCTTCTCCTTCTCCAGCAGGTAAAGCTGTGCCTTGAGCTCTGCCATCTCTTCCTATTGAAGAAACATTGTATTATTGCATGCTGCTTCACGGGACTAGGTACCTAAAGGAAGATGACGTTAAACAAGATTTTCATCCACTCTTATAGCCTCAGTGTTCTTTTAACTGAAGAAACTATCAACATCCAGATAACTTTTTATAATCACATTGCAGATTTGTCCAAGACCCATATATCTTCAGTCTGAGTATGATGAGCCGTGCCACCCCTTTATAATCTTCAGGAATAAGCTCAGAAGCAAAATTAGAATTAGACTATCAGAGATCTGAGAGAATTGCCACAGCTGCTGAAATGTCTCTGGTTCTACTTTGTCCTTCAGCAACTATTGTCTTAAAAGCAGAATTGTATGACTTTGTCAAACATCTCCCTAAAAGCAAGATTTCAGTTTCTTATTGATATGCAAGAATTAATCTCATTACAGTGGAAGAGGTTTGAGAGACCAGGACCTATTCAATACCTTCTAATACCAGCCTCTGTGGTAAAATGAGTTATGTCAGAAAGATCAGCTGAGTATGGCCCCATCAGATGTCCATTTATAATTTCCCTCCCCTAGGTGGCCAGAAGCCCAAGTACACACAACTTGAGTTTAACAGAAAAATGCACTAATTTATTTTCTTCCCTAAACACAACCCACAGCAGATGGACACTGGTACTTGACAGAAAGAAGCTCAATTCTGAGAGCTCCTTCTTGCATCTAACAGGGCTGTCACCTATTGTAACACAATGTCTGCTGCCTAGGGACAGACCTCTGTTTTAACATCTGTCTGACAGTGGCTGGGCAGAAGTTTAAGAGCAGGGCATGAGTGCAATGACCCTTCTTTTAAGCACATGCTCTAAGACTCCTTTGAAAGGAATAACTCTTGGGTTATTCCTGAACTAGAAGGCTCTTTGTGATTAACAACACTTCAGAAATGTTTCTTGTACAGAATGCCTAGTTATTTTCTATACCCAGAAAAACCCAATATCCACAAAACCTTTGAGATAGTACTAATAAATAATTTACATTATGTGCTTAAAATCACCACTAAACTAACAAAAGATGGCCAAAACAAAACAAACAAACAAAAAACCTCAACCCAGAATCATGTTTCCACTGTTTAGCTTGCCTTGCCCTAGGTCACTTAATGGGTTCATGTGGACATTTTCTGTATTACATTTTCTCTTCTTCACTGTGTAAACACCTCTGAAAGACAGAAGTTTCTTGTTGTGTGGCCAGTCTTGGAACAAGTCACTATTTATTAAAAAAACCCCAAAAAACAAACAAACAAACAAAAAAACACCAAACAAAAAAACCCCAACCCTAATCACAAAAATAACAGAGGCATCTTGCTTTATTGTTCAAAAATAATGCTGTTCATATTTTAGCCATTGTTAACAAATGTGATACAAAACTAAATCTTTACATGTATTTAGACAAAGTTTTTATGTTGAAGATTCCCAGAATCTAAGTTCCTACCAAAAATTTACTGTCTGGATTAAGAGTAAGCCACGCACACAGGTGTATCACAGTTACAACCATCACTGGCTTATTCAGAACCATGCAAAAATAAAATCCATATCTTAAAAACCCTGAGAGACTTGGAAAGGTTTGTATGAGCTTTAACGTCATTGATTTATTCATCTGTGTGTTTGTGAACTGAAGGTTAGAAGCACATGCAGTTTCACTCAATGTGGTTTACACAAATTTAGTTGTTAGGCAAACTCACCCTTAATTGCCTCTGTCAACAGTAAAAAATGTGAACAATACTGATAAATAATGATGGGGAAATTTTGTTACAGGAGTTGAACTGGATAGTCTGATATACTCAAGTATATGCATTTAACTTCTTAAGTCTCTACTTCTAAAGCCATTAATCTACTTAGACTTCTTAGTGAAGGCTGAGAAGTAATTTGAACAGAGTATTTTGACACTTGTATGAATAAAAGATACTTTCGGCTGTCCATGTGGCACGGTCACGACAAGATCTTTCTTGGCTAGAGGATGAAGCTAGGCAAATTCAGTCCAGAAATAAGGGACATTTATTTCCTAAAATAAAAAGGTGAATTTATCCACTACAACAATGAATCCGTGGAACTGGTTTTTCTCATAATGCAAAGATTTTGACTTATTTTATTTTCATAATTTTAATATATCCAAATTCAATATAAATTTGACAATCAGTGTTTAACTCCTTTGTTTATGAAGACAGTAAGATTAGATCATCATATATGAATTCACCAGTTTGCATCCTGTCCCAGAAGACATATCATGCACCTCCTGTATGTTACTTTTCTCATGTCAAAACAATGTGACTTGGAAGTAAAGAAGCAAAAAAACCCCAAAAAACGGGAAAAGTTAAAAAGTTTGTGTCAGCCAGTGTCTTACAGAGGCTCACAGAGAAGGAACAGGAGGGAACGGAAAGGCTGATGATGGCTAAAAATTCAAACTGCAGTAGAGGATTGTGGTATAGACCCATGCGATGTGTGAGGCAGCGTGGTAGCAGCCATTTTGGGAAAATTCAAGTAGCTCAGGTTTACTTAGAGAGTCAATTGCAGCAATTTTTCCCATGAAAATATGTTTTCTAAAGACTGCATCTAAATTTAATTGAAGTGACAGCGCCACCTTTGTCCATTTACTGTTTCCCTTTTCTTCCAGTTACAGGTTGCTGTGAAGCACTTTTGCAGTTTAACACACCTGCATCTTCAGAGTGTGAGCACAAGTCGCATTCACTAAATGAAACCCTGAAGGAGGAGGGAGGTAGCAAGTGCCCCTCTTCTAGGGGACTGCAGCACAAGCTTCAGGTATCAAATGCAGCAGTTGTTTTGGGACTAATTAATTTAATATTGAGGGATATTTTATACTTGCAGTCATACTGTAATCCTGATTTTGGGCAAAAACTTGAATGAAAAATAAAACATTCTGATTCAAAATAATCAGAGATACCACAGAATTCTCAAAATCTGTATTCGATTTGGTCACATAGGACTCTAATGTGGCAAGAAATTTTTAAAGTCACAAAAAGTCTTGACTCCAGGAGAACCACAGTAAACAAGGTCGGACATATCAGGCTTCAGAATTAAAACAAACATCGCAGCAGATAAATATCATGCTCTAGTTAACTGTATTTCACTATACAAATCTGCATGAGCATGAAGGGCTGTAACAACTGTGGACAATGGAATTCTTAACATTTTCCACCAAGAGACTGTAGTCTCAAAGCACATAGGAGCAACATTGTCAACACCTGTACACAAAAAAGGAAAAATTATCAGTGTAGAAAGCTGAGACTTCTTATCTAGATTAAGTCCTTTGAAATTCAGAAAGGCTGTAAACCTAGAATTATTTACACCCATCAGAAGTAATCTCCTGCTAACTGGGGCATGACAACAACTGACCTCAAAGCAAGACTACTCAATGACAAACCCAAGATGAGAATGTATTTGGAAACATGGTTAATTATTGCTTGAAGCAAAGAATTGAATTTTATAGAAGTACTGGCAGACCACTAAGTCTTATGCCCTGGATCAGTAAAAAGTAATAATGAACAGGGCAGCAGAGAAACAATCCTCAAACTGCCTTTCTAATTAATAATGAAGAACTACTGTTGTAAAGGTATTTCAAACTGATGAGGTGATCAGTTTTTACTGGAAATCAGAAATGGAAGGTGCCAAAAGATGTAGCAGAGATTCCAATGCAGAACCAAGTTTTGGGAAAACAGCAGGAGATTTTAAGACCCAGCAACACAGGAAATCATTGAGTAGCTTGGTAGAGCTATATTGTCCTTGCTAAGAATGTAGAACAGAGAGGACAAATTAAAAATGCTAAACAATGAAGTCTTCTGCAGACCATCTGCTTCAAGTTAAATAAAATACTGTAGGGAAACTTTAATTCTCCATTTGTCTCAGAAGGAGGCAGATGCATACGCTGTTCTGTGTAAGATATGTTTTATATAATTGATACAAAAAAATATACTCAGAAAGCCAAAGTGTGTCCTGACCTTAGGTTCAACTCTGTTCTAGCCTGACAAACAGATGAGGAGGTGAAATGCAGACCTGAGCAACAACCATGGAAGCTGATAGGTAACACATTTGACAAATCACAAGTTTTCACAATTGAGTTTTCACAATGCTTCTTTCAGAAACGTAAGGTTTTCCTGCAGTTGTGAATTTCAGCAAAGTACAAGAAATTACAATGAGTAACAGTACTGTCAGTTTCTCTGTACTGCAAAGGGCTGAAAATAACTTCACACACCTATGCAAAATGTGTGTCTATTACGTATGCACTACACACAACTCAATCAAGAAGAAAATGTTCTTCCAGAGGCAATTCAAGCAGTGAAAACACTGCCAGGTCCAGCCAAATGGATGCTGTGTGTCAAAAACAAGTTAGATGACTATTGTGGGGACAAAAGAATTACCAGAACTCAAAAGGGTACCAGAAATTATGATATGCAACTGCTGGTGTTCCTGACAGTCAGGGAAGACTAGGCCACTAGTCACAAGGGATACAGCTCCACAGTTTGCCCTTACTTTTAAATTAAGATAAAATTAGAAAAATTAAGTAAGTGAAAATTGAAAAATAGAGGTAAGAATGGCGTACATGGTGTACAAGAGATTTCAGGGAAGATCTGGATACAAAAAAGGAGTGTGATATCTGGAAAAAAAAAAAAGAGTGATATCTGAAATACACATCTGATTATCTACCAACATCTTACAGTACAGCTTGCATGTTTTAGTTGTCGGGAATATATTGCTGTTGGTCACAAAGTATTCAAACAAGTAACATAATTTTACATCTCCCAACGTCTAGCAAGCTATCTTTTCTGAACTGCAAATAATGAATTCATTATTGCAAAACTGTGTCTGTCATCATGGAAAAACAGCAGCGCTAAGAACATAGTTATCATCACCAGGCTACCACTTAGCCAGAAGCAGGACATCTGAACAAAAATCTCTGACTTTAGAAACTCATGAAACTATTAGGATTTTCTGTCCCACTCAATACCATCACCTGACATTTCAGCAGTTAGTTGGCTAAATTAGCGCTTGCTAAAATATAGAAGTTAAACTGAATCAATTCTCAATGCAGACATACACTTGTATTGCCTTTGGTATGTTCCTATGTTTTAGTTCACCTCTCGAAATCAATACAGAAGACTGACTTTAAATAATGTAGGCTCTACACCTGGTCTGTAAAGATCAGCTTTTCTAGATCACATCTTAAGAGCTGGACATATAAACCAGGGTTTTCTCCAAAACCCTCTGTTAATGCCAGTCATTACACACCCTACCCTTTTGTTCAGTCTCTGGACTGAGCTACAGATTGCAGCACAGTGCCTAGAACAGCTCAGGACTTGTGACCAACTGCCAGAGAGCATTAGGGACAGATCATTCGTCCTTCCACAACAACATGAATTTATTCTGCTTCAGTTCACAAATATTCATGATGCATATTCTCAAGCTCATAAGTAACGAACTATCTCTTGGGAAGTGCTGAATCATGTTTTTCGGTCATCCCTGAGCAATGCAGCTGCCATATCTCTCCGAAATAGAGCATCTGGTTTGTCAAGAAGAGCACTCCAAGTTTAGAGAGACAGATGAAGTCCTCCTAATTCAGAACACACACAGCTCACACTGTTAATGCACTGCCTTCTGTTGCTTTCTGACTACTGGATTTTCAGTCCAGATTAGGTGTTTCAACGAAGTTACCCTTTATTACCCAGTGACCACTATCAAAGCCTCCCACATGTGACTGAGCATGTTTTGTGACACAGAGGCATTGCCAGCAGAGCAGCTCCCCTCTTGGTTATGAATAAAATACCTTCATTGCCATGAGTTCCTGCATCAAGACTGCATTTTCCAGGTCCAGCCTCTGGTTGTCTCCACGTGGCTTCACATCATAACTAAGAGGATCAATGTGGATGCTTTCCAGCTCCAGCATTGTCAGTTTCACTGCTGCCCTGTCGTTTTTCAGCTGCTGGATGTAATCCTTCAGCCGCTGCTCATCCTCCTTCGTAAACTCCGTGTCACAGCTGCTTGCAGTAGAGCTGGTAGTACTGGAAAGACAAAGAATGGTATTATAAAAATATACATTTGAAACAAATTCCTAATTTTTACATCAACCATCCTCCCAATACTTCATCAACGCAACTGAGTCTTAAAAGCTCATAGAAAGGACACAGAGGTAGCATGACTGGACGGACACTGCAATGTGAGGTCTGACAAATTCAGGATACAAATTAATTCTTTAAGCTGCACAACAAAATTGACTTATGTGACAACTTGTCTGCAAAGCCAGATATTTACTGATGTCTAACAGCATTACTTTATCTGAAATGGTTTCTTCTGAAAAAAAAATGGTGGATTTTTTTTATTCAAAAAGGGAAAAAAAGCTATTTAAGACTTCTTAGCGATAACAGCACAGCAAGCTGCTCAGACACTGAGTCTTCTTTGAGAAGATGCATCTGCTAAGAAAAAAAGAATGAACCTAGATTTGATCCATCTCTACTCATGACTATACCAGTTATCACCTCAGATATTTTAATGGATACTTTTAGGAATCAACCTAATGAAAACTGCACTGGCAGATGCCAGGAGAACTTTCAGTTCATGTGAGGTGTACTCCTCAGCATTCCTTCAGGGATAGAGTGATTTAAACCTAACCAATGGAGTAGCAGGAATTCTAATAAAAAGTCATCATGAAAGATTTGGTGTATCTTCTGAACAAATGAGGGCCCATTACTCTGCCCCATAAGTGTTTACACAGAGATTGCAGAAAGGAGTAATAATGTCATTAGAGCAATGGGGGCTTGAGTGCTGCCTACCCACTTCCATGCATGCCAATGCTGCAGGGGGCCCAGACTGACACAGCTGTAGCATTCCAGGGCTGAACATAGTTGCAATAACACTAAAAGGAAAATAAAATGCCATGTTGTTTCTATAGCCTCACTCAAAGCTCCCTGCTGTCTCCTGAGGTCCTGCAATCAGCTGCCGGGTGAGGGATAAGTCATCCATTAACTGTGCCTGTCTGGAATGCTAGATGATCTCAGTTATCAGCAGGGGAATAAATCACTTTCTGTATCAAATTGCACTGCTATTCAACATTTTTGTAGTAAGAAAAAAGTCCCACCCGCTAGATGGTGTGAGAGCCAGGATGATATCCTAAAATATTATGCATGTGCAAAGGGAAAGCCTATCAAGACAGGCTTGATTTTTCTCTTTCCTTTGGTTCTGCTTCAGCTGAAGCTACACTGTGCTTTTTAAGTGCTTCATATAATTGCCCATCTTTCCACAAATTCCAAGCACAGCCTTGGAAAAGATAGAGAATAGGCAGGATTTTCTCAAAATCCTTCCCCCTCATGGAATATCATATTACAGCTCTTTACTACAGTTCTATGTTGATTTCACATTATTCCCTCCTTTTCTGAGGGATAAGAGGTGCCTGCTATAGTTAACACAACTGTAAATTGGTCTTTGCTTTTGTTTTCATCCATTTCCTTCGGCAGTGGAGCTTAAAAGCACTCAGTACCCATATGCATAGAAATCCTTTCAGGCTGAAACAAATTTTTGTTCATACTATTTCTTGATTAGAAAATCATGAAACGCTTACTAAAGCCTGCTTTACTGAACCTAAAGGTATCTTGCTGAATTAGATATTTATATAAAAAGAATGAGGATAGACAATGTGAAAAGTACTTTATTCTGTACTGAAGTCATGTTGTAAGTTTCTTCCTCAGCACCCAAAGACTGCAATTGCAGAGCTTTTCTGGATTAAATGTAAAACAGCTGTTGTTGGAGGAAAGATAGCTTTAAAAGTCTTGGGGCACGAAGACCTCATCTCAGTTTTTGCTTGAAAAGGAAAGAAAACCCAGCCTTCCTGCTGCAAATGAAACCTGAGCAAAAAAATGTTAAAAGTTTATTGTTATGTTGAGCTGGACCTCATACTCCATGCATATTCACAGATTTTGGCCCTTGAAGACCCACAGCTATGCATATATATGTTAGGGGAATGGAACCCAAAATGAGGAAGGCAGTCTGGGCTGCTGCCAGTGATACTCAGCCTGCTTTTACTTCAGTCCTGGCTGCCTGCCTGCCTGTCTGCAGCTGAGTTGGCTCCTCTGGTGAATTGCTAGCAAGCTCCTCTTCTTCTTCAAGGTTTTTTTTTTTGGTTGTTTTTTTTTTTTTTTTTTTTTTTGGGGGAGGGGGTTGGTTTTTTTTTTTTTTAAGTTGGAGGGAGCTCAGTAAGGAACTTGCGTCTCAGCCAGCACACAAGAGGACAAGAACCTTCAGCCTCCCACTGCATTTAGCAGCATATCCCCACCCAAAAGACTGGAAGCAGCTGGGCTAGAAGGGACAGAAACAGCACTGCAGTGTTTTTGATCTCCCCAGCAACTCTGCCAGGATGTGCTGCCCCAAAAACCCCACCAAACACCTCTCCATAGCCACAGTGCTGGTCCACTACTGCTCTCTTCAAGGGATGACAGCTGATGAGCACTTCATCCTGAATTTCTGATATTGCCTTCCCTTCTGAACAGCAATCAAGACAAAGGAAAACATTCACAGTATATTGCATCCATCCAAAAACCACAGGAAACTGTTGCAAAAGATGTGCAGTTTCTTATTTCTCAAGTGTTTAGGTAAGCACAGGGAAAGGATCACAGTTTCATCACAGCTGGAGAGAATACATCAGTCTGCCCATTCCCACGGATGCTGTATGAGAACAAGAAATATTCTTCACACTTGTTTCATTCCTTGAGTCTTTTATGATGATGTCATGCCTGGGTGATGTAAAATTAATTTTCATACACAATTTTTGGAAAATGTGTGGGCTGGTACAGTGTAATGTCAGTTTTATTTGCTAGCATTCATGTGTGTATGTAACATGCAGTGGATGGACATAGAAGAGGATTTCAGCAGTGCTTCTCTGTGAGTAGTTTCTGCAAACTACAAAAATGTATCCATAAAACCCTCAATGGGCATTATTTTATCTGTTAAAAATCAAGTAAATAAATTAATAGAATTGCAATTAAGCAATGGTGTGGATAATACAGTGGAACTGAGATTAACATTGTTAGAACTGAATCTATAAACTTGCTTAATACCTGCATAGAGCCTAAAGCTTCAAAGAATGCAGTTGATCCACTGTGCACGTAGTCCAAGCACCTTCTTTCTAGCTGAACATTGTGGTTTGAGATCTGGGACAGCACAATGCCAGTTTCTCTTCCTCAGAAACTGAAAAATACCCCAATCAGGCACAGGACAAACAACAGCTAATACCAGAGCCTTTGGTAAACTGCCCTGCTTCCTTCTGAGACTGCTTCAGTCCAGCAACAAAGTGTTGCACAGATAACACTGCGATAACTATTTAGACACTTCCAAATAACTCATTTGCACGCCTCAGCCAAGATAGTCTTGTCTGTCACCAAGTTATCTGAAACCTGAGATGGTTCTGATGAGAGATCTACTCCTACCGTTGACTGAGTTCAGATATTTTGTGACACTGCATAATACTGAAAAGAATTGCTTTTCCACATAAGGAACCTGATCTGTCCTCCCATGAACCCAGAGGTAAGGTTGAGCTTACTAGCAAAGCCTGGAATAAAATACACCATTCTCTGACAGTGTTACAACTGGGCTTCTTCCCTTTTGTTTCCTTCCAAAGGTGCAGTAAATCTAACATTGCTGGCAGTGTATGTTCTATACTTAGCTTCCGTCCATTTAAAATAATTATGATTTCCAACTATATTGCAAACTGATTTATATTTTCAAGAACTGAATTGGCAACATTATTGTGGTGCTGCTGCCAGTCAAATGAATTTAGATGCTCTTTTATTGCCTTTTATTTATTTTCATTTCAGTTGCTCCCTTTTAAAGTCTTTAACCACTCGTCACTAGTGGCTCACCAAGCACTTACTCTCAGTAACATATTCAGTGATTTGATTCAGAATCTCATCTGAAATTTCAAAGCCCAAGATGGGTCAACAATTCCACTGTAAATCCATATTCTACAGGATTTCAAACAACAGGGAGAATTAGTCATTTGTCACAAGTCTCAGCAAAGGATTGTTTTCATCATCCTACTGCCACTTTATTAATTTAGTTTCAAAGGGAAAAGGCAGCAATACATATCTGCAATTAAAAGCCTGCAACACTGAAACATCAAAAGCAAGAAAAATCTGTTTTGCAGATTCAAAGTAGGTTTTAATTGAATACTGTAAAATTATTTTTGCAATGGTGCCCAGGTGGGCAGTGGTCACATAGCACTCACTAGAGGTGAGAGGAATGACCTTGAATTGTGCCAGAGGAGTTTCAGATTAGATACTAGGAAAAAAAATTTACTGACAGAATCTTCAGACACTGGAATAAATTTCCCAGAGAAGCAGTCGAGTTGCCATCCCTAGAAGTGTTCAAGAGGTTTTTGGATGTGGCACTCGGGAATAAGGTTTAGGGGTGGTTATGGTGGTGCTGGGGTAATGGTTGGACTGGATGACCTTGAAGATATCTTCCAAACTTGATTTCTGTGGTTCTGTGATATAGAAAAGTATATGTCTTTGGAACCAAGACAGGTATTTCATCAATATGGTAGCACAGTGTTTGTGTCTGTAAGCTGAAGAGGGGATTCCTCTCTTTTGAGACAGGGTAGCAAAAATCTGAAAACACCTCTAACCATGTGTCACGTGAATGCAACAGAAGGAAAGAAGAGATTTACGTTTTCTGGAGAAGCTGAAGTTTCAAAAATGTCTTCATTGATACGTATGCTTAGGCAAAGATAAACTACTTTGGGCATGGGGGAGGGGAGAGGGACAACAATTTGTAGGTAACAATCAGATCAGGGTGCCGATGTCACAAATTCCTGACTTGCTATGTGCTCTCTGGGTGAGTGACATCAGCTTTTATCTCCTATATTCCACATATATAAAAAGAAATTGTAGAAGTTACCTCGTTCAGCACAATATTTTGCTCCACACCAGAAAAAATACCACAATGATAATAGTGATTCAAGATAAAACATTTCTTTAATATTAAAACACTAAATTTGCATTTTCATATTCATGACATAGCTTATCCTGATGACATTTTAAATTCTATGCCACTTTAAACATACTCTGCTGAAACTTCATCTACTGAGCCAACATCTTACATGGACACATACACAGAGGTCCAGCTGACCACCACTGAACACAGACACAAACACAGACTCTTATCCTCCCAAAAATTCTCTAAAGCAAGCAAGAACTGTAGAGATTACGTTCCTACCAAACACTTTCAGTGCAAGTCTAGGAAAGCAAATACTGAAACAGGAACAATCCCCCTCCCTGCCAGTTCTTCCCTGTCAATACTGGAAACTGCCTGAACTGTTTCCAAGAAAAAAAAAAAATCACTATACCCTGACTACATGCCACTATCTCACAAGGAACAAAAACACTGAGATAGTTCTGAAAAACTGAAAATTACTCTTTCAAACCATAGAATGGGAAACAAGCTTGGCTTAGGTACAGGTGTTACTGTTACAGGTAGACACAGATAACATGTTTGCATACAGGGGTAGATATGGCCTAAAATATAGCAAACCAAATCTTTGAAACAGCTTCACGTAATTTCTTTCTAGCCTGGTTTAAATGCTTTGGTAGAAAGTGTGATAAGTGTGCTACTAGGACAGATGCTGCCACAATCATTTCTATGTAAAGACACAGCTTTAGTGCACTGAGAGTGCACCAGAAAACTTCTCTGGATCAAACATTAAAATTCACCTCACATTAGGACCCTGTTCCCTCAGATTACCTTTTTGCTCCCTTTTTAGCTATTCCACACCAGTCATATGGCAGGAAATAAGATCCTTTGGAGGAGGCATCAGCAAGAAGAGGAAATGATACAGTACCAAAATAAACTTCTGAAGTGTCAAAAAAATGACAGCATTTGAATAAAGAACTGGCTAGAAAACTGAATTAAAATGAAGTTTTAGAGCAAATCTGAGAAGCAAAAATAACTTTTAAAGAGAAAAATGCTCATCTATATTTATCCAGGACACTTGCCAAATTTGTATCCATGCACAAGCACACATATTTACTGCAGAGTACAATTATACCAGAGGCAGGCAAAAACTCAAAATGAAGCTCCTGGTAGATATATTTGAACTGGAGCACTTCTGCAATAATAGCTCATCTATGTTTTATTATTTTATAGGTCTTCAGAAAAACTGCAGTATCCAGCCCTTCCTGGAAGAATCCAATCTATTCCACGCCATGAGTGAAAAGAACAGGATGAGAAGGAATAATTTGGAGGGGTGCAAAGGGTAACGAAAGAGAAGGGAGGGGAAATGGTTTAAAAGTGATGGCTAGATTTGCAACATTTAGAAAACAATTCTTGAGAACTCCAGTGAAAGCCTGTTTCAGATCTCTGGTTCTCTGCACATCCATGCTATCTGCATACAATAGATATGAGTAACAAGAACATGATTTGAGTTCCAATAAAACAGTAAGAAAGTCACTGTAGTAAAACAAATGTAATGGTTTTGCCCTTTATAAGGAAGATCAAAGTTCTAAGCAACCCATTTGCAACAAATTTGCACAAAACTCTTCTTGGCTGGAGTTCCTCAAAGTCCAAAGACAATTAGACCACTGAGGCATGGCAACTTACAAATCAAAGCACAGAAGCCAAAGGACTGAGGTGAGGTAAGGTAGCACAGCAAATACAATAGAACATAACTTTTTGTCTGGAATCAAAGCTTAGGAGATTAGGAGAGCAGAAGAGTTACAGCTACCTGGTGTGGCTGTTGGAGGATAGGCTTTCCCAGGGCTGCACACTGCAGCCTGTGACTGCATAGGCTCCCCCACAGCTCCCATCCAACTTCATCAGCAAGGCTTTTGCTGCATTCTCAGCTGTCTTCCGGCAGTCATGAGCCCTCTTAAGCATTTGTGTGACATTTTCATCACCTGTCTGGTCCCCTGTTTTTAAGAAAACAATGTTTCAGTCAGGAATTAAGGCAAGAGATCCTTCTACTCGCTCTCAGTTTATACTAAGACAATGACAATAAATTACCAATCTATGAACTAAAAGCA
This sequence comes from Taeniopygia guttata, assembly GCF_048771995.1. Classification (NCBI taxonomy): domain Eukaryota; kingdom Metazoa; phylum Chordata; class Aves; order Passeriformes; family Estrildidae; genus Taeniopygia; species Taeniopygia guttata. Next base: position 27,144,724 of record NC_133063.1, read on the forward strand.
ACTTCGCTTCTTTTTGAGCACCAGTGATTAACTGGGACACTGGCCTGAATGTACCCTGCTCCTAGTCACAAGCTCCAGGTACTTATGGCTCCAGGCAACATGTCTTAAGTGATGCAAAATTTTAGCTTGTCTATTTGTAATGGGTGTGCATTCTGCATTAGCATTAGGTTTGGATGCTCTAATTATGAACACACTGGAAAAGCCTCAGCCTCATTTACAACTCTTACTCCAGTCGGTGCAGTGTGGTTTCACAGAGTAGTCATCTCCATAACTTCTCCCAGGCACCTTGATCTCAAGCCTGATGGTTTGCCAGAACACCTTTCTTACAGGCTACCTGGCCAGACAGAAGAATTGCTCTGTTGCTCAGAAGCACACTCTCACATTTTACAGTCACGCATACTAAGCCAAAAGAAAACTAGCCCTGGTTAAATTGCTATAATTTTTAGTGGTTATACAGCACCCATGTAGCTGGTAAACTTCAGGAGAAGCAGGACTGAAACCACCACTGTCACTACTCCTACAGTCTTCCAGCTGCACTGCAGTCAAGTAATTAAATTAAGACATGTTATTGGCTACACAGAAAATCTACAAATGTATTTGTAGATTAAGCTACAATATATTTGTACTTTAGCAAAACCCAACAGCTTGCTCATGTGTTAGATTTTCATGTAATCCTTGTTCAAGTCAATTACCTTTAGTGCACACTTGTTGAGTGAAGTGTATGCACTAGAAGTAACATTAATGAGGAAGAAAGGAAGGGTGAATGCTCTGCTAAGAGAAGCTGGATATGCTCATCTTTAAGTGATGTAACTCCCATGGATTTTCTGCTCACAGATGTTGATATAAAGTTTAACTGATCTTCAAACCAAAAATCTGTTATTTTATCTAGGTGTGTTCATCAAATTTCATAATGAAGTACAGTTACATAAAACATACACAACTTCCTCCACGCTGTGCTGGGTAATGGCAAATTTGCACTATTTCTCAGGGCTGTAACTGACAATTAAGAGCTGTAGACAGATACCTACATAAAAATTTAACTACAGTCTCTTCCATAAAATGCATGTCAGATGAAATCCTACTCAAACCCAAAGCATTTCTTCCTTATTAGATTTCTTTCTACCACCTACATTAATAGAACATCCTAGCCTAAATTCACTTTTGCTACTCACTGATCTCTGCCAGCTGGGAGAAGTTCCCTAGCATATTGTAGGAGGGAATAGCAGAGTTTGGAGAAAGGTAGAAGAAAATCTCAGACATCCCCTCTACTGAGGAGCCAGTGCTCCTAACACACCAGCTATGCATCAGCACAGTATGAACAGTTATTCTCCCTCTGAATGCTTCTTTCTACTTGAAGATTACTATGACTGCCTTCTCCTATCAATTAAAGGAATGGAACTATTAACACTGGAATTTCATTGTGCAATCACCTCTTTCTATCAGAAGAATGGAGCCAGCAGCAATGCCAAGCTCCAAATTTCTGAACTGTACTGTACCTATGATAGTGGCTTGTTCCATTATTTAGTAGGCAGCATATTAAAAAACAACACCTAGCCACAGGATTAACTAAGCACAGAACATACAGGCTAAACAGAAGATAGAATGTTTTAAAATTCCACAGCAAAGGTAAAACGGCGTGAAAAACTACAGCCTTAAAAACAATTTTTATTTCTAACTACTCAATGCTACCCTTGTATTATTTTAATCTCAGTTTTTCACAGATTAGACTGTTTCTGGGGAGTCAATCTTAGTGAATCTGGACTTGCAACTACCACAGCTGCACAGCCCTAAGCCACCGTGCTCACTGGTATTGTTTAATTATTCCACTCTGTACAGTTGCACGCCTACAACAATCTCACCCCTGCCAGAAGAGGCATCTCCTTGTGAAAGCAACACAGGTGAATTAAAATTGCTCTCTTGCATTTTACCTCTATTTTTGGGGAGTATAAAATAATTAAAATAGTTAAAACCAAGAAATTACTGGAGAACATTCTTAAGTAATGGGTGATGACATGATTCACCATTACAACCAATGCTAAGTGACATGCCAAAACAACACTTAAATTAAGTGATACATTGACATCTTACCAACAGAACCAACACCTGCAGCTCTGAATTGGCCAAGAATGAGACTCTGCTCACTTTCTGCCAATGCTAACAGCAGCTCATATGCTTCTATGCACTGTTCACTGAAAGGGAAAACAAAAACCACAAAAAATGTTAACTGCAATTTTAAAGAAGAACAATACCTGCAATAGCAACAACAAAAAAAGAGCTGTCTGATTAACTGCATGATTCTCTACTACTTGTCTAGCAGCAGGGTTATTAAAGAACATGATACACATAGCTTCTATCACAAGCATTCAGCAGTCTCCCCATTCTTGTAGCAGTGACAGGCTGACCTCAAGAAATGTAACAAGGCAAAAGATAAGAGAGTGACCCAAAATAAAGGAAGCTCCAGAAGTATGTTTTAAACAGGTGGCAATAGAAACAGCAGTCAAGATGATCCCTTTGAGAAATTTTTCCCAGAGTGTCTTACTATGAAGCATACAGTATTCTATACTCTACAATGTAATTATACTACACAGTGTTGTAAGCAGAAAAGAGGCAAGAAAAATACTTCTTGTTCTGTCCTGACTGTAAGATGTTCCTCCTTAGGACAGAAGAGCTTCCAATTCTATTTATGAGTCATACAATCCCTGTTGCATTTTAATGTTTTTAAAAATACATACTAATATACTATTAGCAATTTACAGTTCTTTGCTCAAGGCTGATAGTAAAAGAATACATTCTTAAAAAGGCAGATGATTTGTTCCAAGACCAAATCTGCCTGTCCAAAATTAGTTGCAGTTGAAGGTGTCAAGTGACACTGTATTTTTGTGAACAGTTTCGTGAAAATTTACATACTTACTACCAAATACCAAGCCATTAATCCACAACTCCAACTGATGTGATACAAAGTCATTCTGAGTTATGTGGAGTTTAACAATCTCTGCTCCACTGGTCTTGGGAAAGTACAGAGAACCTGTATCTTAAGGTTGGATTTAGCAACACAGCCTCAGTCTACACACAACCCCTAATTCAAATACTAATTCAGTACTTAAGAATGAAGAGATAAAACCTCTACATTCCTGTAAGATGCTGGTCAACAGCAGTTGAAATACCCTGTAAGAATAACTTCAGTTGGGTAGTTTGTCAGGCAGTGGTGCCTTTTCAGGCAGGAAAAAAAAATAAACAGTATTACTATGGCACACCATCAACTTCACTCTTGAACACTTCTACCAAGTCTCCCCCAGCTCCCTCTTCCTGGCTGAGCCCCTTGTGTAGGTACATACCTGTACTGCAGTGCCAGCCTGAGGGCCGTGGCATTGGACTCGTACTTGCCCACAAGCATGCTCATCCTCTCTGCATTGCTCTTGCACTCCTCCAGTGTTATTGTCAGCAAGTCGTTCTGGGATTTCAAGTGTTCAATACGGCTGCAAAAAAATTAAGTAATTTGCAACCTTCAAGCTTAACTTGCAGTCACTGTCCTGAAAATTCTAGGACAGTCACACTTCAAAACAACAAAAATTTCATAGTCTACAAAAGTGTTTTTTTAATGAAGATGGCAAAATCCATCAGTTCTGTATATCCTATCAGAAGGCAAGAGGATAGAAATTTCTCTTAGGTCATCCTCTTCTCCTCCCCATAAAACTTAGTCATAACCCTGTGCAGCAGCAGCAAGCAGAAAGCTGTATCCTGGTTTTGCAGCCACAAGACTGCATAGGACAGTTTCATATTAACCTTTTGCTCAATTTTTCTGCCTTCATTCCTCACTTTCTGCTGCCACATTTGCAACTTGTTTTAAATGGCATATTCATTAGTGTGATTATGGGTGTGTGCAGGGATCATGCAGTTGCATAAATGCCTTCTTTCTTCTGAAAATCCAGAGTAACCATTCCACCTGAAGTCATGTTTGGGTTGTGATTAGAGAGGCAACTTCCAAACTACAAATGAGGTTTCAGTGAGGCAATGTAACCTCCAAATGTTCTGGCAAAAGTCAAATAGAAGCTTAACTGTAATACCCTCCCACAATGAAATTAACTCTGAACATGAAAATGAAGATTCAGAGTATCACTATTACTGTTTATTCTCTCTGCTGAACCACACATCAATATACTTTACCTAACTGTAAAAATTTGATATATGCCAAAACCAGAGAGACAAACAATTAGAAACCTTGTACAGGTAGTTAACTAAGAAATCCATGCCATCCAGGACTCTGAAATCACTAACTTCTTGACAAAGAAGACTGAGAAGAGCTAGTATATATGTTTATCAGAACAAAGCCCTGACTTTTCTAGATGCTAGAACTGCCACTTTCTGTATCTTGACATCTTCTATAATGATACATGTTGTCAAAGCATAATTGTGCAGTGTACAGAAAAAAAGAAAAAAAAAAGTTTTGCAGCAGTACAAAAACACAACCTGTAAATAAAAAGAGATACTGTACTCATCAGACTAAATTTGAGCCTAGCTAGCTGTGGGGAAGACAGAATTTGGATAGAGACGTGCTGAGACACAATTCTTATACTCCTGATCCAGATTTGATTTTATGTGCCAAAAAAAGACATGAAATACTGGTTTGTATAGAGCTTGCTAAAGGATAACACCAGCAGTGTTTCAACTGCAACCAGAAAGCCGTAATCTATCTTCTGCAGACAGAAACCTATTTGCTACACCACCAAGTATCAGTACCTGTATTAAGACAGTTAAATGTTATTATTCTGTTTCTTCAGGACAAAACAAAGCAAGCTAATTTCAGAATGATGCAGACTAAGTTATGGGAGTCCTTATTTCAAGGAGTAATATGTCTTATGAAAAAAGGTGCCGTGACTACTTGACCAGCCACAGAAAGGGACACTCCAGAGTACAGATACGGGAAGGTGCTGTACTGATCTGATAATGCACAAACAAGCTTATAGTCATGGAAAGAATCCTTAGCACACAATTCAATCTCCTCTTCAGCAAGCACATTCCATGGTTATCTGCAGCTGCCACAGCTGAACTGATATTAAACTAAGAAATTTTCAAAAAGGGTAAAAAAGCAGTCAACTCTAATGAAGCTAAGAGAGGACAACTAAATTTCTAGCTCACCTATTTAATCTCTCCGTCTCCACTTCAAACTCTCGGATTTTACTTTCAGAGATAGCAGATCCATGTGAATAGAGAGTCTGGAAGATTTCCTGTATGTTTGAGCAGTCTTGGAGGGAATGTGCCAAATGTTCAGCCACTGTACTAGAGACCTGCATGGGGCAGTTAATAGATCATTGTGAAGAGATATCCACTGGATTTCTCCCAGATACTTTCTGCATTAAGAACTGCATTTGATTGCATGCATTCACTTCAATGCATTCATTATTCAGTTTTTGTTATGAGCTTTACACTGAATAGAACATTTACAAGATTCCACCTTTAGAAGCCATTTTGTTCCTAAAATTCTACTAACAAGGGGAAAGTCCACTATTTCATTATACATTTAAAAAGCCTACTATGCAAGTTATTTAAGTTCTTGAGAGCTTAGCAAAGGGTTAGAGCCAAGTTCTTCAGTAAAAGAAATATTAACACACAGTAACAACAGCGTTATTGATTTACATTGGCATTTCAAAAGCAGAATCCAGCTTGCTGTTGGTTGAAAGTTGTGAAATGAAACTGGAGAATATTTCTGAAGAATATTTTGGTGGAACTGACTCAAAAATTTTTATCTTGAAGTCAGTCATGAGAATGACTTCTATCCACTGGTTTTGGGAAAATGAGATCCTAATACTGGGTGAAATATTCTTTGTTAAAATATTTTTGCTCAAACTAGCTTTTAAAGTATTTTGAGATAGTAAACATATTAATTTTATTAAGAAAAAAATGCGTTTATTGGAACATGGATCATGCAAGCACACAGTTCTTAGTCCTTACCCCTATGCTGCTGATTTCTGATCCTAAGACAGGTCTATCAGATGATGAAGACTCTGATCTTGTCTTTGACAACTTCACTCTTTCAGCAATCTGTAAGTCAGAATGCTGCACAGGTTACACAGCAGCCCATACCCCATAAAGATCACACAAACCCCATCTGTTCTCTAGTTACACTTGCAAAGCTGAAGCAAACTACTAGAGAACTGAGTCCTGCATTATAACTGAGAGAACTACAATAAATAATGTTTAATTCCTTTCCACAGCTCATGTTCACCTGCTCAGGACTCCCCTAAATGTCTCCAGCTAATTCCATGTTTGCACAGCACAAAACGAAGCCTGCTTTTCCCAGGTCATGAAAAGGGTCACAAAAACACAAACCCGACCTTGGCGATGGGAATGTCGTTGCTGCTGCTGCTGGTGCTCAGCTCTCCTGTGCTGGGGTTGACGGGGCGGTTGGCAGGAGTCAGGCGGCTCGGGCTGGACGGGCCCGTGGCCTGCACACTCTGCAAACGAGTCTGCAGCTCCCGAACCTGCAGTAAAACACAACATTCTGATTTTTCCACTTTTATGGTTTAAATAGTCTGGAGATTTTCTCATTGTCTAGCCCAATCTAATTGCTTCTGTCTCCATCATGGAAGTTACATTTTTGTACTTTGGTGGCTGTGAAGTTTTCACGTGGGGAGCAGATGAGTAGAGGTTATTTAAAAATCCTACTCCTATCAGATTTTTAAACTATGTGCAATGTGGAAATATGCAGAATACTGTAGAATAAGTACTCAAAGTTTCAGCTGTACTATAGGTGTAGAAATAATTCTCTCTGGGGTAAAGCTAAAGCTCCAGTGTAAGATGATGATGGCTAAACAAATCAAATTACAATCCTCCTGTTAATGGAAAACTCCAGTGCTGAAAAAAAACTCCTGACATAAATAAATCACATGACGACTTGGTCATATTTAAAGGTTAAAGAAATTCAAACATTAATCATGCTTTTAAACTACAGTCAACTAAAACTACCATTTAGTAAGTAATATACAAACAAAAAAAAATACCAGCAAAGTATTCAACCAACAGTCTGCAAAAGCTCTCTGTAAACGTACGCTGCAAACACTGCATGGTCCTCATATAACATCTGATACTTTTAGAGCTGATGTCAAAAGATTTTCAGTTTAAAGGTTAAAAAAAAAAAAAAAAAGAAAGGTCTGCAGGAGCCAAACTATAGCTGTGCTAAAGATTATGGTGATTACCTTGGAATAATTCTTAACAGACAAGGAATAAATGGTCTGCTTAATGCAACAGTTATGGCAGAAGGTAAAGAGTCAGAGCTCACTTTTCCCACAGATCTCAAACAGAATGTGAGATGGGAGAAGGTGAAGGAAACCATCTAAAGAGGAAATTCCCCTGAACGCAGTTGTCCTTAAATACAATGGTTTCTACACAATTTTGTTGGAAAAGTCCCTCTACAAAACTTGAACTTGTGAAATTTTATCAGAAGTCCAGTCAAGTAAAGTTCAGTCCATTTGGTATCTTCCCTTGTATGCAGCATGAAATGCAACTGTGGTTCCTAATGTCTAAAGAAAGGTAGGATTTTATACTAAAATACATCCATATAAAGACTAAGCAAGCTGAAGTCCTTTAGTCAAAAAAACCCAAAATTAAAGTTGCATCAAAGCTTAGACTTTCTTAGGTGTTAGGTGCATCTGAACAGTGTTTATCAATCTCTGCTTGAAGCAGCAGCAGTAGTCGTGTTCTCTGCACAACAGATGCTTCAACCTACTGCAGAGAGGAAAGAGTTCAAGGCAGAATGCTCTCCAGTCACCAAGGCAGTATTTTATGCCTCCTACAATCCTCTACAGCCTGCTTCTATTTCCTGAAAAGTATCCCTGCCTCTCCCTCTGTTGTATGCAAACTGAAGGACAGACTATGTGCACATTTAGTGTCAAAAGAATTTTTAGGTATTTACAGATTTGAAAAAAAAAAAGAAAAAAAAAGTCTGTGCATTTTACATAACATGGTATTTCAAAAAAGCCATAAGTAGCAACAATAATAACATATAAAGTCACACTGCACTTCTAAGTTCCCTGTTGAGTTGTGGAGGAGTGTTACACCTTGAACAAAATAATTCCAAACAACTAAAGTACATAAAACCTCAACTCAAATCCCCCAGTGTTAAAAGTAACTTACTGAAAAATGGATATGGGTGCTTGACCCAGAATTATGTATCATAAATGCAATTATCTCACAAAGTTAACTGAGCAAAATGTATGAAGTGGACATTCATAGCAAGAATCTTTTACATATTTGCAGCTGAGGCCTCCTTTGTTCATACAAACATATTTAGCTTCAACACGGGTACAGCTGCACTAATGCAAACCTGAAGGACAAAAGTGCTCTACTGCTGCAATCCAATAATTTCAGCCTGTTGATATGCATAAACCTAAAATAAACCACGCATGCATATTTTTGCTTGCAGATGTGAAATGTCAGTACAGACAGGATTTGTACTGTGGCATTGACACTGAGGAAAAAAAAAGCAACCCCAAAACTTCATTAAGTCAAAATTACCATTTACTACTATTTCTTTCAACCCAGGCTGTACCAAATGAAATTCTCCAAGTGCTTAAGTTACAGCATTGTTTAAAAGCAAACAAATAGGAAGACCGTTTGGATGTATTCTTTATAGAATAAAACCCCAGCCTCCATGTCCAGTTTAAAAATTGCTAAAATATTCATCTATGCTCAGAAGCCAGTCCTGGAAGATTGCAGTTCAAAAGCAAGTAATATTTTAAGTGCAGCCAGGAAAGAGAGTGGTAAAGTTGCTTAAATGCCAAGTGTTTGTAGACGCTGAAGTTAAGAACTACCTTATGCAAAGACAATATCACACAAACCTTTAATGCAGATAGGTTTCCTTTATTCTGTGTTTTCTTACTGTGAAGTGACTATTGGCAAGGATTACAAAGCTAATTAATCATACAACTCTGTAAAACAACACTGGCAACAGAAAGAAATTAACACATTTAAGAGTGTAGTCAGGTAAAATTTTGCTCAGAAAAGCACTTCTAGAAGAAAATTTAGAGTACAGCACAGTTATTCATCTGTGCAACTTACTGCTTTAATATTGTATCATAGAAGCAACCACGAAAACAAGCTGCCTGCTTATCTGTCCTTCCTGATATATTTACTAAGTCAGGCCTTCATTTATGAAATTACATGCTGAACTGACTGCTATAAATAACTGCACATATTTTAGCAACACTGAGTGATGGATGCTAATTCTGAGCAGGATAACAGGACAAGTTTGTCTGACTGGTAAAATCACACATCTCACAATTCCCACATTCACCAAGCATGTCATGGCTGTGCTGCCCATCTTCCACACTGCCCAGAGACACATTAGGTAACTATTTCTGGTCATCAAAACCTCCCTTTATAATAGAGACATATGCAGCATCTCTTCAGAAAGTACTTTTCCACACTGGTAGGTATTCTACAGAAAAAATAAAGAATGACCAAAGAGAAAAAATATCCCAAACTCAAATCAGAGTTCAGAAGAGCCATTTTATTCTCTGGTTTGGTGAATCCACCGGTTATAAAAAGAGTGGTTTTAAAGGCGGGATTAAAAATTGTCTGATCCCTTGTGTCAAGTCTTTAGCATCATTACCAATGTAATATAAATTATTCGGAAGGTTAACTCATAGAATGAAGGCAAACTGCAGCACTGCACATGAGACACAATAAACACTCGGAAATGGGAGAGAGAGGAAAGGAATGTCTTACAGGAAATCGATGACAAAACTGGCAAAATGCAATGGGCAAAGACAAGTATAAAAACAAACCCAAAAAAGTTATATTATAACACAGGAAGAATGTGGATTTCTAAGTCTGGGAGGAGAAATAACCAAGAAGGATTTAAAGAAAAATTTATTGAATCCCTGCATCACACTAGTTTAAAAACAAACATACAGAAGGGTATAAAAATTGCCATAAACTCCTGAAGCACTAAAATGAGGTGGAAACTGTCTGGCAAGCAGATCTTATTATGTGGTCAGGAAAAAAAAAAAGGATTTGAGAATGAAGGGGAAAAGGACAAATCCAGGGAAATGTCTGTGAAATCCAGAAAAAAAGATATGGAAAGATCTTCCACGTGATTGAAGGAAGTCCAAGAAATTAATGGAAATAAGAAGTTCTGGATGGAACCCTGGAAAAAGCAGGAGCAGGTTCATTAAGTAAGACACAAGGCAACAGAATCATTAGGTTTCAGAGTAATGAATAGCCTAGATACAAAAAAAAGGTCAGGTGCAAACAGATGTTCTCAAGCTATTAATGCGAACAAAAGTAACTCGAAATCTCACTTATAAATATTTGATGTTTTGCAATTGAACCAACTGTTGAGCTGAATTCCTATTTTTTTCCTTTGAATGCTGAGAATTGGAGTAGGAAATACTGAAATACTAAAGGTAGTTTCTTATCACCTTAAGAAGTAAATAAAAAGAAAGTAAGAGTAGAAGAGAAAAGGGGCTGACAATATATAGCAATGTTCAATTTATGAAAGACTTAATAAACTATTAACAGATGTCACAGACATGCTTGTCCAAATGCATCATGGCCTACAGAAAAATATTTCAGTGGAATATTTTCATTATTTGTAACCATGAGAAGCATGTTTTTAGTCTTTTTATTTTGCGCATGCATAGTGACAACTACATGAGTCATTAACATATCCTCAATAAAACACCACAGCTATGAACTGCCTGTTTCTATCACTGATTTCCACATTCAAAGGACACCTGCTGCTTTTGTTTCTAAACCAGTTTCAAATGAGGGACATGCTCGTGATTATTTTCATTCTATCCTACTTGTGACCTGTTTCATCATACAGTACCTTTGAACCCTTCAAGTAAAAGCACTTTTCCCCCTCAGCATTTTAATGCCGCTTCATTTCCTTTCCCCTATTATACAGTGGAGGAAGACAAAATACAACAAACTACAGGGAGCGAACTTCTCCCACTTTCTAATTTATTCATGCATACTGCCGATCTGTGGAGGAGAAGATGCCAAATCTACCACTCATGTAACAATTTGAGCTGCTCTGAGTGGTGAGAGTCTTTCCCAGGCAAAAAAAATCCCCTACCTTTCATTGATTTTCAGCCAGATAATTTTCTGCCTCTGCTATATCATGAGCACCAGAGCAAACAAAATTTGCTGAGTTTCTATGTATTTTTTGTGATCAACTGAGTATGGTAAAGAAATCTTTCCTGGTATCTCTAAGGGCAATTAAACACTGAGTATTTGCATGCAAGCTTGGAATCAGAAGTAAAACTAATTAGTTGACACCCAGGAGGAGATGCTGCTGCATAAGCAAATACCATGCAAGTGAAGGGTGCAGAGAATGGAAATAGCTTTGGGCTGCTAGCTCAGGTTTCTGGTGCTCATCGAGATAAAGGAGACAGAACAGCTCCAGGGTCACTTTAAGCTGTACAAGCAGATAATAATCTCTAAGGGCTCATAATGTATCAGTGTTCTCCAGCAATCTGGAACAATAACTTTTGATCCCAATGGGAATGACTACAAAACAGAGTCCAGCAGATCTTGCCAGCTTTGTGTCATCTGAGAACAGTGTAGGTCCAAGAACACCTGCAAGACCAAGGATCTGAGTCCTGCTGTGGCAGGGGTAGGTTTCAACTGTTCGCAAGAACCATCTATTTTTGGAGAGCCCTCTGCTCAAATTAAAGTTCTCTGGAGCAGGAAATACAGGCAGCTGATTAGATCACACATAAAATGCTGATTTTCTACTACTACACACATTATGTTTCCATTAGGGTCTTAGCTGAAGACAAGTGGTTTTTTTCCTGGTCAGTTTGGTGATTTCAGCTGAGTTTGGAGAAGGTTTAGAACAACTTTCACAACTAGAAGCATAGGATTATCTGAACAAGCTGACATATGGCTCATGCAGAACAGACTTAACAGACTTCCAGAGCTGGAACTGCCTTTTCACTTCAGACTTAGTTCTTCAGAACAGCCTCAGGAAAGCCTGAATGCTGCCCACATCCACTGCCTTTTATGCCAAACAACTCCTTAAGACTGTGCTGGGGTACCACTCATCTGACAACTTTTATAGGCAGTAATTTAAAAACCCACAATTTTTACTTTACCATCAGGATGGAGCTTATTTGCTGTTTCACTGCTGCTCATCTGAATCCCCTGCTGAATACAAGGGCTTTTGAGTAACTTTTTTCTTCTACTACTTAAGCCTGTTACTCTCTATAGCAGTTGTAAATAGTGCTGACCCGATTACAGCCTTATTCTCACGTAATAATATTAATCGCACAGACTGGTACAGAAGATCTCCACCATCTTATCTGTATTACTGGATTCGGGATTATGGTCAGCTATATGTAAGCAGTTTCTAGGGCACTGACCAGCCCGGACCCAAATAGATACTATTTTTAATGCAGCAAAATAATGCAGAGGTAAAATAAACCTCTGCATTATGAAATTAACTGTTACATTGCAGACAACCTACAGAAGTAAGCAATTACCTCACTCGCTAATGACCTGTGAGAAACAAACTCTGAATGTATGATGTTTCTTAGCTACTGTTCCAGAGAGCAGCTCAATCTGTTAACTGAGCGCAGTAAATACCTAATTAAATTAAATCTCCAACAAGCCTGAGAAAAATGTATTGAAAGCACTCTGCTTGATTACAGGCATTGGTCTGAAGCAACAGACCTATTGATCTGGTCAACTTCAAGCTTGTTCACTCCACCCAATTTAATTTGAGAAGGACAATAACTAAATTTTATTTGGATCTCCTTTCCCACTCTCCAGGGAAATAATTTGAAGTGACTTTTGAGTTCAGGTGGCATATAGAAAATATTTCATAGGTCAAAGAAAACATTTATTTTGTTGTCACTATGGACATGAAGCTACATTAAAAATGCAAATATGGTCTCCAGTGCAAGAATTACACAGAGTGCAGACAGGGTCATATGTCACAAACTAACTTCTCTGGTGGGGGTAATAAATCAGTTATTCTGCATGATAAGGATTATATTAATTACCAGATTTCAGTAAAGTCCTCTGTAGTTACAAACAACTGAAACAAACTGATCATATTAATTCTGCTGCCATCAGAGATGCCTCCATAATAGAGAACCAGAAATGCTGTCAGCCAGACAAAACATAGCAGAATCGTGAAAAGATGCTAAGGCTGGCTCTATAATTAATGCAGCTGTGTTAACTTGGCTTTTTGTGCTTTTCTTCGGATACAATCCTAATTAATGATCCTGATTTTAACAGGTATCTTTGCATAGTAATGTATTTCATTATACAAACATAACTTTAATATTTTAAAGCTCCATTTAGAAAGCAGTCAGTAGCTTTACTCCTTGCTGGTTCTTCAGAATTACAATCTTCCTGTGTCTTGGACACCTCACAGTCTAACTTCTGGCCTCATACAGCCACAAGTGGTTCTTGTTCCTAAGTTTAGAGAGACATTGCTCCTTTTTTTTTTTTTTTGTTTTGTGGTTTGTTTGTTTTTTTGTTGTTTGTTTTTTTGGGTTTCTTTTGTTTGTTTCTCTAGTATTTGTAAAGAAAAAAAAATTAAGAATTTGTTTTGCCATGCTGAACAGGACAAGTCCCTACTCTACAAACAATGACCATTTCTCTGACCATTGTCTATGTATTCTTTTTGCCAATTTAAACTGCACCTTTAAGAGCTTTAAGAGAGTAAGAATGACACATAACAATCCAGATCAGATCTCACCACTCTTTATACAGTTTTTCCAACCCCTACTGAAAATAACTTCTGTGGTACCTCATAGGACTGAATTTGCTCCTATGGCTCAGCCATGCTGATTTCTGAGTGTACAACACCAATTCCTTCCCCTTTTCTGTTTCTCAACTGAGGATCTCCTGAATGTCAGCATAAATTCTTGGTACTATCCTTTTATGCCCCTTAACTTGCAAGTCATACTTCTCAAAACGGGCATCTTTTTGTATACTCAAGGCCACCTATCTTTCTCCTGTTTGATATCTCAGTATTGATCTGTGTCACCTGGAATGTCAATAACTGCATTTGTGTAAGCAAAGCTCTCAAGCACACACTTTAATTCTCTGCCTGCTTGTGTTGCTGTCCACCCCCTCAATTGGGCAACAATCCAGCCAGTCCATAAATGCTACTTCTGTAGCTCAAGGGGTAGTATTGCCTCCACTAAAAAAAATTGTATCAGTCCAAAAATTTCAGGACTGAAAACAACCTATGATATATAATAAGAAGTGGTCTTGCTTTATATGATATGAGATTACTATTCTTGCCTCATCACGCATTCCTTTTTAGTGTTAGGAGAAGACAGTGAGTTTTGCAAAGGTAATTTGAGGCTTCATACCCAAAGACTGCAAATCTCACACGATGCAGGTTCATGCTATAATGGCAAAGTCACTGCAGAACAATTTTGGTTTAGAATAGCAAAAAAAGCTAATCTGCTGCCAACAGGTAAAGAGTAATACTTGCAATATTTTACCATGATATGGTGATATGAATTTACATTTAGACTGAACGCAAACTTGAAACTCCCTGCTTTAAAAATAAAAAAAACTTGCTATCTAAACAAAATTCTGTATATTCAACAGGTACAAAGTAAACAAATTTTAAAAGTAACTGAGATTGAGGTCACATTATCTTGGATCTTTCATCTTTTTTGTGAACAAATCTTCCACCTTTTTTTTCCACTTTGGACTCCATAGAAAGCACAAAGCCTTTATCTGGCCTTAAAGCATCATAAAATGTAGACAGAAAAGCAGGATATAGCTGGAACTACTCATTGTTCAGTATGAGAATTACTGCCCACTGACAGGAGTCCTGCTCTTTTTCTTTCTCCTAATCACAAACTGAATTCCCATCAAAAACAAAGAAATATTTGTTGTTTACAGGAAAAAAATAGCCTCACAGGAAAATTCACTAGATGAACATCTGCTTTCTCTATATCCAAGTTACGTATGCTTCCTTCAAGATGAGTATCAGTTTTTCTGATTTCTGAAATCAGGCTGTTGTGCACACTGGCTGTTTTTCACACACTCTTTTTCAATTATGTTCAGTTCTGTCCTAGTTTTGTCATTTGTACAGCCCAGCTTTGAAACCAAAAAGTCCTATAGCCTATAGAACAGGAAGTGAGATTAAAGAGAAGCCTGTTCTGGTGACAAAATCACACAGGTTGGAGGAAGAAGGCATCATATGTGCAGTGGCCTTACCCTTCTACGCAGCCTGTCCCTCTCCTCACGGACAGCGTTCATGGTGGCCTTGGTTCTGTTGAGCTCCTCTTCTTTGCTGCACAACATGGCTGTGAGGCTCTCATTCTCTTCCCGTAGGCCAGCCAGCTCCTTCTCCCACCGAGACCTCTCCTCAGACAGGTTTGGATAAAGGTCACGTCCCAGCACTCCCTCAATCTCCTCCACAGTCTGTAAAAACACAGTCATAATAAACAGAAAGGGGAAAAGACAACTGATTAGGGTAGATGGAACAGAACTGTGTGTTAACAGGCAACTCTACACACTTATACATACACTCCTAGCCTCTCAGTACCGTTAGTTTGCTTCTTTTATTTGCTAAGTAATATCAAACAAAATTATTACTTATTTTCTTTGACAGTTTGACCATATCATTAAAACATTTCATACTGACAAACACCAAAGCAGACAAATACATGCAAATAAAACATGTCACCTGTGAATGACAGCGATCCTGGTAGTTTAATCTAAGAATACTTTAAAACATAATAATAACTCCTTTTAATGGGCGAACACTGTACTTATTGTTTCCCTGCTGAGTAACAGGCAGAACTGAGCAGTATGTGAATGTGCATGGCATGGGGCCTTATTTATTGCTAGACCAATGCCACAAAAGGGCAATAAAAAGAGTGGGAGAGGATTAAAAGAGGGTCCTTCTTTTTGATGTTCCTAAGTATGTTCTTTCCTTGAGGTGACAGCAAAATAAAAGAAAGAACTCTGGCCTTGACTAGGCTTACAGGGGATGTTACAGCCTTTCTAGTGCCTAAAAAAAGGCTGGGTTTCTCTGGGACACATTGGCACCCAGCACTCCCTGTCACACCTCTGTGCCCAGAGCTGTGTAGACACTGTTCAGTACAAAGGACATTCAGGAATTTCCAGTGGAGGAAACTGAACTGCAAGCACCCACCATCAGCAAGGGATATACTGCCATCCTGAACTGGCTGTCAGGCTGGCCACTAACATGCTGAAACACAGCATAATGGCCTGTCAGGGAGCCACCTGCAGTTTGGAATCTACTACCCAGTGTATGCTGTGCCTGTGCTCCATGTCCAAGTATGGAAAATACCTGCAACAAGCAAAACCATTCCAAATGTTGCCCATAAGCTTTTGAATCTCCCTGAAAGCAGTGTGTATTGAAATGATGGGAAGAAACATGGAAAATAAAAGAATGTACAACATCACTGGCAATGCAGAAAGTTTCATTCCATTGGCTAATCCAGAAACAAGTTACAGGCAAAGCCTATACTTTTACATCTAATATGGAAGATAACTGATGCACCAAGGTTAATAATAATATATTTAGTTGTTTTATTAAAAAAAAACCCATTTATAGTCTGATGTGTCCCTTCCAATTATATATATTCTAGGAATCTATGATTCCATATATTACTGAATTTTCACTGCTTTGTTTATTTCTTTAACCTAGGAGCGAGCAAAAGAACCAACTAGACCAAAAGAATCAACTACAGCTGAAAATAATATGCCTAGTTGGAGACACTTTTTTTTTCCTGCAAGAAATCTTACCACTGTTTCCAGCATTGTCTGACTTTGAGGTATCAATGAAATTTTATTATTTGTTCAGTTTATCCTTTTGAATTGTATTTCATGTCCCACTTACATAAAACTGCAATACCTTTTAGAGCCACAATTATGAAACTCTATTGACAGAGTATCAGAGTATCTACACAGCAATTCTGCTTACAGATTTGGCAAGAAACTGAAATTACTTTTCTGAAAAAGAAGAGGCTTGCAATATCTCTGTGAGGTGAAAGAAGCTGCAGGTCTCCCTTGTATTAGCTTCACTTGGACCCAAGATCTCAAATTATGACCTGGTAAATTATTTCAACACAGCACGAGGATGACTTTGCATTAATAAGCACAGGGTGGTTAATCTCACAATGTAAAGAGAAGCTCTGTTATGGCAGGAGCATCCTCTTTTGATGATGACAGCTTTATTTTAAACAGTGCCTCTTTATTGTTGATTTCTCCACTCCCTTCTTCCCCCACACCACCCTCAAATTTCCCCTGCTGTTTTTCTCGCCTCTCTAATGCGAAGTTCTGCTGCTGCCTTCTTCCTCCCTATTCCCCATGCTCCAGTGTTGCTATTTTCCCAACCCCTCCCCTTCCTAGGCCACTACTTCTCAGAGCACTACATTAGAGCAAATCTCTGGCATCTAATATACTACCAACCATCCTCCACAGAAAATAAAACATAAACACCGTACACAGATACAGCTATGTAAAATAATGCCGATTAGTTTTCTTCAAAGCAGCAATACAGAGCAGTTTTCTCTGGCATGTTGCTGCACAGCAGATAATTTAGGTATAATTTCATGGAGTGTGGGATTGAATTACAATGTTGTGTTTTGAGCACAGGGCAGCAGGATGTCATATCATGGTAATTCCAGTCTTGCTGCTGACACTGCTATCAGTGCTCTCTGCCTTATTTTATTTACAGGAAGTGTTGTGTTATAGATGAGATATCAGATTAAATCAGCAAGTATCAGGTTTAAAAGACATTAAAGCAGTACTTCTTACCATGGTGTAACTTAATGGCACAATTTATTCCTAGCAGAATTTATGGAGGCCAAAAATTTAGACAAGTCCAAAACCAAAGCAGATAGAAACAAAGATGAAGATTTCACCCATTAAAATTAAACACAAAGACATCATCTTTGGTTCAAGTTCCTACAGACCCACTTTGCTGGAAGCATCTCTAAAGGAAGAAGAATATACTATGAATGTAATTTTTGATACTGTCTTTCCATTAGCATCTGCCACTAGGTAGACAGACTTTTGGTCCAACCCAGTACAGCTGTTCTCATATTCTAAATGTTTCATGCTTGTAAATATTTACAGCTTTTTAATCAGCAAAACTTTAGCGGTTATGTATCCAGAATAAGCAAAGCATTACCCAGACTATTCTGTGGAAATTTACTTAAATCCTTTTCTCAAAGTATGCTTTTGTAACTGTTCAGTTAGTAATACAATCTGATAATTTTTTCCATGTCTTTTCAGTTTCTGTGGGGCAGAAACAATTGAGACGGGTAAGGTGACATAATTTGTATAAAAGAAGCAAAAAGTAATTCAGCAGCAACTGCAATAAAAGGAACCCAGTAAAATTTAGCCACCAAAGCTGAAGGATTTAACACTTAAATGTATTAGTCTGTTGCTGAAGAAAAAAGCCAATAGCCAAGGCAAAAAGTAGTCACAACAGTTCAGGTTTCCATTCACAATTCCACCCACTTTAAAATTCTCTCCATTTTTTTGTTGAGAAAACATGAAAGCAGAAATGACCAGCAGCCAGGGGTGCAGTGGTAGAGTGGGGCTCCATGTGTGGGTTTTGCTCTGTTAAACACATCTCACTTCCGATACCTCTGTGGGCCTCCACAGGCTGATCTCTACCTATTTCCCAGAATCCACAGTCTCTCTTTTGGTGAACAGTGACCTCTGAAAACAGTTAACCCTAAAATTCCAAATAATAATTAGCAACACTCAAAGTCCTGATCCTAATCCTCTGAGACACTCAAATAAACTGCTTTAATACCAATCCCAAGAGACCAGAAGTCAAATATACACACATTCTTCAAATTACTACTCAACGTTAATTGCTTTATATTTTGTTATATTTCTCAGGCACCACCAGGTAGAGAAGGAACTTTTCACAGTGGTAGGACAGAGGGCTGTCAAAGCCATCCAGAATGATCAGAGACCTCCTCATGAAAGACCAAACTGTCAGTACAATTTTTCTTGTATAAATGAGTGACTGACACCTTTCCACCTGACACAAAAAGCTTGCTCATGTCTTCCCCTGTATATAGGAAGATTCTCTGTGGCTCTCTTGCTTTCAGATTCTGAACTGCAGTGCCTTTTGTTACATGTGCCACCAAACATCCATCTCCTTGATCTATTACATTCACAACATACAGGTATCACTTGAATTATTTGTTCCTGAGGCTGACTTATCTCATTTGAACTAATGCACAAACAATGCCTAGTGTTAAACTAGCTTTTGCTGCACTGTGGGAAGGTGTACCCCAGTTTAGTGTTCCCACTGAAACAACTGCAAACCATCCCCTGTTCACCCACTTCCAAGTTTACAGTGGAGGGATAGAAAGGGAAATCAGAGGCACAAAAGGCAAAGGTTGGGGGTTGAGATAAGAACTATTTACTTGAAATAGCAATGAGGTAAGAAAATTAACAGCAATAGAAAAAATACTAATAGGGGAGTGCAGAAGAAATAGGCAGTTTGCACATGAGTTCTTACCCCCAAGAACACATGGCAGGAAGGGACCCTTTTCCCCCTTCCTGGAAAATGAGGGATATAGGATAACCAGGCCATACCCTCTCCTGGCTACTGCAAAAATTAGCCCAGTCCTGGCTGGAATCAGAACAGCTTTGTATTTTAAGGTAGCCAATCACAACTTAGCCAAGCACAAACATACACAGTGTGTTTTCAGTCACTGGTCAATGATTACCTGTAGGACCTTGGGCAGGTGAGAGTGTGTTTGCTGGATAAGCAAAATTGCTTAAGAAAGTAAATTAACTGTTGAGTATCCCCATTTATCTTATCTTTGAAATGAGCATAGGACAAATGCATTTCTGATTTGAGGTCCAGAGTACCTCCTCCTGTACCTTGGAAGGTGTAGAACAGGTGTGTTACTACTTACAAACACACACTGTGAACTTGAGTTGACTCCTGTAAAGTACTTTTAACACCTTTGGAAGCAAAGTGCGATTATGATTATTACAGAAGTGATCAGGTGTCTCAGGCAATGAACATGCTGCATTTTAGAGCCTAATGTTACCATTACCTTAATAGCTAAATCACAATGTTCGCTGGCAGTAGTGAGTTGTTCAATGTGCCTGTCCACTTCTGCCACCGATAAACTGCAGCTGCTTTTCTTCCTCCCACAGACAACTTTTTCCAGACCTGTCAGCACTCTCTGCAGTTCTGAATTCAAATCACTACAGTTATCTAAAAGAAAGCAAGACAAAACAAAACAATATCACAACAATTAGTGACTCAGTGAAAAAACACACTTTTAACCAGGAAGTGTCTGCTGCAGAACAGCCACAACGAATACTGTTCAGAGAATGTCCTTGCACTCTGCTACTTTTCCCTTGACAACTGATAGGCTTAAGTACCATAATCACATCAACTGAAATCATGAGCTACCTCTCATCTGACAAACAACACCCCACAGCTTATCTGAAGTGTTCATTCTTTCTTCAAAACTCCCTCTTTTCTCAAGAACATTCAAGACATTACATTCTGTGACTTTTTTATGTTGTTCTTTTGGCCATTCAAGGTCTATTATCCTGATTTTATTGAAGTCATACATTCATCTCCGTAAATACAAGATTCTTCTGTCTGGTACATTCATGGATGTTATGACTTGATGTTTTTCAGAAGAATTTTGTGGTTGTACTTAGGTATTGCCTGATTTTAAAAAATTGTGGTGTTTACAGAAATGATTCCTACCAACCACCTTAGAGCCTGTGTTTTAACAGCTACTCCTTCAAATAAAATGGCAGAATATTCAGGGATCATAACACCACGGCTTATGTTTCATACTACAACCATATTACCAGCTTATACAACAATGCTATTTTAATTATAAAGTATCATAGAGCATTATTTCCTTTCCTGTCTTTAGGCAAACCTCTTCTAGTGCCCACTGCCATAGCATCCTCCACTTATGTGAGAACAAGTGAGTCTCTGCACCTTGCTAGCTCACTCCATAAATTATTTTTGTCTTATGGTCACCTATGGTGATGGACAGTGGCAGACCCTAAGGCACACCTGTGGCAGAATTCACCCTTGTGCTGTCTCCTGGATGTGCCAGTCAGTATTTCTGGCTTGCTAGGTCAGAGTCTGCAGTAGCTACCCACAGCAGAGCACACAATGGGTGCAGTATGAGGTGGCAGCACACCTGTAACTCCTCTAGCCCACTAAAAACAGTGGCAAGCATTCTTGGTGGAGGTTGTGATTCCTGTACTGCTGCTGCAAGCGCTTCAGTGTGGTTAGAACTTCATGGCAGTCCCACAGCTGTGGCTCTTGCAGGGCACTAAAGAAGGGTGGCATTGAACTGGGTTGTAATTTTAACATACTTGAGTCACCAGATTATTGCAGACTGCCTTGAGATCTCCCTGTGCAAGGGAAGACTGAGAGCTGCTGGATGAAGGAACAGGAGGAACAGAAAGTGAAAAACTGCAAACTCATCACTAACCTAACTCCACAGCCTAATAGATACAAATACAAAGCTACTGCTGACCAAAAAGAAGAGTTTAGAATGATGTTATAGCATTGCATGAAAAATTGGAATAGGCAACGTATAAAAGTTTCTTCTGGGAAGTCATTTCACTAAGTCCTAATTAGCAGCCACCCATGTGTTACAGTAATACCAGAAAAGCCCTTCATAATAATATTACCACTCACAAGCAGAATATAGCAAGCAGGATGCTTACTTGTAAAAACCTTGTGTTTTGTTTGCTTGAATTTGCTTTTTCCCATAACATCTTCTGTAATAAACATCTTGTACATTTGCACAACCTTCACAAGACCTTGTTTGCTGGGATTTATTCTGACTGTGACATTTCCCCCATAAAATAAATAGTTCACAATGTGAGAACCCCATCTCTGACAGAAAACCAGCACAGCCCAATCACAAGCTCTGCAAGACATACTGGAGAGCACTCACAGTTCTAGCTCTATGTGTTTTACTGCCTATAGCAACAGAGCAGCAGATCCACACGCATTAAGAGTGTCATGAGGTATTACTGGCTTTACTAAGTCACGGATTAGGGGCAGTCACTTTATCAGCGCAGTAAGCAAGCCATGCACATGGGTTATTAGAGCATGATATTTTTATCCTTACATACCTATATCTAGAAGGATTTAAGATCATGCATATTCCTGTATCTATATATGTGTGTGTGCACTTTCTTTTCACAGGAATATGGAAACAAATCCAAAAAGGACAGCATCTATGAGTAGAAGGAAAATATGGAAGAAATGCAGGAAACCCTAGAGATAATGTTCTTACTTTGTCCTTTGTTATCTTTGAGCCTACCCTTCAGGGAAAGGGAGCACCCAAGATTTGTAGATGCTTGTGGTCAAAGGAATGATGAAAGTCAGAAGGTAAACAAAACTTCACAAATACACACTTGGCATGGAAAGTGAGTCAGGTTAGGCCTGGACATACTACATAATCACATTGCAGTGGTTTTTGGATTAAGTGGGAAAGGGAAGAGAAAGGGGAGATAGAGAAGAAGAAAAAAGAGGAGAGCCAAAGAGAGAAGAAAGGAGAAGGAGAGTGCAAGAGAGAAGAAGATCACCAGTCCTGGCTCTGGCATGATTCAGCTGTTCAGGACGCTGGGTTGCACATGCAAAGCAAGCACCCTAGGCTTTGTGGACCTGTTTATAGGTAAGTTTTCCCCGCTCTGGAGATAAATTTCTCCCTTTCTATGCAAATTAGTTATCACGGGCTTTCTCTTATTTCAGACCTTTCTGAATGTCTGGGAGGGCTTCTGGAGTCTTAGGTGACCTGGATTCCCCTCTATAGCACATGCCCCCCTTCTCAGCTTCATCCCCATGCTTGTGGTGTGCTGTGTTGTGTTCATGTCCTGGAGCTGAACAAGGACACTTGTCTCTGAAGAGTGCTGCCTGTTACCTCCTTATGGCTCTTTTCTCCAGCAACATCCTGTTCCTCCTCAGAGTGTGTTATTGCCTACAATCCTTGGCTGGCTCCAGAGCTATCTGTCTGTTGGTTTTTGAGACAGACACATCATCCCCCTTATCTTCTAGGTCTCTACATTGTACATCATTCTACTGCCATGTTTTTCATTGTTAGAACGAACTTAGACAACTTGCCAGTTATATCCACAAACACTGGTTCAGCTTCACTTCATGAAGACAAAATGCACCCTGAAAAGCAAATTAGTTTCTTCTTTTCTTTTCTTGGTAAGAAGAAAATTAAGGAAGAAACGACCCTCATATTAGAATCTGTTCAAATATGACTTTAACAGTAAGCATGAGCTTTTGAAAGTAAAACATTAACTTTTTTATAACTTTAAAAACCACTGTTAAATATTTTCAATTCCTAGGTCAGACACTTCACAGTCACATTATTATTAATACTGTTGTATCAATGTTTCTAGAAATTGTAGACATGAAAATACAAATGTGCTGTTGCAGGTCTTGCTCTCCTAAACAATATAGTATAGAAAACCATAACAGAGTTATGAACAGAATTCTGGAAATCTGTCATAGTGAGGATTTCACCAGAATTCTGCTAGAAGGTCTGCTTCTGGGGAAATGGAGGCTCAGGGCAGACTTTGCTGCTCTCTACAACCGAGAGGAGGCTGCAGTTAGGTGAGGGTCAGACTCTTTTCCCAGGTGACAAGTGACCAAACAAGAGCAAACAGCCTCAAGTTGCACCAGGGAAGGTTTAGACTGGAAATCAGGAAAAACAGGTTCATGAACGGGGTTGTGAAGCATTGGAACAGACTGCCTAGGGGGATGCATGGAATCACCATGCCTTAAAGTGTTCAAAAACTACGTGGGTATGGCACTTGAAGACAATAATTACATTTAATGGTGAACATGGTGGTGGTGCTGGGCTGATGTCTGGACTAAATTATGTCACGGATTTTTTCCAAACCTAATGACCCTATGATTCTACAATCAAGGCACAAAGATTACTTCACATATAAGTTCACAGTCATGTAGAAGCTCAGAATCAATTGTGATTACACATCCTCCATTAATTCATTTCCTCACCAAACACTTGGATTTGCATTTCAAAAGCTATGATACCTTTCTGCTGTGGGAAGTCATCACTTCTGCTGAGAACTCACCCACATCTGCAGTGACCACGGTGGACTGGTTCTCTGGCACTGAGACGGAGTTCTGGTCCATGCTGCGTGAGTCTTCATTAACCTCCTGCTGGCTTTGGCTCAGCTCTGACCGCAGCTCCGAGTATTCATCCTCCTCCCTGGCAGAGAGAGCAAAGGCAGAAATTAAATTATCTGAGGAAAAGTACATCTTTGTGACATTCACTTCAGACCTGTAAGATGAGCCACAGGATCCAATTCACATGAGTGTTCTGTCCAGTAGAGATGACTTTAAACTCTTCACTGCAAAGCCACTGTGCCATGCCCATAACACCCACTTGCAGCAGTTGGTGCCTGGCTTCCATTTCTTTATTCCCAGATTCATTATTTCTCTTGGCCATTGGAGAAAGAAGCAATGGGTGGAACTGAATGCGACCAAGGATGTGTGCGAGGACATAGGCTGCTCTGCAGTTACCCCCCATCTGATAATTTACACAAATCAGCACAGGTGGCTCTGATCCCAAAGTGAATTAGACGTAACTGGTTTTGGTCTCTTTCTCAATTCAAGGATGTCACCACCTCGTGTGCAAAGTAATCATGCATATGCATGTACCTGCACATGTGAATTAAAACGCTCTTGGAGATAGGTTGGTTTTTCATTTTCTCTTCCCAAAAGAGAGAAGAAGAGATAAGTGAGTACTGCACTGAACTGCTGGTGTTAGTGGAAAAGGAAAAGCCTCAATTACCTAGGTTTTAGTTTATTTGTCAAACTGGTTCAACTAAATTAACTGAGGACACAGAATACTTTAGCTAAAGCTAATGAACTTAAAAAATTAGGGCTTTTCTCTCCAGTCTCCACACAGAGAGTTCAAAGCACTGGGAAAGAAGATAAGTAAACGAATAATAGCTTTGCTTGAGAACATTTGTAAACATTTTTTCTTTTGATCCACTTGCTGATTTGACTCAGACTTACTATTTTTTTACTTTCATAGCAACTGTTTTTTTTATTAAAGTATTTATTTTAAACATTGGAAAAATATCAGTTTATCCAGGTGAAGGGCCCCTCTGATAGAAAACAAACAGCAATCATTTTGTTGCACACTAAATCACATGCAGAGATTAATTTTGCTGCAGATTCAGCAGAAAAGTGTGAGAATGGAACCGTCTGGCCTTGGAAACAATGAGAAACAGCAAAGACCTATCTGGGGATCTGCATCTGGGAGGGGTATCTATAATGTCAGGTCTGTTGTGTTTATACTACATGGTGATGAGTGTTTCTTGCAGGATTCGTCCTGGAGGCGTGTCTCAATCTGTCAAACAGCAGACAAGATGGCCCATACATGCAGGCATCAATGACAAAAGTAAAGTCTGCTCTCAGAGATGCGGAGCTAAGAACTTATGTACCTCAATAAAACCCCAAAAAGGACTTCCAGCTTGCTTGCTCAGCAGAGTTTCCCAAGGTAGTGACATGCAATTTCTACCATGCTCTTCTAGCCCTTACATTTGCTTCACTGCAAAGAAAGTGTAAATTTAGCAGAAGCATGTACTGGCTACTATTACAGGTCAGGTCAGCTGGTTAACACTGAGATTTACATCAAAGCAGGTCTTGGAAGTACCCTGCAGTATTTGTTTAGGACAGTGATAGAACCTAATCATAAACAGGAGGAGTTAAAACAGTGTAATGAAGACACATAAGCGTCAGTTAATGTTCCATGAACCAGTTTGTTATTAGCCACAAAAAAAGCCACTAGTAATTAGCTTTAGACAAAACAATTACCAAGCACTCAAACAGTTGTAATTTTTCATCTGAAGGTAATTGATTTTTTTAATTAATGAAAGAATTAGTCTTAGACTTTTAAAACCCGCATTACCTCTACAAATGGATAAAAAGTTCTACTGGCCCTAAAGCAACAGCACACATAATAATAATTTCTCGCCACTCTTCTTTGGGGTCTTCTTGCACAGATTTTTCTGTTTAAAATACAACACAGCCTCATCTAGCTAGAACTAGTTCTGGGTTTTTCAGTTTAAGTGCCCCTCAGTATCTTGGGACAGTGAAAAGTACATCATGCAGTAGGACTCTCACCATTCTGATGACTCAAGCCACAAGTCAGTTTCTAAATGGACTAATGCTTTTAAAAGCTGACCAGAAAAGCCAGAAATCCATTTCTGATAAAGTGGCAGCAGGTCTGTCAGTGCCTCCACCAACAGAGAACACACTGGAAACAGACTGAGGGCAAGAATAAGGGGGAATTCAAGGGCAGTGATACATCACAAATATAAATTCTGACTTTAAAACTGATGCTGGTAGTAACAAAAGATGTTATTTGATATTTTCCTTTATCCAAAACATGGGGAAGAGTTCTCCAGTGGCACTGAAAAGGCAAGGTGCTGACAGCTGACAATGACCAGCCACTGGACTCCAGCCACACCACCCAGAGGTGGAGACACTACAACTTCCTTATTGCTGCCATCAGCAACAGCCTGGTTGTAAAAAGCAGCCATTTGCTCTGTTATGGGCCCTGATGGTCCCACTTACTGGAATGTCATGGTAAGTCGGGGGCAATTAAGACCAGATCAAGCCATTCCAAACATGGATGGGAGGACTGAAGAAAAATACCTGTGGTTTTACAGTTACTTCTTCACCAATTGCTTTCTTCACAATGAGGACCAGAATGTTGCACAGACACTCAGAAAAATTTGCTCTAACAGTGAGCAAAATTGCACATTTTTCAGCATCCTTTCACACCACAGCACACTGGCAAAAGATGCATGTTCTCTTCATGAATGCAAACAGTCCATACCTTTGTACTACAAGTGCCAGCAGTTTTTCAACAATCATTTAACTAAAAAAACTATTTTTAAAACCCTCTAAGACCCTCAGATAGAAAATACTACAGGGTATGTGCACAAAGATTGACTGCACTCTGTGTACAAACACTTGATGTCCCTCTGAACTAGTTCATTATGAACAATTAGTGAGACATTTGAGACAGCACAGAAATTAATCACTGAGGGCAAGTGGAGCACTGTGTGCTGAAGCCAACATTATCACACCCACACTGCCCTTTGAATTGAATCCAGTATGTGCCAAGTTCCACCTAGCACATATTCCACCTCAAAGCCAGAATTAGACCTTCAGGTCACTGTGTAAACATAACTTTAACTGCTGTGTGTTATTTCTTCTGATGCTGTAGTCTCTTTGCTGCCCATCTTCTCCATTAACTTCCAACACTTTCTAAATGTATCTCAGATTAAAACTTGTAAGTCTGAACAAATTGTTTTACAGTAATGCCTTATAAGCTTCTTGACAACTGTTTCAAGTAATCCTTAGCAGGCACCAACATTGAAAAGAGTATATTTCTGTCTGGTATTTTTATAGTTGTTTGCTATTTTTAGAGTTGCAGGGATGTACCCAAACAGCCACTGGTTTAGAACTAAAAGCAATTAGACATTCTCTTTTCCTTTTCTTGAACCTCAATTTGACATCTAAGAAAAACTGTCAGTCACACACTGAAGTTACAGTTGATTTTGACAGCCAAAGAAATTATTAAGAAAAAAGAGTCAAGTTTAAATGAATCTAAGTCAATACTAAAAACTCCTGAAGTCAGAAATTGTCACCTTAAATGCAGACATTACTACATTTTAGTACTCTACTGTGTAATTTCTAGAATCTTTTTTGTCCTTCAGAGTTACTGGGTGTGTCCTTTATGTCCAAGTATTTACAATATGACTCTAACTAGGAAGATCCATTCAACTGGTTTTCCCATCTTCTACGCTGTACACACTTTGAGATAAAATTGCACGGATGTTGTCAAAGGACAGAGATCTTTGGCAACAGAGGCTCATCTACTTGCACGTGAGTATTTGTGTACTGGAACTCACTTTTTTCACCTTAATACCTCTTTTTGGAGGGGGATTTCAAACCAGTTAGGCTGTCCGGAGCATCAGCAGTAGGGAGATGAGACAATTGCAGATGAACGCTGGCTTGCTCCCCCAAGCATGGTGAACTCACTTTCCTCAAGGAATGCTGGAAGAATGCAGAGCAAGAGCTGCAGCTAGAATTCATGAGGCCACACACATGGACCCAAGAAATGGCTAGCAAACCTAGAAAAATCCTGTAAACTTCTAAAAATATTCCTGTAAGATTACTGCCACTGGGATCAGCATATCAGACATACCTGGGAAGAGACACATACATTGACATGTGACTTAAGCTCCCTCCTTTCCCAGAAAAGCTGTGCCTTCCCCATTCCTGAAAGTGTCTAAGGCCAAGCTAGATAGGGTCCTGAGCCACCTGGTCTTGTGGAAGGTGCTCCTTCCCATTGCAAGGGTTGAACTATATGGTCTTATAAGTCCCTTCCGACCCAAACAACTCCATGATTCTAGAGCTGGCATTACTAAACCACATGAGCAAAAGCCATTACACTTCTAAACTCTGACATTGCAAAAGCAAAAGAAACCCCCAATGCACAACAAAAAACAGAGACAGAAATTCTCAGAATGGAGAATATCAACAAGCTTATACATCCTGCCAACACTCCTCAAGCTCTTGCAACACCTTATTCAGATTTAAACATGGTGTCTCCTTATTTTCTGACCTACATTCTGAGGGCACTGTTCACATTCAAATAAATAGAATACAATTTAAAGAGTACAGTTGAATACTTCACGAAGCACTAGTTTCTTCTAATTGTTTCCAAAATATTTTTATGTTTAGGAACTATAAAGAATGTCACAGAGTAGAGGTACATGAAGCTAAACGTTAGTTATTTTTACAATCTAAAATCGCTATGTGAAAAAGAGAGTCACTGTGTCAGCATTGGGGAAACATTAATCTGTTATGCTATTTATGTAAACTCTGCTTCCAGAAAGATAGCCCACATTTTGTGACAGCACAAGTAAAGCCTCTGCTCAACACTACCTTCAAAGAGACAAATCAAAACTAAAATTCTCATGTTTTAGAGTAAAGTGTAACTGCTGAGGCCCTGGCAGGGCTGTGGCCCCAAAACACTTTCACTCGGGACTGTTCTGTTCCAGCTCTCAGACTCAACAGTCAACAGAGCCAAGGGTGGAGTGCTGTGAGTCACACCTGTTCCAGCAAGGACAGCAACTGCACCACCCTTGCTCTGTGGGATGCATGGACAGCTTCTCAAGACTGACACATGTGGATCCCAAAGTGGATTTACAGAAAGCCACAGCAGGAGGTATCAGTTTTCCTTCTTTCAGCAGGTTTTACAAACCCTGTGGAATCCCTTCAGTTTCCATTTTCAGTAGGAATATTATTCCTCTGCTCCCTAGGCACCAAATTATTAGCCTAACAAAGAAAAGAAGTTATTTCCATCATTAAAGGACATAAAAAGAGCCACTAACTTAACAAACTATTTTTGTTTTTACTAATAAAACCAAAGCAAATAAAACCAGTTGAGGCATTCCAGCTGTCTGAGCAAAACAAGCTCTTATATGATTGAATTAAACTGGAGTGGCATGACAATGGTGCGGCACCTATTGCAGCAGTATTGTTCTGATGCCTTTAAAGACCAGAACTGCCCAAAAGGGGCAGAAAAACTGCATTTTTCATAAGAAGCAACATGTACATCCCATCAGGCTTGGTTCTTACACCTCATGTTCCTATGCAAGTCCTAGCTGACTCATTTATGGACATGGTTAAACATTCAGAGGTATTCACCTGATTCCAGTAGTTCGTAATTGTACACTACTTGGCATTTACTTTGCCACAAGGATTCCAAACATACCATTTTTATGAATTCTATGTAATATTCTTCTTAAATGTCATAAGAGTTTTTCTGTCACTCAAGATGGAAAAAAAATCAGTGCAGCTCTCATGCTTTCTCAGATTTTGCTGTTCAACTAGTCTTTTCAAAAGACAAATGGAGAGTTTGTCTGCAGAGGTATCAAGCATAAATGAAGAAGGGAGTCATGGGGATTTTTTTCAGAGAACTACTACCAGCAGAAAATACCTGAAAAATCTCACCATGACCATTGCTAGCTGTGAAAATACGTATATGATGGTATTTCCTCTGATTTATGGTACACCAAACATTTTTCTTTTTCCATGATAATATTTTAATGAAAGATTAAGTGAGTAATTGCAACAACATTGCCTTGTGCTAGCAGAAGTATTTACAACACAGAAATGAAGCAATTACGCAAAAAGAAAGTGCAACTAATAGGTAAAGGAAAACTGAAAATTTGCTACATGGCTAGAGCCATTACATTACCCAAAATTGTTACATGTAATTTTGGGTAATGTATATCAACATTACCCAAAAATGCATCAAATCTAACTTGATGTTGCCTAAAAAAATCCACAGATTCTGGCATATCGTTGCATCCTCACTAGGTAAACTTAGGAAGGTCCTTCTACACTCTAGTCCAACTTTTCTACATTGAAAATAATATGTAAAAACAACTGAGGAAAAATGCTTCCATGTAGTTAAACATAAAGTTTATTTTAACAACTTGGTGTAATACCTCAAGCTTTGCTGCTGCAGAATCAGGCAATAACATGATTTGTACCATTGTGTTTTGTCAAAAAAGCCAGCACAAGAAGAGGCAAAACCTACTAACAACTATTTGAACCGTATCTTTCCCACAAATGATTTTGCTTAGGTGATCTACAGGAGGCTGCAAAATAAAGTTAAAGGCAGAGGTTCAAGTTGGGTGTCTTCACCTTCCTATAACTTATATGGCACACTGGCACATTACAGAAAGAAGTATTCAGAAGTCATGATGTGTGTTTTGCAGTGCTTGTCAAGTTTTGCAAAGTGTGGCTTTGCCAGAGAGAAGGTAGCACTTCTTGGGTGCTTGGATGACACCTTGCAGAACACTCACCTTAATTATGGGCACTACTCTGTACCTGTCATGACAAGCCTGAAAGTTGTCATCACATTAGAGTATAACTCACACCATGTCTTGCCCGAGCTTTGCCCTGGACCAGAATTCCCAGGAAGCTGCAGTACCTTATGGTTGCACCCTGCAGCCGATCGATTTTCTTGTTGAGCTCGGCAATGATGCTGTGCAGCTCTGTGATCCGCTCCTCGTAGCGCAGCGTCGTTCGCTCCTGCACATCCTCGTGCTCTCTCATCAGGTGGGACTGCTCACACTGCAGCAGACAAGCAAGGAAACAGAAAGGCTGTTATGGACAACTGCAGGGAGGCTGGGCACAGGGCAGGAGTGCACTGCACTATGGTTTTCCTACTCATCAAACCAACAGTGCCTTAGCAAGAGAAAAGGACAGACACAAAATACCAACAGCTATACGCAGGTAAGTAGTTACAATATTTGAGGAACTGACAGACTATGCACTGCACTTCTATTACTTGTTTTTTTCCTAAAGAGAAATTGTCACTTCTGCTTGGAAAAAAACCCCACTATTTGCAACTCAAAATAGCTAGAAATATATAAGCTTTGAATCCTAGGATCTTCCCAATGTGGTCTGAATTAGAACAAATCCTATGGCAGAAACCACATTATTATAAAGTAATCACACTTTGAGGTTATAGCTTCTTCTCTGGTGTGAGTACTTATTTTTCTTAATGTTTATAGGTAACACAGTGTATTTTTAATATGTTTGTAATCTTCAATACAATATAATGCTCATGATTTGAGCAATTAAATAGCTACATGACTGCTTGTTTTTCACACATATCACAAAATCCTCCTTTTTTCTTCACACAGTATTTTAAATGCAGTCCCCCTGGCTTAGTCTTCAGGCCAGCACATGCTCTATTTCAATTATAACAAACCATTACAAACCACTGCAATTACAAGCCAGCACTGCATGCTGATTGAAGCTATGCTTGCTTTGATTTCTAACATTTTGCTTCTGACCCCCTTCAGTCTAGCCTCCTTGCAATCACACAATGCCAAGTATCATGCAATCAAAAAAATGAAAACTCAAGACATTTGACAGTGTAAAACCCACACTCCTTAATTGAAGAGCTGCAATGTAAAATTCTCACACTTCTAAGGGCCAAAATTGATATTAATATTGGAGGTCCTCCAAAATTGCTGAATCAAACATTTTTTTTTCAAATCAAATAAACACTCCGTACAAGCTAACTCCCTAAACCCTATGGACTACAAAAAATAATAAAGTAGTAGATGTGCCAGAATTTTCATAATTTGCTCCCATGTATTTTTGCCACTTACATTCACAGCTCGAGAACATAAGCTACACAAAAGACTGCTTGAAAATTAAAATTTAAAATAAGCTTCAATTAACATTTTTATTTTGAACTTTAAATAAATTTATACCACAGTTTTTAACTTCCATGAATATGCACACTTAAAAGTAGCACAGACATCAGAGCACCCTTCCACACATTGTAACAAAACCATTTCTACCTTCAGCTGTGGTAAAAATCACTTTCACCTACATTAAGAAAAACAGATCATATAATCACACTGCAAAGGAGAGCAAAGGAACACATTTCAGAAGAATGATAATGTTTGCTTGGCTTAGGAAACTTCATGTTGGCAACTGATATGGCTGTACATGTAGGCTATGACAACTCTTTATCATAGGATCATTCTACAGCTTACTTCTCACATTTCCACATCTTAACATTGTATCTTTCTGAAGAACTACCACAGCTTTCAAAGTGCAGAAATAACACAAAGAAAATGTTTCACAAAAGCTTTAAAGCAGATTTAGGGGCAATAAAGAGTTGCTTCTTCAGCCTTTCTAAACCTGAATTTCCTCTGACACATATATGGCCACAAATGCTATCTCAGCATTATCAAGATCAATCTATTACATGCACTTGTGGTTTTTTAGCTTTTAAACCAAAGGGATGTTTCAGATAGAGTGTATAATAATTGTTTCCAGACAATAAATAAAACCCTAATCACAACAATTTTTGTCTTTCCAAGCTATGCACTGAAAAGCAGAATTTGTTTATACCGACTGAAGATATATGGACTTTTGCTAATGGGTCTCAGCCACATTACAACTTGATTTCTGTTTTCTCCAGACATTTCTCAGTCATCATTTTTTCAGGATAACATCATCTGGTGACAGATGTACTTTGTGAACAACCATCGGTCTGGCAATATACAACAATAGCTTCACATTTGATTTTTTAAAAGAGCTCTTGAATTATCTTAGGTAAAAGCAACTGGAAAAGGCTTAAAGGAAACCTCTGTAAAAAACAGGCCATTATGGTAAGGACTGGTCTGTCTTTGAGGTGGGGAACTGCACCTGGGAGAATTGCATCTCCTAAGTTCTGGTCAGCCACAAGAAAAAATGGCAAAAGCACCCAAGTAGGTAAATATGGTTCAGTGTGAATCCCAAAATGCACCAGTGGATAATTCTTCTGGCTATTCAGGATTGCTTTTTATTATGGAAGATTAATCTGAAAAATTTAAAAGGAAAAAAAACAAATGCATGTTCTTCTACCCACTGGTAAAGTTTTTCTCTGGGATACTGCAAGTGTTCACCATCCTCCTTAGTTTCTTTGCGCTTTGAGCCTCAGAACAGCAATCTACCACCAATCTGTACTTATTTGCAAGCTGTAGACATCCAGCTCTTAAAATTTATTTGCATGTCAGTCATACAATATAAGATAAATATAAATACCTATACCCTGAATAATAAATAATAAATACCCCGTGCCCTTTTCCTCATCTCTCTTCCAGCCTCATACTTAAGAGCTCCAGTCTCAAAACCCTTAAGAGGTCTAATTCTCTAAGACAGCCAACACAGGAATAACCTACTGAGAGGTTGCAAAAGATGAGCAATTAATTGTTGAACTCAGGAGAGAAGTTTCCAGCACAGTTCTCAATATAAAGTGAGAACTCTTGGTTGTTTTTTGGTACAGATTAAAAAGGTTGTTTCATTTACAATAAAAATTAACAATGGTTAGAAACACCATTGTCTGATCTCTTGATGCTGGGAAACACCAGCAAAAAGTGTATGAGAGAGAAGGATGAAATTTCCTATTAACATACACAAATTCTTACTGAAAAAAACACTAACAATGTGTTAAATTCTGTTAATGTTTATATTAAATTTGCAGTGTTCAATCAGAGGTCAAAAAAACCCCAACAAAACCTACTAGTAGCAGTGCTCATTAAGAGATGCCCCAGTGCCCCAGGCCCTGCAGAGATAAACACTGGCTGTGGTATTGTTCATCAAGAATACAAGTCATCACCTGAACAAGCCACAGTGATAAACCTGTCTAACAGGATTACAAAAGCTAAAAATCTTTGCTCAACTAATACAGTATTTTAATTTGAAAGGAGTGGCAGATTTAGAAGTGGCAATCCAGTAATCTAAATTTAAGTATAAAAATACAGCTATAGTGCTAAATCCTCAATCACAAAAACATGCATGGTCAGATTTAAGTGTTCTGTGGTATGTTCTGTGCATACTTAATGTGGAAGATGAATACAAGCACATAGAATTAATCCAAGCCAGATAAGGACACCACACAACAAAACAAGTAATTTCAATGTTCATCTGAGCACCATGCACTTCTATTTCAAGTTTCTCTGTTAAATGAGAAACTGAAGCCTTCCTGTTAAATTTGCGTGTTCTTACATGTCTACAGAAAATGTTGCTTCTGTTCTTATATGTCTACGGAGTGTTGGTTTTATTTTTATACTGAAACTCTGCTGTTCCTCCCTATATACCGAATAATCAAGAGGATGGCAAAGAATTATTACTGCAGTAATGAGACTTTCTGCTGTGATACAGGATCCAGAACAATATAGCACATTCTTTGTCTACAGCTATTATAAAAATCCAAAATAACAATGAGTAAGTACAAAGAATGAGAGAGCAGGACAACCTTGTGAAAGGAGATGAAATTATAAGAAAAATATAGTAAGCGAATTATCTATTCTTGTTGTATTTGCTGACACATTCAGCATGTTATTAGATCCCATGCTCAGTCACAGAACTGCAGAACTCAATGTCGTCACAGGATATTGGAAATGCCAAGAATGCAGATAGAAAGATTATATAAATCCATGGAGGACAGGACTATAGAGGACTATAAAATGTGATGTGGCCTGCTGCTCACATATGTCGGCAAAAAGGTGGGGGATATGAAAAAGAAAAATTCTCTATGTGCATTTCTTATGCTCTCCCTTCAGACTCCAACTGTTTATCAGTATCAAAGCCAGGATACTGTGCCACACAGAGCCAGTAGAAAGCACAACAATCCTCATAATCACAGAAAGATTTTTGGAAGAAGACATTAGTTGTGGTTCACCAGCGTTTCACAGCAAATTTCATTCAAGAGATTGCTTTATTGCTGAATTGTACACTGATAAAAATACAGAGAAAAGAGATCTGCTGTGTTACTGAAATAATAGAAGCATGTAGAGAAATGCTATATCTGGTCTCCATAGGCAGCAGATTTGGAAGGGAGTATGCTACAACAACCACTAATCAATTACATCACTTCACAAAAACTTAAGCCCAGGCAGTGCAACTAGCTTTCTTCACCATTTGTCATCTATTACTTGAGTTGTGGCTCCCCAAATCACCTCCACTCTGCAAATCACCAATCCTTTCTTCCAAATGCCTCACATGCCTTATGAAATGATGGGAAAGGTATTACCAAAAATGCATTTTAAGAGCTATTTGTTCCAGAGAGCATTTACCATGCCAGTTAAAGTGAAACATGTGGTGCCTTGGTAAGAACAGTCCAGATGGAGAATAGAGATTTAATACTGACCTACTAGCATCTGATTATGGTTATGCAGAACCTCGAACACCTCCTATTTAATTTATGCCTTCTGATTCACATTAGACAAAGGCTGTAGAGGAAAGAATAATGAACAAATCTCTGTGGAGTGGGAACAAAAGTTTTAAAAAATGTTACGTAGCACACATACTTGGTATGCAGTTAGAAAAAGAAGACAAGGTGCAGTGGTTTCACCAGTGTATGTCTCAGTACTTATGCACTGCCAACACATTCAATATATGAGTTGTGTTTGTTTAATGATTTGAATTCCTTAAGAAAGATTTGTATTTTAATACATACTAAGTTCTATCCTCTTGAGGGCTTCAGAAAAAAATTAACTGCAAAGAGATATATCATTAAACCTTTATATAAAACTGATCATTAAAAATACTTATTTTCTGAATCTGAACTCTAGCTATCAGCCTGCCCTTCAGACATTCCAGTTGTGTGCTCTTCACAGGTCAGGAGGCACTGATCTCTGTGTTTGCATGGCTCAGTATCAAGTAAAACTCCCAGCATTACAAACCAAGCACTATATACACATGCATAATTGGTAACCCATCAAAGAAAACACCAAACAATCTTGAGCTAACAGAGCACATATTAATTGGTATTAAGGACTGATCCTTAATCCTAGTTGCCATCAGTGTCTATTTGGTACTGTATGAGAGCACCTACAAGGCACTCTTCACTGGCTGAGAGATAATCTCTCTATTTTTAGGTAAAGACCCAGAAATAAAAATAAAACACTAACAAAAACCCGTGGTTAGTACCAGACCCTCCAGAGTTATAAATAGCAACAATAAAGTCAGTGCAATCATGCAGAATGATGTGGATCATTCGGATACAATGAATCCATTTGAGAGTTTAATGATTGTCAAATGCAGCCTCATACCAAACTGTAAGCCAGAAAGAGGACTCTATCCCAAGAATGCCACAGAAATTAGAAAAGGCTCTCAGGATTATAGCTGATAAACCATGTTAACTCCAAGCATGGCTCTGGATCACACATTAAGGGGAATAAAAACATGAAAGTGATTTTATTTTTGGATGTTACATTGATGGTCTGCAATAACAGCATCACTTACAAGCCCATAAATCTTAAAAGCAGCTGAAAAAAACATTAGGGAATGCAGGCAAAGGCCAAAATAAGGCAGAACTGAAGAAAGAGCCTGAAAATCAAGACTGCTTAAACATTTTTATATTTGGCTTGAATTTAAGTATCACAGATGAAAGGTCTCATCAAAATGAAATAAATACTGAAATCTTTAAATCTGCAAAGTCACAGAACAGCTAAGGATGACAGGGACCACTGGAATTTACTCATTCAGGCCCTTATCCAATCCAAGATCTGGTCCAGGTGCCTTGAGTACTTTCAAGGTTGGAGATTCTACAACATCTCTAAGCAACAAATAAGGTGCCATACTTTACAGGACAAAATGCTTTGTTTGTCCCTATCCAAGAATTTTGAATTAATTTTGAAATGTTAACTATTTATAAAAGGTATTTGGTACAAGGCAGTATCTGAAAACAAAGATTTTTTTACAGGAGAGAAAAATATTAAAAACAATAGTTCCATTTTCTTTGCTTGCATTTGCCTCTCTGTGAAAGCATTACAGTTCCAGCCTTATTCTTATTTAACCCCTTGGCATTCCACTGGCTGTGTTTTCTACAATTCCACAATTCCAACTGGCATACTAGAAGCCGGACTGAGATCACAAGTAATTTCTCACATAACATCAAAGCACTGAAATTGGCAGTAACTTTTGATCAGTGTTAATTTGTGCTGTGTTAAGATGTGACCCAGGAGTGCAAGGCTCTGCAACCAGTTACCTAACCCACTGAGAGCAACCTGTAGTTCTTATATTCTACTATTATTCAAAGCACTTGTTGCTTATATTGACTTCAAAACAAAATGTATCTAATTAATTTTTACTGGGTTTTTAAAGAATGTCTTCAACACAAAAAAAGTATAACCTATGGCAACTATGTGTCTTGCAGTCTTAAAATTCTTTTGACTTGTGACATTGTTCGATATATTCCTTGATCTCTCTGAGGAACAAGGACTGCACAAAACCAGGGATCATCTTCAAAATCTTGAACTACTATTGCTCACCTGTGCTTTTGCCAATTTCTTTTCCAATAGGTCACGCTCCTTTTCTGTTTGTTGTAGACGCTTATTAAGCTCCACAATGTCTCCCTTTAATGAAGCCAGGGCTGCTAAATGAAGCTGCAAGACAGAAAGGAAAGAAACAAATTAACCAATTCCCAAGCCATTTAGCACTAGAGAAGGGATAGAATTATATGGTAGCTATAGTGATGATGGATTTCTGTAGTAGTTAATAGCAACTTCAGTAGAACAAAGCCTAAAAGAAATCTACATGCAACTAACAATTTAACAAATAGTTTTTTGAACATGGAATTTTTCTTCCCAGGCAAAACATGCATTCCTTCACTACATCCTTTATAAGGGTAAATACAATTAGGAGTAATTCAGCTAGGAATGCGTAGATTACTTCTAACACTACTTCATTAAGACGTAGCCTGAGTCTTGTGCTGTAAAACCTTACACTAAATGTTGACTAAGATTTGCATTGTAGAATGAGGTGTACCACATTTTGATGCCTTTAGACATACAGAGGTTATCAGTCTGGTGAAAGTGGATAGCTCCATGCAAAGGATTTGATTTTATTTTGCAACTAGTGCTTACTCCACTGCGAACCACTCTTCTGCAGTTGTTACTCTCCCCAGTCCCACACCAGCGAGTTTCAGTGATTCTTATCTACTAACCCACATATGAAGAACCTGAGCATTTTTTCTTTCTGCAGATCCTTTTGATGAAAGATACTTTCTACACTTAGCTGATAGCATGTGGAAATATATATCAGGCTAGGCTAACTCACAACATTGAAATTAGGTTAGCTGCACAACTTAAAAACCAAGAACAGTTCTTAAAAGAATTTTAATTGTTCCCACTCTCTTCTTGTCCCTAAATACCCCATTCATCGTTTCAACAAACACACAAGCCAGAATTCAGCACTAAGTATTGACAATTACAACTGGAAAGTCCAAGAAGGAGAACTAGCCATTAGCCCTGAAGTCTTTCTTTGCAGTTGTAAAGAAACACCTTCAAGTTATACTGGGTATGAAAACAGAAGTGACCTTTCACACTAGACCAAGCAACACAGTAAACCCTGCTCTGCTGCCAAGAGTCAGGCTGAAATACAAACTCTTCTAATCCTCCACCCACTTTCAGTTCCTCAATCTGATATTCTATGGGACAGGTAAAAAAGTATTTTTTCTTGTTTCATTTACAATGAATCGTTAGTGAGTCCTATTTTGATATAAATTCTACCTTTATAATACT
The DNA here is from genome assembly GCF_048771995.1 of Taeniopygia guttata. Taxonomy (NCBI): domain Eukaryota; kingdom Metazoa; phylum Chordata; class Aves; order Passeriformes; family Estrildidae; genus Taeniopygia; species Taeniopygia guttata. The sequence continues at coordinate 27,183,880 of NC_133063.1, forward strand.
GGAAGCTAGCAAAACCATAGCTGTTTTCCCATGCTGATGTGTGAAAGCAGCTGCCTGACAGCAGAGAGACCAGAACATTTGGCAACTGGTTCCTCACATACAGTATTCCCATTGTTAATTAAAAAAACTCTGCCTTCAAGACATGAAAGATAATTTAAAAAAATATTTGGATGTGAATTCTGACTTTTTAAATGCTGTGTAACTAGTTATTCCCTTGATCCTCTCTTATCAGTTCAGTCGACAGGGCTTTTATTACATCAGCTATAAAAATACCTTACATACATGCAGTTATTTGTTTCAGTACAAATATACACATGCATAATTATATATTGCAGAACACTTAAGATTTTCAAGGCAGCCTCATTTTTCATGTAAAACTCAGTAACTCAGGCTTGCTAGGGGCATATCCTACACAGCTTCTATAAAGTATGTACACTGAAACCTCTTAATAAATCCAGAAATATCCTGAATACTTTAAAGTATTTTTTGCCTTCAGAAGAAAGAAACTATGCACTGATTTTACAGTGACGAGAAAAAAGAACCAGACCAATTGTACCAATCTGTTCATAACTTTCTTCCAATTTTCAGGAAACCTAGTAAATTTTTAAGCCGTTCTTTTACCTTATTTCCATAACAAAGTGGAATTGTTGCAATGAAGCTCACAAGTTTGTTCATCAGAATGTACATCCTTCACCACAGCTTTCAAATAGTACATGAAAAATGGCTACAATTCTCTAAATTGAATAAAACAATGCTACATAGTCAAATATTATTCCCTTTCATACCCTGTAATTAAATGATCACCAGCTGTTGTTTTAATTAAATAAAAGACTATTAATGCCCATACACATGGCCTTGTAATATAAAAAGACACTATTAATTTGAAAATCTCAATGAAAAGCAATTTATTCTCTGAACAGCGGAACTAATGAGGCAGACTTCCAACAGATTTGTCTTTGTCCTCTTCACCCTCTGCAGTCAGCTCAGCTGTTCTTCATGTCCCCTAGCACACTGCAAGCTGAGTAAGAAACAACATGAATTGTGCCTGGTTTTAAACCCTGCTGCCTGGTCCAGCAACCCCTGCCAAACATGAGTATCCAATATGTGAGTTACACCCACCTCTGTGCTCAGTATAGCACCTCTCTTCTCCAAGTAACCAAAGGATGGCTTTATTAACGACAAGGAAAGCTTGTTGCATCTTTTACCATCCAGAATTACCCTTTCATTAATTGGACTGTTTCAGTTTCCACGGTTAATAAAATTAAAAAAAAAAAAAAACCCAAAACAAAAAAACAACAAAATCCAAAACAAATCAAAAAACCCCAACAAACCAAACCAAAACCATCCAACCAACCAAACAAAAAAACCAAAAAACCCCCAAAAAACCAAAACAAAACCCCCCAAACAACATAGTGAAAGGGCAGACTAGGCAAAAAGAAGCTATTGTAATAGAGGAGGGCTGCTTGTGATACTCTAGTTTGATGCTTCCAGCTAGTACTGAATACATAAGTTTAACACAGCCAGTGTAACTGTGTATTCACAGCAGCATCAAGCTCTCCTCTCCAATTCATTAAAAAGGCATAAGGAACCATTGCTGCACTTTCACTTAAGGTGTGAGTGTTCCCACAGACCATGCTTCCCAGTATGCTTGTTTATCACAAGCAGGTGGGAACTGGAACACGATCTTTGGATGTTGCTGTAACTCAGAGAAGGAAACATCTGAGCAAAGAGCTACAGTCCATGCAGAAGTATTCCAGGTGGGGGAAAAATAAAGTTTATGTTTAGAAATCAACTTTAATAATCCAAAATATTAAAGTGGGAAAGACTCAAGTTAAAAATCTCAACCAGTAAGTCAATCACAATTGTAACTCTGCAGCACTGAACCACTACAGGATTATGACAACTGAGAAAGAGAGAACAGGGGTAGGTAGCCACATGGCATACTGTTTGTTTTTTCTCCTCAGCAAACAATGACAGATAAGGCAGAGTCATAATGACTAACACTCATACCATGTATTAATAGTTCAAGGTGGGCTGCCTCTTAATGTTCCAAGACTTTGAGACAGATCAAAAACTCAGCAGTGCACAAAATTAACACAGACACCACAAAGATTTCTGTTCGTACAAGACGAACAGAACTGAACCTTTAAGTAACAGACTGCAGAAGAACCTACTTCATACAGAGAAAACAGTCAATTCACAAAGCCTGTGCTGTTAAAAAAACTTTATACTGATCCAGTACATGTACTTGACTTCCATCAAGAAAAAAACACAGTTGTGATGCTGAGGCATCACAAACTGTCCAACAGGACATGCTGGATCAACAGGTGAAAGCAAAGATAAGAATGGTCAGACTAGTCAACCGATTTGCTCCTCTACCATCATCCAAGAAAGTAAGAAAATATATTAGATGCATAGAATAAATAAAAAATTCATTACCTATCTTAGCTTAGAAGCTACAATTTCCTTGAGCTTTTATTGCAGTAACAACAGTGGGTTGCTTACTGAAACATATACACCACATGCTATACCAAATATATCCTGTCAGGTTTTAATATATTAAACATATAGTAAGAATTACTTATTATTATTAAGATATTACTAATATAAAGTAACAAACTGCATAATATGCTTTTCTTAAAATGCAAACCAGTGTACACTAAGTTTTGAAAGATACTATAATTACAAAAACATAAGAACAAGCTTAGGAAAAGCAATTTCCTAACCTCTGATCAAGCCTCCTTTATGAATGCAGTTTCTTCCTCATTATCCACCTGCTCCTAGAAGCATTTCATACAATACTGCAGACATGATATGTGATGCCTAGTTTGCATTGTGCTTTGAAGACTGGTTTTGGTGCTGTGAAATATTTACGCAGGAATTAGGAACAACATTTGTGGGCAGTCAGATTCCTGAAGAATTTTGTGGGAAAGAAATACAGAAGTAGATGGGATAATAAGATGAACTGAATGCCAAGGAAGCAGGTGACTACTGTACTGCTGTACACACTGGTAGATGTGCTCTGACGCCAAGAAAAAACCAAGAGAAAAATCACAAAGGACAATGAATGAGGGTGCTGAAAAAATGGTAAGGTTAAATCCCTGAAAAGCACTAAAATTACTATTATACTCAGCATTTTTCCAAGACATTGTGAAATGTGATCCTCACCACTAAATCTGATCCCCATTTTTTATTCCCTCAGCCTGGAACTAGACTAATTAAACCATGTTGCTAAAACCAGTTGCACTGACTGCACATGTTTGCTATTTTAAACAGAGAAATTACAAAAAGGACCTATGTACATATTTCTCTGTGAAATTCACGTAAGTATTCATAAGTACTAATCTTATCATTTTCCTCTTGTTTCCTGTATTCCTTAGCTACAGTACTGCTGCACACCAGTTTGGGAACTGATGTTCAGAAAGGCAACGTCTGACAAAACCAGGGAGCCATAAAATCATACCAAATTATATACCAATACAATGCACCCAAACACCAAAAGCCAGTTTATTCATTCTCTGAGTGTCCTCTGTGGCTGACCAGTAAAGCCTCACCGTGGGAGAAGGATCAGAGATGGGCCAGGGTATGTGTCCACAAAGCTCAGGAAGAATGTGGCTGGACGGGACTGAGCACAGCTGTTTCAAAAAAAGCTGACACTTGATCTCAACACCAAGAGGACCTGAGGGTGAGTTTTGATTTTGATAAACAACTATCAACAGCTGAAAAAATGAGCTGGTGTGTATTTCTCCCCAAGCTCATTAAGAGTGTCAATGTTTCTGTGTTATCCAGGCCAGTGTGGGGTGTTATACATGGCTCAGCACAAAATAAAAACTACAAAACCATAATCAGCTGACAGAATTTCAAAGCGAGTGATGAGCTTGAGCCAGTTTCAATTCACACATTTACACTTGGCAAGGCCAGGGATGCCCAGGGTGGTAGCAGGAATTGCATTAGAGAGAGGCTGGGAACCACACTGGTAGTGTGACTGAGCTGTGCACTGCAATTGCTCTCCTCTGCTGTGTTTGGCTTGTGCTCTCATTGTGTTTTGTGACATGACGCTAAAACAGAAATCCTGTGTACCATCTATCTTCAAATAAGTAATCCTGTGTACCATCTTCAAGTAAGTAAATCTGATGCTAAACATCACACCTTCCACATGTGGACTATCTAAAAGAACCTGGTCAGAGAGTACTAGGCTCTGCCATTCTCTCGTCTTTTTTATTTCCCACTGGCATTTTGCATACTTTAGTGCAAATCATCCAAAACATGGGCATTTTCTGTGTATGCCACTACTTAGCTTCATGACAGGCACTCTACGTAAAAACATTTGATTAAATACTAAGAATGTTGCCTCTTCTCTGAAAACATTCCCAATTCTTTTGTTATCAAATTACACTATGCTGGCTTTGAAAACCCAAGCTGCTTTTTAACATGAAACATCATAGGTGTAGAGGACAACATAGAAAATACAAGTTAGAACTCCAGCTAACAGCACAGAAAGGGCAAAACAACAAATGTCTATCTGCTGTATTTTCTTTCTTCTTCTGTGTATCTCCTTTCTTCTTCAAGGCAAGGAGGGATTTCAGTCAAGGAATGAAAAGTTTGGTGATGTGAGTTCATAGTGAAAAACATATCTGAAGACAGAACAATAAAACCTTCAGCAATCTCAGGGCTGTGGTTGTGCTGTGGATTGCTAACTTTCATAATTGGCAGTACAGAACATTATCAGGGATTGGCCAGGGAAAGCACAGACAAGGCTGGCACTTATCTGCTGAGATGAATGAGGAACTTTCACGCTAAGGCATGGTAGATATACTGAAGACATGTGCACAAGGCACAGAAGAAAAAAAAATACACTGAACAGTAAGTGTGAAAGAAATCATAGCACTGCTTCACACAACAAGGAAAAAAACCCAAACAAAAAGAAACAAAAGTCAAGTCAAAGCTTAAAAATCCTTCTAAGAGAGAAGTTAAAACATATGAAACTCATGTTACACACATTTGTTACAGATAAAACTCCAAGGCGTTGTCACGTTTACATTTTATCAGGAGCACAGATCAGCACTACTTGCAAACAACACTTATTTAAAGTGATTGCTACACAAATGTCTGGCTACTCTCAATCATTTTTCTTCTCTGTCCTACATAATTTTCATGCCACCTTCTCTTATCCATGGCCCATAAAATGTGCATTTTCTTATGGTCCATGTGATGAAATAAATGTAATCAAACTCAGTTTCTGCAAATTTACTGACAAAATGGAAGGGAAAAACATAAAAGAATAACCATATCCCAGAAGCAGTGACATGACAGATCGATATTCCCCAGACATTTTCAGCCGTATGATCTCTAGAGCACAGCCCTGAAATATCACAGTCAACAGCCCTGTAAGTAACTACCCAAGGCAAAGTTAAAATGACTAAAAAAAAAATGGTACCACTGAATTGCTGGATATGCCTACAAATATGCCCTAAAACTTTATGTCTGAAACTACTGTTACATGCTAATAAAAAGTCTATGTATTTTCAAAGTGACGTACAAAATGGACATTTTGTGATTGTGCTTCTGAGGCAATTATTGTTATATTAAACATTAGACAGTTACTTCATATGCTTGTGCAATACTAAATAAATAATGTGCCAACACTTGCCAGGATGGAGCCATTCAAATTCTAGAAAAACAAAGACCAAATTTTTGTAAGACACAGTTTTAATTTGAAAAATCTGCAGAAGATGTTTTCAATCTGTTTGTATTATTTATAAACAATTTCAACTGAATTTGCTTGTTGTTTTTTTTTTTACTGAAAATTAACATTTCAGGCACTTGCAAATATTTCAAACTATTTCTTAAAACAAACCAAAAAACTATTTCAACTAAAGCAAAGCACAACAATGTTCCATAAAGAAAATACAATAAAGACTGCTTTAGAAGTACACAGAAGAAGTAATCTAATGCTATTCTGGTGAGCAGGATCAGTTTTAAAACGTATTAAAGGAAAAAACAAAGAATGTAATCATGGAAAATTTTCCCTTGAAAAATTAATCTGGCAATTCACACTTGATGAATGGACCCTGCTGCTAATTGCACTTCTGAGTATGCCCGAGGCCTAGACTAATGGCTTTACTTCTATTAAAACAGATGTTTACAATATCATTGAAAAGAAAATTTTAGGTGATGTGAAAAGAAAAGCCAAATACTAGACCTAAAAATAACAAAAGGAGACTAACACTTGAATCTGGGACTGCAGAAACAACTTACACATTGGCAAATTCACTCATTTGGGATTCTTAAGAACCTTCCCTGCGGCACTGCAGGGCAGCAGGGCAGCCCACATGTACAACCCGATGCTTCAGAACTGGCATCTACACTGCGCAGGAAAGGTCAGCCTTGCTTTTACCTTCCAGAGGAGGAACCTGCAGCTATTTCCACTCCCAGTGAGGGAGCAAAACAACAGTAATGCAGGGTATGAAAATGGGCTTCTGGGGAGACTAAGCTTAGAACAAAATACTGTAAGCATTTTTCAACACACTGTCTGCAATCACAGCCTTTCATTAACTAAAAATAATAATTATAATAAATTACTACAAAATGATGAGCTAGGAAGGGTTGTAGCTAGGTCCTTCATCCAGTCTTAGAAGCATTTTATCCCCCTTCAGTGAACTCATTTAGCATTCTTACTCGCCTTACACTTGCTCTCAACATAATTTAAGTAAGGCAAATTATCTCTTTATCACTGCACCAATGGAAAGAGGATCAGACTTGTTTTTTCCTATCTCCTCTTCTGCCTAACATTCCCAGAGAAAATTAACAGAGGAGAAAAACAGCAAGGTTCATTGCAGGTCCTCTTCTCTTGAAATCTCAGGATGCCAAATTCCTTTACTCTGTTCCTTTCCAGTTCCTTGAGGTGACAGGCACACTATTTTCCCCTCAGGAACAAAATGAGTGGAAAACTAATCCCAAGAATGCACCTCACTCAATCCTTTGCATTTAGCATTATAGTGACCCACAGTACTGTGCTGGCTGCAACATATCAGACTGGGTGTAAGCTCATCCACATTAGATTCTTTACCAAGAGTTCTGCACTCTTTGTAACAACTTAACGTGTTCCTTCAGCCTCAGCTTTTTCTGACAATAATACAGACCTTTCAAAAGAGGGATCACCATTCAAGAACCACTCAAATATTAGCTACTACTTGTTATGCTAATTTAATCATAATTTACTAAAGTATTTCATGGTCCTTGAGTTCTTTCCAAAAACTATCTCAAAATAACTTCTTATTTTGACAGATAGGACTGTGGAATAGCAATGAAACTACTTACAATGATACAAAGGATCTCTGTCTCCAGAATGACCCATGTGATCTGCTGTCACCATAAATTAAGATAAATAAGATCTGTATTGCCAGGTCAAATCAGCACTTTGTTTCTACCATAAGCAATTAAAAAAAAAAAAAAAAATCAAACCAAAACCAACTCAACCCAGAAAACAAACAAACAAAAAAAAAATCCACCAAATCCTCTAGGATGGACTTGTCCAATTGTTTGAAACAATCAGAAAGAAAACATCTCTCCAGCTTTCCTTAGTCAGCGTATGCCCTAAAGAGCTTTATATTAGAATGTCCACTATGTAACTTCCAAAAGTACAGTTCTAAAATGATTTTTAGAAGCAGCTAATCAGCTTTGGATCTCCCATATGTGACAGCAAAATTCTCTGCATGCGTATGTACTTGCTTAACAAAAGATACTCAGTACAGTTCTTAATTATTTCCCCTTCCCAAGGTTAGCTGCACCTCTGAGACCTTCATATCCTCTTCCCTGCTCCTTTAAGCTCCGGCCAGCAGCCACTCCCTCTTTTGACGGCCACTCCTTCCAGGAGGCCCAGCATCCCTAAGGGCACCCACTAGTCAAAGCCTCTCCAGAGTGAAAAAGGGGGGAAAAAAACCCTCTAGTGATTTTCAGTAATGCAGACTGTGTTTATCCAGATAGAAGAACAGGTTTTAAGTGAAATTTTTCAGTAAGAGATTTTTATCAAGAGTTATGCCATAGAGAGCAAGAACTCCCTTGAATAGGGTTATGGGGTTTTAAGTATCAACCACCTTTACACTCCTGGCTGTAAACCTCAGACTAGTCCATATTGTATTCCCAGGTCTCTGTCTCACTACTGCATGCCAATTCTTAGCACAAGCAACTGTTTCCTAGACCAGAACTTGCCATTTTAGGCAGAAGTCAGTTCTTTTGCCTAGTAATCTTCACAAGCCAACCAAAACTGGATGCACAACTTCTCTATGGACAGTTAATTTCTTTATACTTAATACAACTCCAAGGCAGGGAAATTACTTATGCTACTATAACTTCAGTTGGTGCAGGAAATTTCTAGCTCCATGATATAAACCTTTGTGTGAGTTATCTTTGAGTATTTCTCGCATAAGAAATACCCAGTACATTCTGGCATTTCCAATCACAATTCCTGCATTTTTCACTGCCTCCTCTTTCTTATTACCTGGTCAATACACAGGGGAAAAGCTGACTAATTTTACCGAAAGCTTCGCTAGTGGATGGCAAACTGCAGCAGCAGTTGGCATTACTTCCTGCTGAGGTTTTCCACTGCACTGTATGTCATTATTCAATTTATAATTTTAACAAATTGGATACAAAACAATTACTGCTGCAAAATACAACCCTGATAAGGCTCCGTAATGAATCATCTCCAAGAGTGAGTGTGTTACAAGGAAGCGAGTATGTCAACAGTTACTACAACACTGCTAGAGGAGTTCATTTAAGACAGAAAACGCTAAAAAGAGCATCTGCTTATCTGGATTTCAGTACATCAGTACATTTTTTTATATTTATGTAAAGATTCTTAAGGAAAGTATGCTGAATAAAGAAAACATTAAAACACAATTGCTACCTTCTATCCTGACAAACTGCTGCCCCTTTCTAAAAACAGTCCATAACCCTATTCAAGGAGGTTCTTGCTCTCTATGGCATAACTCTTGATAAAAATCTCTTACTGAAAATTTCACTTAAAACCTGTTCTTCTATCTGGAAAAACACAATCTGCATTACTGAAAATCACTAGAGGTTTTTTTTTTTTTTCCCCTGCAAGATAAAAGCAATGTCAGAGAAACAAGAAACTGAAAACGCCCTCCACCACCTTTCATCCTCCAGCTGATACATTATTTGAATGTTCAAATCTAGTGCTAGCAACCAGAAAGCCTTATGCAAGATTTCTGCATGATGCCTCAAACTCCTTTTGGATAGTAACTTCTTTTGGAATGAAGCAAACAGCACAAAGATACGCTGCTCAGGAACCAGAGCTGTTAAAAAAAATCTCAATTGCATGAATACATTTTTCTTTTCCAGTCATACAGCTTACACTTAAAGCAATAGAACCTCCAGTGCACAAACTAAGAAGCTGGAAATAAACATTGATGAATGTTTATTATCAATTGCACTAACACAGACAAATCTGCACAGCTGGCAGACCTCAACTTGCTTACTGAATAAGTATTTGTATAGGTAAGTTTTTCTGTATTTCAGTAACACCTGGATACTCCATTCAGGTATCTCCGTCTGTAGCTTCAGGTACAGCATCTTGTTTCAAGTGGTTTCATACTTTTTCAGCAATTTATTTAGCAAGTTTCTCCCAATATAAAAGCAAGTAGCTGTAAAATTTGCAGAAATCAAGAGTTTATAGCATGACAAAACCAAGCTAGATCATTTGAGTCAACTGGTGATAGCAATTTTTTAAGATAGGATCAAAAATAATTCAGAAACACAGACAGTAATCATGAACCTGAAGCTACTCCAAGTGTTCATGAATGCAATGGTTACAATTTCAGCCCAGTTCAAAATTCTGTCTGCAAAACTTGTGGGAAGAAAAAGGTGTCTGGAAAACCCTGGTACAAGATTAAATGTTTTTCTCTTAACCTCTCTTCCCACAATGACCTCATTTTCTTTCTTTTTTTACTGTAAATTCAAATACAGAGGCTTGACAGATGAACTTCAGTTTTTCTTCAAGTGAGGATGTCTCTATTCTCTTTTTCAACTGGTATAAAAAATATTCTCTTGTTCCTCAAGAAGTGTACAACAATTTTCTTAAATGTCAAAAACTTATGCAAATGAAAAGCCATTTTCTAAACACACTATTTCATATTTGGGTTAAGACTACTCATTTCATATGATTTTTTTCTCTGCATTTTTTTCTGCAAAAGAATAAATGTGAAGATTCAAATTTGATTTTAAGATTTAAATGTGAAGATTCAAAAATTAATCTCCACTTGTATATAGACACACTCAAAATTTAATTGCACTTAATGAAATTACAGATGCTTATAATTATCAAACTTGAAAGTTTCAGTCACACAGAAAAACAACAATTGCTCTAACATTTTGAGATTAATTTACATAGTATTCTCAATATTATGTGTCTGTCTCTACCATGGCCATGGCAGATTCACTCCTTATCTTGGACTCTGAATGCCAAATTCAACCCTGTATTTCACCCATGCAATCCTATTAAATAAACAGGATTTGCATAGATATTTATGCGTCCATAGTATGGTTCCATGGAAAGTGCACATCCCCTGAGACTGTTGTTCTCTCCTTGAGTGTAATTTTCTTTGCTTTAAATCATCAAATAATAACATAAAAAACATTACTAATTCTCTAAGGAAGTCAGCACAGCACAGAAAGTTGCTTCTACAGTATTTTGACAAAATACATTTTTTATGTTTATATCACACAAATGCCTACACATCCACATAAGAAAAAGCCAAATCAAGGGTCATGACAAGACAAAATTCATAATTTATAGGTATTGTATGTGTCACATATCCCACTTAACACTTCAAAATGTCTGTATCCTTTTTAAGACCACTTTCACTAAGAGTCACCCATACAAAAAGACTCACTGTGAGCGTGACATATAAAAAGCTTTCAAGCGGTAATGGGCACAGCTGTAAATCTACATAAGGCTCTACAAATAAATCTTGTGCTCTCTGCTGCTGATATAGAACATTAATCTTAAGAGGAACACAAAGCAGCACCTCCTTATCTGTTTAAAGTAGGGCAAACATTTTACTCATGTTAATTGTCTTGACAGAAAAGGATCCACACTGCATTATTCCATCAAACACATGGTTTATTTTTCACCCCTGAACAGCACGTAAGTAAAAGAATTTGCTGAGTCCAAAGTTGTAAAGCTATTCTGCATTAATTCTTCATAAAAATCGTACCTCATTCATAAAGCATTCATGTTTGAATATTTATACAGCGTGTGGCATATTACTCATATAATCTAGTAGAATGAAAGTGTAAGTTACTTTTTTCATTTTTCATGGCTTCACCATTTGTGTAACAGAATACTTCATAGTTCAGGTGAAGAGTTACATTGCTGCATTTTTTTCTATTCAATTTCATTTACATTCTCAGTAATTGTTTCTGTGGGCTCTAAAAACTTGACATAACAAGAAATATTATCATTAATGTAATTTTAAGAATGAAACAGTGATCACTGTAATGTAACTGAAGAAACATAAGTGAAAATAAAAAAAGCATTTTTTCCATCTTAAAGTAGATTCCTGTGTCAAAAAGCATACTATAGAAGTGCTGTATCAGACCAGACCACAGGCTGACAGTCCAGCATCCTCTGAGTGGCAAATCGGAGAGAATTTGAAGAAAACACATAAGAACTACCTTTACACATTTGTAAATCTTCTCTGGTATTGCTTTGCACATTCTGCACCTCAAGCGTAACTTTTGTCCCTTTTGATCTCCTTCATATAACTCATGAATTCATAATGCTCTCTCAAAACATATACCCATTTTTCTTCCTTATCATCTGAGGCTAACATACCCTAATCTACCTAACAGGGCGAGTTCTTCCACTTTTGATCCTCCCTGGAGCCTTTCTTGGGAACAATTTGGTTTTAGAGCTCCGGTGCTTGACACATCACAGCTATGTGGGACAGTGCCTGACTGTACAGCTGGCCACGCTGATTTTTTGCTGTCAGCAACCTCAATCTATGCATATATTACATCACTGACTTCCAGTACATTAACAATCTAGCTGCACATAAGCAATCATTGTGTTCTCAAGTATTTATCCTGGATATATTCCATGGTTCTCTGTGCTGAGAATTTCAAAGTAGTCTGTCCTCTCCACCACCCCTATCTCAGATAACTGTATCAATTGCAAGGAAAAACGCAGGTCTTCAGGAGAAAGCAGTGGGAAGGGTATTAGCAGCTCCCCCTCCATGAAGCGGGCAGGCTATGTCTTCAGCTAAAGCATTTCTGGGGATTTACTGTGTATGAATGCTGGTAACAGCTACTGATGTGCAAGCAGCAACACAAGACATGTCTATGCACATGACGGGTATAGGAAAGAAGGCAACTTACAAGTGACGACATCATGGCATGTAGCAGAGATGGCAATTACCCAAATTATTCGTTTTCTACAGAACTGTAGAATTAACTTGACTCTTGGGTAACTTGACTCTTGAGCAGCTGACTTCAGTGAATGAAACTCCTACTTTCATATTCATTATTTTGACAAATGCCATCAGAAACATGCACTTCTGGTGAAGCGCAGCCACATACATTCATCCCGAGCAACATCCCCACACCTTCCATCAGAGCCCACTAGCTCAGCTAAGTGTGCATTTTCAAGATGCTGTTTCAATATCCAAGCTACACCTACACTCTGCCATACTGACTTAGTTGTAAGCCTTGATGTTCACAGGGGGAGGTCAAGGGCCCAGAGGCGGCTGCACCCGATCCTCCAGACTGCAATTCCAACCTGAACTCTCCTTTCCTCCACTCCTGCCTGTTGTGATTTCTCCCCTCTCGGGGATCTCGACATAGGATACTTTTAGATGTTCCTTTTTTTCTTGATTGTTTATTCCCTTCCCCACATACCGTTCTTCTCCTGTTCCCTCCCTTGAGCGAAGCTGCCAGCAATTCCCCGTGCAGCCTAGAGCCCGCAGTGCAGCAGCTGTTTCCATTCAGCCCTGTGGTCCCTCTGAGGATGGAATTAGCCCCTCATTAACCCTCTCCCTCCTGCTGTTATGCATCGATGCAGCTATTTAACTAAGTTCGGGGAGCAATTAGTACCGTCTCTGTTTGCAGTCACCATTCCTGCCTCTGTCAGCTGCAATGCTGAGTACGCAGCAGCATACTCAGCTGCCACAGGTACCTAAGCCCCAGAACATAACAGCTCAAAGACTCTTTCTAGAAATTAAGGTCGGTAAAAAGGTATTTTAAAGGAGACTGTGTGACAGGGATCAGATTTACAAAAGCAAGGGTCAAGTTTTAATACGTGTTATTGCTTGAAAAAAAAAAGAAGCCATTTTACAAAGTAATCTGCTATTTCTTGATGTTTTATGTTTGATTTGTTGATTCCACTGCTCAAAATAGTGGAATTCTTTATGATATTTCTTTGCTGAAATGCACCTAACTGCTCCATGTGACAGAGTATTTGGGAATACATACTGAAAAACAAACTTTTAAAATCCTGTTGAGATAAAACAGCTTTTTAAAAAAAGTGGTAGCTCTAGAAAATTAACACTGATTGTTTTCTATTTTTACATTGCAGTAAGAAAGTGAGTGTTCCTCCTCCTCCCAGCCATAGTCCTCAGTCCAGGCTGTCCAACTGTCTCAGTCCATTTTAAAGTATTTTGTCCTAAACAAGAAGGTATTGATGGCCTTCTTTCACACATAGCTACTTGCCTCAGGCATCTCATCCAAGTCTCAGGTTATATTTGTCATTAGATGGACCCAGACTACAATTTACACAAAACTCTTATTACAAAAGAGCCAAGCTCGAAATAAGTTGCACAGTGCAGGCAGCAAAGCTGGAAGTGGCTACTTGGGCAGAAACAGCAATGCCTGCAAACCTGACCCTGATCAGCCGAACACACTCCTCTTCCTGCTCTCCCCAAACTCCTGGGAACAACCACAGAAGAGTGTTCTGTGCTTGGTACAAGGCTCTCTGTCCTAGCAACAGACTTTCCCCATCATTGTCTTGTTTACTCTTCCTCTAAACCTACCAGAGGCCCTACTACTTCCATGCTGGAGAAAATCTGACTGCAGGACCTGGGACTCAGCACAAACCCTTGAAACCACACAACTGATTCTGTAACGCATGTTTATTCAAATGTTTACTCCTTAAGTGAACCTAGGACTGAGTCTGGGGCTCTTCTAGACACCCAGCTGGGTGGATTTCTGCTGGGGCTTAGGGCTGGGGAACAAACTAAAAGCAAACAAGCAGTTTTCCTCTGAAGCAAGAATCCCTCCCTACCTCGTGACCTGAAATTATTGCTTCAGACACAGTTCAAAGTCACCTACTGAGCATTATCTCCAAGCACTCTGCAAAATACTCTTTCCAGTCTCAACAACTGGAAAGGTAAAAGAACTACAGACCCCACCATGAATTTGCTCTTTCTTGAGTCATACAATGGGACATCTTCCTGCCAATTTGACTTTGTTAACATCACTGCAAAGCAATCTAATCAGCAGGAATCCAAATGTCCACTAAAACAAAGAGAAAAAAATAAAATCAGAACTGACCCAGAAAATGAGGGAATGTAATTTATTTTCTTGTCTTGTTCTAAGATTCTAGAACCACAAAGTGTATCTGAAAGCCTGTGCCAATCTGAATAAAAACATACTGATATACGGTGTATATTTTACAGTAAAAAGCTGTCACCCTCTCCCAGGACATGCTTTGAAGGAACAAAACCTGCTCAGAGGACAGAATCTTTATATAAAACACATTACATGAAACTACAACAGTGGAGATAAAACAAGACTCAGTCCTACTGTTCCCTTCCACTTCAATGAAATTGTAATCATAAACATATAATTGTATGCATAATGTGGTTTAGCTGCCTAGGATATGTAAATTTCAGATTAATTTTTTATAGTCCTAACATACCATATGTCCAAATCCAGTCAAATTTAAGTGTAGGTATTTCTTGAAGGAAAGTATGTGAGAGGCAGGAAGGGAAGAAGTGTTTCCTGAGAATGTGTGCACCAGCTATATGAGATTCTCACATTTATCTTTCCAAATAACTCCAGTAGAGCATTTCTGAAAATGTAATTTGTAGTGCTCTTTAATCCTGTTACCAAGATTTCCCATTTGCCCAGTCTCAACAGAGAACCAGAGAAATTTATAATCTGCTTCTCTGAGCACTGATCATGCACAGTTTGTGCACACTCAAAAACATCCATTCAAGTTCCATTTATAAATGTATAATGAGACTGCAACAGTCCCCACTGCACTAGCAGAATATTACACAATCTCTTCAGGTGCTGTGGGTCAAAACTGGATTTGTATTAATGTGGTTAAAATATTTTGCTGAAGTTAGTTCCACTGCCCAGCAAAAGCATGAGATTCAGAGTAAGTCTGCAAAACTGCAGCATGAGGAATACCACAGGGCACCCTTATCTTTCTAAGCTTTCCCTCAATCCATATTCAGATGAGAATAAATTCAAGTTTGGGTTGCTATTAGAAAACAGAGCAGGAATGCTCATGACTTGTGACTACCCAAGTTTTTGAGCCACAATGGTCCAAAGTCCCTGTCGGTAAGAGGTTTGTATCATTGATTTTACAGACCTCCTTGCAATTACTTCTACTTGAAGCTCAGAGCTAGTTGTATTAATTCAGTGCTACCCACCAGCCATACTCTGCAATCATCAATTCTGCCTTCCATTTCTTTTCATACGATACCAGGCTGTGTACCTAGAGACACGTGCAGTTGGTAGGGCTTACATATGCTTCCCTTGTAGTCACCCCCAACTTTTCCCAAATGTTGTAATGCAAACTGTGGGGACTTGGTCAGTAAATGGTGCTGTGAATTAGACAACCCTGCTTTGAACTAATATACTTGAGTTCCCTGAGATTTGAGTTAGCTGCTCTTAAGTAAGGACATTAAGGGCTTTTCTAATTAATAGCAAATGTTCCATTACATTACAAAATCAGAAATGAGGACAGAGATCTGGAAAAGAATTCAAGGACAGTATAAACCAGATGTCTCTAGGCAAGACCATTACACTTAAACATAAACATCTCTCTGCACAACTCACGCACATTTTTGCAGCGTTACCAACTCAACAGTTCTAGTGCTATTCCATATCCCAGAACTACACACTGCAGGAGATACAAACGCAGCACAGTCAGCCAAGAGAAAATCGGGGTTTGTTTTACATACTCAGCTATGTGACTATCAATGGACAAGCCTGAACTGCCAACAAAAATTATGCAAACTGAGAATTAACCATTCTGTCTGCTCAACCCACTTCTCAGCTATGGGCAGAATGAAGGCAGATGGGAACACCCCAGCCCTTCAAAATCCCAACAGGCCTTACACATTGTAGCTTAATTTTATCCGAGCTGATTTCTAATCCTTACACATGGGATGGAGCTGTTTTCTCCCACCAGTCTAAGTCATCTGCTTTGAAACTATTACATCTTCCTCCTCCACACTCCCCACAGATAATCGGAAGATGAGACTCTTCCATGCCTATTGTAACACAATTATACTATGCCATTTCAAACAATTTAAAAAACTATTACATGGGCAGAGATTTTAAAAAAAGAGTCCCCAATCACCTTTTACTGAAGTCTCTCACCCAGCTAAAAACAAAATAACATCATAGATTAATAGAATTAGGTAACTTACAGAATTAGACTAAAACAAACTGAAGAATTCCCGCCCCCACCCCCACCCGTCCAACAAACAAAAACAAAACCCAAGTAACACCAACAACAAAAGAACATTGAGAAATTCCTGTAGCACATAGAAAGTAAGATTTGGGAGGCTCATCACTATCAACTTTTCCAAATTAAGGCCTGAAACCATCATACACTACTGGTTAAGGAAATCCCTGGGATTTCCTAGGCAAAGTGAGAATGTAAAACTACTAATACTATAAAAATCTTGGAGTGAAATATAAGGTACCACATAAACACTTTACAGAAGTGGGCAATGATATTTCTTTCCACAGACAACAATAAATGGAATTGCTTTTTTTTTTCCAGGTATCAGACAGAAAATGGCAGATCTGACACTGGAAGCCTGTTGTTTCATTTCCCCGACCAGTGGTCCTATCATCCAACCATCCTGACCCCAATGAATTTTATCAACATATTTTGGTAGGCACACAATAATGTTAACTCTGCTTCCTATCCTATGTGCATGAATTATACAGTGCAGTAGTTACATTAAAAACCAGTCATTTCAGAAACTAATAAAACTCTGAATTTTTTTTTAAATCAAAAGTGAGGTGACAGTGCTAGTTTTCTGGTGACAATTTTTTAGACTAGGACAATTAAGAATTAGAAAGCTTGCTTTGAAATAATAATTGAGAAGAGTCATTTCATTCACATGAAACCACAAATGCAGTAATGATTTTATCTCTGTGAAGCAAAACCACAGAGGGAATGAAAGAAAAGCTTTTATTGTTGTACTACAATGAATATGGAAACGATTTTTTTTACCCATTGTAGACATTAAAATTTAGTAACACTGTTTTGGAAAATGTGTAGTAGGTATTAAAGTCAAGATATTTCAATCTGTCTTCATTGAACAGAGGAACTAGAAGAGCTTATGCAGCCCCCACCAGACACCAACAAAAAAATGCTTTTTAGATCATCTTAAAATATTTTAATGCAGCAGCTAGAAGGCAGAATAGAAAGTAAACTAAAAAAGAACAGAGATACATAAAACCTACACTGAGCACTAGTGTCCAGAACTATATGTAAAAGGGAGTTATACATAATTTATAGATAAGAAAGCAGGACTTCAGATGGGAATCGAAATATTAGATTACTTTAGTTGCAACTTGTTCACATTTCATGGAAGCCATGCCCTTGCAGTCATTTCAGAATACCCTGTTTTCTTTTATAAATTAATCATAGTAATGTGCTCTGCTGTCAGACATCATGGAAATACCAGCCCAGCTGACAAACATAATTCTTACCCTCATTTGCAAAAGTGACCAAATCAGTTCTTTACAAAGGATCTATCAGTTGATAAAGATACATCTGTCAGTGTACATGAGGTATGTTTGGAAATGCAACCTGTATTTTAAAAACCTACGAAGCTAGAGCTAGTTCAATGTACCTAACCTTATGTAACCAGGGAAGCAAACCCAGAGACACGAAGGATCGGGAGTGGTGAATCTGAAAGATGTGGAACGGTGTAAGGTTGAGGACTGCCCCAGAAACATGAAATGATTCAGGCTGGATGGCTGATCTCTAGCCCAATCTTGTGCTCACAGTAGAGTCAATGTTGCTTAGGACTTTTTGCTTAGTTGGGTCTTGAAAACCTTCATGGAAGGAGACTGGATGTGGTAACTGCAAAATATATCCTATCTAAGTAAAAGCTCCAAGTGTCTCAGGAAGACTTAATTTCAAATTTAATTAACTTACAGTCAGACATACACAATGACATCATAAAGTAAGCAAAAATGCCATTAAACTGTGAAGAGGCATCAACTGGTGAGGCCCACCTTATCTAACTTCAATACCTATAAAAAGGATCTAAATTGGACTAATGACACCTGCAACTGAGGTAAACAGGCTGGTGCTGGAAAGATCAGTGAAGAATGAGAAACACTACATAAGTTTTACAAAGAAAGTTTGAAAATTGAAGTGATTTTGGTAGAAGGCCAGATAATACAAGATAGGATGATATTACACCAAAAGTGAGTTATGGTGCAGCAGGTCCTTGACGGAGGCACAGAGGGAATGTGAAGCAGCAGGAGAAGAAACTGTGCATTTATGAAAGGAGTCATGTTTGGGAGTCAGTAAGATGACAGGCCTTTTCTGCAACTCAGGTAAGAAGTCATCTGGAATAATCCACTCAGTCCTAAACTATGACATTATCAAGCAGAGAATGAAATACAGAGGGATTCAGAAAAGTACAATGAGCAGCACAAAGCCACTGACCAGACTGCTTTGCATGACTATCTACCTACTCTCAAGTGCTATTTTCATCACTGCAGATTTGTACACCTGTGAGATATATGAAGTTGAGATGAATAATCCCGGTAAGTGGCAAGGAGCAGGAGCTGCTACTTCCAGGGTGTGCACCCAGTGCGGAAATGCATTTTGGGTAACAAGACCTGTAATACAGAAGAGTAACAAAGGAAAGTATATGATGATTTTTTTCTGAGTATATGATTGTGTTCAGTTCAACAATCTCCCAAGAGACATTTCTGGGTTTCCATAATTTAAGACATGCTGAAGAGTTGCAAAAGGCTCTGAACTACTACACACTAGTAGTAAACAAAGATATACATAAGGCACACCAAGCCAAGAGAATTAGGGCCAAAAGAAAGAGAAATAACATGAAACATGTTATTAAAGAGAAATAACATCCTATTCTAACAGCAACAGCCAAGCAAATAATCTCTGCATCACTAGTGTTCTTTGAAAATCTTAAACCTGTTCTTGCATTTAGTCCTCTTCATCTCTTGCCTTTAGAACATAAAGATATATTTGAAATAGAAGAAAGAAAAAAAAAAGCCCAACAGAAAGCAAAATATGGAATTATTCGTTCCCTAAAATCCTTAAAAAATACAACTTAAATTTAGAACACAGCAAACTTCTCAGTACAACCTAATTTATATCACGAGATCTTCATTACTGTATTACCAGCTCTTATACATAAAGAGCTTCTCTTCAAAAGTATCTCTGATAGCGATAAAAGAATTGTGCCTGAATTCTTTAGAAGAGTCACACTCGTCATAAATGAGTAACGCCACAGGAAAACCTGTAAATCCATTTATCGGATAGCCTAGTACAATTTTGATCTGCATTCTTAGAATCTTGCTTTAGGTTGGCATTATTCTGGCTCACCATGGGAGACACCCCCTAAATGCCAGCCCTTCTATCCTGTCCCCACCCTGCTGTGGGGAAGGAGGTGAGCAACCAGTTGGGGAATGGCTGCCAGAGGCAGTCAACCCACAGCAGTACCCTACAGCACATTCCCAGGTGAGAGAATACATATGACTTAGAGAACTCAGGCCCTCTCCCTTGTTTCAAATACACTCTGAAGACTAATTTCATGTCACTGTGTGATTACAGCAACAACAACAAACCTGGACAAAGGAGTAGTAAGTAGGAGCAGGAAGCAATGAGGTCTAGCTGTTGGTTTGGGTTTTTTTAAGAACTGAAAATATGTGATAATCAAGCATGTGAAAATGAACTTTTCAAAACCTAAGTGAGATGCTGTGTAACTCAGTGAAACACAGAAGAAAAATCTGTGCCAGAGGAGGAAACTTCAACAATCATCTAAAAATAGTTTTTAAAAAACGAGGGAGTTCACTTCCAGATGAGTGATTGTGACTTTGCTGCTTTCAAGCTGGCTGTAAGCCAGCTGAGCAAGAAAGAGATTTGTCTCTGCAGGTCTGGCTAACACACAAATAATCTCAGAGAGAAAAGCAAATTGGAGCATCAGGTATCAGCCTGTTCCTTTACTCTATAACGGCCAGAACACAAAATGACTTATGAGTACAGCACACAGGTCACACTGTAGCTTTTCAGAACTCATGTAAAGTCTGTTTTATGTCATCCCAAATACTCTTTATATCATAGAGAAAATTGACAGTATTTCTCCCAGATTCTTTACAATTAAACCTCTGCTTTTTATTGGAACTCTAAATTAAAAACACTAACGAAGGGCAAAAACAAAAGCAAAGCTAACTGTCAAACCACAGAGGAAGCCAAGCAAAGTCCACTTCGGATGCAAGCCCTGAAGACTATATGAGCACAAACCTTAATTCTTGATCAAGCCCGAACTGTCCTGAATCAGTGGAAAACATCCCCAGAGCAAAGGTCAAGGGGGATACTGCCACCACTTTCACAGAATTACACCATCTTCTCCTTCTGAAAGGCTTTTCCAGTATGGGAATGCCCCAGCTGAGACACCTTCAAGCAAACACCTATTTTGTCAGTCCTCGTGACTGTCGTTCATGAGTGCCCTGGAAACTCAAGAGGGTCACAAGTTTAAGCTGACCTCCTTGTTATCACCATCTCCTCCACATACTGTCTCACTTCCCACCTGACTGCGTTAAGTCCCACAGCCTACTTGTGCCTTCTGTCAATGTCACTCACCCACCAGGAATGCACCCATGATCATCTCTCTGCCTGAACTCCTATCTCCCCTGGAGTGGGAAAGCTAGCACCACTCTTTTGGCAAAACTTGTCAGCAAGACAGAAGATCTCACTCTGCTTGCTTCACAGCAAGATTCTTCCCGAAGTTTCTCTCCAGCACCTTTTGTTAGTGTTCAAGACCTGCTTTGTACTTTTATCATCTAGTTCCCATAATTCCCCCCAGGATACCTAAGAGTACAGAAAAACACTGTTGTCTTTACATCCTAGCTAGCACCAACTTTCAGAACATCTCCACTGTCTCTGTGATGAATATTTTGATACTGTTTTCACAGATGTTTTAATCAGGTGTAAAGTTCCACAGGGAAGCATTCAGCTTTGCCTGTTTTTTGAACTACTGAAGCCATCCCCTTGAGGAAGGAAAAAAGTGATCATATGGGTAGGGCTGTAGCACTTTAATTTCCTCAAAATTCATTCTGAAAATTAACAGTATAAAAATAAAATCAGTGTACCCAAAACCTGAAAAGAAGGTGGATCCTAGTGAGAAACGAGCAAGTCTGCTACTAGGACTGTGATCTCTCACTCTTGGCCTCCAGATGACTGCTTATGCTTCCCAGAGTATCCAGTCCATAGGGAGGTGAAATTTATCCCAAGACACAGACTGTGTGAATAACCAGGTTGGGGGTGTTAATAAGACAGAGGGAGCATGTGAGCAAGCAGGAGTGCCAAGATGTGCATACCAGCCTTTCCAGGCACAGTGTCCCAGTGACAGCTGTAAAACATGCAATGAGTTCACACAAGAAAGAGGAAGAATGCACAAGGGAAGGCCTGTGGACACACAGGACCTTTAGACAGCACATAGCAACTCTCATTGTTCACTCTGCTACAGAATTACACAATGACAAAGGGACAGAAAGGGAGGTCTCTAAGAGCAAAAAGTAATGTGTATATTTTGGCTGGAAATAGAGAATTTACCACACTGGAGCAGAAAAGCAACATATCTGAGGCGTTTACTATTGATGAAAACCCTGCACTTGAGAGGAAGAAAGACAATAAAATTTATATGGCCAGTAAAATACTCTGCATGGAAGACTAAAACTATTCCTTAGTCCCTGCTGTAATTGAGCTGAGGTAACCTGTACCACATAATCTAGTATAGATTAGAAAATGTATTGATAAAAATAAGAACACCTGTGTCCCATCTGTGCAACAGCTGCCCTTGTCATAGCAATGAAGGAAGTGAATAATGCTTTTGAACTTCTGTCGCTGCTGCTGTAAGGTGGAGAACTTAATAACATCCTGAGTGGTAAATGGTTAAGTGTGACTTGTCTAGGTCCAGAGTGGCAAAGAGCACTGCACCCATCACACCTCCCACACTTATTCGCAGTTTCAAAAGACCCTCCTTTAGCAGGAGGAAACAAGACATATGGTAGCTTCTTCTCTAGCTGTGAAGTTTTAGTTTATACCGATTCATACATGATGCATACAGTGCAAATGCAAATCAGCCCACACACTTCCATAAGGAAGAAAACCCCAAACAAAGAAGTTCAGACACTCTGAAAGGCCTGCACCAATAGAACAAAAAACTAAATATAAAACAAAGCAAGAGGTGTTTGCAATGTTACTTACATGATGCCAAGGAAATGCACAAAGAAGGAGAGACTGCAGTACATCTTTCTTTTATTGTGACTGCTATGAATCCTTCAAACATAAGAATAAGGCCAGAGTTCGTTTCTTGGTTTTTGGTTGTTTTTGGTTGTTTTTTTTTTTTGTTGTTGTTTTGTTTGTTTTTTTTTTTTAACAGAGATATCTCTGGAAAAGAAAAGGTTATTCTGATTTCCCAAGAGCATATTTTAGAATACGGCTCCCTCCCAACTTCCTCAACAACAGGAAACTAGTTAAGCCACAGGGAAGAAGAGGAAGAAAGAGGAAGAAGATACTATACTATAAATCTTTTTTGGCCTTGTCTCAGCCTCCCAAAGCAAGTAACAACTATTTCACAAAACAGAGGCAGTGCTTGCAGCATTCTTCAGAAGCACTGGCCAGCTCAAAGGCTGAACCTTCGAAACTACGGTTGAGAACTAATACTGGATGTAGCATGGTCACATCCCTTACTCCCACCAAACAGATAAAAGTGAGTGTGAAATGCACTGCTCATTTCTACCTTCTTTATTGTGGGACTTGATAGCAAAACCTTCACCTATTTGAGCAGATTGTGTACAGTCTGTCATAGCAGCACTAAGAGAGGGTTCCAGGACTTTTTACCATTGCCCTTTGTACTATTTCTCCTAAGATGGAAATAAACCAAATGAATTAGAGGCTGCTGGGGCTGACCTGTACTAACATGCACAAGGGCAGACTGGTGAGGTTTGCTTTGTTTTCTAGTAAAAGAATCTAATATATGCAAAGATGCAGAAGCATGTTAAGTCTGTAACAACAGCTGTTATGCAATGATTGAGATTAAAGAGGAAGTGTTCATTGAAAAAAAAATTAAAATATTTTTTTACCAGAGAACTTTATTACTGTTAACCTGTGATGACAGAACATTCTGCACAGGCCCTACCACACACAGAAACCATCTATGCACTCTGGGACAAAAGAGTTTATTTTCTAGATTACAATATGCAGAACTGTTTCTCTCAAATAAAGTGTATTCATATGTGAGGTCTAAATGCTGATGGTTATTGTGATAAAGTATTGTATCATTTATTGGCTCCATATCTTCTGTACTGTCAGGTAGGTTCACATCAAAACACCATCCACAACCTACCTGTATTTGGCATTACAATTAATGTATTGATGTGAATCAAAAGGACTGATAACTGAAAACAAGTCTATTCTTGCAGCTGACCTCTGACATGTTTCCAGCTGGCAATGAAATTATAATGCAGATCAAAATACAATGGTGTAATTTCTTTGTACTCAGCAAAATTTAGTAAAAAGAGTCTTAGAAAGATTGTTCACATCCAATTTGCTGCAACTGGTACTTTAACAAAAATGCCAATAATTATCTGGTAAATAATTACTTTACAAATAAGACATTTTAAATTAAGGAGTTCAAGATGCTGTATCTATTTCTACTACATAACTACTGCAGAAATATTCTGAACATTTGCTATGGAATAGGCTTGCTATTTTTTCTCTTGTGTTAGTTGTGGGGATGGAGGCAACTAAAAGCTACAGAGAAACTTCAAGGTCAAAGGAAAGAGCAGATTTGCTATGATATGAGGTTTTATTTGGTTTATTTCTTAAGACTACAAAGTTTCCCTGCAACTCTCCAGATCCTTTAATAATTTATCCTTCCTAATAAGTTAAATTATTTGTCACTTTAAAAGTTTCAATGGTCAGCTCAGGCATGTAATTAATCTCTCCTGCACCTCTAGTATGTGATCTCATTGTTTTTCTGGCTGGACCTCCCACTCCCAAGATTTGACATGTCTGAAATATTTGTATCAAGGCTGCTTAATTATCACCCAGTGTCACCAGCACTTCCTCGCCATGCTACCTTCATCTACCTCTGACACACAGGATGGTAATCCCAACACACAGCTGAGACAGAAGGTTTGTGGTTTATAACCCTGCTCCCAGAAAATCAGCCAGCTAATTATGCACTCCCATGTTCATATAAACATAAAGGTATTTACAGTACCGGAAAAAAAGAAATATGGACTCATGTTTTAAGTTGTTGCTCCTCCCAGTTAAGATCATGCAGAGGTTAACCACGCAAGATGGGATCACTTATCTGAAGCCGAACGCTCTTACGCTGTAACTTAAGTTTTAAAAAAAAAATTATGTTTTGTTCACACCTGGCACCTGAGTCCCCCTAGGTACTTGTCCTGTTCGAAAGGGAAAAAAAAGCTTTAGTGGCAGAAAATGGCGGGGGCACAAGAGCCGCACACGGCCACATCCGTGCGCCCTCCTGGCGCCTTACCTGGCTCTCTCATCCCCGCCTGGCTGCGAGGCCGCCCGGGGCCGCCACCCTCGGCCGCCGCGCCCGCTCCCCTCAGGCCGCGGCCGCCCCGGCTCCCTCCGCCAACTTCCCCCTGCCCGCCTCCGCCCCGCCTCGCCCTTCCCCCGGCCCGGCGCGGCTCCCCACGGCCACAAAGGCAGAGAGGGGCAGGAAAGGCGCGATGCCGCCCGGAACGCGGCGCTGGAGCCAGATACATTCGTGGGAGGCGGAGGAGGGAACCCCAGGCTGGCAGGGACAAAGATGCTTTCGCGTTCTGCCCTCGCCGTGGACCACAATGACTGCCCCATCCCAATTTCGGGCGAAAAAACTCACCTGGAACAGACCGTTCTTTAAGCCCAGGGTGTATGCTGTCCTCAGCGGGAAGAGGAGATGGCTGGGAGACAGGCCCTGCCTGCAGGAGCCCCTTTCAAGCCTGCCAGCCTTGCAAAACTATTCCCCACTAAAATCCTCTCCTGACAAAATCCTACATGCAGCCAGTCGTTGTTTCAGAGTTTCAGTAACTATGAACGCCCTTCCTTTCTACAAAGCCTTTCTTGTTTAGGAATGTGCGCGTACATACCTGGGAGAGGAAGGGGCAAGAGCTACGTGCCCCGGGAACAGAGGAGTGGCCGACCCTACAACTGCACCTTCAAGTGCAGCCTAAGTTCCATGGTCCCCAGAGTGCTGCCTTCTTCAAACAGGAGGAAAACCTTTCCCTCTACCCCCTCCTTCATCTACAAACCTCAGGCTACCCCACATTCCCTGCAGGGACCAGCAAGAACACCCATCAGCATGCTCTCATCAAGTGTCTGCAAGCACATAAGTCCAATACTGGAGAGGCAGTTTACATAAACCTATTTCTTTTTGGACATTATTTTCTCTCAGTACTTTGCACACAGCCTCTGTTTTCTCCAGACATCTATTTCTCCTTCACTTAAAATTTGTAAAAAATGCCACAAAATGCAGAAGAATGCTGATTATTTGTGAGAACTTCTGTTTTCCTGTTTCTTTATGAAAGCTCCTTATCCACATGAACAGGAAACCTTGTGGTAATCAGCCTCCTCTGTTTTGTTAAAAACACTGATGCCGACTGCCTGGGAAGCAAAAACAAATCCATCCTGAGTTCAAGGGCATTTCTGCATTCCAGTTGTTTCTCTGACAAGGCTATGTGTGACACAGCAGCCAATTTTTTTTTCAACAGCAAAGCAGCAAACCCCCTGCACTTTAACACCCCCCCCCCCGACAATAAACAAAGCTTCTCATATCTGCTGCTGAAGAACAGTGATCTTACCTTAATACACTGCTCACTTGTCCTATTAGCAGTGAACACAGCATCTTACATCTAACAAGATCTGCCATTTTTTAATCAGTGACGCTTAATGAAGCATTAGCCTCTTTCACACCCTCAATCTCTGCAGCATATGAAATATCTCAGCTTCAGCCTTCTCTCTGAGTCTGTCCCCCTGCTCTCAATCAGTACATGATGAACATGTGACAGCAGGACTTCTCCATCGAGACTCATCTCATATCAATAAGAGCTTTCAGAATGACCCAATCCACAGATTACTTTACGTCTCAATGGTACTTTGCAGACCTTATCTGGAGGCTGGAGAGTGTTCCCATTGCGTATCACATTTCCAGATTAGCAAAAGATTTATTTTCAGGTGCTCACATTTGCAGTAAATTTCAAACAAACCTATAATAATAAACAGGCATATGCAACAACAAAGAACAAAGCATTCTACAGTTCAGCATACAGTTAGAAGTCACAGGTTAGAAACAGAGCAGAAAGGGAAACTATTATTTCTAAATCTAAACCCATGCATATTATATATATTATATATACCCATATATAACCTGTTTTTGCAGTGCTAAGTATCACTTTGACAAAATAGTACTACTTTATTTAATGAGGCAAATTAAGCCACAGGATTCTTCCATTTTAAGGGGCATCCAGAATATACTGTAAGATGTGTCAATGCCCACAGGAAGATGTTCTCCTTTTCTGTGAAGCATTTGAGTCCTTCACCCTAAATCTACAGTTATCATCATTAATGCAAAAATAAGAAACCATGAATATGTGATATATATAAGAAGTTCCTAAAACTCAGCAACAGAAGACCAGTAAAATGAACATACATCATTGTCATTAGTCAGCTTACAAATGTCACCACATTAAAATCCATTCTAAACACAGATCTGGGTCCTAATAGTGCAGCCAACTTAAGTATGTTGTGTATGATCTTTTATATTTGAAAACACACACTATTTTTGACTGTTCTACAAGCCTTTGTCTAGCAAGGCAAGTACCGATTCTGTCTCTTTCCCTATGGGTTAGTACAAAACCATTACAAAGTTCTTTCACATGGAAGGAATCCACTCCAAAGGAGTCAAGAATTTGCATGAGCATGTCCATCTTGTGTGCAAACCATCACAAAAAATCTGCATAAATTGGCACTGTGTGGGTAGATGATAAATTTCACCACACGTTTGAATATGAAAGACAGATTTCAATCCTGACCTATTTTACTGAAGACTGAATTCCCTAAATACATACACTTGAAATGCTGGAGCACGTAGATACTTTTGTACAGATACACATTCCTGTAATAAGAAGTAATTTGGAAATTTGATTGAACACCATAAAAAAAAAGACTTTAGTTCATCAGTTCAAGATAACAAACATATTAAACAAAATTCAGTTATTTGACCATACTCCCATAAATAATAGCTGCTGACTTTCTCAAGTGATGCGGAGCCTTCTTGGACAGACTGGTTTTAGATCTCATAACCTGACCACCAGGTGAATGGCACTGGTAGCCATTCTAACCTTTCCTTCATAATTTTTCTGTAACTGCTCTGTCTCAAAGCTTACCCAGACCCTGCCTCACGTGCCATACCACGACTGAGCTGTGCTTTTGTGATGCATGCCAAAATGTATTTCCAATTCCCTTCTTCATAACCGAAAGCAGCATTCCACTGTAACACTGAAGAGCTCTCCTGGTTCCATCTTCAAACTCTGGTATTTTAAAAGGTGGCTTAGATCATACACAACTTCTAAGGATTTACTTGCTTCAGACACTTACGTGCTCAGAAGCTTCCTTCTGATTTTTCCCACCCTTTTTTTGGTGCTATAAATAAGTAATAAACAAAACAGCTGAACAAAGGTGCTTAAACTGCTTCCCAATACCTAAAGTGAAAACCATTCCCTGATATCCTTCTGTATCCTCAAAGAAACCAGGTTCTGACTAGTATGCTGACATCATAAAACCAATTTAACAAAGGTATTTTGAAAGAATCAAACCTGAAGTTTCTGGTTCACATCACCAGGAACAACCAATTCTCTTCTACTACCAGAAGGAACTTCTGAAAGAAAATTGTTTAAACTGCACATTGACAGTACAACGAAAGAGCCAAAACCCATGAGCACATGAGTGTGTGGATTAGTGAAAAGCAGCCTGTAGAGCACTTAGATTTTGAAAACACTTGACATGTGATGCACTAAGGCATCCTGCCAACCAGTAATGATAATCCTAGAAGCCATAAGTAGCTATAACCACTTTGCCACTTACCCAAAATATATGTTTATAGTTAACAAATAAGTAAAACTGTAATACCACAGTAATTCTCAGGCACCTTGCAAAAGGGGTAAGCTCAAAAATAGCCTCTGTAGCAAAGTTTCATTTTTACTTTCAGCTTTTAAACCTTCTTCCTATTCTTCTAAATGCAAACTGGATTTCAAACATATTTTTAATCATTACTTTTTAAAGTTGTATTTTTGTTTCAGAGAAACTAAATTAATATCCATCCAAACCACCCCAACCATTCTACTAAGCCATACAGACAAAACCAGCAAAGGGTTATCAGAGAAAAACAAAATAAAAGCAATAGCTTTATACACAAATTTTCTTTGTATGTATTGCAATGTGTTCCTCAGACAATAATCAGAAAGATGTGCTGCTGTACCAAAAACCTGCCTTATGCCCAGTGCTCCTGAATTACATTAGAACAGTTAGCAGCTTCATCTGACCAATTTATATTCCCTCTTTTAATGGGCATAGCTGATTCAAGAGAAGATTTCATCTATCAGAAAGACATTTAAAAAATGAAGTATGTAAAAGGTAACAGTGAGTGCAGAGTTTATTAATTATTGCTATTAAAAATAAGCCTTTGTAGTAATTTTTAAATAAGCTTTGCTGAGGAGAATTTATATACCATCTTAAACAGCAGTATTTGACTAAGGAAAACACTCATCAGACTCATCATTTTACTCCAGACCCCACAAAAAAATGAAGAAAATCTACCAGTTACTAATTAATATTGCATGACAATCACTCCATCCACAACTCTACCATTTGAAATTTTCCTAATAAATTAGGCATTCTAAGAGACAGATAAAGTGAAGTAAGGCAGTAAGTGCATGGAGTGATGCTGACTGAAACCTTATTACAATGGTAACAGTACTCTAAAATGCATCCATCTTGGTCTTGTCCTTCTTTGAAAATAGTATGTTCCTTTTTGAAAAAAAAAAGTGTCTGGCAAATTGTTATTTTTGGGAGACCACAAACACAGGGAGGGGAGAGCTTTCTCTCTCACCAACATGGCAGACAGCCCTGCAGTAATGTTAACCAGTTCAATATGACCAACAGATTTTAATCTGCAGAACTAAGACTTAATTCATATTCATGTAAGCTAAAAAAAATTTTCTCAACAATTAAGTTTTCTTTTTGCATTTTTATCTCTCTATAGTTATGTAAGAGTTTTTACATATTTTGTATATACAAACTCTCAGAAAACTTAAGTCTTTTCTCTGTCTCTAAGTAATTGTTATGCAAACAGGATTAAACTTCTGTTACTCAGGCCTCCAGATTTGGCCTAAAGTTGCATGCATAGGTAAATTCATGCCTGCAACCAACCTTGTAAAAATAAAGGGAGCATGAAGGTTTACCAGAACAAATATAGGGCTGAACTGCAAATAGATATATAATATATATTTGTGTATATATATATATATATATATATATATACACATATATATACAAATATACATTGCTGAACTGCAAAAAGGCATTTTTTTCAAGAACACCAAATACATCTGATTGAACCAATCTTTTGGCCAATCCTATACTCTCAGTGATGGAAACAGACTAATACGACCAGCATCATAGAAAAAGTTTTCAAGCAGCTGCAGCCTACGTCACCTACTTTGTCCTTAATTCTGTATTAAGAACACTGTAATATATAATGGTAACAACATGCTGTAAGTTGTAATACATGGATTATACAGCATACACAACACATAATAATAACATAATTCTGCATAACACACTATTTTGTACTGTGTTTTTATTATTCCCACTTCCAAACCTGACTGGTGTGCTACCTCTAAAACAGGTTCTGTCGATTTAGCGTAAGTTAGTCAGGAATACTTGAATTTCTAATACAAAATTCTCTATTTTCTATACTCCTTCCCCCTCCCACCAATTCGATTCCACGTAATGCAATAATTTTTATATCAAGTCCCATTTTCCTTACCACATTGACCTATTGGAAAGCTCTTCATGCCCTGGAAAACAGGCAGCTCTACTACACTGTCAGCCACATATGGGTGCAAGATGATTTGGGTGTGTCAGTGATAAACAAGTATGGACAGTGATTGCATGGAACAACTGGTTGCAGCAGAGTCACAGAATTCAAAACCAGAAGAAACAGTGATGATCTAATCTGACCTCCTGCATAACACACAGGCTGTATCACCCCACCTAGCAATTACCTGCCTCTGTGACAAGTTTGATACGGTAACTCACCAACACTGGTTTTACCAGATACGTTTTGAAACATTCACCTACAATGCTAATTTGACTCATGCTGCATCAGGCAGGTCCTACACCTCCCAAAGACACTTCCCAGAAGAAAGGAGGATGTCCTTTTCTGGATCCTGAGATTACTGGCTCACTTTGCCACAGCAGTCGGATTAATTCACTCTCCAGGAGAGTCATCATCTGTCCACAGCCTCATGGAGAGCACCCACTGGGGCTCTCAAGCATGAACACCAATCCAGCAGCTCTCCAGGCGGCACAGAGTGCCCAGTCCCCTGATTCAGCTCAGGGACTTGCACCCTGCCTCAGAACAAACCCCAGGGGTAGTTCCCTTGCATGACTTCCCTGGCTTCCACAAGCCAGGTAAGAGCAAGGTGTCACAATGTGATACCACTTAAATGAAACAACCCATGCAAAACATTTATTCAATTTCTAATTAGATTTGTCGTTGTCAGGTAAATTGTTCAGATTAACTAATAGACACCTATCTTTTCAATGCAAATAATATAGTAAGTTTTATGTTGTCAGCATGTTTTTTTTAAGTAGAAAGACATTTTTTGTTTCAGAGACAAAACCAATTAGATTGACAAGATAATATTATTTTGAGTTTTCATATTTTTCTTTAAATTTGGGGTTGTACATAATTCAACTTCTGTATGATTATTTCAACCAATTTGTTTGACACCCTAAGCCCACAGACAGAAAAATATATTTTAAATTGCTTTAAACTCTTGTTTCTTTGGAACACAGGATTTTCCAATGAATTAACTGTTATATTTTATACATCTACATGATTTTTTTTTTAATTTAATATGTTTCTAATACCCATCCATGGACATTCAAATGAGAAAACTACAGAAAAATATTAACTTCTGACTAAAATCTACATATGTTCTCTGCTCAAGATTCACTTCGTTGGTATTATTCACAAGTCACAAAGTGGTCTGCCTTAGAAATCCATCTTCAAGTTACCTCTCCCTCCTGCCCTTGCAGTAATAATCAGCAGATCAAGCACTACAGAAAGTTTTTGTATGGTGTGCCTATCTTCCCTGTAATTTCACAGAGTAAAAACAGTTTGGAAGAATCTGCAGCATGACAAATTCCCTGGAATGTGCAGGCAGAACTTCTGACGAACAACCAGCATTAGAAAACCTACAGTGCTGTAACTGCACCTTTCAACACTGAACCTTCTCCTTCCACCTCCACAGGTAATAACAGCCATACTTGTTTTCTCTCTTTTCCTCCCCCTTTTTCCCTGTATGACTTGAAAGTTATCTACTGTATTAAATTATGCCTCATTTATCACAAACAAAACCACCAGCCAAGTTCTAAAAACAGAAGTATTTCTGCAAGACACAGAATGAAACCAGCAACTGCCTTTTTCTTTTTGAGTTATACATATGGTCTAGATGCTTAATACTGATACAAAATGGCAAACACAAAACCCTTAACAAAACACAAGAGCTTTTATTATGTTATTGATGTGTAGGTATGGGGTTTTTCTGCAGCTTCCAACCTGACAACCGTCACATGGAGGGACACAGTATTTCAGATCTTTGTGTTCTGGGCACATTTCTGCTTAATTCCTGTTCAACATTGAATTCAGTCCACCATAATTTTTTGAAGAATGTTTCAGCATTTACTCAACTTGTAAGTGTGTAATACTTTAAAGGTTATAAACTATAGACAACTGTTTTTTCAAGCAAATTAATCCTTTGGGGAAAACACTGTTAGCTTTTTTGTTTTTGTGCAGGAATACTGTCTTCATAATTTTAATTTCTATGTAAAAATACAGACATACAAAAGCATGTAATCCTTAAGCAAAGCCAGAATTGGTTTTATGGGCCAACAGGCAATAAGGCTTGATAGAGAAGTTTCCATCCTAATGTTCTGATCATAGGTCACTGATCTAGCTGTAAAAAGTTATCCAAATAGTCTTCTAGCTTCTCATTTTTTAAGTACTTTTAAGTTGTACTGACTTCATAAATCCATGACCTCACAGTGTTTTCCACATTTCAGATGGAGAAAAGGTTTTAAATAGATGAATGGTTGAAAAAGCAAACTTGTGTGGATGTCAGTATCTCCACCTTAACCACAAAAAGGAAGTATTTTGGTGTTCAGAAAACTTGGCATATAGCAACTCTCTCACTAAAGTTTTTATTTATCACAGGATAAATCAGGTAATGTGGATCACAGTGGATGATTGCAGGGGTTTAGCTCAGCTGTTGTGAAAATAGCCTAGTCTCATGTCCTGTAGGAATCTTTACTGAAATACAAAAACACTCCTTGTAACAAACCCTGCCGCTGCACCCGTTCTGAGCTGTAGAGGAGGGCAGGAGGCACGGCCAGCGGCTCTGACTCACATTCCCAGAAAGTCAGGCGGTGCAGCTCGGGCAGTTCTTCCCCCAGCCGACTTCTCCTATTACCTCCAGAGTACAAAGCTCTTCCTGAGCCACTGCAGCTCACAGCCATCGGCATGAGTCATTCCTGGCTCCCGGCTGCATCCTTGTGCAACAATGCAAAAGGCTGAGAAGTTCAATGGATGTCCAGCTAAGCCAGACCCCTTACAGCCAACAGCAACCTGACAAAGGCAGCAGCAGCAGCTGGACAGTCTCAGCCACAAAAGCTCACTGTCTGAGAGCATGACTGTGAGCTCAAAAGAGTATCTTTTCTAAATGCTTTTGCATTTCCCTTAAGAGATCCACATGCTCTGTGTGCAGATATATTGCTGTAATAGATATTCATACTTGTGTATAAATGTGCATAAATATGTATGCATATATATATATATCACAACAATCATGTGGTCTGCTTAGGTGTGAGATAATAAAATAATTAAGTAAATTTTGCATTTGCATTTTGCAGTATCAAATATGACTCTCATACTCCTTATTTACTGCATTTACTGAAAAGTGTGATACTGAGACCTTCTGTACCTTTTTCAGATCACTTCCCACTGTACAAATATCAGAGAAGAAATGGATTCTAGGCTAACTTTAAGCCTAAATTGAAGACAGTAATTTGTCACCCAAAACTATTATTGCAAAAAAAATTTCTCATTACAAATAGCCCCACTTTAGAGCCAATTTCTCACAGGTGTCACAAAACAATTCTGTTTTACGCTGTTGCATGAGTACAATTACTGTTACAGAGAAATCTCCCCAATGATTTTCTTCTTATGTTGTGTCAAAGCTTTTCACAGAATTATCTCAGTACTTCCATGCATGTAATACAGATTTGTCTGCACATCCATTAAACACTTAGACATACCCTAACTCCTGAAGACATTTACTTCAATAGCAGTCATATTAACCTTACTTCAGAACATTTTAATAAACAAACATTTAGAGAATCATGCTGCTCTCCTATTACTATCCTTTACCTGAACAACATTACATCCTGAGTTTGGAAAACAAATGGTTTTCTAAATCTCTCTGCCAAAATTAACCTCTATTGTTCTTTTCTTTTATTGCTATGCAGTTCTCATTTACAACATTCCCAGTAGCGTCTGGTAAAATCATTACTGATGGGAAAAGCAGCAGCTCCTCAGGTTAATATGCATTCAATATGCATCACCTTTTTTAAGTCTTTACAGAGGATGGGCATTAGTCTGCCTTGTGGGAGGTGGTGAGCAAATGCCTTTAAATTGCTTTTTTACTTTTGTTTTCCTTCTCTCTTCTTCTACTTATTAAACAATTCTGATATGTACTCACCCTAATTTATCGACTGAGGAATGGAAGAATAAGAAACAGAAAAACACGTGGCCTTGAGAAAGTACTGTTCATCAACAGCCAAAACATTAGTATGTTATCTTCATTGTTTTGCTAAAGATTTAAAAGATACCCCAGTACAAGGTGCTGTACCTCCCTCCCACCCAGGTCCAGTTCAAGAATGAAAAAACAATGCAGGTACATCATGTACTAAGACGAGAAAATACCTTCAACTCTAAAATAAAACAAGGAGGAAATGTTATGAAAGTATGTTTTAAAGATGTTTGGGGGAAAATGACTGAACAAACACAAAACCCAGTGTACTGTTCTGGGGGTAAGGCTATTAAGTGACAACCAAATCAGGTATACAAAGACATTATCACAAAATAAAACAAAGATGAATGGCAAGGACAATCCAAGGCTAGATCAAGCAAGGTAATTAGACTACAATGAGGAATTGACTGTTAAGGAAACCTTGACTGTTAAAGAAAAATAAAATCAAGGAATGACTCTTTATTTTCTCATAATACAAAAATGAAGTTGTGACACTGAAAACAATTAGATGTCAGGTTCAATACAAACAAAAAAAGACTTTCACACAATATGCCACCAGTCTTTGGGACCACCGCCCCACCACACAGGTAATGTTTGCCAGTTTACATGGATTCAAAGAACTCTTTCATTAAGGCAAGAAAAATCCTTCTAAAACTGTTAATCAGAATGGCCTATTAGGCGGGGCACAGCAATGCCTCACTGCTTTACTTTTGAACAGGGCATTTATTCTCAGCCACTATCTGAAACAGACCACGCAGTAATCTGCCTTCTCATCTGGTGTCCTGTAGGTTTTCTTACTTACAGCTTAAGAAATTACCTATTCATTTATCAATTCCAATTTTGCAACTCCTCTAAGCTCATTTTCCTTGGTGAAGAAATTCCATTTCTTAGGTCCTGCTCCTACAAGTGTCTTCCCAGACCCTCACAAAGTGTGGGACCAATTGTTTCAGTCCAAATAGGACAAAGTGCCTTGAAGGCAGAAGAGCAAAAGCTTCCAGAGGCAGGGCAGCCACTAGTAAAACAGATACTGTGCGCTAGGACAGGAGAGTGCCAGCCCTACCCCTGCTTTCTGCCCAGAGCATTCCACCACCTCACCCAGGCCAAATCCTTTAGCTTGCATGCCACTTGTTTGGCTGCTGTCTGAGCAGGCAAGAATAATTTCTGTTACCTCACTTCTCCTCAGTTTTAGTACTACTTGTTTTCACAAACGACAACAAACTCTAGGGAAATACTGGCTGGAAAGGGAAAGAATCTGAAAGAGCACAGAGTAAAGGGAAAAGGGGAGGAAAATAGAGACTAGAGCTTTATTTACAAAAATGAAGCTGAGGACTGGCAGGGCAAGTCTAACATGGTACAGCAGAAAAAGCAGGTTATGACATCAGTGATCAACTGGCAAGGAGAGCACTTTAAACATACATTGGAGAGGGAGGTTTGTGCCTGCAGAAGAAAAATGTGCATTGGTATGCCAAGAATTGTATTGTTTCTTTCCATAACCAAACCAAGGCTGCAAGAGGTAATTAATCTAAAGACGTAAAGGAAAAAATCTCCACGGGTAACTCTCCAGAGTAGCTCAGCAGCACAAACACAGATACAAAAACTATTGACAAAATGGAATGGCTTTCACTCACAGCCAATAAACCAGGCCCTCAGGACTAGTGCTCCTGCTATCAGGAACATTTTGGTTGTTGATGAGATTGCCCTGATGAGAGTGGTATTGTTAGAAATACTCCTGGAAGAAAAGATTGTTGCTGAACTGAGACCTGATTAACATGGAGGGGTAAGCCATGTAACAGCACTGAAATCAATGCTGCTTACACCCCAGTCAAAATTCAGCCCAAGGTGGGTTAATTGAAAGATAAATCTTTAGTAAACATACAAGACCTATACAAATTATGACTACCAAAAAGTATGAAAGTCTCATTTTCTTCTTATTTGTAGCTGCAGATCAGCAGAATTTTAAACATCACATGAACACTGTGTCATTAAGGGAGTTTCTACCTTGTGACAGCAGCCATGATTCACTAACACTGATTAACTGCACTTAAGTGAGACCAGAAGCAGAAGGAAGTTTACTCAATGGCCAATACAAGTGTGAATACCTTTCTTTCCACTTTATTTATTCATTTCTCTCTGCACATTCTCCTCCCAAAATAAAGCAACGGAACACATCTCAAAATGACCCAAAGATAACTTGCTACCAACTCTTACACAAAAACATTCAAAAATCTACTAAAATATCTTAAAATTCTACATTCAACCACACTGCATGCTGTATCTGGTTATAAATTGTTAACTACTCAAAAGTAAGAAATGAGAGCATTTACAGAATATGACCTTCTACTTGTTACATTTCATCTGTGCAGCCAAGTGTGTTATGAAAAATCATTTAACCACTTTTGCTACTTCCTTGTTACTCTGATTTCCATAAGGAAATCCCGCTCAAATCCAGGCAAATTTTCTTGACATCTGTGAAACTTTAAATAATGTAGCACAGTCTATCCATGCTGACTTGAGGGTAGCTTTGAAAGGAACACCTTGAGACGTTGTGATTCATAAGTGGAGTTAAATCAGTAATCGGGAAAGTTTCAATACATGCTCTGGTCTAAATTTGCTTTGTGATTATTTAAGCTGGTCAGCATGTCTTAATGCCAAAGCCATCTCTGACTACACTACACATCAGCTCTATTTGCAGCGATGTTCAGTCTCTTCTATGATGAACAGCTCTCTAATTGACACTAGGTTTTGCAAAGCCTGTTCAATTCTTAAGTTTTAAAAGTGAAACTCTTCATTCATTTTAAATGGTTTAATAAGCTCTAGTTGTCTTGGTATTTTATTTTCATTGTCAGCATGTTTCATTCTTCAGAAAACAAAAAACCACTTTTTCTTCTTCTGCCACATCAATCACACAAGAAAAGCTAATGATGCCCTGTCAAATTGACAGAATTAAAAAATTTATCCAGGCATAAAAAGCCATAGTCTTTAGTATTCTGCCACATTATCCCTCATATCAACCAGTATTGTACCTAGTTCTTCAATTAATCTGGCAAACTTGAGGTGACTACATCACTTTGAAAATTAGTCTCATATAAAGTTAGCATATCTAGAACTGCAAAAGCAATAAAGCATCCAATCACACAATTTCTAAAGACACTCAGACTCTCAGTGAGGTTAAAATACAGTAATTTTTAATGTAATTTAAAAAACACCAGAGATTATACTTGGATTATGTATCGAGCTTCTGTCATCACCTGATTTTTAAAATTTAATTGTTCACTATGTTTTCATGAAAAAAAAATCAAGTCATAGAAGAGCCAGCATTATCTACTTACTCTGGCAAAATTTTTACCATATTAAACTTGAAATGATACTTAAATATAATTGACCAAACCTAGTGTATTCCGCAAAAGGTATTTAATGTACTGGTTTTTTTGAGAATAATGTCTGGACACTGCATCTTCCAATCAAATGTGAAAACAGTACTAGGAGAATATCTGCCCTACCAAGAACAATCTCAAGTGCTCACCAAAGATCCAGAAAGTTACAAAAGCCAATTTCTCCTTCTTTGGAGCAGTTTTTTTGTTACTCTGGAAATTCCTGAAACGAGACAATTCCCTTCCCATATGAATACAATGTTCCTCATTAACAATAATCAAATTCACAGTTCATACAGTGCCTAACACTGGGACATTAACTGCTCATTTCTACAGTCATGTTTCTATTAGTGGGCAAACTACAATAAGAGGTAAGAAAGCTGTTTCAAAGATCATTAACCAAGACAGCATGCCAGAAAAACCAAGTAATGCTACACTAAGATGCCAAAATGAGGACTTAGAATAAAATAAAAAGTTTTACTGAAACTTAATCAGTGAAGAAAACGGTTCATTACAGGAGGTCACAGAACAACACATCTCCAGATCCTACACCAAACACATCCCTCTACCCAGTAACTCTTCCCTGTGCAAGAAAACAAAGTCCTGTGATGTCACAGAAAGTATCACAAAAAGGGTCAAATACGACATGGGGAAATTATAGAAGGAATACAGACCGTATGATAGAAGGCAAGAGATTTATGCAAAAAAAATCTGTATAATGGAAGACTTTTAAAAGCCTTTCCAAAGGAACTAACAGCAACAACAAAAGTCTCCTAAACGCTTTTACCCATATGTATCAGTAACTTAGATATTGCTCAGACCCTCAGGAAAACTACTCTGATCTTCCTGACACTTCTAATTTCCAGAGTTGCTTTAAACTATATTTGAGCTATACTTTCATACTCCATCTGTAATAAAGTTTTAATTTATTTCAGAGTACACCTTTATTTCTCAGAAACCTTTATAAACACTACAAACACCCTGCCAGCATGCATAAAAGAAAGCTGCTTTTTTTTTTTCAGCCTTAAGTTCCCTTAGTTCCTTTAGGAGAATTATCCTCAGATATATTTCCCATTATATATAAAAGTTTTTCAGATAATTTTTTGCATGCAAGTCTCCTGAAAATAGACTTTGAGTAATTTGTAACTAAACTATGTATTTTTCACAGCATAGTTTATTATTTAGTAACAACATGCAACATTTCTCTGGAAGCTTTAAACAGCCTGGAAGCTTTATTGAAGATTCTTTTTCATTCTTTCTACTTTTCTCAATTTCTCATTACATTTTGTGACATCCTATTTCAGACAGGGAAGGCAGACATTAAAAAAAGCTTTGATGACACACACATAAGTACATAGTACATTTGGAGTTAAAAACCAGGCTTATCTTTCAGCCCACTCCATTAAGTATAATGTAGGAACCCACACTCAATTTCTCATACATAGCAGATTACCTTACAGCTAAGAATTGATGCTTGGAAAAAAAAAATCATTAAGTGACAGAAGCCAACAGAAAAGTGTGTTTGATGCTAGAACAGAAGCTAAATGAATACAATGTAAGTATCTAC
The DNA here is from genome assembly GCF_048771995.1 of Taeniopygia guttata. NCBI lineage: Eukaryota > Metazoa > Chordata > Aves > Passeriformes > Estrildidae > Taeniopygia > Taeniopygia guttata. The sequence continues at coordinate 27,223,468 of NC_133063.1, forward strand.
ATATCTCAATATAAATATATGTTTATTCTAAGGAGCGGAAAAAGGGGTACATTCACTTTGCTCCAATTTACCATCCACAGCTGCTTGCTGAATTGTAGCACTGTGCCTGAAAATGGTGATTATTTTTAATGGAGATGGTATCATACAAAGATTATGGTATCTTTTGTTCTTTTTTTGATTCACCATTGGTTAGCATTATTAATTATCTCAATCAACCTCCATTTCAATGATGCACTCAAGGGCAGGACTGACATTGAGAGAAAAATAAACAGGCTGAAGGACTGGGCCAGCAGTAATTTCATTAAATTCAACAAGGACAAATGCAATCTCTGGCAGATAAGATGAACTAAACTCACAATAAGCCATACTAGGGACTGACTGACTTGGAAACCATTGTTGAAAAGGGGCTGGTAAAAAGAAAAAAAAGGCTGAACAGGTGCCTACAGTGCACAGTGTCAGCAATGAGAGCTAAAGGTAATCCTGAATCCAGATGGCAGATAGGTGAATACTCCCACTTACTCTGCGCTCTTTAGACCACCCTTTGGAAGCGTATGTTCAGTTTTGGGCCTCAAAGCACCAGAACAATATTCAAATCATAATTTCTGGAGTCATACAGTCATAAAATGGTTTGGCTTGGAAAAGGATTTAAAAGATCATTTAGCTTCAAATCCACTACCACGGGTATGAAACTTTGCACTAGACCTTGTTGCTTTGAGACCATCCAGCCTGGTCTTGAACACCTCCAGGGATGGGGGGTCCACAACCTCTCTGGGCAATCTATGGCAGTACCTCACCACCCTCACAGTGAAGAATTTCTTCCTAATATATAATCTAAACCTACTCTCCTTCATGTTAAGGCCACTCCCCCTTGTCCTGTCATCAAGGTACCTAAACAAGCTTCTCCAGCTAGATAAACAGGGTGCTGAGCACCTGAGGAAAGGCTGTTCAGATGCAGCTTTAGAGAACCCCATACAGCCTGACAGTAGCTATGAAGAGGCTATGAAGATACAGCCATGCTTTCTGCTGAGATGCATGGAGGACATGAGAGAACAAAAGTCAAAACAGAGGAAGTTCCAGCCAGATGTGTAGAACAACCTTTTCCCTCTGAGGACAGCCAAGCAACAGACGGGGTTGCCAAGAGATGCTCCATGAAACAGAACCTGGCAGAATTTAGTCAAGCCTCCAGCTATCACTGACTCGGTATTAAAACACCATTAAAAACGACCCTGTATCTATAAGTACTCATTTCTTCATTGTTTAAGTAAGTATTCAAGACCCTGAATGGCACTGAAGGGTTGAAAAAGAGAATTGTTTGCTGTGTCTTCTGTTTCATTTGGAAGTATGGGATAAGCAGAAGCCACTTCCAGCCTCACCTCAGTCTGTATTCACATCAGCTTCTTCTACAGAACACAATATCATCATGAATGGCTGAACTGAACATGAGAAATACTTTTGATATTTGTATTTGCATAAATGGATTTTATTAAACATCCCCCAATCATTATTTACTAGTTCCACTGTGCACTATTTGTAAAATTACTAAAAATTATTTTTGTTTATTTTTTTTTTTAACAGAAAGAGCCAGCTTCTACTCAGGAAAGCCACAACAAAAGGAGAGGAAAGAACAGAATACTTCCCAGAGATAAATGGGTTTAGATCACTGGATTACTGGAAAGGAACATAAACTGATTTTAAGGTCTATATATATGACTGCATTAAGGTTATTTTACTAAAGACTATGATCTCAAAACAGGAGATAAGAGACTGAATAAAACAATCTAGAATGAGACCTGTCATTGAGACAAAAATACTACAATAGCCATACAAATGCAGCAACATAGGAGCAGTATGTCATTTGAAAAAAAAAAACATTTCTCTTACTGACATCTCCACTTTCTTATCATGTATACTGATTTAGAATATCTAAAGAAAAGATGAATAGACAAGCGGGGAAAAAAAATAGCATGTGACACATTTGTCCTAAGGGAGAATAAAGAAAAACCCAAAACATTCTTAGACTGTTAAATTGAATGATAATCTTATTGCACTTGCTCTGCACTCTATATTTGAATTACACCCTTGAGCAACAGCAGCAAAATCACAAGAGCTGGAAAAAGAAAAGTTTCTTTCAGTATTTCCTGTTCTTCTGGTTGACTATCATCAGGGCTAATGGATAGATTGTTATCAAAAGAAATAAAAATTATTAAATCCATTATCAAGAAATGAAAAATCTTCTGAAAATCATTGCATGGAGTTATTATGAGTTAAGGCAATATAGATGTGTAAGCATGCTGAGCAGTGAGATACAAAAAACAAACAAAAAACCCACCACCACCAAAACTCCATCAATACATAGATAACATCATATTCCATTATCAATCCAGGATTTTGTACTTGAAAAATGATATAAAAATAAATAAGAAATACATTAATTTTTATTTCCTTAAACCCAGCCAGTTTCCCTGTGCAGAGCAGCAGTTGTTTGTATTGCTTTGGTCCAGAAAACTGTCCTCAGAATGACAATTTCTTAAGTTTCAGCGTTAGGCTTTTCTACCAATTTTGGTGGTGTTTTTTTAAGCAGTTATAAGCAGAATAAAGATTAGAACTACACTCTGGCTTTTGCATACATGTTTGTAATTATAATGAAAGGTCAAATACTCTATAACAGATCAGAGCTTGGACCACAGAACAAAAATAAACAAACATGCTTACTTTTGAAATATGGAATTAGCCTCTGTGAAGATAAACAAGCATAGGTTTATGAAGGGCAGGTCCTACTTGACTATCCTGATCTTCTTCTAGAACAAGGTGACCTGTTGAATGGATCAGGGAAATGCTGTGAATATAATCTACCTGGACTCTAGTAAAGCCTTTGGCACTGTCTCACATGGCATTTTCCTGGAGAAACTGGCTGGTTGTGGCTTGAACAGATGTGGAGTCTCAGTGAAAAACTGTTTGGACATCTGGACCCTGGGAGTGGTGATGAGCAGAGTTATATCCAGCTGATGGCTGGGAGTTCCCCAGGGTCCAGAGTTGGGACCAGTCCTGTTGATAATGCAGATGCCACTGAGTTGGGTAGGAGTGTTGATCTGCTGGAGGGCAGGAAGGCTCTACAGAGGGTTCAGAACAGGCTGGATCCATGGGATGAGGACAATAGTCTGAATCAGTTCAACAAGGCCAAGTGCCGGGTCCTGCCCTTGGGTCACAACAATCCCTTCAGCTCTACAGGCTGGGGGAAAAGTGTCTGGAAAAGCTGCCTGGTGGAAAAGGACCTGGAGGTGCTGGTCAACAGCAGCTGAACATGAGCCAGCTGTGCCCAGGTAGCCAAGAAGGCTTCCAAGGGCATCCTGGCCTGTGTCAGCAGCAATGGGGCAGCAGGAGCGGGGCAGTGACCTTCCCCCTGGGCTGGGCATTGCTGCGGCCATAGCTGGGAATGCGGTGTCCACTTGTGGGCTCCACAATTCAGAAGGACACTGAGGGGCCAGTGGGTGCCCAGAGGAGGGAATGGAGCTGGAGAAAACGCTGGAGCACAAGTCCATTGAGGAGCTAACTGAAGGAATGGGGAAACGAGCTCAGCCTGGAGAAAAGGAGGTCAGGAGACCCTTCTCACACTCCACAACTCCCTGACTCACTCCTCCTGAGGAAGGTGCAGCCAGGTGGAGGTCAGGCTCTACTTCCAGGGAACAAGGGACAGAAGACAGGAAATAGTCTCAATGGGAGATTTAGGTTGGAAATTAAGAAAACTTTCTTCACCAAAATGGTTGTCAAGCATTGGAACAAGTCACCCAGAGAAGCGGTAGAGTCACCATCTCTGCAGGTATTTAAAAGATGTGTATATGACATAGGGACATGGTTTAATGGTGGACTTGACACTGCTGGGTTAATGGCACCACTGGATTAATGGTTGCACTCCGTTCTTAAGGGTTTGGTTCCAGCCAAAATCACTCTGTAAAATTAATGACATGCACAAATGATCATCACATTATGGCTAAATCTGATTTTAACTGTGTTAAACACTCAAAGTCAAACATTCTTCCTCTCTTCAAAACTTGTTTTATAATATAAAACAAAGTATTCAAATGCTAAAATAGGAAAACTTGTACAATTGTATTGGTTAATTCAAGAAGTCCTAGGACTATTTGCTCCTGAAAACAATGAAAACATGTAAAAAATGGTTTTTAGCCTCCGGCCTCAACAAAATAATGAAGGATACATAATTTTGATTCTCAAAAGTAATGCCTCAGTTATCATCCACTGTTCTACCCCGTAAAACAAACAGTTCTTCAAACCAACATTAATCAGTAATGAATTAAAAATTAAGGGTTTTGCACTTTCACCAAATGGAAAGATTACAGAAATGCTGATGAAAATGCAACCTACCAGCAGGTGTATGCTTCCCAAGCAATGGAATCTTTAATACTTCCCATGGGAGGTCAGTATATAAGTCTTCTGAATTTTGGTGAAAATTCAGCTGCTATGTAGTTCTGCTGGACAAACATTTCTAGGCCTCTAACTGGTTTTGATAATTTCTTTTGTTCATCCTTAATATGCTTCAATTACATGGTTATTCCTGTATGTAGTACTTTACAACAGTAAATGAGTGGAAAACCAAGTACTATTCAGTTGCAGTAACCTTTGTCACTCATTATTTTTTTGTATTTCAGTGAGATTTCCCACTTTTCATAAATGCTTGTGTGGTCCTGTTTTTCTTCATCAGCCTATTGGTTGATCTTTACAATATCATTAATTGGTATAAACCCCTAACTCATAGGAAAAGGACAAAGATGGCCTTTTCTTCTCACAGTGAAGGTACAAAAGTTGAAATTATTTCTTCCAGCTCTTACATAGAGTTCTTTCACAAGGCAAGTGCTCTTTTTTTTTTCCTCTATTTATTTGTAGCTGTGTACATCTTTACATCTGGATGCTGTTGGAGAGGGCTTTATAGTCTTGCAGTAAGAAGATGAGAGATGGCGTTAAATCAGAAGTCTTTTTTATAAAGAGCACTTAACTTTAACGCCTGAATTACAGCTAGTTCAATTTCACACTGGGAAAATTATTCCACTGTATAGGCCAAAGAATATCTCATCTTTTGCTATATGTTCTGTATATTTGAGCTTCCTATTTTTAAAAAATAACTCCTAGTGACTGTGGCACTGCTTTTGTACATATGAATTCTTTTGCAAAAGAAGCACTCTAGGACAAACAAAAAATCTACGGTGATATAGGGAGAAGACAGAAGACACAAGGAAGTAGTAACACAATATTTGCAAGCAGACGAAACAGTGAAGAAGCCAATTACTATCCTGTTCAAAGCTTGTCTAGCCAGGAAAGCTATACAGCATGAGAGAAATGTTTTAAAGCCAATACTTACTGAGAACTTATTTGGTCTTAATTTGTATTTATCCAGAAATTCAGTTTGTTTTTCCTTTTTTAGATCACTTGAAATTTCTTCCAAAGCAGTACACCTGACAACCAGAAATGGGTATGTTTCAACTCAGAGGAGAGTCTCACCCAGGCAATTCTACCCGCATAATTACAGCTGTTTAAATACAGCAGTGTACCAGCTAACACAACTGCATAACACCACTGTGCAGACAAGCCCTCACTTTTTCTCACATGCAATATGGGACTAACTCCACTTTCTAAATCACAAAGGTGTTTAGTAATTACAGCACTCTAGATAATCAAACACACTTTTTTTTTTTTTCCCCCAGATAGCACTGCATTCTTCAGCTTCTCTCCCCCCTCCCCACCCACACCCCCGCCCCAAAATTCCTGTAGAAGCCCCAAATTATGGCAGCTTTCTGTTCAGCTAAGAGTGATGTGTCTTGTGTGGAAATATTGTTGCTCTCCCAAGTCATCTGCAAGGATCATTAAAACAAAGTGACTTGGCACTAGCTGGAACAGAAATTGCTCCTGCGGCTGCTGCTGAAACTGGAACATTCTCAGCTTCAGACACCACAGGCACACTGAAGTCAGGCTGGCACACAGTGGGTAACCAGCAACTAATTAACACACCACACACACAGGAGACTATGGAAAAACAAGACTGTTGTAGTTATTCTTTAAATGAGCAGGCCATGGCCAAAAAAGCTCTGAGGTAAATACACTTGACATAGGCTTCAAAAATACACAGTTAAAGAATTAAGTTCAGCAAAGACATACTGTATTACTTACCTCTTTGCTTGCAGTCTGAAGGATGGTATCAAATGAATCTATGTTTAAAACTATGAAGAAACTTGGGCCACAATAAGGATGTCCACCTCAGATGTGAAATGGTATAATTTTGAACCATCTATCGCTCAAATAGTTAAAATGCCCTTCATGTAGACAAGAAAAGAAAACAGATTTGGGACAACCAAGGGAAGCCTCAAAGAATTGAGAGGACTACCTTTTCTGCTAAGTGTTAGGATAGGCCGTTTTCTGAAGAAATACATCAAAACAAGGAGAGAAGATGATTTAATTTACTGGTTTTCACTATTTTATTAGACACATACATTAAAGGTGTGTTTAGCCTTTTAATTTCAAGTATTTCAGGCCACCAAATTAGCATCCTAGCTACTCATAATTTAGTAGCTATTAACTGCTAGATGGAGAAAGATAGAGCAGATACCAACTTTCCTGTTTGTTTTGATGTGGAAGTCAACACTGAAGTCTACTAGTATGTCTCTGAAATGTCGCAAGAAAACTTTGGGGGTTTTTCTAAGCTGAAAAGAAAAGATGAAGAAAGCTCACTTCAGACAGGATTACAGTCTTGCAGAGATTTGACAATACACATCCTGGAATCTACTTCTTGAAATACAATTTGGAGTTTTCAATGAGTCTAACAATCTTCCTTTCAAAAAACTCATCTGTAAAGGAATACCACCCTTATTTCAAATTACAGTAGGCAGAACTATAGCAGCTAGAGACTCCTGTCTGGAAGGACCCTCTTAGTGCTTCTTGGCATTTGAAGCACACTTGAGGTACAGGTGCTTAAAGGATATCTCATTTCTTTCACAGACTAAATACCGAAAAGTCACAACAGCAAATCAGCTCACTGATGTGAGGTTTGGGAATTCTTCAGTGAGGAGCAGGAGATGAGCCATAATCAGAGTGCGTGGGTGCATCATTTTTAACAGAAATCCTCAAGGGTAGGGCTGGAGAATTACACATAGTAAATAAGTATAACTCATGTTAGTCAACGGAACTATATAATCTGTAGATAAGGCACTATAGTTTTGTCAGCACAGGTCCTTTTGTAGGCACACTTCTAATTGGGATGCCTTTTCCCCACTTTTGCTATGCCTCTGTTTCATAAACATGAAGTATATTCTCATTCACCACTGTGCTGGACTCACAGTTAAGCTACGTACTGAAGAGATTCAACTCTACGAGAATAAATAAAATACTATACGTCTCTCCAACTCTTTTGCTGCTCCATCAGCTGCAGGCCCAAGCACAGTATTAATAATTAAACCAATTTAGACCAGGACAGTGTGTTCATCTATGCTGCAGTCTCACGTCTCTCCTACCTCCAATTACAAATTATTTTCCCTTAGAAGTGCTATAGTTCTTACTGCTGCCCTTGGTGGATATCAAATCACAGCCACAGATAAGACAAGTAACCCCATTACCTGCAGGTGCAGGTTGAGATCACATTGATCCAGTTTGTGGGGCCTTGGCTGAAGGTCAGACATACCTGGCTACATGAATCTACGCGTGAGGTAGAAGATGAAGTACTTGAAATTCAGCTCTACAAATTCTGCATAACCTTGGGCTCGGTGTCATATATAAAGGACTAAATTTCCTTTCCATATGTCCTGCTCTTCCTCTATTCCCTTTGTTTTTTAATGAACATTATCTAGTGCCTGCTTACTTATGCAACAGATTTTAAAGAAGCCCAGAAATCAGGGAGCTTTCTTGTAAGGCTCAGGTGATCACAGACAGGAGTTCATGGTGTTTTCTCATGTGTCTACTTTGCATATTCAGCGGCATATTACTAGCAGGAAAAACACAAAGAGCAACAAATAAAAAAACCCCAGAGGACACCCTGCACTTTAATGCAATGAGTAGTTTTAGTTTTCAATCAACACTACTGCTTTTAACCCATACTCCTCCCTTACTTTTTAAAATTGTCTAAAAAAACCCCAAAAATCGTATCTGGATGCTTCACATAAACATAAGCATAAAAAGTAAGTATTTTCAGAAAATACCAACTGTAAAAAATACCGTGTCCATTAAAAAAGAGGGAATTCAGAAACAGAAATTAAGCAATTTCAAGTTGTTTACAGAATCAATGGTAATGCTGTGGTGACAACTAGACGACGGCATCTCACTGGCAGCAGTGTCTAACCTCAGAGCAGCAAAAATTAGTAGAGCAGGAATAACTTCATTATTGACACCTTATAGCTAAATTTTCCCTATTTGCAAAATAGGCAATTCCTCTTGAAAATGAAAGATATTCATAGTTGTAAAAACAGATTTTATGATGAATGAACTATACAGTATTATTTTTACTTTGATAAAATAGTTCCATTCTAAGCCTTAACAAGTCATTTTAGGGCTATATATGTACTACTTTAACTACCTCCCAAGCCACACAACAGTTCCGAATATTTGTTTTAAAACTAAAAATCCAGATGGATCAGGTGACAGAACTATTGTTATAATGTGGCTCTGCTGCAGTTTTGGTTTTCTTCCTACGTTAACTCATTGACAGGGGAAAATTAAGATGTGGGCCTTGTTTGTGCTGCATTGGACAATCCCAGAGCTTAGATAGCTCAGGGCATCAACTCTTGAAGGCTACATTCTTTAGTGACCTTTTAAATTAAATTTGTATTTCAGTAAACAGGACAGCTGGAAATTGGTGTATTACTTCATAGTAAGTGGAAATGCTGAGAAGTTAATTTAATGAAGAAATATCCCAGAGAAATAATCCAAAACTATGTGACCTTATGGTACTTTTTACTGGACAGGATACCCCGAACTGTACAAGCGTAGAAATTCCTGTCAGGATACTTCCAAGGCAAATGGACATCTCATGATTTCACAATCTGCAAGATGAGCTTGTGGCAAAACACATAATGGAAAAATGGTAGCTGAAATATTTTTTTTTCACATCTGGCTTTTGGTTTGTGGTTTGGGTTGCTTGTATTTTTTTCTTTTTTGGCAAAAATGCAAGCCATGGAACAACGTTAATAGAGCAGGTTGACTGTTACTCAGAAGACATTCTCAAAGTAACATATCCATGCAATGGGCTACTAACCTTCCTGCTACCTTCGGAAAGAGAAAATATTACAGAATCGCAGAATAAGGTGAGTTGGAATAACTCTGAGAAGAGTTAAATTATTCATGCCATTCTTCCAAACCTCAGGATTCTGCAGTAGACAGAGATTAGTTCAGTGCTATAAGCACCCCGCTTCTGACTGGGGGGTGTTCTAGCCACATCAGAGCAGTCTGAAATAAGTCCACCACAGTCTAGAAGAAACTATTTTCAGAAATGCTGCATACTTGCACAGGGAATGTCTGGACTGCAAAAAGTAAGTAAATAGAAGTCACAGACTCAACATTTTCTATTGCAATTAAATGCACATAACTGAATCTATTGTTCTGTTTAAAACCAACCAAACAAACAATATCATTATTTATTAAATGTTGTTGTAATAAAGTTACATTTATTTAAAGCAGATTGTTTTATACATTTTAGAATTATTTCTCTACAATAATTTTGCATGTTCTACTATCTATGTTTTACCTAACAACATTCTTTTTCGTTTATTTTAATAGATCTGAGACATTTTTGGTGGCAAAAGTAGGTTGATGTAAGAAAATAGCTGTAAGTTAACACAAAGGCAAAAAGTCCACCCAGTTGAGACACCCAGCAGAGGAGTTTGAGAACTTTCATCTGGAATGTGGTTTGCTTGCATTAGAGTACTAAGTACATTTGGAATCATAACACTTTGTGTAAACACATAATTCTTCAGAGAAAGATATGAAGAGGGTTATGCTTTCCAGAGCACTACCTGGCCTGATGTGCAGTCTCATTCACAGACTCTTGCCAGGTACTGCAAGGGAGTGGCAATGAAGGGTGTTACAAAACAGTGAAAGCACTGAGAATAGTCAACTGCTCTTTCTTCTGCTACCAGCAAGAGGTTGGCTGGAAAAAATAAGCCAATGCCAGACATTATGATTCTGATTTGGCGAAACTGTGATGAAAAAATTCCAGGTGATACGAAATGGATTCTAAAACAAGTGACAAAAAGTTATGTGTAAAAAGTAGCCAGTTTGGGAATGCCCAAGAGTTACAAAAGCCCTGCTGGTCCCTATGGTATCACTTCATAGTAAGCACACCCAGTTTGTGTTGTTAAGGCATTTTGCATAACACTCCCTGAGGCATCTATTTCACTCTTCAGTTAAGGAAGGTTTCCTGTTCTCATGTCCCTATCCTGATGGGCATATCAATATGTATAAAAAGAGGGGTAAAAAGTTCCTAGTTATTTGCTACTTTGAAGTCTGTTTGTGACTGGTTTCCTCTAATATATTATCAAGCCATCACATCCTGCAGCAGGTGACCAGAGGTACTGTAAACCTAAAACTTCAAAGAGCAAAGGAGATTTGCATTTGGCACAGCCTAAGCTTTCACAGAATACACAATCTCTCTGACAATACTTCCAGAAAAGCTAGCACACTTTGAACAGAAAAGAAAAGGGGAGGGGAAGATGAAGGAAGAAGGGAGGGATTTTGTTGCCAAAACTGATTTATGCTGCTTTGAAGGTGGTATCAATATGTTTTTCTGCACTGTCAAGTAAAGTACAGTTGCAGCATAACTTCGCCTTCTTCATTTAGGTAGAGAAAATAAATGGAATTTCCCCACCAGGCTTACACTTCGGGAGTTTTGGTAGCACTTTTACCTTAGCCAACAGTAAAGATAAGGCATGTTTTTAGCTATCCTCATTGCAACAATCACCTTGGACATCACTATAGCTAAAATGGCAAGAAGTCACAGAATAATTGACTTACAGAACTCAGATTAGTCTACTAGTGAAATAAATGTATAAATATGACAACTTCACATTACATATTACAACCTTAAGTGCATTAAAATAAATTTATAGCATTTTGTCTCACCAAGATTTTAAAACCCTCAGAGAATGAAGTATTTTATTTGTGGGTCAACATAACAGTCTGTGGAACAGCTTGTGGAACCTCAAAGTCACCAAATGTGACCAACAAAAAACTGTATGGGAGGACCCCTCTGATTTTGGAGGAAGTTTAGCTGCTGTATCTCTGTCAAGACTAAATCATTGCCATACCACTGACTGGGAAAATCATTGTTAAAACAGCTGAGCAAACAGGCACTTAGAAGAGGAAAGAAATCGGCACTTCTCCAGTCACAAGCTGATTGCAAGCAATACCAATACAATACACTTTTACTAGAAATTCTCAAGATCAAAACAAAAATTAAACACTGGACAGTACTGCTTAATGTCTTGCATAAAGTATTTACAAATATACTTAGAGATACAGAAACCCATGTAAATATAAAAAAATCTGTTTCTTGGAAAAATCCAAAGATTGTATAATTTTAAAAAAAGGGAAACAGTAAGCTGAACACAGGTATTGGAGGATACATACTCTTCTGGGAAGAAGGGCAGAAAGCAGAGGAGAGCAGAATTAGGTTGACCACAGTGCACTGAAAGGGAGGACAGTAATGCTGGTGAAGAGGGATTTACAATGAAAGGAGCTGGACCTTAGAGAGAGTGAAAGCAGAGGCACCTGCTGGAACACCAGCTGCCCACAGAGGTGGTGCAGACAGCTGCCAAACAGCAGCCTCTCAAACAGCTGCAGCAAGACAGGCAGGAGCTGTCCTCTCAAGATCCTTCATACAGTACATATGAAACTGAAGTTTCTGCTAACTAGTGAGTGAAGTAGGCTATAATAAAAGAATTTACAGTCAGAACGCTGAGAAGGTTCAGAAATTCCTTATATTTTACAATAGTAATAATAACAAGGTGACAACACCAGATCTATCAAGATTAATTACTGCTTGGGAAAAAATGCTTAATTAACTCAATGTATTTTACATTTTGCAGATTTTAGAAATTTTTTTTACACAAATTAATTTTCTTACTGACTGCTGGAAAGAAAAACACCTTGAAGAAAGCAAAAAGCAGAATGGCGATGAAATCACACTGCTGGCAAAGGAATTGACTCTTAGACTCTTTAGACAGACTCCTCTCAAATAATAATAGAAAAGAAATGAAAAGGATTATATTTCAGGGTGACAGAATCTCTTTAAATTAAGCATTTATTAATGCACTTAGTCAAAGTCCACAACATAAAGCTCTGGCAATTAAAAAAAGTTTCTTTCAAATATGCACCATAAACCCAAACTCCCTTGATGATTAACTGTATTGCATAATAATGGCTCTTAAGAGATACAGTCAATAAGACCAAAAAGACATGGTTTGTGCAAGTTATGATTCCTCATGACTTGCACGTACCTCTGACCCCTTGAAAGCCATTCTGATTATACCAGGGTAGTTTTTATGAAATGAGCATGACATGCTTGTTTTATTTCATCCACAGTTCTCATCTCCATCAAGACCAATCACTGTCTGTTAAGGAATAATTTATTCTTATGTCAAGCCCTTTTGTTATTCTTTGCAGATGAGTCATCAGAAAGAGTAGCTCTCTTAAATCTTGCTTTATTAAGATAGTGAACTTGCTGTAGTCAGAAAGCATGATGTAACCATGAGGCACAGATAAAACCTGGACAAAATTCAATGCAAAATAAATTCTTAATTGATTTGAGATTAAACAGACATTAATATAACAGACTTTTTGAGAGAACCAAGTGCCAAGGAGAGATGTTAGATCATGAACCCTGGAGTTAAAGAAGAACCTCATCCCAAGAACCTCAGCTGAAGCTATGAAAGTACACTATTATCAAACAATGTATTTTAAATCAGAGAGAAACATGGAAACATGGGATTTATGAAAGAGATAATTCTTTAAATGGAAAAATCTAAATCTGCTAAAATCTCTGGTAAGACTGAAAACTCACCTGCTTTAAAGACGTGACACATAAATGGATACATTCATAGGTGTATTAATTTCCATATTCTGTGTTGTTAGCTACATATCATAGCAAAGGTAAGCCCTAATTACTGCCATTCTTCTTGCTCTTTTGGTACCTATGGTCTGTTCAGGAGACACCAGACAGAACAATATTTTGGACACTGGGCAGCCTAGATATTCAGTAACAGCTAGATCAGTTCCGTGGATCATAGAAGAAAAGGTTTTTAAAAGCTGCACAAGTAACATTTTTAGATTAGTATTTCTATCACAATAAAATGGCATCTTCATTTAATAGGTCAAGTGGTCAATCTTCAGTTACGACCAAGAACTAATCAGGGTGATTAGAAAGCAAAGAGAGGCCTCTCACCATGTCTCTTTTCATGGTGGCTCTAAGACTCTCAGATACAGTCTCTAGCACGCTTAGGCTAAGATCAGCTTTTTGATATAAAGAAACAGACCTTGAGATTGTCAGGTTTTACATTATATATATAATTCAAGTAATCCTTTGGGAGAACAACATCCTTTTCTCTGGAACATAGCCAGAGAAAGCAGGGCTTTCAGAAATAGGAAAACATGAAGAAAAACATGGAGGGAAAAGTATTTAATGTCACACTGTTAGCAAAGAAAAATATATTGGCACAACAGCATCAGAAAAACTGCATATCGTTGGACAAAACATCTCTATTTCTCACATATTCAAAATTGGAGCCAGGAGGAAAGGGAGGAAGGAGAAATATTTTAGAGACTCTGATAAAGCTCTAAAATGGAACATCCCAAGAGCCAAAAATTATAGTATAGCAGTCCTTTTAGACTTCAACTGGGAGAGGACAAAGCTAGAATATTACTGACTAACAGTTTATAAGAAACTAATGGACAAGATTTTAGAGAGTCCAACCAAGTATGCAAAGAAGGAAAAAATTAAATCTAGATCCTTACAGAGCAGAATCGGTCACCCTCATTTCCTAAAACATGATTCTGCAAATAATTTAACTTAAGAAAAAAAAGTTTCAAACAATTTCTGTTTCTTTCCATCAGCAAATAATTTGCCTTTGGATTATCTTCTTCTAACTTAAATGAAAAACAGCTGTCTTTTTCCCAATATCGCTGATGTTTTAAAGGAGTGCGTAATATATAGTAGATACACAGCATTTTGTGTTTTCAGAACACTGAAATCATTCACTGTTCCTCAGAACAACTCTGTAAATAAATAGACACAAATAAGAGTAATATCTTTACTCTTCTTAAATTAAACATGGGAAGGGAGGGATCACCACATTTCCTCTTACCGTGGGACAAACACACTACATGCTACTTACTACTTTTCCTTTTAAAACAATTAGCCATTTGGAATCTCCGCTGTCTCTAATGGTTTTCTGCCTCACCTCAACTGGAATTCATGCCAAGAATCTTACATGCAAAAAAAGGTCTGAGTAATCCAGCTGTGATTCTCAAAAGCTGCATGCCACAAACAACAACTGGCTATATTGCAGCTTTAGAAGGCTCCAGGATACTAAATTCCCGTGTGTTTTTGCTCATGTTCTGCAGCTACCCCAGCAGAAAGTTCTGTAATAGATCATCTACACTGCCATTTGTGACCCAATAGGAAAGCACTTTTACTTGTGTTCAGTGCAGCATACTTATTTTACTTTTCATAAAGGAATTTAATTATTTTTTTTATCCTGTGTATGGAATCCACCAATCACCGTTCAGTTCCCGAGCTTTAATGAGGTGGAAAATCAAACTGCTTTCAATTTATTTCTCTTTTCCCCCATTACAAACATGTATTTTCTGGAACAGTTAAAAATACCTTTTACTATGAGTCCAAACACATACAAAAAATTTTCAACAGAATCACAAGATGCCAGTTCTCATTCAGCCCCAAAACACTTGGAAAATGCTATTCTTAAATCTGCACTGAACTTTTTAATAAAAGTAGAAATCACTTTCATACTGGTTGCTTCAGCTTTCATATAAAAACTCACAAAGAACATGGGTAGGGCCTATGTCAGTAAACATCGATTATTTGCAAGATTAGTTAAATCCTCGAATGCTAGTTTGTCCAACTAACACAAAATTATGTGAGCTTCATTAGTCTACTGCTTAGATGATCAATATTTTTTGGCAACAACAATTTATCAAGCAACAATATCAATGAGTTACTTTTTCATGTCACCCAGTCTTAGATAGAAATATTTTACGAAAACTAAACAGAACTCTCTCAGCACTGCTGTAAAACTGCAACTTTCAGGTAGTTAAGGACTGCACTTTTTTTTAACCACTTTGACAAAAAAAACCAGAGTCACTAAAAAAAAAAAGTGACCAAAAAATGGTATTATTTTTGTGTCCACAGATTTTTGAATGAGTATATTTCAGTTATAATTTGGAAATAGTGTCAGGCTTGCAAAAAAATATTTCTTGGAACATCACCTAGCAAAGAACTCTTTGTACTCTCTGTCCTTTGCAGTATCTTTTTGCTTCAGTGTTCATTTTAGTTCAGCACAATGGGAAGCAATGTTTTTGTGCGGCTTAAAAAGGTAAAGATTTAAATTTATATAGAAAAATTATTATAATGCAACAAGTTCATAATTACAGTGTACTTTGTATATAACTATGAATTGCATACCACTTATTAGGATGTTGCCAGGTTTTTATCTTAATGCATATAAAATTTTACGCAGGAAATACAGCAGCAATGACAGCAATACACTGGTTAGTATCATGAGACATTGTAGCAATGCTGAAATGCCCATGCCTTCCCTCTGGTCACAAAGGTCTCAGTCTATCTAGATCAATTGTTTTTCATAATTTCTGTTAAAATGCCACAGACAGGTTAGTAAACCACCAGGTGGAACAGAACTAAGTTAAACTTCAAAGCCATTTATTCTCTTTCAGGGAAAGAAGAGCATTAAAGCATTCAGTAATGTTTTCTTCTCTGCTTAAAGATTTTGTTTTCCCTTTTAAGCTTTGGCTGAAGTCTGCCATAAGACTCTGGCTTTGGGCAAGAAGAATAAGAAGAAACAGTAGTGGCACTGTGGAACTTCTAAGCATATGGCATTTGCAAATTACTATTACTATAGTTCAGAACAGCCAGAACTAACTACATTCAGACAGCTTACAAATGCTATCACAGAAAAAAAGTTACTGAAGAGGAGGATATTTCAGTAGATTGCATGAGGGATCTCAGGGAAAGGTAAAGGTACCCTCATACCCTATTACTGCTTATGGCCCGTAGTCATCAAACCTAAACTCTGAGGAGACAGCTATTAGCAAAATAGTATTGTGACACACAGGAATTTCAGTAAAACTCAGCCTGGCCATCATAACTTTTGTGTTCTCCAGGAAAACCCCTCTTACAATGTCAGTTTGTCAAGGAAGCTTGACTTTTTACAAAGTATTTGACAACAAAAAAGTACAACTTCTGAGGCAGAAAACTCAAACCATAAATTCTCACTTTCATCATTAGGCTTTTAAATACTGTGTAATCTTCAGGAACTCTCTATCTATGGGTACAAAATAGGAGTGGGTTTTTGTGAAAATGGTTTGGCTGGACCAACACCACCTGGGATCAGCCTCCCTGAGCCCATGCCAGCCTTCAGTGCCGTTGCCCATTGTGTTCCATTACTGTACTGGTTTAATTGCAACAGTTTATTTGCTGCAACATCATGCTAATTAATCACAGGACAGAAGCTTGCCTTTGTGCCAAGAGAACCAAGCCCTTTCTCCAAGCACCTGCAGCCTCACACAGTCAGTCCTGCCAGAGCGGGGATTCCTTCTTCTCTGACTGAAGAGTATCAGTGAGAACTCTGGAGGACCTGGCATAGTCTTGGAGTGCAACATAAGTAAAAGGACAGAGACAGGGAGGAGGTAGACTGACACATGCGAAAGGCAAAGGGATCAAGGGCAGCAATAATAAATAAGCAACTGCAAGAGAGCTGAAAGAAAAGACTAATGAAAGCTGAGAACACACAGTGCATTTAGTGAAGCTCTAAGGAGGACAGAAGAGAATGAACTGCAGGCACTGAAAACAAAAAAGCAGAAAAGCCTTCTCAGAGGCAAACTATAAAACCCAATTAACATCTGCTGATTGAGCTTCCAGGCTCTAAATACAACTACTATGAGCAGGAGAAAAAGGATGTTAATAATTTATCTAAAAATACATAAATTGGAAGACCTCATGGTCTAGAAATCCTCTGTGTCATGGCCACCTTTTTCAAAAATCAATTTTCTCAAAGTTACTAGATCACATTGTCTCTTCAAGCAATGCCATAAAATCCACATTAAAGCTAGAACGCTGTCATTATTTTAAAAAGTAAGTCTGTACCAATTCAGCCTATCAGTAAAATCCTCTAAAAATCTTTGTTTTGCTAAAAAATTGTTTAAAGTATATTTTAATAACCATGCTCCAGCTAGATACATTCCTCTTTGCAAGGCCAAGCCAAGCAACTGCAATTGAAATAAGATTTTGATTAATAAGATTTTGTTTTTTGATTAGTAAGATTTAAGTTTGATTAATAAGACTTTTGATAAATCATGGTAACATAGTGAAATTAATAAATGGAAATCTAATTTCTTATACACTACAATGACAGAATTACATCAATAATGGTGTGCAGCTTATTTCAGCTCCTTAAATGAAATGCACTATAAGGGACAAAGCATCACTGTCATGGCAATGGTACTGCATATTACTGGATTTCAAATCTAACACAAAGCTTACTCTATCAGTTGTTCTATTTATATATTCTGTACAAAATACAGGGTTTTATACTTGGTTTAAATAAATAATAATCACTAAATCTTGGCAGCATAGTTCTTTAACTATTCCAGGATAAGTCAGATAGATGACGTAAGGCTACCAACTGTTCACAGTTCCCATTCAGACAAATAAATAGCATAGCTTTAGATACAGCCCAGTTTGATGGGGAAAACAAATCTAGAAAATACCAAAAAACTGAACTATAACTCAACTGCGAATTACTTCACTGACTTCAAAAGACCACATAAATCCATAATTTTCATTTCTCAGTAAAATCTCTGCTGTTAGATTTAAAAATGAATGCTGACTCAGTTGTCAGAATGATGCCCCGAAACCCTTTGAAGTCATCAATCAGCAAGGGCAAAGGTTCACAAGAGACTCACATAACTTCTTAAGTTTGATGTGTATTTCCTCTTGACATCTTTCTATTGCTCCCTCCCCCTTTCCCCTTGGACGCTGATTCCTGTCCTCAGCTTTTCCTCCACTGCAGAGTGCTTCTCCATCCTGACTGTGCCAAGTACCAGTGTTCACACAATTACAGAACAATGGTGTTAAGAAAATGTCCTCTCACAGGGAAGGGAATAACTAGTTTTTAACTTTGTTTTGATGCACTGGGAACTGTGTTTATACATTGTGAATGAGCCAGACTGTGTGTGGATTTTAATCACTGTAGAATTTCCTGCTTCTCAGAAATGGTGTCCAATAGTGCCTGACAGCAACACACAGATATAGCAGATAAATCTGCCATCCTCAGGGGTCTGGTGTAATGCGGTACTAAACATCCAGGACATCCATATCCCCATCAGGAATTATTCACATTCTTTTTAGACTGAATTTACTATAAATGTATCTTTCAAATCTAAGTTTAACTTCAAAGCTGATTTAAGTGAACAAACTGAGCTAGATTCTGGATTAACAGAAAACTCATTATCACTAGAAACTCCCACATTACTGTATTTAAAAAACAAAATCTAAATTTAAACTTCCCTACTGTGATTTATTTCTGTAGTACTGCTTTTTCAGATTCTTATGAAGGCAGCATTCTACAAGACAGAACATACATAATGTCAACATCTGGTAAGAACTAAAACTGCAAAATTCTTCCTTTCTTCTCTTGGAAGGAAAACGTCTTCCATGAAAAGCCACTGTAATTTGCTCTAAAAATTAGCAACAAAGGCACAAAGACAAACAGTGGAAAGGTCTTCCCTTTCTATTTTTCCCTTTTTTTATCGCTGTAGGTCATCCTTTGTAGCACTTTGCCTTTTTTCTTTTAAATCAGAACAATGAAAATATCTACTAAATTCTAATCATGCCACTCAACAGAATGAAATTAAATGTTTAAATAAACTGACAATTTCTGAAGCTTACTAATTCCTTTAAAGGAATTATTCATGCTAGGATACTATCCTCTCTTGCCACTTCTAAGACAGAAAAGTTTCTGACAGAATTAATTCAATAAATATTCTGCAAATGAATATTGTGTTTATTCACAGAAAGTTCCTTCGGTATTTCTAGAAGTTTTTTTTCTTTTCAATTCCAATACATACTGTGCTTCTATCATTTTCAAAGGCACAACAGTTCATGAAATAGTATTACAGAAATATTATTTGACCACTTTCATAACTGCAAGATAATGGAGTTTATGATCCAGAGAGGAGAGAGGTGGTTAAAAATCAAGATCACAGCTGTAGATTTCACTCAGACCTCTCCTTGGAAAAGTCCTGTGGGATAAGGTTCTGAAGGGAAAGAGGCTTGTGGAAGCTGGTGGCCATCAAACTGAATGCGAGCCGGCAATATGGTCTTGCTGCAAAGAAGATGGATGGATTCTGGGCTGGACAGCAGATCGAGAGGTGTGAGTGAGCCTTCTGCTGTTCTCAGCTCTAGTGAGGCACAGGTGGACTGCAGGGTGCAGTTCTGGGCTCCCCAGCACAAAACATGGACATAGTGTCAGCAAAGGGATACCAAGATGATGGATGGACTTTAGCATCTCTCCTATGGGAAAAGCCTGAGAAAGCTGGGACTGTTCATCCCAGAGAAGAAAAGGCGCAGGGGATCTCACCAATGTACACAAGCTCCTGCAGGGAGGCTGCAACAAGGAGGATGGATCCAGGCTCTTTCCAGGGGTACTGTGACAGCACCAGAGGTGATGGGCACACACTGAAACACTGGAGGTTCCCTCTGAACTTCAGGAAACTCCTTTTCCCTGTGAGGATGACCGAGCACTGGTTACTCAGGGGGGATAGTAGAGTCTTCATCCTTGGAGATATCAGAAAGTTTTTCACAGTCTTGGGCACTTGGCTCTAGTTGACCCCACCTGAGTAGGGGCTTATACCAGGTGATCACCAGAGGTCCCTCAACCATTCTGTGATTCTATAATGGGAAATGACATCTCATTACTGAAGAATATGATTATGTAACATTCTGAATGAGATATGACACTTGCCTATAACACTGGCATCAATCATTGTATTTAAAAGTGCTTAAATATGCTATAAAAAGAGATTCAGCCTAACACACAATACAGAAATATAGGAAATTAAAAGAAACCCTCACAGGAAAGGAGAAAATCTACCTTTATGAAAAGCAATTAGCACATTTATTTCCATTCCAGAAGGGGTAGGTATTGAAATTCAACCGCATGGAGTTTCACAAAGAAAGGTAATTATGGGTATTCAGAGGTATTCAACCCTGCAGAATGTGAGACAGAATCTGTAAGTTTTAAAAAGCATGGGAAAAAAGTTCTGCATTTTGCAAATCTCTCTCACCAAGTAACTAAATTAATACAGATCTCCATGCAATTATGCCTTGACAGCTATGAACCAATACATTTTTTCATACTTTTTATACTTCCCTGTGTACAGGGAAGATATCCATTAGTGGAAGAGGAGAAATAAAGATATTATGTCCATTCTTTAATCCAGCATCTCATAGGACAGAAAAGTATAATTGGAAATACTGTTAACAGTTTTTGTTCTTTGCATACAGCAGGCACCTATTTGCTTCAGGCAGACAAAAATTTTTATCTCAAAGATTTACTTATGTCTTTCACTGAAATTAACTGCATTTTTAGTTGGCATAGGCCAGACCTTCCACCAGAGGAGTTATACCCTGGCAGATCACTGACCTGTGCTATACCAAGCATCAAGAATCATCTCTTCCTTACAGGTGTGAGATCACAACACACAAAAAGACAGAACTAGCTGAAGAACAGGTCAACCACCATGAGTCTTTTTAAATAAAAAAATTAAAGTACACTGGGAAATCAGTTTAAATTAAAAAAAAAAAAAAGAAACACCTAAGTCAGTAAATTAGACGAAAGCAGCATCAGTAGCTTGGAAAAAATTATGCTGTACAACACTGTGCAAAAAAAAAAAAAAAAAAAAAAGGAAAAATAGATTAAGAGATGGGAAAAGGAACTTATTAAGATAGAACATGTTATATGTAATGTAAAAAGGAGGGGGGGGGAAGTCAAACATGCAACATGTATAACAGCAAAGGACAGTCCTCAGTACAGCATTCTAAAGGTCTTTTTTCCAAATGACAAATACCCACTTTGGTTTCTCTACATGGCTACAAAACCCATCTTGAGCACATGAATCCAGGCAAAGGAAGGAAGATTCAACTGATGTGCCTCTTAAGGAGTGGCAGTCCCAAGTATAGTTAACAGCCAGCTAGATTTTACTACCTCCTACACCTGGCACCAGCTTAATGGTAAACAAACTGTGCAATTGAGATAGGATGCAAAGTTCAAACGATTATCAAACTAGAGGTACTCAGTTTGATAGGAACGATAGGAAGGA
This sequence comes from Taeniopygia guttata, assembly GCF_048771995.1. NCBI lineage: Eukaryota > Metazoa > Chordata > Aves > Passeriformes > Estrildidae > Taeniopygia > Taeniopygia guttata. The sequence goes on from NC_133063.1 coordinate 27,245,086, forward strand.
AGGATAGGAAACAAACCAGCACAGTTTGTTATCACAACCTCTTGTAGATGAAGGTCAGATAACGTGTCTTTGCACGCAAATGATACTTTTGTGTTTACAGTCTGCAAAGGGAAGACTTTTCAAGATAGGCACCTATGCTGCTTTGTGGGAACACCAGCTTCAGCCAAATCTCTGTTCAATCAGTTCAGCCAAATCAGTTCAGCAGGACACTGAGTTGTCACTGGAATAGTTTTGGATTTTCCACATAGTATAGTGACAATCTTGTATTTCTCTGTCACCACAACCATTAATCACAGTTCTGTTTTAAAAAGTTGTTCTGGCAGATTAGAAGCCAGACGTGCTGTTGTGAACCTAATACTGAAATAGCCTCACATTTTAAAATGCATAAATGGCCTGTTTTTAAAACAGTACCTTATTTCGATTATCAGTAGATGGCCATAATCCTGCTGTAAATTTCTATTTTGGAATGCACTACATTTTAGTGATATCCCAATAATCTGCAATAAAATCCAGCAACCACCTTCTGAAGCATTTCAAAAATCCTGCAAAGGTTACTGAGGGTAATTTGTAATAATATTACTTGCATGCAAAGTTTTATAAACAACGATAAGGGGTACATCTAAGCATACTGAAAATATACTTCTTTTCATTTGGGAGGGCTGAAAAGATTTCTGTAAATATTGTGATTTTAATGGCAAATTTTCATATACAATCACAACAGAGTGAGTGTAAGCCAGTTTCCAGAGTCTTAATGAATATTTCTATTCATTAGAGACAGTTAAAATCTACAGAAAATACACATCATTCATACAGACAGTTAATTTAAATGGGAAATCCTGACATGGGACTGCCTAAAGTAGTTTGCCGCCAGTGTCAAGAAGCCTTTTTTACCAGCATCAGATCCTCACACAAAACCTTCATCCCTCAGAATCTCTGAACTCTTGAGACCATCACAGACTATATTAATTGGCAAATTATTACTACATGCAACAGAAGAGTACAATTAAACCTTTCCAAGCTACCTGACAAGCAGAAATTCTCATCACAAGTAAAACCTGCAGCTAGAAGTACTATGCAATGTCACAAAGACAGTAAAACCTAAACATAAGGAAAATACCAAGAAGCAACATGAACACATTTCATTTCCAATTGTACATAAACTACTCAGAGCCCCAGAAGAGGCATGTAATGACACCTGACTGTAGGTGACCAAACCAATGACACAGCCTCTCTTCATGCTCTCTCTTCCCACATACACAGCACAGAAACTTCTGCCTTTGCAAACCTTAACCTTGCAATCTATGGACTCTTCTTTTATGCATCCTTTTACAAACTACAAATCCAGAGACTGCAGAGGAATACATAAAAATACCTTCTGAAAGAAGAATCTGGTAATTGTTCCCACACAGAACCATGTTCTGGTATGTCTAAGTCTGATCAAAGGCAATAGCACTTTTTACTTTTCCAAGCTGGAAGAGGAGGAGGAAAAAGATTACAATCCTTATCTCCAAAAATCTTCCAGGAATAAACTCTGGCATTTTTATCCGGGAATAAAAACATCAAATCTGTAAACACAACTCAACAATCCAATGCATTGTTAATGGTACTTTCATAGCATGTATTTGTACTAACAGATTTTATAGCATGTAAGGCATTTTTCAAACATGGTTTTTTCAGGAGCAAGGGATATTAAAGCATCAGGCAGATAAGTTACATAATCTTTGTCTTTTTTTTTTTTTTTCATTAGGAGGCTGCAGAAGAGCATTATCAGTCCTGACAGTGTCTGGGCATTTTAACTAATCTTTTTATAGTGCTTCAATTTAATAACAGCCAAGCCTGGAACACACTCTGTGCCTGATAAGCAGCTCAAACAAATACAGGAAAAAACATTTTCTTTGAAGTCAGTGTTTTTTAACACTGGAAATACCATGTACACGGTAAATTACATATATTGATCATGCTGGAGCACCTTCAGCTTGACTATGGACCCAGTCTAAAGGTTGCATTCAGACTGAGAGTCACTGTCCAGGAGCATGCCCATTAAAGTTTACCACTGAAGCATTTTCTTGAAATTATTATAGACACATGAGTGTAACAGAGACACACTGGAAGTCTTTAAAATCTGTGATTTTATTTCACATCTGATGTCTCCACACTCCTCATGACAACAGCATGGGAAAATGTCAGATTTGTGAGGTTGATTAGTTCTTCACAAAGCTCATGTGAAAGGAAAGAGGAGAGAGTTCACCAAAGATTTGCAAACTTTACCTCAGCATCTCTGAAGCACTAAAGCTGGGAACACCCTTGTAAGGCTGCAGGTGTTGCTACCTCCAGATGGAAGTTTTACCCAGCTCTCCACTAGAAACCATTTAAGAAAGTTTCTCCTTAAGGTACTTTGATATAAGCATACCGGGTTGTGATGCTTGCTTTTCTAAGAGTCTAGCAGTTCACACTGTTCACCTCTTTGGTTTGACAGTTATGAAAAAAATCAGTTAACGCAACTTTGTCAAGGTTAAAACAACTTTAAAATGTGCCATATTTGCTGTTTGATAACCACATTCCACTCTATAGTAAGGGTGCAATATTTTAAAGGATTAATAATTTATCACATTTCCCAAAACATCCTCTGACTGGGAAAAACACACTGCCTCTGTTAGCAAGGCACAGTACACCCTTCTGTGTTACAACCTGCACAGCTTTGGCACTGACAGCTAAGGTTATAGCCTGTAGCAGAGATGGAATTGCAGTAGAATATGGTGTTTACCTGCCCATGAGAGGTATTGGAAATACCCTGGCACATTTATTGCATGACCAGAGACCATTCAGGAAGCTGATGAAGTACTGGGGTGATATTTGCTCACTGATTTTCTTGGAAGACTACCAAGGTCAGGAAGATAAAACAAGTGTTTGGGATTTAATCCTACCTTGGAAGACATAAAAAAACCTCTTCCCAATTTCATCAGTGCTCTTTCCCCACACCTAGGTACAGTGACAGCACAAGCTGGCACTTGTTCTAAAGGAACAGAGGCACATATGAGAAAGTACCTGAGGGTGGGGATGGTCCCTTCTGAACTCTGCCAGGAGGCTTTGAGTGATGTCCTGCTTCTGCTGGTTACCCACCTCATCCCACAGCTCCTTCACACTCACTGGTCTTGTGCACACAACTCCAAACCATGCTACCCCTCTCTTATTTCTGCAATTCTCCAACAATTTTGTTCATCAGAGTCTACTTTTTAAGTAGAGCAGCAGTGGAACACAAATCTAAGAAGGAAGTGCAATATTGTCCTACTGTAAAATTACTAAAAAGACAGAATTTAAGCCTTTCAGACTTGGTCCTTTCTTCACATGTAAGATTTTTGTGAAATCCTTTGCACAAACTCATTTTTCTTCTTCCTACAAACACCAGCTTTCAAGCCTTTCCTTCCTTTCCCTCCCTTAAATTTTAAACATCTTGTCGAAACAAACAAAAAAGTTAGTAATCTTTCCAAGACAAACAGCCCATCTGTTTATTCCACTCAATGTTGAAGGATTAAAGAATATGAAACTGTAACTAATGCTGTCACATACAACAGCAGTATCCTAAACACTTGACCTCCAAACATCAAGAAGCAGGAGGTATAAAGTGTGCACCTAAAGCAGCATGCTATCTCCTAATTTTGCCATGCAGAAAATAATAAACTTTTCAGATGTTATACACGACCAACTCATGCAGCAAGTGCTAAAAATCCACAATAAATAGTAACATAATACAAATCAGCTGCAATGCTGAACATATCGCTTTACTATAATATCAGCCCTTACATCATTACAAAATCTCTTTGGCACAGTCTTATTACCAGCAAATCCACAAGGCTCACTTAATGAAAATTATAGCAAAGAACACAGCTTGGCTTTTAATTCAAGGATAAAATTTATCTCTTAAGTATACAGTTGAGAAAAAGATCATTAAGCTCGGCATTTAACATTTCCTTCACATTCCTGCACTACTAATTTTAACTGTCCCAGCATTAGGCACAGGAATAACTGCTGGCCACATTCAGTCCAACAGGTGTATCAAGTCAGATAACAGCCCTCTCTATTTCAGTACATCATCTCCACAATGAATGGCCAGGGAACCAGGTAAAATCAGTGTATGTCAGGAGTACCTCCTCAGAATGCTGGGGTTTAAAACCAGGTAGTTTAAAACCAGCCATTGAATATGGAAGAAAATAAAGATTAGGCAATCTATCTCCTTCTAGACGAACACCTCTTTCTGCAGAATAGACAATATAATAGGTGCAAAGCATTTAAATTCTGATACAAAGTTTCATTTCTAATGATGTGTAAAACAGTTTGCAATTATGGACACCCCACTGTTAACCTGTACATGTTTTCAGTAAAATTCATTATGTTGGCTGTAAAAATATGCCTTGTGTTTACAACAAAGGCTTTCAGAATTATATGAGTAAGAAGTTGAAGGGATCCAATGAGAGCTTTCATAATCTGGGTATTAAGTTATACATAAAAATCACATTCTTCCTTGATTCAAGCTTTAAAGGCAATCTCTGCAAACTGTGGTAAAGGCCCATTTTAGAAAAGTAGAACAGAGCTTTTTTGGCTACTGTTGCCTATTTACAAAGGTACCACAGGCAGCTGTAGATGCTCACAGACTACATAACAGTGTTGCCTCTCTTACTATATCTTATATATATATCAAAGAAACCCCCCAGCCAAACAAACCACCAAGCCTAACCTTGCTATGTAAGAACAAGGTTTCCTCTAACTCTCTAGGCAGGTACACCATGACAAATCCACCATGCAAACAGTAAACTGGATAATCTTTCTTTCTTTGGACTTGAAACTTGAAGGCAAAGAAGAGCAGAAATGGGGTAACATGAACTGACACGTTTCAGTAAGAAAACAGCTTGAACTCTGGAGCTGGGGAACCACAGAGTTTAAGTTTTGTGGAGGTCTGAATAACCTACAACAGAAATCAGATTTTTTTGGTCTGCTTTCTGCATGACCTTTGAATGGGGGCAGGCGACTAAATAAAGACTATCAAGATTCCTGTTTACCTGGAGAAGAGTTTAGGAATAGCAAACATCAACTATACACAAGTTTGTACAATCACACAAGAAACACATCCTGTAATTCTTGCGAAAGAGATGAAAATCTCAGGTAAAAAGTTCTAATACAGATGGAACGAATTGCAATACATTTATTTTCTCTTTTGTCTAATGCATCCAGTTAAGAATGCCTTTATTATGTCTTCAGGGCTTTGTAGCTTTCCTGTTTATTTTAATAACAGTAGTTCCATGCCTAGAGCTCCACATACTGAGATAAAGAGATTAAGGCACCTACACGAAAACCCACTGTGTGTCATGTGAATCATAGTACTTCTTGGTCTGTTATCATATTTGCCATTCAGATATGTACAGCAGTAGCAGCCCACTGTAATATCAGCATATGAGCGGTAGAGATAGAGGTGCAGGTGGACACTAACTAAGACATCAGCCATTTATTCAAATTCCTGTTGTAGCCATTTCTCCATAATTTAAATGAACATAAGGCTACTGTCCTTCATTGATCAAAACAAACAGGGTGTATAGAAGACAGAGCCAGAAAGGAAGGAGAAGAGCACAACAAAGATGGGAAAAATACAGATACATAAACCATAGGTACAAGCTTTACCCAGGACATTTTACCTTCAATTATAGCCAGTACCAATCAAGTAAGACCTTTCCCAAGAGGGAAAGGTCTAATAGAAGCACAGATATTGCAGAGAGCTATTTGAGAAATTAACAATTAGGGGTGAGCAGCTATCTACTACATCTCAAAGCACTTACACATCTTCCCTAGAGAGGTGGAATATGATGTTTCTGTGAGGCTTCCATGTTTCACTGAAAACACAGTGTTTTACCCAAGATCACTGCTGAAGCTGGCCCAGACCTTATTGGCGACTGGCTAAGGCTCACTAAACAAGCAGCTCAAACTGCAAAGATGAAGATGAATAGCAAACAAATGATGATAAGCAGCTGTGGAAAGTTAGGAGTTTTACGATCTTCTCTGCTATGTCTGCAGACAAAAAGGAACCTGTTACTAACTCTTCTGTAGCACTGGAGTCCAAAAGTGAACTAAGGACTAAAGAAAGGTTGTTGAGAAAAAAAATCCCAACTAAACAATGACAATGTTGCATAGTCACAGACTCCTTCAATATCTCCCATGCTAAAACATCAGAAAGAAAAGGTATTTCTCACAACAAAAGTCTTATTCAGTCGATGCATGAAGGAAACGTGAATAAGTAATTTCAAGGTAGCAATGTAAATACTACCTACTCCAAATATTGACTCCAATATCAATTATTTGAGACACTCCATGATCTATTTTATCTTCCAAAGTCTTGAAAATTAAATGTTGAGGGAATAGAAAGCAGTAATCACCACCAATAAAACCACAGCCAGAAACTCCGACCAAAAGTAACCCAGGCTTTTATGCTGAATTTTTGAGCCACACTTATGCTGAAATGCCAATATAAAATTTCTAAGCAATACTTTGATAAAAGTAACACATAAATAATGAAATTGAACTACTTTTACTTTAAGGAGAAACACATATGATGTTGCTTTTGTCAGAACCTCCCAGTAAAAAATCTACTCTCCTCTTGTAGGGCAGTACAGCACTTGCTTAAGTCTCACCTATTTACTGTGCTTCCTTCTACATTGTTTTCTCCCTCACTAGCCTACTGATTTATTCCACTTATATTATTGTTCCATTCGAAACCTCAGTGTCTCCTTTCTCTATACAATTAACTCCAGAAACTGTTAACTCTCTTATTCTGCCAAGCATATCCTATCCTTAAAAAACCTAGCATATACAGGATACATCACAGTAAAAGGTGTATCAAAAAATGGGCAAAAGGAACAGAGAAGCACTTCAGTTAAACTGGGACAAGACAGACTGTGGATTCAATTTCCTACCAAATTACCTTAATCAAATGATTGGGATTTCATAGCATAACTAAATTAACAGTTCTCAGTAAAGCCCATAAGGATTACACATCTAAGACATTCCAGTAACTGAAAAAGTATGCCACTTCTAAAGTATTTATTAAGAATTTGCATAACATCTGATATGGCTTTAATTTCAAATTTATTAAAAACACACACAATCATGTTACACTAAAACATTACCACAATTATAAGAAATAACAGCTTGACTGTGGTTTCCAGTGAAAAAAGAAAAAGTTTCTCATGATTTGTTTTCTTTTTAGGCAAGGAAGGAAAGTAACCTAATTCATCTAACCTAAACAAACAGTATCACCTTGGCTAAATACAAGTAAAACAACTTCTGTCAATGTTGTTGTCTTACCAATAAATTTTTTTCATTTTCTACTCACCCCACTTCCCTCCTAAATTAATCACCATCTGTTTAATCTCAACTGAGATCTCCATATTTCACCTACTGCAAAGATGAATGTTGGGTATAAACACAGCTCTTGGAGGGAAGGCAATCACTGCTGCAGGGTAACAGGAAAAACGTCTATACGTGGTTGCAATCTTTAGCCTTTCACCACTCATTCAGAGCAAAGCAGCAAAAAAGTTCAGGTCATTTCCTGACTGGCACAGCAAGCTATAGCAAGATACAGATTCTATTAATTTTTAATTGCATTGCTCGCGGACTGAAAGCCCGAATGGGGAATGTTTCTTTTTAAAGTGTAAAGAAGGGCACTGAAACTGCTTACCTCACTCAGCTCTGCAGGGGACTCATTTCCATATTTCATAGCAACTCCAGAATTCATGATTAGTCTTCTCAGGGCTTGACGATTTCTGCAGATTGTAATGCTTCAAAGCTTTGTTCAACTGATTCAATACTTTCTTCTCCAAAATTTTTCTCTCTTACACATTTTGCTCTAGACAGCCATTTTTACTCCACATTGAGAGTTTAAGTTTATGATGCAAGACCTTCTAAAAGAGCCAAACTGGCTTTGACTTCACAGACAATCCATTGCTTAGAGAGGCTTGTTAATAATGTGAAGTGCTCAGAGAATGCAGGGAATGACGTGCTTACCAGGATCCCAGGGCTGTCTTAGTCCATCTACAAGGCGTGCTTCATCTCTGCTATCCGCTTTACGCCGCCCTTTTCCACAACTCTGTTAAAGGGCATCTCTCAATGCCGCTGAACATACTCAGAAAAATCTGATGAGCTTCACACAAGTTCACAGAGAAATTAAAAAGAGAGTGCTGCTATAGTTCTCAGTATCTGGGGAGGCAGAAAGAAAAGAGAAGAACGCTCCCTTCCCCTAGAGAAACCAGTGCTGCACTTCACGCTAAAGTTTCCCCTGCCAGTGAGGCTGGAGTTTAAGTGGTTTATGATCAAACACAGCTGTCTTGCTGCTGGCTAAAGGGCGCATGGAAGGGGCGGTGCCAAAAGGAGAGCGCAAGTGGGAGGGAGAGAGGGAGGGAGCTACAGAGAGTTCATTTTGGAGCTACAGGCATCTCTCCAGCTTTCTATACTAATTACTATACAGAAAACTATAAAGCTAAGTAACAGGAAACGCCACCTGGGTAACAATAAATTGGATTCCTATTTCCCTATTCCTGTGTGCAATTGAGTAAGGAAAAAATGGGGGGCTATAGGGGGTGGGGGGGTTGTAATGATTTCAAAAGGTCAAAGTAAGCCTGAAAGCACAATTAGAATACTGCAGATTTTACATAACAGACTGACATCTTACAAAGAGTTCAGGAGATGCTACTAGAAGAAAGGAAGAAAAAAGCATTTGCTTTCAACATTCTGCTAAAAACTGAGGGAAAATCCTTAATAAACTGGGTTTGTGGACATCCTGTACCCATTACAAGAAATAACGACTCCTTTTCCCCTTTCCTGTGTTCCCTAAAACACAATGACAGCTCCACACACTTTTTGATTGGCTTCTGATTTAGTTCTTGAGTCAGATGTAGGAAACACAATCCTCTGCAGCTGAAATTTATCTGACCATCTTAATACAATGTATTATTGAAGTGCCAAATTAGTTCAGGAAAAAAAAAAACCAAATGTAAGAATCAGGAATAAATGCTATACAAACTGTGCACTCTGCCAAAAACACTTTCATGGGAAACAATGTATTCCAAGATCAACATTTTGGAAATAACCACGTGAGTTTTTCTCCTCTGTTAGTCTCATATTAGTATCAGCATGCAGACATAGGGATAATTCACCCCAATTCACTACAAGAAGTGCATTAATATGTTGAATCCAGACAAGCACACCTATATTGCTCTGTGGTACTACAGACTCGTCGCACATCCTGGGTCCCCGTCCTTCCTCTGTGCCCAGCACCAGGAACTGTAACACTCCTGTGGCTCACAGAGTAACAGGAATGCCACAATCTTGTTCAAAGATGTTTTATTTTCATCCTTCAGGCCTCCAGTTTGCTTTAGCACAGTCTGTATTTTGGGATTTCCTGTCCTCTTTTCATGCCCACCTTGCATTGCCTCCACTCTCCATTGTTTTTCCCATCGAGTGCATCTTCCCTGTCCCACCTTCACACTCAGGTCTGCCTCTGTGCTCAGCGCTTCTGTGTATTCTGTGTATATTCCTCCTCTCTCACCCGCTTTGTTTCCCACACGTGTTTCCAGCCACGGCCCTGCAATCCGCCGAAGGGCTGCACTGCTCTCTGCTGGCAGAGGGACGGAGCCTCGCAGCACAGGGTGGCACTGGGACACTCTGCTGTCCCCTCCAGTGCGTGGGGAATGCTCCAGACTCCAGCATTTCCGCAGCACTGGTGTACACTGACCTCCTGTGCATTAAAATGTGATTCACAGGGATCTGTACCCAGGAACAAATAGTGACCCAGCACGTTTTTCATAGATAACCCATCAACTTCCATTCAAAACTTCCTGCAGCTGACACAGTACATTTTAAAATGTTTTATCTTTTCAAAACGATGCCTTCATAAACAAGGCAGTCTTTCATATTTTGTATTACTACCCACATTAAACTTTATTTTCCTGTTTATAATCTGCTCTGATCCTATCTTCATCCAGTTCTATCACATCTATCACAGGTTTACCAGCACAGGGTTGGTCCTCAGAAGAAGAATACTAAGAATACTAAGAATAAAGTTCTGAGGTTTTTCCTTTTCTAAAGGAACCCATATTAATTATGGGTTCAATACACTGCACTTCCCATGCTCTATCCCTGTACTGCCAAATACTTCCCTGCTGACTGAGAACAGGCATTCAGAAATTAAAATTTGTGATTTATTTTCTTTAAAACTCACCACTGTTTGACCATTTCTGGCAGACCAGCCACCAGACAGACCAGAGCACATGGTACTACGGCCCAAGCAGGACACTTCAGGATCTGCATTCTACACCTATGCTACACGGGATCTTTTCCCTGCCTTTTTCCTACTCTATGCAGTAACATGGTCAAAAGAGACAGAGACTGACTGAAAAACAACATCAGCATTCACAGCTTCAATTGTGCCTAAGAACCTGGGAGATACATGCAGGTACTTTCAGAACAAAGTTTGTTTAACATTTAAAAATTAATTATAACTCGTGCAGATGAATGAATGAAATGGTTAAACCAAACTCTGATGAAAAATTATTTTATTTTGACTCCAGATGACTCCCACTGCAATCTCTGCATACTTGCACTGCGTGGTTCGGGATTAGACATTTCGCAGTTAGAAAGCATCAAGTGTTAACCTATAAAAACTGGCAACACTTGTTTCAACGTCCTTATAAACTGTACAGGCATTTCTTTACTGTGAAGGGCTGGCTAAGACTAAATATAGTAATTCTTCTAAAATACTTACTATTACATCACATTTTTAAAACAGAAGCATCAAGAGTGTATCCTGAACATCTGAAGATGTAGAACTTGTTCCTGTGTGAAATGTCATGATTGCTTTGCATTTCTCCAAGTCCGTTAACTAACCAAATGAAAATGTTATATCCCAAAATCAAACTCCCTGATCGACCTGCCCAGCTATCCACAGGCTGGGCTGTTTCACCACTTCCAAACACATGTGAGTGACCTAATACAATAGCAGGGTACTAAGAACTTTGTTTAAGCCAAAGTGTATTTTCCCACTAGCCTGTGCCAAAGGCAGGCTTCAAGGCAAACAAAAGAAAACCTCAAGTATGCCAGGAAATGAACAGAGCACCCTGTGACCCAGTGAGAGAGGGGCCTGTTGGACTCGGTCCCTCTCCGTTGTTTGGCAGCTGACTGTTGATTCTCTGCCTTGGTGACTCAGCTCCCTGCCTAGGACAGCAATGCTTCCTTGCCCTCAGCCTTGCTCCTGCCTCCTTTTTTAGCCTCTGCAGGCAGGGAGGGGGTTGGACTGGGAGTGGGAAGAAGAATCAGATGTTTCTTAGCCCAAGATGATATACTGTCAGTGGATGCCTCCGTGTGGAAGTAGGTAACAAGAAATGGGTAACAAGAAGATGGACAAACATGACTAGCACAGAGGCTTCAGAAACAACATCCACTGCACGCTTTGTCTGAGAGATACTGGCCTGGGCTTCCACTCAATTGCATAGCATTTCTGATCCATTACAGCCTTGAGCACCTCTAAAGCACTCATGATGCACATGCTGCTTGTGGTAAGTGCATTTGCACTGACAGATTCTTCCCAAGATAATTTCAGAATTATGCAGCAACAACCATTAGCGTGGCCCGTTTGCTGATTGTTGAATTAATAATCCTATGGCCACCTTGTTCCATTTGTTTACTCTCATTCAGCTGTAGAAAAAGAATCATTGATATATGTCTGAGACTCACTGAGGATTTCTAGTTTATTGATTGTATCTGAATAAGCATTTCATAAGACTTGCTGTATCATGTAGTGTGAAAGGATTCTTTTGGGATAAGTGACAACTCCATCACCTTTCTCATCTGTACTTCTGAAAGTGCCACAAAATATGCAAAACACTAGCGCTCTTGTTATTTTATAAGACCTCTCCCTCATAATATGTCTCAGTAATTACAATAGTCTAATTTCTTACAGTTACTGGAGCAGGTGTCACACTTGGCATACATGAATATTCCTTCCTTGTTTCAACAGCTGTAGAGTAAAAACTACAGCATAGAAGTAATTATCTACTAAATATGTGCATGTCACATATTCTTCAGCATAGTGTGTGCCACCTTCTGAGAAGCAGTTTCACTCTGCATGCAACATGCACCATTAGCTGATCATGATTCCAGGATGTATGAAATAAGGCCTTCTTCGTTGGTTCTGTTTAATTAGCTCTGTAATTGAAATGCAACTAATTGAAGTCCACTGAGCATTTAGTTACTGTTTGTTTGTTTCAGTATCATCCCTACAGTTAGAGCAGCACTCTGCACAATTCAACACACAAATCACACCTGTAAGTATTGCAAATCTACTATAAACAATTTGAGTACAAATTCTTTTCGTCTCATTCTTGCACAAAACACACTGGCATAGTGCCAAAGTGCAAATTTCCATGGAGAAAACAGCACTCATATTAGCATGAAAGCTAAACTTGGAAGCAGAAAGTCAATACAATATACAAGTTGGATAACGTTTTCAGAAAATTCTTTATTCAATAGCACTAATGCACTATGATTTAAGAGGGAGAGGCTGAAAGGGATGGTAGGTTCATGATGCAAACTGTTCTCATTAGTGACAGTAAAGGTTATGCACATAGGTTGAGAGAAAAAAAAATCCAACCCATTTGAAACAATTTGGAGTAACCTACACTGAAAAATGAAGCACTGTCTCTGAAGAAAACAGGAGCAAATATTTTTTCTTTAATTCAAGCCATCTCAATTAGTCTGAAACAGATAATATGTCTAGAACAATATAATTACAAAACAGCACTTTAATCAGCTACTCTCACCTGTTCACCCTCCCTCAGCTACTCAATCCACTTAAAAAGTCACATCCTTGACCTGAGCAGTTTCCTTGGGTGTTCACATTTGATCCCTCTTTCCATCCTCCCGTATTTCACACCATGAAGCCACTCACCAACCTGTCAAACAAACACTCTATTTTCCTGTCATTTCATCCAAACCTATCACATTCTTTTGTATTCCCACTGACCCCACAGAGCCTCAGCAATAGGGCAGGACAGGAAAATGACTAGGAGTCAATTTGTGCCTGTTATTTATGTTGGTGACTTGTCTGTGAGGACAAAGAGAGACAATAACCATTTCTACGTCACAGCCACCTAATTATCATCACTTTATTTGCTCCTTGCTTGGAAATACCACCAAGGCTATTCTATAAACTACAATTCATGCTGTCATACTTCTGCTTAGCATCCTTTCATAGTCCATAATTCCTCCAGTTATTAACCACTAGGAAATTAATTCATTTCACTTCAAGTCCCTACTACCTTGGTAGCCAAATTGTATTTCCTCCTGTTTATCAGTTGTGAACTGAATCTCTTCCAAAATTTCTCACTTTTATAGAAAGATTTGCCAGAATCCAGAAGGACTCCCCCGCTAAGTCTCTCCTATTTTACCCAGTCTCTAATAGTGAGGTTCCCTCTATTCCCTCCTTACTCCTTACCTCTCTTTTGTTTCGTATCTTGTCTTTCACAGGCTCTCATTTCCAGCTCCAGTCCTCATTCCAGAGTTACGATCGTGTCTCTGCAAATATTCAGCAGCCCTTGAACTATACTAAGACATCTGCATGTAATTATTTTTCCTAACTCCATGATTTCTCTCCACTCTGAGTTTCATTACCACTGGCACATTGAACACTCAACTCCCTAACTTGGAGTGTCCTGAACCATGGATTGATGAGTTCCCACAAAGAAAGGGGATGAATCCTGGCCCCTGGATTACATCAGAAGTGCTTTGGCACTTCATCCCCCACCTAGCCAAGCATCCCATTTCACCATCTGTGGACAAGATCTCTGAATGTTTAACAGATGAACTGTTGGATAGTTTCTGACTAGATGTGTATATACACACACATACATATGTACACCTGTTTCACCCATTTGTGTATGTACAGTGTGTGACCTTTGTAAATATCCTGTACTTACACAAATAAATGTGCGTACATGTATACTCTCCCACATGCGTGTACATACATTTAGCTGTATCTATCCATCTATCTGCCTACCTACTATGTATATTTGCATCCAGTGAAATGTTCCACTTGAAGTAACTTCAGTCCAGTGAATTCTGGCAAATGCAAAGCAAGCATCTGACAGATCCCTGATTGAAGCTCTACACGACTTTAGTTGACATGAGCACTTAAATTACAAGAATGTGAACTTCTCTGACCACTTACAGGTTTGGGGTGCTTTCTTTTAGCAGAAATTATAACTAAAATTACATTAACAATGACATGAGCTGAAGTAATATATAGAAAAATTTTAGTGAATCAAATCCCCTAGTCTTCAACCAGATCTATTCTATGATTGTTGTAACTCAATTCCTACAGCCCTCATCTACATTCATTAATTTGATACATTTTGTGTCTGCATGGTTTAGTAGCTGCTTATGAAGGTCAGCAAGTTGGTCTACAGATCACTTTTCAACTCCCTACTAGCCAATAAATACTAGCATTTTTTTTTCCTAAAGATCTGGTATTTGTGGACTTTTTCTGTCTGTGTACAGCTAAAGATAAAATCCAAACTTGCTATTCTAAGCCAACATATAGATCTGGTGTATCAAATTCAGTTTTTCCCTTCTAACTGCTTTCCCATATACAATTTAAATTTCCCCAGTGACATTTTTCCTTTACATCTTCCTACATTTAAGTTTCTCATCATAATCTTCAAGGCTATCTTACCTCTGCCTCACTCACATCTACTCCAGGCTTCATACCTGTCAGTTCCATTTTACATTTTGAGGGATGGCAGACAACACTACTTGAGTATTTATGATCACTCTTTCTTGTATGGTTTTATTTGATTTGACATCCCAAGACATTTTTCACAAGCCACTTACAGTTACTTCACATGATTACAGAACTAAAATCTTCTTTATTTTCAGGCCTCATCTGGATAGTCTCTTACTTTAAGAAATTATTTGCTTACTGTTTCTAGTGTTTACTTTCAGATAAGACTTTATCAACCAACGAAACCAAGTAAAATAAACAACCCCGTATCTCATACAAAAAAAAAAAAATCTTGTTTGTTCTGCCTTCACAATTCAGAATTCTGGCACAAGATAATTCATCATTATGAAAAAACACATACCACCCATGTGGGTACTACAGAAACAAAATTTTTTTTTCCTTCCTTTTCTAAAATGTATATCAGAAAATCCAGAAAATCAGTATTTATGTAAAAATTAGATTCAAACAACAATATGCATTTATAATCTCTTAAAAAATTCAGAGAATAGAAAGATTCAATGTCTTTTTCTCCAGTCACATTCCTAAAATTATAGTTTCAAGCAGGTGAATGAGTAAAAAACTCAGTACAGGAAATTACAGATGGCTATTTGGCTTAAAGGCATGAACCTCACTTGAGTATCTCAGTGAGGTGAACTTACTTAATTATGACCTCTTTACAGAACAGACAATACCCTTCCTGAAAAAACAAAGCTTACTTTCGTTGCTTCCTATCAGGAAGAAAAGTGGAGTTTACTATTTCACTGCAACACAGCTACAATCATGCACTGTCTCTCAGATGAGTAGTGATAATGTGGATTTCTACCCCAAAATGGAGCAATCATGCTGAAACAGTTTTTAATATAACATAAGAACAGTATTTACAAAGAGCACGTTTGTACAAGTACTCCCCTCCCATTTTCACAGTACTAGAACCAAAACGGTTTCCCAAAACAGCTGTGCTGACAACCACACAGTCATTTAAAACACATCACAACTCAAAGAGGAGTGGGGTGTTTTAACAGGAGCAGCATCTTGCACTGCCTCAGGTCAGTGTCCCAGGCCTGACAGTGGCAGAGAAACAATTCCAAGGAACGGGAGCATCTTGATGAATTTTACTGTGCTACTGACAGGTTTCTGTGGGAAAGCTGCCTTGCCTCTCTGGGTTGGCAGGGTAACAGCTTATTATTCCATTATAACCAAACTAGCACTGAATTGCAAAAGCACTCAACAGAGTCCATTTTCAACTGTGCACTGCAATGAAAATTTTCACTTTATTACCAAAATCCTGTATTTCATGTAACCAGAACACAAGAGGGTAGTGTATGTATAAGAAAAAGGGCAGTAAGTCATCTCCCCATCTTTTTAAAAAATGAGGAGTCACAAAAGCTCAGCATTGCCAACTTAAACTGAGAGCAGGCAGAAAATCTGGTGAAAAAGAAAACCCTGTAACAAGAGGTACGTGGTAATCTTTCTGGCACACCAGAACCCAGGAGGGTAATCTTGCTCCACCAGACTAACTCTGGCCCTCAGACTCAGCTTGCAACTGTTAATAATAATAATGTTAACACTATATTCTATATAGCTGTGCGCAATGATCCTGGCCCATTGTATCAGGTGATTTGCTCTTCGTCTCAGACAACTGAGGGAGGGAAAAATGAATTTGGAAAAGCAAAAAGATCAGAACACCTGCACTAGAGCTAGAGCTTCCTTGAGTACAGCAAAGAAAATTGGATGCATAAGGGCATTTTCTGAGCAATGAGAGGAAAAAATACAAAGTCCTTGCAACTAAGTTAAATCAAAAGTTTTGAAACTTTCAAAACATCTATTTAAACACCCTTGTTAAGACCCTCTTTCCTATAGTGCCTGATTGCCATATGCCATTTTACATCATCCAGACTAGGTCAGAACCCATCACTCTCTGTACTTCATCTTTGTCATATGCTTGTAAGAGAGACCATTCGACTGCCATGTAAAAGAGCCAACTAAAAGCCTGAGTCAAAAAGATCTATTAATAGTCTGCCTGAACAAATGTGACCTGTGCTCACACCCATCACACTGTGCTATGATTGTCTCCAGATGGAAATAGTAACAGAATTTTATATATATATATATATATATATATATATATATATATATATATATATATATAAAATTTGCCATTTGCCCACCGCCCACCTCTATCTCTGTTATAATGTTGGAAATTCAAAAGACAGCAAAACTACACTTCATATAAAATAGATGAGTCCTGGCAAACCTAATCCAGAATGTCCATTTTAAGAGAAAAATTAAAAACTGACAATGATTTTAGAGGGCTATAGAAGCCAGGCCTCTATAAACAAAATGCATAATCCCATTACAGCTGATGCCTGCTTGAGACAAACAAGGTCCATTACAATGCTGGCTTGAGATCAAAGACCTAACAGCTTCCCACACACCTAAACATAAAGTCTGTCAGACAAAACTGCCTTTGTGCCTGCTTTTGGACAAGCCAAATCTCCTGAATCTATACTCTGATAATCAGTTCTTGCATTAATGGGATTCTTGGATTCTATTTTTAGCCTGGCAGAAAGGAAGCTGTGCTTGGTTTGGAAGCGCATACACAGAAGGCAAGATTATCCTGGGCACAAAGCTTTTGTAGCAGGCTCAACTGTCCACACCACTAGAATCTTAAGTTTCAGTTCTTGCTATTTCAGTTCCAACTGAAGGCATGATTAGACTACATTTTTTATAGAAATTATTTTTATTGGCGTGAAAAAGAAATTGCAGTAAAGTTGCATACAGAACATGGGAAAAGCATGGCTGCAAGGGGAGAAAAGGAAGAGTGGAAGCTCCTCCTGAAAGTGGTTTATTGTATGTACTGGTTCCCAAATATGGAACAGAGTCCCCAGATATGTTCCAAATATGGAACAGTAACTCATGAAAAATCAGTCTCTACACAGAAACCGAATTCCAACACATCCCACAAAGTGCCCATGTACTGGATAAATTCCTCAAAATACACAAAATCTAAGTATTTCCTATCCACACTAGCCTCATGCAGTAGAGAGACATTCAAAAAGAAGTGCCTTGAGAGCACAAGATACCTGATGCTTTGGGGACCATTTCCCTGACTGTAAGGGAAGGGGTAGGGAAGCTGAAAGAGCAGCGCTTCCCACACTAAGGCAAAAATAAAATTATTTTAAAACAGAGTAGATTTGGAAAAAAGCATTGGGATAAAAGGGGCAGACTTTGCCAGAGGAGGACATACCAATATTAATGAGTTCTAAAACCATAAAAGTGTCAGAAATTAAATGACAAATTTTGAAGTATATTCTCATAGCAGCAACACCAAACAAAAGTAGCCTACAAACCAGCCATGGAATTCCCTTTCTCACAGTACAATTTTGTTTTCAGACTTCTTGCTACCTTCCCTTAAAAGATTATTTCCCAAAAGAATTTCCACAGAATCACCATTTAATTTACAACTAATGCCTGTAAATTAGCAAAAGAGAAAATGGTTCACATTTAGGAGAGACACAAGAGTATCCCTAGACTGTCACAAATCTCTAGGAATCCCTTTTTCCCTCATCCCTTGCAAAAGGAGCTTTGCTTTCTTAGGTAACCAGACAATCCATTGAGTTTCTAAGGAGTCAATTTTAAAATCTACATTTACTTGCTTAGTTAAAATAAGCCCAAAGTGTAGTCTTAAAAAAAAAAAAAAAATCACACTACACAGATGAGGTGTACATCTTTTTGGAGAGTGAATGATACCATGTTTTTAAGCAGTGTAATTTTTAACCTCTAAACACATTAACATTACACTGGCTTGTACCACATAAAAGCTTATATATATAAAGATGAACAAGCAGACATCCTTTATCATCAGGAAATCTGAATTCCAGCCTTTGTAATGAAGGACTATTGGTCATGTAGGCACATGCCCTGATAGTCACACAGCAAAGGACAGCAGAAATATCAGCTGGCTATCTAACAGTCAAGGTAGGAGGTAAGATAAGAAGTAACAGAACAATTGATGTATTGTCATATTGCTTGATGTGCTGGAGAAAGGACCAGACAAAGAGATTAAATTCAGTGCTTTGAATTTCATCACAGAATATCACATGTGAACATATGCTATATACCAAGCACCTCTGAAATATGCTCCTGCTAAAGTACTAAGCATATTTTTTAATATTAAGGAATTGCAAGAAATTATTATATGCTCAATAACACGACAGCAGTATGGAATTTACATGTAAATCACTTAATTTCCATTTACATGTGCCTCAGAGCACATAAATGCTTATTGTGACTCAGCATTAAGAAGCACATTGATACTGTTTGAAGCAATTATCCAGAACAAGCTTCACTACAGCCTGACATAAATGTAAACACAATGATAATACTAAGTGTACTCTTTCATCACAAAAGCTATTAATATAAGTAGACCACAGCAAATTAGGTTTGCCTGATTAAGGAGCAAATCCAGGTAGGAAAGGAAAAATCATGTGTTCCTGAAAAATGCAATAGAGACTTTCAGAATACTATTGCTCAGTATAAACTATGTCAACTAAAAAGAATATCCTTCTCAAAACAGTGCTTCTGTCTGTCATAACTTGCAGCTCAATGCTCCCCAGGAAGAAAACTTAGCAAGGCAGACATTCACTGAGTCTGACTAATGAAGAGGTATTGCAGTAAGAATATCTACTGTCAGATAACGTGACGCTTCATAAAACAAAGACATTGAGTTCTCATCTGCTAATGATCATGCTGAGAAACTAATGCTAACACAACTATGTTGCTTTGCAGTACATGCTTTTCACAAGTATCTTCAGTTTAACTTTGTACTTTACAACCTTTTGGGCTATGTACACAATAGAGATGGTATCTGCATTTGATAGAGTCCATAACTAGAACTAAATCTAGTTTATTTGCTTTAATTCTGCCGTACATAAAGCATACTTTGTCATGCAGATGCAAAATAATAGTCCATTCTCAACCACAGTGATATCTTTAGTATCTCCAGATGAGATTCAGACACATGCATATCAGACGGGGGAGATAAGAGCATATGCCAGAGCAGTTACAAGATGATGCATTGAGAACATTTTTGTACTAGTTTATTGTTTGTACTTAATGGAGACACTCAGAAACCAGCTCCTCTTGAGATGAGACGTGTAGATTTGGCAGGTGGAGCAGTCTGCACCAACACCCTCCCACCTAGACACATCATTCTTGCATTGACAGCCCTGCATAAGATAAAAAGCAGGATTATGCACACTTTGTGGTTGGCCAGAAGAGTGAAATGCTGCAGGAAGTAATTCTAACAACTCTGTAAATAAGCTCTTCTCTATGACTAAGAATAACCACATCTGTGGCATGGCTGCATTGAGGAGGAAATAGCAACACAGCCTCCTAAAATATGGTCATAATGAAATTCTACCACACTCTGTTCTCAAAAATACAGCTGTACCCTCCCCCTCTGTAAGTCAACCATATTCTCATAAAATCTTTTCCAAGTAAAAAAGCTTTGGCAAGGAAGGTGAAGTCCAAGAGATTCTAGTATAACAAGAGTGTCTTTGGATGGAAAAATCAAAGAAAAATCACCAGACCACGGAACGGATAGTTAACGTCAACATACTTGGGGGTCATATTTTAAAGACTTTTCTCGGCAGATCAGATGTATTTCCAACTAAAGTAATAGAGACCTTAACATTGAGGCAAATGAAACAGACCAAATGGCTTTTTATTTATGTAAATGAAGTTACTTCTGACAATAAACACATTCATCTTCACATCTCATTTAGGCAATAGAAACCAGCATTAGGCACACATACATGCATTACCATTTATATGCACACATTCTACTAAAAAAAAAATAAATCAAGTGTACTCTAATCACATACAAGGAGAATATGAAAAGGGAATTAAGCAAATCTTATTGCTTCTGTTTATTAAACTTCAGTGGAATTTTAATGTGAAATATGCCTATTATATTGAGATATTGCCTGTGTGATGTTTTCACAGAACAGCAATACTGCATTTGCTGGATCAGAATTCCATCACTCCTTGTGGCACTGTAGGGTGCACACTGAGATCCCATGGCTGCTCCCAAACATCCACATGCACCAACAAATCCATCTAAATGCTTGCATTCTTTTCTGTCCATGAAGATTTAAATTATTTACAGCTCCCAAACACAGACACACATGACGACTCCTATTGGCACAAACAGGTGCATCATCAGTAAGTGGCAACAAGTCATGTGAAAGGTGAATATTTTAGTCATAAATGTTGGTACCAAGAGGAAAGAGTTATAAAGAGGAAAGAGTTCTTAATATTTAAGTTTAATAATGCAAATCTGGAACATGCTGAAAGGGATTAACACCCTATAAAGATTACAGAATAAATTATTCAGGTAAAACAAAAGCTGAATTTGAACATGGCTTAATAAATTAAATTATAGCAAAATGATACAAAATGAACAATGATGGAGACATATGAATGAGTATAAATGGCTAAATTTCAAATAGCACTGTTTAAAAAATTGCATCACTCCTGTGATGAAGAATAATGCTTCAGGGCACCCATTATGTTTCCATAAAATCCTGTAGAGCTGTGTGTTCCCAAAAATATAAAAATGCATTATAAAAAAAACGTTTCCCTTATAAAATTATTATCTTTCCTAGGCACAGTGGACTGATGTTCATTTAGCTTTCGCAAATGGAAAACCTAAATATTACAGACAGCATGGACATCTTCTGTCTTGACTGAGGGATATAATCCATGCTGTAGGAGTACATTATCACCACAAGGGATGTCTTTAGCCTGACTGCACAGTATAAAATCAAAACGAGGCTAAAAATGCCTGCCAGAAAGTAAAATAGGTCATTAATAACAAGAATTGACACTTGATTAATTAACTGAATTCAACTTTTAAGAATGGGAAAGCTGAGATCTGTAATATCTGAGAATGAATGCTAGGGAGCAGCTTGCTTGTCATTGTGGCAAACACAGCTCAGTAAAAGATCTGAGAAAGAGACAAAGAAGGAAGAACCTATATTAAATCGCAGCTCTGTGAAGGCCATGTTTATCTCTCTGAAAAGCCTAAATTTAGACTGCAGTAAGCATGCCCTATAGTATTAAATTTTGTGGAAAGATGAATAATACTGAAACCCAAAGTAAATAATTCTCTCAATTTTCTCTCGCTCCTTTCTCTCTCCATTTTAATAAAGCCAAAGTAAAAATTTACATATGACCCCTGACACCAGAGCTCAGCAGGAGTCAAATGAAGATGTTCTTGTATTCATCTACATATAAACGAGAAACTGATGACTCTACTGTGGTTTTGAAAAGCATAGAAGAAATACTCTAAAGCAGAAGTGTAACATATTAAAACAAAGATTGGGCATCTTTCACGACAGCAAGCATAGAAGGAATATAGAGATCACCAAATCATAGAATATCTTGAGTTGGCAGGGACCCAGTCAGGATCATCGAGTCCAGTTCCTGGCCCTGCACAAAACACTCCAGGAGTCATACTATGTGCCTAAGAGCATTGTCCAAACAGTTCTTGAACTCTGCCAGGCTGGTGCTGTGACCACTGCTCAGGGAAGCTTTTCCAGTGCTCAACCACCCTGGGGGAAAAAAACTTTTCCTGATGCCCTCCGCTGACTCAGAAAGCCATGAAACCTGGGAATCCATATTTTTTATAAGCCTCCTGCATTTTTATTTTTTAGATTTCTATGTGTCATAGCAATGCAGTAGCCATCACACTGTGCATTCCTGAGTAACACTCCACACTGCAGCTTTGTATCATATCTCTGTAAATGACTGACAGCCAAAACTTCTGAATCATCATTGTACAACCATTAGTAGTTACACTTAAATTATGTTTCTTGCCTTGACGATGAGACCATCCCTCAAGGCAGGGTCAGATGTTTTATCAGAGAAATACAATGTGTATTGTTTGAAGGAGGTTTTATATTGGGTGACTTGATTAGTCTTTTACAAATCTACATGTTCTCTGCTCTCACTTAAAATTGCTTTTATCTCCCCACAAGTAATGGAACATACAAACAAAGCTGCTAAATGGCCTATAATCTCTCAATCCCCCCAAATTATTCTCTTTGTAATACATGAGTGCCTGCTTGTTTTCTGCCCCCATATGCTGATCTCTTTTTATACTTCCTAGGAAAAATGAGGACAAAATTCCTTTAAGAAAATATACCTTTTCTTAAACTCGTTTCCCTCTTAAGGAATTTTTAATACCTACATTTTTTTACACTGCATATGGAAATAGGTCCTATATCAGCTCATGTTTAGGAACTTGGGTAAAACAAGAAAGCTTTTGCAAGCATTGTCAAGATACTTTTCATCTTTTTCTTTTTAAATAATGTAGCTGGAACACATTGATTTTCCTCTGTTGTCAGCAATCACTTCCATTTTGAGTAGGATGTTGGACCAGACAACCTCCTGAGGCTTCCCTTACAGCTTAAATTATTTTACGGTATCATTAACTAGAAGTCTATTTCATCAAGGTGAGGCATGCCAATGGAGAGTAATTTTTTTAAGTAGAAATTTTTCACTTTCATTTTAGCATCTTTTACTTCTCCACCTAAGCTTTGGGCAACATAAACCAGAAAAATAGGTGGTCTATTATAGGATGCCTGGGTTAAAATTAAAATACAAAAATAATCTTAACACAAAGGGGAAAGAAGCAAAAAAATAGTATCTTACTCCTTCAAAAGAGTTCTCCAATTCACAGTTCCACACTGGTCACTGTGAAGAAAATTCACCTTTCTCCAGTCAAAACCAGCACAGACAGTTATGTGGGCTTTTTAAAATGGAAAATAGTATTTGCCTGTAGAAATAAAAAAGCACACCAAGGGCTTAAACTACCCACTTAATTTAGTGGGTAGTAATGAAATAACATGTGAAGAATTCTGCTGCACAACACTTTTGAGCAATCTGACACACTTAAAAGTAATTGGGAAGACATTTTTATAAACAAATCTTCTGTTAAATTGTATCAGTTAGGAACATCTGTTTGACCACACAGACTCCTAACTTTTTTGACACAACTGGGTTATCAAGCTTTGGAAGCACTATATACTACATGACAGTATTGCTAAAATCACATTGGTTTTCTGAAAAATAAAGAAAAAATTACTTCAATAAGGGCTCTAAGAGTGGAATAAATATGCTTCAAAAATAAAAACAAAACCAACCACCAGTCCTCCTACAAAACTTAAAAGCAAACTTAAATATAAAATGCACTTACAGTGTCGGCAAGTTCTAAGTAGCTTCCTCCACTAGAGCTGCTAAAATTTGAGGCCTGAGCTAGAAGTCTTTGCAGAGCAGCCTGTTGAGTCACATTGCTTCTACCATACTCCAACACCTTTTCTAGCATAAAATGACTGTGGAGGTCTGGACTCTGAAGGTCTCTTGCTCCTGAATCATACTCCCAGCTTTCTCTGACTCCTGATAAGGCACCTAAAATGCAGAAAACGAAAAACATTCTAGTATGAAATGTCTAGTTCTGTGTATAAAGAAAGTACAGAATCTCTCAAGTTGGAAGGCACCCGTGAGGACCACTGAGTTCAGCTCTCTGCTCCTCACAGGACTGCATAAACCTAAACCACATGGCCAAGAGCATCATCCGGGTGGTCCTTGAATTCTGCCAGGTTTAATGCTGTGACCACCTCCCTGGGGAGCCTGTTCCAGTGACAAGCCATCATTCCAGAATGTAACCATTCCCTAACATCCAATCTGAACTTTTCCTGATGCAGCTTCATTCCCTTTCCTTATGTCCTGTCACTGCTCACCAGAGAGAGGAAATCAGCACCTCTGGGGTCAGCCCTCAGCCTTCTCTTCTCCAAGCTGAGCAAACCCAGTGACCTCAGCTGCTCCTTGAGATCTTTCACCATCTTGAGCTCCCTCCTGTGGGCGTAGTCCCATAGTTCGATGCCTTTCACATACTGAGAAAATGCCCAAAATGCACACAGTGGTCAAGGCGGGGCAGCAACAACACAGTGAAGATTACGACCACCACCTTCTTTGACTGGCTAATGATGCTGACACACGCCAGGACGCAGCCCTTTTGGCTGCCAGGGCACTCTGCTGACATAGGAATAACCCTGACGATCATTCCAGAAAGAAAAAAAACAAAACCTCCATTGCCATTACTGTCCATCTTGCATGTGCTGATAGTATCGGGGAAAAAAAGTAGTAAAATTTCCACTGCATAGGTGAAATACTAAATTACAAGATTCAGAAGAAAACTAAAAGCATTTCCATATATTATTTAGTACACTGCAAAACTAGTGTCGTTTAGAACAGATAAGGACCAAGAAATGAGTACCAGTAACTTACATCAGATTGAAAAGCAGCAGAGATCTAAGAGCAAAAGAGGAACAACATAATTCCTTTAACTTTTTGTTTACTGAATACCAACAAACAAGTGAATCTTTTAGCTGTATAGTTATAGTTTTTTATTTTACCACTGCCTTTTTTATTATCTCAGGATTGCTTGTTTCAATTCAAGTTCCAGACACATCAATCACAATATGTTTCATTACAAATCAATATAAGGATATGATCTTGTGGCAAGTGACAATGAATGCTTTGAGAAAGTTTCTGTATCATGAAGCTGTAGGATTCCTGTTTCTCCATGAACAATCCTTCCAATTCCCTATGCACACAGTTGGGGTTAAAACATAAAACAAGTGGAAGAAAAATTTCTAATTTTGTCAGTAACTATTTCATACCTGGCTGCTTCTGGTTCCCTTACAAATGTCCCACTCCTATTAAAATCTTGTGAAGTTTTAGATTCAACCATTTCCTATGGCAAAACAATCCAGAGCAGGCACTAGATTATTTAATAACCCCAGGCAGTACTGTAAAATTTCATCTATAGTATAATGAAGATTAAAAACAAATAACTTGTCCAGGCATACACTGTGGTTAATAGGAAAGTCAGAATAGAATCCAGAGCTACATACTAGATCAAAACTCTAAATCAAACATACAATCATCAAACCATAAGTAGTTACCTGTAAGGCCATGCTATTATTTTGAAAGTTCTTCCTTTTTTGAACTAGATTTCTCTCTCAAGTATTAACCAGCATTCTAAGGAAGTGTTTATTAATCAGTGGTTATTACTTACTCAGTACATTACCAGGCAAAACCAATAAACTACATAATGGACTATGAGGAGAATGTCTCCCCCTCAACAAGAAAAATTTGAGATGCAAAAGTACAAGTGGAAAACCAGCCAGAAGGGCTGCAAGGCAGCAACAGATCTGTTGTTTCAGTACAACACCCTAATACCCTGTAAAGCTGTTATACATGAAAAGCAGACATACGAAACCTGGAGTTGGGTCCCCTGTCTTTGTGCAATATTCTAGTCTTGAAACATTGAAGTAGAAAATAAATCATAATAGTTACATTTTGTATCAATATAATTACCATGATTCCTTACCATTGGTAGAGGGAGATTAATTAAAGATTAATTAAATTACTTTCACACCAAGAGCATGCACCACTGTACCTCATCTAGCTACATGCTGCAAGCTTTCCAGCAGACTTAAACTGAGATACTGGTACCAGCAATATTTTATACAGCAGGCAGGGCACTGTGGCTGCACACAACATTGGGTGTCTCTGCCCTCATGTGGCTACAGAACACCACAGTGCAAAAAAAATTAGCAGCTCCCAGACCTGAAGCCACTGAAATGTCTCAGGCATCCAAGGGCAGCAGAGGATCAGTACTGCCACTTCCCAGGCCTGCCAAGAGCAGGTGAAACAACCATCTCTGGGCAAGCAGAGCCACAGAATTAAGAGATCCGGTTGTATCACAAGGGTATACCTCTTTCCACAGAGCTAAACAGGGCACATGTTTCTACAGAGAATATGCACTACATTTCTATTACTCAAAAAACATTGTTCTGCAAAAGATCTTCTACATTCATGCAATTAAGAAGAGCAATTCTGTTGAAGGACCCAAGTGGCCCTCACAGACTGTACCATCTGCTATCAGACTGAACGCTCAGCTGGCACAGAAGTCACCTGTCAGAGATGGATCAGGAAACACTGAGGATTCATTATTATATTATGACTGTATCTTTAACCCAAGTTTTCTTAAAAGTTCATGTCAATACTCCTAATCTAAAACATACATACTAAAAATGGAAATAGAGATGACTGGAAGGCATTTCCAGTATTTTATTTTGGGCTTAACCCTAATCCCTAAATTTGCCCACTGTTTTCCCAACAGATTCCAGAACTATGGCTGTTAAAATGCTGTCCTGGATCATGCACCTCTCAAATCTCAGCTTTGCAGAGAAACTCTGGAGTCAAAACTGAGATTTCACTGGTAACTGAAAATTCAACCAGGAATTAACAGACAACTCTTGTATCTTTCTGTAATTAACATATAATTCCTTCTCTTACAATACTAATCAAAAATAAGGAAACATTAGGTATGATGGCTGATAGCTGATCGAGTAACCAGAAACCTATAGTTAATAAATCTGTGTTTAAGATTAGTCTTTGCAGAACAACATAGATCCCATGGTAGCTTTTCCCTATGCAGTTGCACTTAGAATAACAAGAAGAGTGAAATTTCTGTATCAAGTGAAACAAAATTATAATGAAAATTCCCAGGAAATAAGCATGCTGGAAGTTGGTGTTACTAAAATGATTAGACAGAAAGAAAACATAAATAAATAAATTCATTGCACAATATTTGTATTAGACAGGTAATATAAGAGCACATAATTATTTTCAAATAACACTTTAATTCCAGAGTAAGAAAGTTAAAACAACACTTTCTAGAGTGAATGAATACGTAGAGTATTAAAAAATAACAAAGGACAGTTTAGTTTGATGGCACATGAAAGATTCCATAATTACATAAAATTTCAGTTTGTGAATTGTACCAAAGCTGTTTAAAACAACTTTAATCAATTCACTCAACTGAAGTTAAGTTGGTTCACAAACACTGCTCTGAATAGCGTACCCTTCCCACCTGCACTGAGAATTCTTGCTGTCTAAATCTTCCTTTACGACTTGCAAAGCTCTCTGGTCTGTGTTCTGGTATTGATGCCACCCTGTCACTCTGATCTGAAAGAAAATGGTGTTTCAGCTTATGTTCCAGCAGTTCAGCTTCTGCCCAGGAGGCTTGTATTCTGCCTCCTGGGCAGAAGCTGCACTGCCAAAAATACAAGTCTGCCCACACAGCCAAGATTTTTGGTTTGGTAAAGGCTAATTTTACCAGGCTATGCTGGCAAACCAAGCATTATGTAATTTCTTCATTGCTCACAGAGTAGAAAAGGTAAACAACCAGAATGCTAGGACACTGAAAATGTATTTGTTTCTGAGAGGACCTGGGGTATCGGGAAAAGCCAGGTACTGTAAAATTAGCCCTGCATCAAGCTCTGAAATGAGTCTGACTTGTGAATGGTGAACATGAAGACAGCTGACAATGTAAGTGCACAACCAGCTCCTTGGTCACACAGATTGACCTCACACAGTGAGGAGTTTGATCACTGTTTTCCATGAGGTAGCCATGACATTTAGCTACTTAAACTTATATGCATTATATTACCAAAAGAAGACTATTTTTCAGCTTTTCTTTTTTTTTTTTTTTTTTTTTTGCCATCTTTCATTCAACAGGTAAATTGTGATAACCCATCACAAAGAGTTGGAAATTTTAATTATTATTATTCAATGAAGGCAACAGAAAGATTAGTGAAAAGCACTAGCCATTTCAGAGCCCCTTTCTAACTTCAGTAATAATAGTTTTGGAGGCAAATGCACTGAATGAAGGGGGAAATGTACAAAATTAACAAAGAACAATTATTTTGCAGTTGCTAGCCTTGAGGAGAAGGTCTACCTATAAAAAATGCAGGCAGTTCAGGAAGGCAAGAAACATGAGAGTAAATCTTTGGACATTCAGACAATTCAAGTCTCCCAGGCTACTGCAAACATTACAAAACCCAAAATAACTTTAAAGAAAATTTAGGAACTGAATAGAGTTCCAACTACTCAAGCAACATACCAAGAACAGTAAATCAAAACAACTGAAAAGAAGCTATTTTCTGTAGAGGGATCAACTTTATATCAATCCAACTTGATTATGAAAGTGAGAATAATAGTAATATTTGGAGCTTACTACAATTATTTCCACTGTTTTCTACAAAACACTTCCATACAGGCATCAACGGCCAAAGGTTTTGGCTTCAGCTGGTAGCCTGACAGCTAATGTAACTCCTTCCTTTTTAACAGGAATCACTCTTTTCAAACTTATTATTTTGCATTAGATGATAAGACAATACGAATGACACCTATGAATGGTACAGCAGCAGAGTGATGATAATAATACCTGATCCTCACATGCACAGCTGGGTGAGAGTGTTTAATACAGAAAGCTAACTGTACATCCATTACAAGTTCTAGGAGAATTCAGGGGGGAAGAAATGTATTATCAACTCAGCATTCAGTCCTAGAGACACTTCACGTTAGAATTTTTTGCAACCCTTGACCAGTGATCAAGAAGGAAATAATTGACGTGGGCAAAGCAATTATGGGAAATGGGGAATCTCAAGGTGAGAGTCTGTGGGATCACAGTCTACATTTTTTTTCTCCCACCACAGCTTTTTTCCGGTTTGATGAACACTGCACACAACATACAACATTAGGCTGTGTTATTTCAGTCCTTTTCCCATTAGCCTTGGGAGTGAGGATAACAAGCTCCAAGGGAAGGAAACCACAGCTACACTTCACACTGACTAACTAAAACAACTTATTCATGGGAGAAATCCCTTTTATGAAATAAGGTCTAAGAGGAAAACTGAACCACACTGATAATTTCTGCTCTAAAAGACTGCTGTCAGCTCACACATCATCTTCCTTTTCTCCCTGAACTGTAAGTTCACACATTTGCACTTTCTACTGGTATATTTTGCAAAATCATCACAAAACCTTAACTGTATTTCAGGTTCAGTGAAGTATCCCCAACATTGGCACATTCAAAATTTGGGAATTCTCTAATTTTGTGCTGCCCACCCGACTCAGTACAGGGTATCATTACAGCATAAATTTCAGAAACAATTAAATGCATATTAAATAAATTGGAATAGTCTGCAACATAACCAGCACTCTAACTTACCAGAGTAATACCATCTCTTTTTTTTAGGCTTTTGGATTTTAATTTTTTACATTACATGACATTTTTCGAAGCAGATTTTTATCACTTACAAAAACTACGTCAAATCTTAAGAAAAAGAAATCAAACAGCTACATGAAAATTAGGATAGATAAGTGAGTAAGTTTGCCAAGAACAAAACCATAAAGTAGACAAGGTAATTCATAAAACCTTGAGAAAGTAAAACACAGAGACATATCTAATTAAAGATGAAGTTTCTCTCATTACAATTTCCCAGTTACTCAGCACAGCTTTTGGATGAAGAAGCTGGGTTTGTTAAACCAATAGTCCAAACCATATATATTAACAAATGTTTGTGGCATTTCCATCAATTTACCTTCTTCAAATTTATTTCAGTTACTGGAGAAATGCATCTATGTAAATAAACTACCATGGGTTCAGTATTTTCCAGCAGACTGGCATTGGCCATATAGTTACACAGAAAACAAAATAAAAGCACACTATCCATAACTCCTTCATACACCTGTACTTTATTCTGAAATTATTTAAGACTATCCTTGAAACCAGATAACCATTTGCTCTATTCAGACATAAGAAACAGAGAATGGGGATGACTTCTCAACAGTCTAGAAACCAAGGTCTCCTAGTACCAGTATTGTTTAAGCACCTAAACTAAATTTTGCCAGAATGCTGCTAGTTAACAACTGCATTGTGTTCAGGAACTCAATCTAGAATTTAATTTGAAGTTTCTATTAAGGAAGAAAACAATCTTTTTTCCCCCTGAAAATTAATAATCTCTAGTAAAGAGAAGAATATACAGTATACAGGAAAAAGAGTACATAAAACCTGAAGCCATACAGAAGCTAAAGGAATTTCCAACATGCCTTTCAAGTACAGCATTTGTACTGTATGCACTGCATTTCTAAAAAATGTTGGCTTTCCTTACATGGAAATTTATAGGTGAATAATCAGTTTCCTCCTGATTACTTTTCACTCAAGACAACCTCACTTTAGATCTGACTTTAATACAGATGTATCCAAGCAAACAAATGAAACATCCAGAGTTTGTTGCCTGTCACTTTCATTTTGCTCCTGTTTCATGAACCATAGTATGTCAGAGCCACAGTAGAAGCAGGCAGGTGAAGAGCACATCACATAAGTCAGGAGAGATAAAGCAAAAATGTGCTGAGAGGGAGGCCTTCATTTACAAAAGCTGAAGTGTAGGATGTGTGACACTGCTCATCTTGTGCCAAATGAAGCATGCCTTCTATGAAAACCCCAGCAGCCTTTCAGCTTCTCAAGCTGATCACAGTTTGCATGGAAAGCATAAACTGGGACAAAACTCAGGAAGTGACCTTGTAATCCAGTTCCAAACCATATGGCAAACCCAAACCACAGCTAGGTGTGTAACCCTGGAGTTGACCAGGAGGCACAGATAGCAGTGCCCTGACACAAGCCTGACCTGTAGTGCTCTGCAGAGCTGGTCTGGACCAGCCCTTCCATCAACTCTAGGTAGCAGCAGCTCTCAGGAACAGCAGCTTTCTGTTTCCCTCATTTCTACCCACTCAGCTGTCTGTCCTTCCCCTTTCCTCTCCCTATTTTAAGGTATTTGGTTATTTCAAGGGCATTTGGTGTAAAATACACTGAATTCCTGTAACTTTTATGGAAGGCACTCTGTTAGTGCCTCTACTGAGGAAGGTAACACAGCTGAATGCCATGCTCAACCTTGACTAGATACACTGCGGGGGTGGGGGGGAAGAGAGAGAAACCCCTGCAAACACATGGAAGGAAGGAAACCTCAGGACAGCAAGAAGAGTTTGTTCCTCGTACAATTGAAGGGCAAGATGTGCTAGTCCTGGTGGCAGACCATGGTGAACACTGAAGACTTGCAGGTGCTCAGAGGCTCAGTCCTGCAAGACAGGGTTAGAAGGAGGGAAGCCATGTGTGAGTGAACAAGTGCAACTATCTCTAATTCAAAGTCCCTGAGCTGAAATTTAATATGCAAGCATTGTTACATGGGCACTCAGTTCCTACTACCTTCCCTAATAATTTTCTTCTCACCATGCTAAGGGACAGAATAAACATTTGAGAATAAAGTCTGGTCTTACGCAGATTAGCTGTTCTTACATTTTAAAATATTCAAACCAGAAGAAAGCTTCAACCAAGTTTGTTTTTCTATTAGACACTTCTATCCTGTATAGATTCACTGGTGTTTAATGCATACTATTTGTTATGATTTTAGTAAGAGTCATCAGATGTCAATTGTAAACCTCCAGAAATTCATGTTCATTTGTAAGGATGCTCACAGAATTTAAATTCTCTGTTTATTAAAGAAAAATTACCTATATTCTGCTGCTTTGAACAAAGACAGTGCTATCAAAATATTATTTAAATGTAATAAACTAAACCACTTACAGTTAACAGGAGTTTGTATGTAATTAAATTTGGCCTAGCAGAAACTCAAAGCTTTTCTAGTTAAACATATCTAAGGGTGAAACTTTGCTCATAAATCTCAAGAAAATATGCAGCATGTCTCTGAGTCCATATAAGCTCTGTAGTTTTTAATTAAATACAGCATAAATAAATGTAATCACTGCCTCATTTTATGAAGAGCAATTTATTTGCAGTAAGATCAAACATGGAATTAACGTAAAGCAAAAATAATGATTTTCAGCCCCACTGGACTGCCTCTCCTGTTTACCTATAAGCTTAATTTAAGGCTGAATCTATACCATTCCTTTGATTATTTCTCATGGTTGATCCACTATGCAAATAAATTATCATAGCAAGTTTTCAGGGGATTTATTTTCAGTAAAGAAAGGGGAATTGGCTATGAATCAATTATTAAATACTAACTTAGAAACAAAAATTGGTAAAGGACTCTTGTATTCCTCACTGTTTATCTAGAATATGAAATCAGATCAATAAATACATGCAGTTACAGGAATTTACTAATAAATAGTGCCATTTCTCGTCCATCCAAGTCAATGGGTGCTAGAAATAGGCTATTTTTTATCAAGGGGAAAAAATAGCAATTTGCTCCTTGCAAAGAACTAGACAAATCTATAAAATGCATAATAGAAATAATTCTAATGCTAGCTTCTATAAAAGATATACAAAGCTATACAACATTGAAAAAGCTATCAGAAGCCACAACTGTTCAGGTAACTCCCTCCTTTAAATATTAGAGATGTAGTTCTGCTGTGTTAAAGTTTTCATGTGCCAAGCAATCCACCTCCATCACTCACTACATTATTCACACAGATTTACTGTACCCATTATAGCTCTCATGCTCCATAGCTGGACAGATCAATCCACAGATTTGATCAGTAACTGACATTCTTCCTGCATTTCCTACTGAAATTATATAATAAAGAGTCAGGTCACATTTGGTGACTGCAAGAGTCCAGCAACACTGTCAAAAGTTATTTTATTAATTTTTTCAACTGTATTTTAAAATGCAAGAATGTTAACAGAGTTTACATTCCATTTCACTCATAGAAAAATAACTGGTCATTACTTGCAAATTATTGTTAAAGCTCCTGCTGACATTAATAGTGTAGGATAAGAACAACACAGTGTAACAGCTTTGAATTGCTAATTATAAACATCAAAAAGCCTAATTCTAGTAACTTAGAAAACTTCCTTTTTTGTGCACTTGAATAAAACATGAAACTTTTAAATCCATATGCTCATTTGCTCACCAGGATGGTAGACATGGATACAGTTTTGGCTTACTGAGCACACACATGAGTAAGTATTAATAAACCTGAGTCGTGAACCTTGATTAAAAGAGTCAACCAATTTCGTCACTTCTGCATCCCACCTGGAAACATGGCATGAACATTTGTTGGGCAAAGTTGGGCAAAATTATTTGAATAACCTTATCAATGATAAAAAATATGGGTGAGACGAAGTTCAATAGTTAATTAGATGCAATTACCTCTTGCAACTTTTTTTCAAGTTATCTTCTCCATAATGAAAAGCAAAATTTATAAACAGCAATGGTAATGTTATATTTAGATAAAAGGTTTTGCCTTTTTTTTTAGGAATTTGGAACAGTTCCAAGAAAATGAAATGTTCCAACTGTTCCAACTGTGCCAACAACAAAATATTGCCTGACTGGTAATCTCTGTACAATTACACACAAACTTGCAGTGTAAAAACACTCATGTCAGAGGCTCGATCCCATTGTTTCAGATCAGCTGGACCCCTGTTACTCAACACCAGTCAAATGAATTTTGAAATTCTGTCATTTATGTACCCCACATCAATACATTATACCAGCTTTAAATATTATCAGCAGGTCATATAACCTATGTAGAAATTAGTCTTGGAAAAAAGGCCTGTAAACTAGCTTTGAAAATAAAGTTTAATTAAAAGTGTTTTGACCAGAAAAAAGAAAAGGTAACATAAAAAAAGAACATCCACCAAGCTCATGTTTGAATTTGTACATTATGTCTCTTGTCTCAAGCAATGCTTAGAAAGTAACAGCAAAGACTCAATAATAACATAATCTATTCTTTGATCACTAATGAGTATATAAATGAGCCCTCAAAGATATGAAAGGCACAGAAACATCAGAAAGGCATATAAAGGCGCAGATCATAATTCAAGCTTGACTGCAAGTGTAATTCCTCAGTTGTCATTATATTCATGCCACAGGCTGGGTTTATATCGTAGAAATATATTGCAGTGCTGTTTCCTTGACTCTTTGAAAAGAAAGCTGTGTAGAACATTCTGAACAGGGCTGCCACAATGATTTTCATTTACAACCAAATAAAAACCAGTTGCATCCTAAATGCTCATCTTTAGTATTTCCTCCCATCCTTTTTTTGTGGGGGAGCATCTCTGTATGTTCTCTAAGAATTCGTGTAAGAGTTAAGGCAGGACAAGGACAAATTGCATAATTCCCCATAGTTTTAGAAGTACAGTGCGGTAAGATAGACCCACTTGCTCAGCAGAGCAAAATATATCAAGGCAGGAAATACAAATGTCTTCTGGATTTAACTTTTGGGAAAAAAAAAGAAAAATGAGTTCACTCACCAACTTAAACAATGCATTAAATTATTCTTGTAAAACTAACAGAAACTGGGGTGTAGGGGGGGGGAAAAGTAGTTGGGATTTAATTTTATACACCAATAAATTTGGAAGTTCATCTATGAAAACTTTTTGACAGAAATTAGTAAGATTTCTTTGTGGGATAAATTTTGAGACTATTATGTTGGCCTTTCTCTTATCAAGTTTCTGTCTTTCACCTCTGATTATTACAAACCATAATTACTTGGCTGGTTTGTCTAAGAAAGAAGATTTCAAACCCCAGAAATCTGGTTAGCAAACAGGGAAACTTTGTATAGCCATCTGAGGGCAGAACAACCACTCTGTTTTGCAGAAAAAGTAATTGTGTCAGCACCAAAAAAGCAGGCAATGGAACATAATTGTATCAGCAAGGCAACACACAATACCTTAAAGCAAAAAAAAAAAGGCACAATTTTGAGTTTGAAATATTGTCTGACAGCTCCAGAAAGAGATTCACAGGCTGGAAATCAATTGAGCTTACGAAAATTTCAATACAGAAAGTGATGTGAGAAATGGGCACAGGAACTACAGTTTTTCAATTCAAGAATGTATATGAAAGAAGCACAAACAGAAGAAATGCTAACAACAAACTACCTCTATAATAAAATATGACCATGAAGCTACAAAATATGAGATGGAAGACAAACAGAGCTATGAAACAGATTTGCTCTGCTGAGAAGCCAAAATGAAAAGCCAAGGAACATGAGATGTTAGGATGATAAGGGAGTGGTACAGTCCATCTAAAAAGCAAAAAGATAAGGAGATCACCAAGAATACAAAGTAAACAAGGAAAATTTGAATTTCTGAGATAACTAGCCAAAAACATGCACAAAGTGACTGTAAGACAGAATATGCTAATCCCATACCTACAAAGCTAATAAATAAGTAAATGGCTAGACAGACTAAACCATCAAAATCAACACGTGCCCAGTTTTACTTTCTATGAAGCTGACTACTGATGAGATAAATACAGGTGTGACTAATCCGTAAAGTCCTGCTATGGGAGCAGGATAAGATGGGCTAGGGTGATGTGTCCATGAAGCTCAGGGTGTGTGCTAGGACTGATCACAGCTGTTGCAAAAAAGCTGGCTTGATCTCAACACCAAGAGGACTTGAAGGTGGGTTTTGCTTTAGATAAACTATAAAGAGCTGAGAGAATCAACTGGTGCTGTATTTCTCCCTGAGTTCAGTAAGAACGTGAATGTCTCCCTGAGTTAGCCAAGCCAGTATACACAGCTCAGCCTCAGTGGTATTGTGACTGAGCTGTACCCTGCAATTGCTCTCCTCTGTTACATGTGATTTGTGTCTGTATCGTGTTTTCAGTATGCTTTGCATCCTCGCTGCTAAAACAGAAATCTCATGTTGCATCAACTACCTTCAAATAAATAAATAAATCGGATGTTAAACATTATACCCGGCAACAAATCAGTAACATGACCTTGATATAACCCTGACATAACATGAGAAGCTGGAATAATGTGAGAACCCCGGGATTGATTTGGGGCTCTCGTGTGGTGGTAAAGTCTCTCCTCCAACCCGTGCTTCCAAAGAAAAACTCCACAGCCTCTTGTTGTCCGGTCTCAAGGTAGTTTATTGTTAGCTATCTAAAAGATTGTCCTGCGCTGCGGCTGCTTTGATCTGCGGCCCAGGCAGAGGTACACACTCTCCTGACACCCTCACTGTCCGGTGTCTTCGTCGTCTCTCTCCCCGCCCAAAGCTGCTACTATCTTTTATATGATAT
Source organism: Taeniopygia guttata (assembly GCF_048771995.1). Lineage (NCBI taxonomy): Eukaryota > Metazoa > Chordata > Aves > Passeriformes > Estrildidae > Taeniopygia > Taeniopygia guttata. The sequence goes on from NC_133063.1 coordinate 27,281,866, forward strand.
ATTACGTACTATATGTTTATAGATTTTCCCCAATACCTACTATCTACGTTACAATGTGCTTTTCTACTCTAAACCAATCTGTGAATGCCAACATCACCAAGAACATGGAGGTAAGGAAGAAGAAGGAGGAAGAATAAGATAAGGACCACTTTCCTCCATCTTAGAACTCCTGACCCCCCTGTACAAAGTGAAAACCCCCCTGTACAGGCACTAAAACCCCCCTGTACAACACTAAAAAATTTTACCCTCTAATTTGTGACTACTTTTACTATACCATCTAACATTCTGTGACTGCTTGTTCCACCCTCAAAGTTGGTAATTCATTCCATGGTTCAAACTCAAAATCACAGCTGTTTTCAGCTGCTTGCCAGGGTCTAAAATGCTTCTGACCAAGGCCTGGAACCTCTAAAAATGTCTGAGGGACATTTTGGGTTCCGACAGAATAACACAACTCTCCAAAAGATGTATGAAGCACATCTGACAGTAAAAAATATTCCCAAATTAATTTAAGACACTTCAAAGAAAAACTACTGGGAAGAACAATGGAGGATTTGCAGTTTAAAAAGTTTTACAACACGTAGGCTCATATAACCCAAAGAAAAGGCTGAGGAGACATAGCTCCAACTAAATCTTAGCCAGCACACACCTACTAAAGGGAGGTGGGGAATGGGCAGCATCCTCATCTTTTTCCACAAAAACACCACAGTTTGCCATTTTTGACCCCAGAATCTGTCCTTTAGTCTCTTTCATTTTTTACAGGGTGAAAGGAAGCATTGTGCAGGTGTTAACATTTCTGTCCTAATGCTGATTGGTCACAGTGCTATCAAGGACTGGGCTCAATGATACTCCAAGGAAGTCTGTTCTGTTGTGCAATTTGCATTTTCAGAAGAGTATGCTGTGCACACATTCTAGTTTACATTCTGCTGGCAAGTCTGCTTTCGTTACAACAGCACTCTAGCATATGATGAAATTATGCGAAGGCAGATTCACAAAGCCCTTTAGGGGCAACCCTAATGCCAGTGAAATCAGTAACAAACACCCTACAGTCTACCCTTGTCAAATTACACCCACAGGATATTTAAGTCATACCTACCTAAACTGTTATTGCTGCTAGTTGGCCAGGAAGCTACTCTATCTCTTAACTTTTTCTTTTTACAAGAGTCATCCGATTTCACAGAAAGCTCCACTTCCTCCTTCTTGATTTCCTGTACCAGTTCCATGTGACACTGACTAAAATCCTGGAAGGAAATTTTTCCATTTTCATCTGCTCCCAGCTGGTGCATGATCTCTGCAACAGACGCCTCCATATTCAGCTGGCGGCACACCATCAGCAAGTCATTCCTAAAGATATTTTTAGAGGGAAAATAGGGGTGGGGGAAGATTGGAAAAGTGTGAGTAGAGAAAACAAAAAAACAACAACTTAGTTTAGAAGAAAAGGAATACTAGCCCTGTCTGATCTGGATATGCATTAATGCACAGGTATTTAAAACTAATAAGCCAACTCCTGAAGGAAACAAAATCTTAAAACAATTTCTCCAGCATCTGAATGATGACAGATGCATATTTATCAAATGACAAATAATCACATTCTAAATAAAATGTTGGCAAACCAATTCAGCCAGATCTGAAGCAACAGCTGCTCTACGCTACCAAATCCGCTGGGCGCCCTATTCTCTCCAATTATAAAAAATATTTTTTAGGAAACTACCACTACTTTGCTACTCTCACATTTCACTGCTTCTTTCCTGCCATCCTCTTCTTAAACACTTTTTGGATTGCACAGCACTACCATACCAATTTATACCACAAATAGCATGAGTGTGTTTCTATGTTATGGCCCTTTTAAGAAGCTTAAAAGCATATAGCTTATTTCTGTGTTGTACAAAGTCTTTCAGTAGATGGAAGGCAAAGGAATTCTGTAATATTACTATGATGTAAATTATTAGCAGATTTAATTACTAGTATCAGGGCATAGTTCAGAAGGTTTCTGTGAAAGCATGATACATTGAAATACTCAAAGTTCTTGCATGAAGAGCTTCCATGAAGTAAATTATTATCAGAATCAAGGCGCATTCTATTCTACAGAAAGAAGTTGTACATTGGGTGGAGGTCTGAAAGTCTCTTCTATGCAGAAATTCCAGAGCTGCAGCAACAGAATTCTTGACAGAGTTGTTTACAATAAAATTGGATAATAACGATCATAGTAACAAAAGTAATAGTAATGATGATGAGAATTATGATAATAATGACAATAATAATGATAACATGACCATGTAGTTTAAAAACAAACAAACAAAACCCCAACAAAAATAACAAGAAATAACTTTATTACAGAAGAATTAATCACACAGGCCAAACACAAGCTATACTTACTTGCAGTTCAATTTTTGCTCAGAGTTTTGCTCTTAGATTTGAATCTGATCAATTAATAAATAATCTCCATGGCTCAGTTCCTTGTTTTTAAAAATTAAAACAACACAAATACAATCTCACGGGGTGTTGCAAAGAAAAACAAGGATGACAGCATATTTAAATTTTTACATGGGGAGTAACAGATACAATTCAGATATGTCTATATCTGTTCTCTTGGAACAGATCAGATGTAGCCTCAGATTGAGGCTTAGATGCTCAGCTTGAGCATTAACCTCTGCAGAGGTGTGCTAATTTTGAAGTGAGTAACAGGACAAGCAGTGCAGGGTGATTTTGCCAGGGAATTCCACGACACAGGTCTGTTGCCCTGGCTCCAGAGGAATTAATCTGCTATACTGGGGCAGAAGGAGGCTGCAGCACTGGTAGCACAACTTACACCGCCCTGCTCATGACAATTGTAAAGCTTCTATTACACTGCAGCCCACAGAGACATGTCCAAACCCAGTTCTGGTTCCCTACAATCTAAAGGTGTTACACAAACGCAAACTGATTTATAAAGGAAATCTTGCAAAGATTGTTCCACTATGTAACACCAATGAGAAACCATATATTTTCTTAAAACTATTTAAAATTTCAGATAGTAAAAAGGTATCATAATTTTGCCAGGAAACATTTAATCTTTGCTAATTCAACCTGCAATCTAGGCACACAAATACCTTTGAAGAGGTGAAGTCAAAATTATAAACGCAGCCAAGCTCTCTAGAGGTAAATAGGAGTAAATACATAGTGTAGGAAAACCTGTTCCAGGCAGTTGTGTCATGAGTCACTTCTAGACCAATACTGTAGATAAACAGTAATCTATTTGAAACATGAATTTTGAAATTACTAATCTAAATAGGACTGGCTATCAGAGCACTCAGAGGCAATAAAAGTTGCTGATCTAAAGATGCACTAAAATTACTCCAAATCACTTCTGTTCTTGGTAGGAGGCTGTTTAGTTTAGGTGCCTGGTGCAGCCACCAATCTCCAGAGCATCCTGGACTCACTGCTCCATTTGCTCTGACTTTCACAGCCAAGTCAAGCCCCTCACTGCTTAAACCACAGAATCACATCAGCTCTCCAGCTTTGACATTTCTATGAGCAACTGCAGGAAAACAATTCTGGCAGCAATCCCAGAACTGTGCTCGTCTGCAGTCAGAAGTCATGCAAAAAATTCATAGAATGACATCTTCTGTTCTGAATAAACTTCTAACAGAGTTTTAGATGGTTAAAGAAATTATAAGGTAAGAGGTTCCAAGCATCACGAGGCAGGCTGAATCAAAATACTTATTTCTTAATCTGGATGAACAGAGGTAATGCACAATAATTCCAAAGTCATCTGAAATGCCAAGAATGCAGAAACCACAGTAAGCGTGTATCACAGAAGCCCTCTATAACACTATAATCTTTGGCAAAAAAAAAAAAAAAATCTCTAGGTTAGCACCCAACTACAGAGAGCACTTCAGAAGGTTACCAGACTAAAAGATAATGTGTCAGCAAAACATGAATAAAAACAATGTCTTCACCTACAGGGGGTGCTGGATGGAGAATTTTTGTAGTTTTGTGATCCACCCAAGGCCTGCTACATGTTTTGACTTTATGTAAGAGGAGAAAACTGTTCAAGAAGTTCGCTAGCAGATGGAACTAGGCAGCAGATAGACTAGGAAAGAGGACAAACACTCTCAGCAGTTCCTACTTAGTAAGTTTTCTTGAAAAAATTATTTATTCAAGAACCAGCAACAACCACAAAAAAAAAATTGTTTCATCTAATGAATTTAGACTCGGAAACAGATTTCATTACCTTTGTCATTATCTGAACAATTACATCTCCACAGACCTTTTCACACAGAAATACTTTAAGAGGTTATATTTGCTCTCCAATTTCCTCAGTTATTACCAATTTTGTTGGTTTAACAATATAGAAGCTACTATTTTATCAGGTACGGATCATCCTGATAAGACGAAGTCAGCATTCACATATTATCTTTTAAAGGAAGTGATAAGGCAGGACTGAAGTTACAGCATCTGAAGGAATGAGGACAGCTTCAGAATTGCTGGAATTTCTACCTGCTGCAACCTGGATGTCCTTACAAAAGGGCAAAAAATGAAGAACCACAAGTTTCCTGCAACAATACATCTGCCTGAAAGTTATTATTAGGAAAAAAGGTCTTAAGTTCCCATCTCAGCTTAACAGACTGCATTCATGACCATCACTTCTATTCATACATGAAACAACTGATAAACTGATGTGTAAACAATTTTTACATGTACATTTGGAATACCCTCTGCATTGATAAACAAAATGCATTTTGTTGCAAGAATATTTTTGTTGGGTTTACTTCCTAGTGCCAGATTATGTAGTAGTATTAAGCAACCCTTTTTAAAACAAAAGTATAAGATATGTAGTAACACCCATTTTGTTCACTTTTAATGTAAAGCTCCATTTCCTTATGTCTGTCCCAATGGTCCCTGTTTTCTGTGTATCAAATACATTGTCAACACCGGGCAGTAGTTGCAAATGAACCATTTCAGTGAAGCTGATGTGTTTGGCAAGGCATGAATAATGTAAGGCAGGATGGGATGGAGAACAGGCACATCAGCTGGACATGCTTGTTAAAATGCTGAGCAGTAATACTGCTGATACTGGGATCTGAAAACACACACTGAAGCTTCAGTTTTAACATCTCATTGTGATCAGGAAGGGAATTCATACAGATGGGTTTTTTCATGCTACATGAAAACTTAGGAAGACGTAAAAGACTGACATTTGATAGTTTTATGGAACTTTTTTTCTATATTTGTCCCCATTTACGAAGGGATTAAACCACAGTATAAACATAAATATTAACAACAGGTGAAATGAGGCTAGGATCTTTTAAAAAGCTCCGGCCTGTTTATTAAAAATCAAAACAACTGAAGAGGAGAGCCCAGGGTAAACCTGGGCAGCAAGTCAGAGACACAAGTATGAGATGTATGTAACACAGCGTGTTTCCTTGGGCACTGGCTCCGCAGACCCAGGTGCGGGTCACCTGGGGGATTTTAAAGTCTCTCAAAGCTGACAGATTGGTGCGCTCTTGATCCTCTCATTGACAAGTCCTTTCTGCGGTCACTGGTTGGTCCAATTTGTGGCGCATTCCTGATCAATCATTTTGGGATGCTTCGATTTCCCTGGCTGGCTCGTTTTCCAAGTACAGAAGTTTTCCAAGTACAGTCCAGGCTGCTGTCATCGGGCCATGAGGTAACCTTCTGGAAAGGTCCATCCACTGAACTCACTGGGTTCTCACCACCCCACGCGAGTGGGCACGCATTCATACCACAGTACATTTAACTCCGTAACTTACTGCATTAATTAGACATAACAATTCATTACAATGAATCAACAATTCATAACAACATGACACCATTAACAATTTATAACCCCACCTACAAAAGCCAATTTTATTTATAAAAATAAAGTTGAAAGAAACAGGGGAAAAAAGGTCTCTAGACCAAACTGCAGTCCCACAAGGGGATATTGTGAAAAACACCAATCACTTGTTTTTTAAAATCTTTAAAATTTATTAGCAATAAAATAGTAATAAAAAATAGTAATAAAATTAGAGTAATAAAAATTTGGACAACGAGGATTAAGACACTACGAGACAATAAAAAGCAAAGAATTACGGATGTCTGGATGTTTTTGGGCACTAAGCTGCCAAAACCAGGCCTTGTGAACAAAGAAATAACCCTTAAAAGCCATAGCCTGTTGCATACTCAAATATCTCATACATGATGCATAAATTCCTTGCAAATTAAGAATTTTTCTTGTTTTTGTCAACTTCTTCCCCTTAGTCCTGGTGGTTCCATAAAGATGGAGAGAAGGTGGAAAAATGTTTCTCTTTTCTGATAAGGAGGCTATAACTCTTCAGGTTTCGTGTTGCTGTTATCTCTGTGCAAAGAGTTTCTTGATTATCTTATCCCTTTCTTGAGCTAGTAAAAAATACCTTACATCGCATAGTTTCTATTTTAACATTATGTTGTAACTTAAAACTGTATTTAATACACTACTTTAAAAGGTTTAATACAGTATTACAAAATAACCCTCCATAATACATTAGTATAGTGTTCAATTTAATATTTGCGAAGAGCCAGTCATAAAATATGCATTTTTCACAGATATTTACTCTGTAACCACTGAGTTCTGTATAATGGAAGTCGATATGGCACTATATGGGATCTTGTACATTTGTCTGATTATAAGCACGAGACAAATTGTGTAATTCAGCAGAAAAACTCTTAAACAGAGGAAGACAGTCAAGTAAGTCTTACCAGTGTTGAAAAACATATCAGACTCAAAACAGTGTCATGGATAGGTGTCTAAGCTGCTTTTTAAGAATGCCACAACCTTCACGTGTGCTCTGTCCTAGCACTTCACTGCTCTCTTCCTCAAGTTTCCTAATTTCAATTTTCCCAGATACAATTCAGATTGCTACTTGAAAAAGAAGTTAACACACTGTTTTCTGCCATTACATTGGGTAATAAAAACAGTCTTTACATATTTAAAGCCCATAATTAGATGTTCCACCTTCTTTTGAGTAAAGAACCCCATTTTTTGTATCTCAAATCATCATAAGCTGCTCTTGTCTTTCTCTAAATGATCCACCAGCTGAATGAATGACAGCACACAGAACTGGACACCAGCTTAAAGCATACAGTGAAAAGAGACTAGAAGGTAAAAGCAGAAGTCCTGTTCTGTAACAGCACAATTCTGTTAATTCAAATTTAACTTGAGAACCACTATAAATCTCCTAAAGTTTTTCATCAAGCACACATCCTGTATGTGTACCACCAAATGTGCTAATGTCTGCTTATCCCTACTTTATGTCACTTGATTTTTTTCAAGCAACAGCTTCATCTGTCAGCACCAACTGTTACTCTTATCCCACAGCAGGCCTCTGATTTTCCTTAGCTTGATGCCATCTCAGATTTAAGAATGTTTACCCATTATCATGTCATGCAGATCATTAATCCTTAATAATGCTGATCTAGTCCAGGCCATCCTTGTGATTTCAATTTGATACAGTATTTTATTTGTCAAACAAAGCACAGGTGTCTAATGAGCTCCAAGTATAGCTTGGAAAAAAAACCTGAACAAACTGAAATCTCTCAGTCTCTCTCTCTCTAGATCCATAGCTTGCCTACGAGTGTCATAAAACAACATCAAAAGCCTTAAAATAGACAAGATAAAGGGCATCTCTTGTTTCACTCCCACCACAAACTGCTGACACTAGATCTAGTGATCTAGATTAGTTCAACCTAACTTTTTCTTAACAAATCCATATTCAGCAAGTTATCTGTCGACTGACAACCATCTCAACACACTTTTAAAGAAAAGCAGCATATTTTATATTTCCCCATTTTCTGTTCTTCTATCTTTTAGAAGAGCTCAGGGGAAAAGAATGGAAATAATTCTGAGCTTGTCTTTAGGATTATTATATCAAAATCTCCAAATACAACTAATTAAAAGAAATCCAAGCACTCTCCAACTTATTTCTTCCCTCTCCATCAAAGGTATTTGTTACCAGTCCTATTTGTAGGAACAATCTTACTACATGTATTATTTTAAATGTAGAAAGCAAAACAAAACCAAAAATCTCACATGTCTTAGCATCATCAGCAGCTCACTGACTGCCTCTCTTGCACACTCTTTCTCTATTTTCTTCTGTCACTTTTTCAAAACTGTGGAACAACTTTACACTTGAAATTCCCTGCTAGTTTCAATTTCTGCATATTCCAGTGCCTGCTCACAACTACCTGCAACTTTATCCAGATCTACAACATTGAGCATCATCAGGAAAAAGATAGGGTTAACAATCAGCCAGCCCCAAAACTCTGTATGCTTTATTCAAAATTCAACCACCTGAGCTTCTGCTTAGCAACTCTGTCCTGCCTTGGCTGCTTCTCACAATACTATTCTAAGCATGCTGCCTACACCACCACCCCTTCCTCTGAGGAAGCAGGGGATGGTTCCCTTCCCACCTCCCTACCTCAGCGTGTCCGTGTGTGTCTCTCCCCCACTTCACACTAGATATGGACAAGACAGCCAGCCTGCAGTATGCACCTCTCAGAACAGAAATGTATTTTACAGATGACACAAGAAATGCCTATTCTACTTACTAGAAATATCTTAAACTTTGTGCTCTGATCACCTGCTCTGGATTGATAAAACTGCAGCTCTCACCCTGCAAGGACAGGGTGTCCTCTTTTCGGCTAAGGGTCTTATCTCTGGAGAAGGCAAACAAAGGTCCGTCTGTCAAAGGAAAAGCAGAGTTGTCAATAGAATCTCTGTCATTCTACACTTTCTTTTGTGCTGTTCACTGGTTTCAAATATACATCTAATACACAGTAACAATTCAATTTAGAATTGAACATGGTTAGAAGCTATCAGGAGCACAGTTCTCATTCAGAGATGGTCTGGTCTCCGCTACCTGGCTTACCCTCAAAAATTACATGAGGGATTTCATAGAATAATCACTAATACTATATAAATATTGTTCTTTTCTGTCAAATATTAAAATGTACTGCTGTAGAAAAACTCTTCAGAAGAAAGGAAACATTAAATGTGCTGATTACAATTTAGCATTATGGTGACATTAACACAGGTCAATTAATGCAAAACTTGCTGTACTGGGATGAATTCCACATATTTATTCTAAAATTCTACTCTTTGTTCTAAAATATGCATGTGAACATTCAGAGTAAAAAAAAAAAAAAAAAAAAAAGTAGATTTGAAAAGCCATGTATCCAAAGCATAACTCTTCCTTCAGATGCCATTTAAAGCCCATCCTTTGGACAACACTCAATTTGGCACAACACAAGCCTTGTTAATGCCTTTCATCTACGAACTGAGACACCAGAGTCTCAGTAAAATCTCTGTTGTCCTTTTACACTTCTGAAAATGAATTAACTTTTAGTGAGATTTCTTAGTTCAGATCATTTGGATTGAAGCATGTTTTAAAAATCAAGATGACATAACCAGAGGGATCACAACTACCCCCAATTGAATTTCTTACCCCCCTCCACCTTCTTGCGCCAACATTAAAAGTCACACACCCAGATAACAAGGTCACAACTATAAACTGGCCAAGGAGCAAAGAAATATTTCTTACCAAACTAGTGTACAGCTAAGGTGACTCTGAACAAATTCTTGTGCAGACAGAATGAAACTTCAGGACCAGCAGATAATCATCTGGCAGAACAGGCTGACTTTAAAAAATCATTAAACCCTCCACTAGTAATTCACAGTTCATTATGTAAAGAGTGCAGGTGCACAGATTAGGGGTGTATATTTGCAAGAAAGGCCAGGTGCCCAAGTATTTTGTGAGGTTCCTTACTCCCAGTCAAAACATGTACGACCTGCTGCTTCAGTCAATGTCAGGTAACATCTAGCCTACCCCAGCAATCAGAGACAAAGAGGATTTAAAAATAATTTTAGAATCCATCCACAACTACCAGCAAAGGACTTGCACATGGCACCCTCAAACAATAAATACAAAGGAGTTAACTGGAAGAATGCTTTTCTCATTCAAGAGCCTCCCAACACTGTCAACCAGTCAACACATCCATGAATTTCAAACTATAGGTCTTGGCAAATTAATTCTAAAAACATACAGAAAGTTGCTCCCTAGGAACATGAGCTAACTGACTGTGATTAAGGAGGGTGCTAACTGACTTGTCTGCTGTAATGGAAGATGCACTCACATATGAGCTAAACAGAACCATAGTGCCCGTCGTACTGCTATTACAACCACCAATGGTTCCTATGTTACAAACCCAGGGCTATGGAGTTGCTAGAAAGACCAAGCACTAAAGCATCTTATGAGGGCTTGAGCTCCCTATCACCCTTGGGAAGAAAGAGTATTTTTGTGAAGTTGATCTTTCAGAATTGCAACAAGAAAACCAAGAAAACACAAAAAAAAAAAAAACAACCAAAAAAATCCCAGTTTAAGAGTTACTTTTTTTTTTTCGTCACAAAAGGGAAATGACTGCCTTCAAAATTACTGACTTTACAGAGTGATTAACTTCTCTTACAGTAATAACCCAACTAGTGTGGTATTTTCAACAATCTCAATTAAAAAATAAATAAAACCAACAAAATTAATAAATATAACAAATGACTTCATTGCTTAGAAGCCAGCTGGATGTAAACTTTCAACAGGATCAAAAAATTTGACATTTTTATTTTCAAGTGAATTACTGTTTGGTCAGTTTTTCCGCAGTACAACCTATCTGGACAACAAGGTCCTAAGAAAGAAAATACAGTAATACCATGTAACAACAAGCCTGAGAAATACTTTAGTCCCTTTTACCACACTACTAATGCCAGTGAGGAGAGGAAAAAAGCAATGTATAAAACACACCAAGTAACTCCACTAACTTTAAAATGTTAACAGCTCCAGCTAAAACACCCTTCAGGTGTCTGATGTTTACATAAGAACTGAAATGCTAACCACTTAAAAAATAGATTATGTTCAGGCAATTCAAGTTTGAATACATTCCTTTGACTGTGTATCAGTTGTAAGAAATACAGACTTTGAAATACATAATCCCTTAATGAATGTTGATTCTTGGTGTATTTTCTAGACACAATATTTGTAACAAAGGGAATACCTTTTTCTTCATCCTAAACTAAGTATGTCTCTCTGGTTTCTCATACACATCCACCCTCCAGGCTTTCCCCGTAACTTATTCCTTTTTTGGTTATGATGCTCCAAGAGGAGCTGGGGAAGACAAAGTTGGACTAAAAACCCCACAAAATTCTATACAACTCTGGCATCATTGACTAAGGCAAGTCCCAGGAGAAACAGAAAAAACAGACTACAATCATGTGAAAAACAGCACAGTGCTTCCAGTCACCGTTTTACTCAGCATACATCTACCATACAGTAAGTATTGTGCTGTGTCCATATAAAAGTGATCCTTCAGTTACATGGATTCCAAACCCTGTGACAGCCTCCTAATGGAGATGGATGAAGACTAAAATTAAGCCTAGGAACAGAATCTGGGAGCTGAAACTGTTTTCAAGACAAACTAAAGCAGCAGTGCAAGGACAAAGTACATTTTACCAAGGTTTGGGGGGGTGGCTTGGGAGTTTTGGAGATCTGGGACTTTTCCTCCCTGGAATTTCTAAAACTGAGCTTGTTTAAAGAAAACACAGAGCAAATACTCCAGATCTCAAGTAAGAATAAAATCCTGTATTGAGGTCTTAACTTTTTTGGCAAGAAGAGCCCAGCTATATGAAGAGCCAGACTGAAGGCAAAGACTAAGCAAAGCTTTGTCCCAGTCTTACTGACATTTTGCAAACTGCTTCTAAATGATGTCTCCTTGTTAAGACAGCTGGATTGAGGCCAGACTTAGGACTGTACAGTACTGGGATCAAACTTATTTTGAAAATTGAAATCCCAATATCTGCAAAACTAGCAGAATTAAATATTACTTCTCTCACAAGACTTCAAAGGCAGGTTTTTTTTTTTTTTTTCACCTGTTCTGTTAGAGTTGACATTTTACAAAACTCTTGCTCGTAGGATAAATAGCTTTATCACTGCCTAGCCTGCTGACATTTGAGCACTCACAACAGCATGTCTCTGATGCTACTTTCAACCAGCACGAAATAACCTGTGGAGATTAGATGCAGAATATTAACTTATGCCCAAAGTAAGTTTTCAGAGATTCTGATTGACCATGTTCACATAACTTCATAAATGGTCATCTTATGGATTAAACATGTGTTTTACCAACAGTGGTAAGCTGACTAGTCACAGACAACCCACACTGATTTTGCTACTTCATTTTATCCGTCCTTAAGTGCTTCAATAGGTATCTCTTTAAATGTTAAGTATAGAAGTAGAAGCACATTAGCAAAATCAAACACTTGAAATACAAGTTACATGAAGTGGCAACAGAGAGTAACAGAGATCCCCTCCCTTAAAAAGACAATGAATAGATTAATACTTCTTTTTCTTGAAAATACTGGGTTTTCTCCTCTAACAGCACACAGCCACTAGATGTAGAAAAAATGGAGGGGGAGGCAGAGGTGGCAAAATACACTCAGCAAGAAAGCAGTGAATGTCCTCCTACTGTGACAACCTATTTAAAACGGAAGGACCAGCCTGTACTTGCAAAAGTTTTAAGCTCCCAAAGCCATGTACCACTGAAACCACTCAGGTAACAAATCAAATCCAGCTAGTTCCTTTTAACTGCTTCTGTGCAGGGCTGGAGAAGCCACATTCAGCATGTCCTTTTAACAGGCTCATTACAAAGTTAATAGGTTTACTGGGTTTTTAACATCTTACTCTATGTAGTGGTACTCTGCTTTTACCAAGACTTTCAGTAAGACATTGACCATTGTAAAAAAAAAATAAAATTGTGCACATAGACAACACCATTTCGAAAAAACTCTACCAAGAAAACTTAATTCCATTATTGTTAATATAATGACAAAGTTCTAGCGAACTAAACACTAGCTTTAAGTTTTTTCTTCATTATTGTAAAATTATTTATCCATGCTTAAAAGTTAAAATTGGAAATCTAACATATGTGTAGCTTAATAATGAAATTAATTTTTTCTTCACCCATTATTTACACAGCTCATAATCTCATTTTTTAAAGCAAAAGTATTTCCTGCAGATTCAAAGTTATCTTTACATTTTGCAGTGTTACAACTGAGTAATCCAAAACCCATTTAGTGACTTGTGCAGTGAAGATGAAATTCTTTGTGTGCTAAATGGAATTTCAATACAATCCACATATAATAAAGCTACAAGGCAATTAAGTTTCTGAAGAAGACATTAATCTAGTCTGTCACCCATAGAAACCCACCATTCAAGGCTATATATGCAGAAAGCATCAAAAAGAAAAAAAGGGAAAAGCACACATGTCCTCAACAATTCACCAACCCTCTGAAATTGAAAATGTTTATAACTGGAACATCAGATTCTGAAACTTTTCAAAGCAAACAGAATAAAACAAAGGAGAGCAATTACTGGTTTTTTTTTTTTCAGTTAACAGTCTTTTGTTAATAGCAACACAATCCAGCTACAATTGCAAAACTAAAGTTCTGCTGTAAACAATGTTTAAGGCTGCCTTTGCTCTCAGCAATGCTCATCCAGCTGATCTCAAGCATTAAGAATCCAGCCTTAATTGCAGAGTGCTTTGCAACTGAGTTGGGGGGTGGTACTTTTCGGTTGGTTAGTCCGTTTTTGTGAAATCACCTCTTGTTGCAGAAATATCATAAGAATGCCAAAAAATTGCAAGATGTTAAAACAATTAAGTAACAAATATTAACCCCAAAAGAATCAAAAGCCATTTCAGTAAAAGCCAACAAGTTAAAACTCTGTTATTTTCTCAGTCTTTTTCTCTAGCTAGATGCTGCAAAATTTCAATATGCACATGTCAATGCAAGGCTCAGAGACACTGGTTTAGCATTTCAAATCCCATAGCTCAGTGTCTTATGGATTATAACCACAAATGGCACATCCTTAATTATGTTCTATTGCTTTGATATCATCCTATTTAAAGTCTGAAATTTAATCAATATCTCAGGTGAGAGCCTGAAAATTAATCAGTATCCCAGGACATGTTCCTCTTCTCCATCTGTGCCTCTACTTCCCTGCTACTATTTAAAGAGGTTTATTACAGTTTGATGCACGACAAACAAAGGATTTCCACAGCTGAGATAACATGTTATTTCATTAGGAATGCAAACATCTCTTTCCCCCATGCAATATGAACTACATAAATATACACAAAATGCCTGCCTTTGCTACAAGTATAAAGATCTTCTTTTCCTTAGCAGCTCTGGAGCTGGAAAAAAAAGACACCTTATAAACAAACTGCTGCATGTGCTAGGCAAAGAAATGACTGACCAAGCTTCAAGCCTGCAAGTAGAAGGAATACTAATTTTCAAAGATAAAATTTATACCCAGTAGCACCTGCAAAACAGCAAATTTCAGTTCCATTGCATTGAAAATAAACTAGTGTTTAAAAAGAAGCTCATGCTAATAATAGGTTATAGATCACAGCCAAGTCTAGTCTAATACACAAGGAAGGAGATGATTTTGAAGTGCTAGCTTCTGTGTTTTCAGCTCTTTATACAGATGCCTGGGCATTTATTGTCATGTTTAATGTGCTGTGAAAGATATTGTGAGGTGCAGAATTCAGCCTCCACTCTCCACTGGGGCTGCAAGAAAGACAAAAAAACTGTTTGCCACGAGGATGAGCAAAGAGAAGTCCAAAGAAGCAGGGCAAGAAGAACAGGAAAACCAAGAAACTGGCCCATATGAAACAAAACAAAACAAAACAAAACTCTAGAAAGAAACAAACACAGAAGCCAGACAAACAGTATGCAAAAAAAAAAATGGCAAGATGAAATTTAGTGTAAAAGCAGCCATAACTTTTTTGCCTTTCTTTTAATTGACTACATTAAAAAGGATGCAATAACCTAAACACTAGTGCTCTACACAACAAACCCACACCTGCTATACTTTGAACAGGGACACTGTGAGTAGTCCATAAACCTGACAGAGTTGTCTATAATACTATGGTGGGACATACTATAAAGACATCCAAATCCAACTGGACAAGTCTCCTCCTGCATAATCCACGGCCAAAAAACAGAGTAGAAGCAAAACTGAGTAACTACAGACAGCAAGAAAGGCATTATACAACTCATCACCCAGGCTACCTAATGAAGTAATGTCAAAGATGATTTCTTAAATATTCCTTCACTACTTTGTCACACATACAGAGATGTAAAGAAAGACAGTAATTTATAACACCATGTTCTCTGATAAAGGCCACGCCAGTTCTGCCTTTAATGCACAACTCCCTTCTGAACCCAAGTATTAGCAACCTTCAACAATGAACCCACCATCTCCTGAAGAATTTTCAACACCACCCAGGCCCTGGGCTTTATTGCCATTTTGTCATGAAATTCAATGTCTCTACTCAGACATATCCTGGTGTTTTCAACACTCTAGTTCATGCAACATTCTGAAACACTCACTTTGAAGAAAACAGAATACAAATTTGGGACAAAACTTAGGGAATGTGGATTAGTCAATCAGAAATGAGTAGTTTCCGTCATGGTAACATCTCTCAACTGTCTGTACGAAACACTAAAACATTAATATTCCCCGAGTAAGGTCTTTAGATTATAAATACACAGAGAGTTTACATTCCAGAAAGACATGACAGTACAGAAGAGCAAGTGTGCTCTGAGGAGACAGTGTACATTTTACATGAACATCGCAAGCTTTCAGACATCAGAATAA
Source organism: Taeniopygia guttata (assembly GCF_048771995.1). Taxonomy (NCBI): domain Eukaryota; kingdom Metazoa; phylum Chordata; class Aves; order Passeriformes; family Estrildidae; genus Taeniopygia; species Taeniopygia guttata. Next base: position 27,297,585 of record NC_133063.1, read on the forward strand.
ATTCCGTGAAGACCATAAGCAAATGGAAAGAGAAGCAGTCTTAGCACACTGGTTGAAAAGTACACATTTTCAAAGTGTGAAAAACAACTGTTTACTTTGAAAATTTAAAAGGTTTATTAAACCTTAACAAAAATACAACAAAAGGACTACACAAGGAAAAATTTGCAGCGCTGGTTTTGCATTTCAAAACCGTAACTGTCAAAATAATCATTAGACTGAGAGGGGAAAAAAAGTGTTCAGGGAGCTGTTTAGATAAGAAATATCACACCCTTGAACTTTATTTTTAAAGTTGTTACAGATTTTCAACAACTTTCTGGCTCCAAAGAGATGGCAGTGGGAAATCAAGTTTACTTAGCCTTTCTTTGGGTCATATTCTCAGGTTACAGGTTAAATGGCAAACTTAAGAAATTCCCTTACTGTCCCAGTTCTCTAGAGACACGTACTAATTGCAAACAATAGCATAAGTTTTCATTTTGAAATGCAAGTTTCCACGACCTCTGGCAAATCCCGCCTTTTGATGTTCAGTATTTTTTAAATTACGGTGTGAGAGCTCAGAAATACCACTGCCACAAAACCAACTCCTGACTAAAACACACTGCTAGTGCTTCCAGACACATAAACATTGCACTATGGCTTATTTCCAAGTATCTATTGCAAATGAACGACCACAATCCATCAGCCTGCGTGACACTCCTCTAACTCTCTGAGGACCAGCAGAGGAATTTAAACGAAATTGTGTAACAACAATATTGATTAAACCGTACTGACAAAACAAAATCATAGGATCCAGGAGAACAGTATGAGTTTTCTCCTAGATTACCCACGACCGGCTTTCTGTGTGTTGACTTGCAAAAACCACCTGCCCAGGGCACGAGGTGATAAAATCCAGGCTCGGAGCGTCACCTTTCCGCCCCGGCAGAGGTGGAAGTGCTGCGGGCAGTGTTCGCCCGCTATCCCGGGAAGCTCTCGGTGCCGAGGCCCCGCTGGAGCCCCTGGCTCCGGTGCCGGCGGGAGCCGCGGAGCTCCCACCGCTGCTCCAACTCGCCCATAAGTCGAGCGCCGGGGAACGCGGGGCGAGAGGAAGGACGGGACGGCTCCGTACCAGCAAAGAGCCGCCTCCCGCTGTCGCTACCTGCTGATGAAGCCGTCCCCATCGCCGTCGCAGGTCTGGAAGAGGCGCCTCATTCTCTCCTCCTCGCCCGTGCTGGAGGTATCAGCGCTGCTGCTGCCGGTGCTGTTCACCTCCGCTACGGTGGCTGCCGCCATCATGCGCCCCGCTCCGAAGGAGGTGGGGAAGGAGGAGGACGAGGAGGCGAGGCTGCCTCGGGCGCCCGGGATTCCCAGTCCCGCCGCGCCTGCAAAGTGCGATCGGCAGCGCAAAGCCGGGGCGGCGGCCCTGCCGGCCCCGCACCCACCGCCCGCGGAGGCACAGCCGGGGCGGGACCCCGCTGGGGCTTGGAGCGGGGTCGGGGCGGCTGAGGCTCGGAGCTGCTGCCGGATCATGGCACTGTCCGGCGCCGGGATCGCGGTGGGACCACCGGGAGCGAGCGGGCGGTGTCGCCAGCCCGGGGCGGCTGCCCTCTCTGCCGGGGGCCGCCCAGTGCAGGGCGACCCCAGCCCGCCACGAGCGCTGCTTCTTCTCCTTGGGCTGGGCAGGGCCAGCTCCCTGCTCCGGGGGTGCTGCTTTGGCCGGTCTGTGGAAGCCAAAACCCCCCAGCGTTTTCTGTAGCCCTGCCTTTTCATTCCAGGCTGTTTGATGGGGTACTGGTCAGGTAAAAGCATTCTGAGGTGCAGAGCACCAGCCCCTCTTGACTCATCCACTGATCAGATTTTACCTGCAAAGTCAACAATTCGTTTTTCTGTCCCTGAACATGTTTGTGGCCTGTACACTTCCCTGTCTGTTGGTCTTTTAATTTAAAGAAAAATAGTTTTCTTTGCAGTCATCATGTGGCCAGACGAAAAAACCAAAATCGTGCCTGTATAGTACAGCTTCTTAATTTCCTTTGGTATCTTTGCCAGCCTTCTCAATATCTAAATTTTATCCAGTCCTTGTTATTCTTTTTCCTGTGAAAATAAGGGATACAGCAACAGCACTAATCTGTTTTATCTCTAACTGGAAATAGGTACTCTGAAACAGTCTACAACAGCGTTTCAGTTTACATAATACATTATGTTTCTGACTCCATCATGTCACATGATTAATTTGGGTGAACTAAGTTTTTTCCTAACCTATTTCTGTGTTTGAAAAGAAAAAGACCTTGAAAAAGACCTTGTTATTAAGGACATAAGTTTCCCTCGTAGCCTCAGGTATTATTCCTTTCCTATTAATTAGGTCTTTGAAGATATCCAGTTCACACCACAAAACATCTTGATCTTCCTTGTTGCTGTCAGGGATTAATGAATATATCAATGCAGCAAAGTTATCACACTTGTTGCCCAGTGCCTTTAAGAGTACATGAACTGATGGCAACAGTTCTAATTGTTAATATTTATTGTACTTTGATTATATGAGTCATTACAAGGTAAAGAGTTCCTCTGGCATTTTATTAATTAAAACTACTTGCAAGTGTAAGCATGCATACACTCACCCTCATATGGTCGTGGTCTCTGCAGATTTCCAAATTACATTGCTCACGTTAGTTCTTGCTGGATGACCGGGGCACTGTAGTATGAAGCCAACACACTTCCATACTCTTTCAAGGCACTTAAACCAGAAAAATACTGCAACTGTCCTTTCAGATGTTCCATTTCCTGACCTACAGTGGTCTGACTCTTAGTCTTAGCATATGCCTTTTCAGTCCTAGACAGGATGTTGTTCATTTGTGATACCAGCTAATTATTCCAGCTGTTTGTTTACACTGAGGACTAGAGATGTGAAGTCACAAAACTACTTTCTTCAGCCAGATCCCATAGACAAGCTGTTCAATACCACACACAAGAATCCTTCCACACATTCTGCAAGTATAAGCACACACTGCTTCTTACTAAGAATGAAAATTCTTAACCACAGGGAGTTGGACTCAATGTATTTGTATGCATCCCTTTCTTCTCATGATATTCTTTGATTCTGTGATTCTTTGCAGAGTCCTAAAAGAGTGTTTCCTGACAAGGCCACCAATATCAATGGAGCAAGATTGGATCCAAAATACAGCACTGCTAATCTCCAAGAACAATCTCTCTCCATCCTGATACTATCTGCTAAGCTTCACAGCTGGCCAGTTCTCACAATTTTTAAACTAATCTCCCACTTATAATCTAATCTAATAACACTTCATCTTTTGTTATCATTTTAGATGCAAGCTTCACGCAATAGTGTGGATCAGAAATTCACCCATTCCTTATCTTCTCCCTGCTCACTGTGAACATTTTTTGGGTTATTTGAATTGAATTTTTCCTGCTGTCTTTTCCTTCTGGGGATCAGCGGTAGTTAACTTTTTTTGCATTTGCACCAGTTCCAAGAAAACCTGATGCAGTGGTTTCTGACTTTACCTGATAACAAAGTGAAGAATGTGAATTTCAGATGGTAAAATCCCCACATTTAAAACACAAACTATGCCGTGCAGCAGCAAGTACAATTCTGCCCAAAGTATCCCTGGTGTGAGGGGTAGAAAGCCTCACATCACATCCCTGTGATGTGAAAAAAGAAAGCCTCACCACACATCCCTGTGTGGTGCCTAGAAAGTTGTGAAGAGAACAAGGAAGGAGGGCAAGGAGTGAGAGTTCTGTCCTGGTATGAGTAGCAAAATAGGCTTGATATTTCGCAAAATAAATATTAAAAGAGTTTGTATGTTTTCTGTTTAAGGCTGTGGGTTTTAGCTGTCAATCCGTTGGGTATTTGTCTTCTTATGTAAGTTAAATCTTTTGGTTTTCAATATAATTTATATTGTATAATATAAATTTTCCACAATGCCCTGATTTCTAAATTCAAATAAGCATATACAAGACAGTCAATGCAAACGTTAATAACAATGCTGTAGTGTTGGGATATGTTTTAAGTTCCCCCCATGTTATGGTTGCTCCCTCTTCCCCTCTTTATGTTAAATGGTCCATCCCTCCTTCTCCTCCTCCCCCTCCACCTGTCAGTCTTCCCTTTCCCCTCCCATGTTATGTAACTTTATGCTGAGTCATTTCCCTGACCCCACCCTGGGGCTTGTCTGTCACCCTAAGGCCTCTCCCTCCTTTCCAGAACCTTCCAGCTAAGGCCTTGGGTGATGGGCTGATCCCCAGGGACCCCTCCCTCCTTCTCACCTCATTGGACACCCCTCCTGATTGTCATTCCCTTCACCACTCCCAGGTGGTTCCCTATTGGTTCTCTATTGTTCCCTCCGCGTGTTGCCACCCCCTGTTATATACCCCTGCAAGCTGTTCTCAGTTGCCTTTTGGGGCATACCCGATTCAGGTTGTGGTTGGGCTTGTGGACTACCAATAAACTTGGAGCTGCGATACCCCCAAAAGGACAACTCCCTCGTCTTTGTCAACGTCGCCTAAGGTCCTTTACTGGTTTGGTGCATCTCAGCCTACCGGTGGTCATAGGGAGTGGCTGTTGCTGTCAGCCGTGCTGAGCACCTGATCTGGCCGAAGACCAAAGAGGCACTGCGACAACTTGGCACCCAACATAGGGCCTGGGATTGCCGCCAGACCTCACGGACAGGACCAGCAGGGCTGCCACCCTCAGATTACAAAATCCAGACGTCAGCCTGCAAGAGGTCCGTGGCCCCTAAATTACCCCTGGTTGCAGCAGACCTTGTTCTAGAGGTTGCACTCCTGGGGGACGGGAGAGGCAGCTTCGTCAGAAGTCTCTCACCGCAGAACAAAAGGGAGTCTTTCTCCAGGTTGTGGGTGTCCTTATGGGGGGTGGGGTTTCTGTTAAAAAGGGACAAATTAAAGATCTGTTAAAGTGGCTCTTTCTCCATTTCCCTGAGGTGACTACCCCCAAAAAGGTTACCGACATACAGTTTTAGGACCAAATCGGTCAGAAATTAATGATTTTAGGGAAAACGGGGAGTAGTCACATGTCCAAATTGACATTTTGGGCACTACAAATTTGAACCATCTTAAAAGCAAAGCATGGAATGGAGACAGAGCCACCTTCAAACAGATCTTCCCTGGTTATGTTTTCTTCTAGCCCTCTTCCCTCCCCTGTGTCCCCTAGACCTGGAATTCTGAGAGGAGCAATCCACGATCCAGTGCGGGGTTGCTACCGACTCCCCGGCTCTCCTCAGAATTCCGGATCCCCCCGCCTGGGGAGTCTTGGACATCCAACTCCTTGGGAATTTTCCAGCCCCCATTTTTCCCTGAAATGTACAGCCCCGTCCAAAAAATCTCCCAAGTTTATTGTCGGAATCTGTGGGTATTGGTGATTCCGAGATTGTAGAAAGTCTCTGTCTTTCTGCCCCGTTGCCAAAGAAGAAGCCATAGTTCGTCTGTGCTGGTTTCAAGGTTGTTTATTTTTGCTTATCTATAACATGTTCTGCTGCCCTGCCGCAGGTCTGTCTTGCAGGGCAGCGTGCGGGGCTCTGCCCCTCAGTGGGATGGTACAAACATTATATACCAGAAATTACGTGTACTATATTTACAATAATGTGCCAATATCTATCATCTACGTTGAACAGTGTGTCCCTAGCCTAAACCAATAGAAAAATGCCAACATCACCAAGAACATGGAGGTAAGGAAGAAGAAGGAGGAAGAACAGGATCAGGTCCACTTTCCTCCATCTTAGAACTCCTGACCCCCCTGTACAAAGTAAAACCCCCCTGTACAGGTGTTAAAACCCCCCTGTACAATACTAAAAAATTTTACCCTCTAATTTGTGACTACTTTTACTATACCATCTAACCCTCTGTGACTGCTTGTTCCACCTTTAAAGTTAGTAATTCATTCCATGGTTCAAACTCAAAATCACAGCTGTTCTCAGCTGCTTGCCAGGGTCTAAAATGCTTCTGACCAAGGCCTGGAACCTCTAAAAATGTCTGAGGGACATTTTGAGTTCCGACATCTCCCCTCTCTGTTTGAACCAGAAACACCCGCTTTATCATGCTGTTCAAGGTCTTTTAAATACACACGAAAATGCATGGTAGAACAAGCAGAAGAACTACAAGCCTTATAAGAATATAAAATGCTATTTTCAAAAGTTCTTTCCACAATGGTGAGATATCAAAAAAGCTAAACAAATCATCCCACCAGGACTCTGTAACTTTGTTCAATTTGCTAACACTACTTTGTATTTGTTTTATATTTTTATGAATAGATTTTGAATGATCGGACAAGTTCATGCAGCACATCCCCTCAAATTCCTCACATCTGTGCCCATGTGTCAGCAGCAAATAATCAATTGCCGCCCTGTTTTGAAGCGCTGCTTGCCTTGCACTGTTGATGTCTGTTAACATGTCACTCAGTGCAGACGAAATGGCACGACTGTGTTTCCTCAACCAACATGCTATATGATCCAATTGTGTCAAGGCCGCCCCTGATGCTGCTTGGAATGAGAAAATTGCTACTGCAATTCTCCGAGACTTGTCCCAGGTAGAAACATCATCATCATAATTTGAACTATATTGTTCAAGGGATCCTTTCCTTTTTTGAATCAAGAACACCTCTTTGACAACTTTGTCCATGGTCTGCCTCATGCACTGAGGCAAGGACAGCACAAACATTAGAAGAATTACAATATTTTATAATTACGTACAACTATTTTCAAAATCTCTTTTCTACAACTGTGAAAGGTGAAACAAATTGAACACACCATCTACCTATGATTTAATTTTTCTCCAGGTGTGTTTGGTCCTCTGATACCTCTTTAAATTTTCACTCGTGTGTCCATGTGTTTACAATAGATGTTCAATTACTGTTTTGTTCTCATTTCTCACTGCTAGCTAACAAATCATTCGATGCAAAAGAAATGACATGGGCATCTTTACTCTGCCCACAACCTCTTTTGATCCAACTGCACCAAGGCTCTTTTTGATGCCATCTGCTGTGAAAGCAGAACCACTCAGTTTTTCCGAGCCTTTTTTCTTGGTATTAACATTATCATTGTCACAATTTGGATCATTTCATTCATCAGATTTTTTTTCTCCTTGCTCTCTTATCAAGGTCATGCTGTGTGTTAACAAAAGATCTTTCAATGCTGCATGGACCACCCTTGATTTTTGCAGGGATAACAGGCCAAATTCTGTCCCCGCAAATGAAAAACATTCCCTTCGGTAAAGTGGCTGGATGCTGAAAGGATGGTTTGCTTGTCATTTTGGTATGATTGCACCAAGATGACGCATTTTTATAAAAAGGCTGATTCGGAGTGACATCTATTGTATGATTATCTGTCTTTGCCACTCCTGATGAATTAAATTTGATGCACCATTTCATTTTTGTTGACCCAAAATGTCCAAATCCAGAGGTTCAAAGTGAGCCACAGGAAGGAACTGTGTCCAAACATGTCATCCCTCCACAGGGTCTGAAAGAAACTTCAGAACCCCTGGAAGGATGTCCCCTGGGACTGACCATCCCTCCACTGGCACACCTACCAAGTATGTTGAAAATGGTTTCTCTGGTTTCGAATGGGTCAGGCAAATGCTGTCCAGACCAGCTGCTTTTGCCAAAGTCTCCCACACTTTTTCCCTTGGTTGTCTCATGGGAAAATCTGTCCTGTTGCCCAAGGCAACAGGTGAAAGAATGAAGCACATGAACACTATCTGTCTGAATCCCATGTCCATGTCCCCACCCTCTGTGAGAAACCCCGCAATGCAGCAACACCCAAACAACACTTGATTTCTCAGAAAAAAACCCAAGTCTCTGGGTGATCAATCGTTGTCCGACGAGACGTCTGCAGCGTTGTTGTCTGCCTTCGTCTGCGTGCTTGCTTCTCTGCTTCTCGGGTCCATGTCCACTGACGTCTGCACCCGATAAGGTTGCATGTGCCTCACTGGCATTCACTTCAGTCCTCGTCCTATAGAAACACAAGCGAAACCCTCGCCCCAAGTTATTAATGTAAATGAACCTTCAATCTGTCCTGACTCTGGGTTTCTGATCAAATTGAAAGGATTTTCCCTTAGTTTTTCCTGTGGGCTGTTTGTAACATATCTGACAATTAGTAGAGTGGGCTTTGAGAAAAAACCATTTAAAGAATTCAACACATTTGTTCAACCCTGCCTCATCCCTTTTCTGTCCATCCAAGTGGATTTCAGGGTGTGATGTGTTCTTTGGCAGTGTCTGCAAGATGGGCATTGTGAGTCTATTTACATGAGCATTCTCTTTTACTAAAAACCCCGGAGGTGAAGAATGCATTCTGATGTGTTTATTAATGTTCTCTGTTTTTCTAGGATTATTTTCATGCATAATAGATATAAATATAAAATTTCCTTGTCTGTATGTTTTAAAAGCGATTTCTCTAATTGTTTGACCACATTTGCAACATACACTGAACTTGTGATCAGATTGAGGGTTCCTGAAATAACTGAAAAACCCTGACTATTGTTACCAATTTTTCAACTTGTGGTGAACCTTGTATCATTTTGATATTTGATTCCCATTTCCCTGTTTTTTGATTTTTCCATGTGATCACTGATTTGTGAGTTTTTTCCCAAACCATCAGTGAATACTGTCATTTCTTCCATTGGTTCCTGGCTTCTTTTTTGTTTTTCCCTGAAACTCACTTTTACATTTAACATTTTGTGTGTTGGAAAACGAACTGTGCGAACTTCTGAATGCCCTAACAACGTGATTGAAAAATCTTGCGACTTTGGATTGTCCACTCAAAATATTTCTTCTTTAAATGTAAATGAATGATTAAGAAATCTTTGCCTGACATTGTCAGCAATCTGGTCTCTGCCACAATAATGATCTGAGCTCCCATCTCTAAATCTGTAAGAATTGTTTTTGAGGGTCTGCAAACCAAAAAACCCCACTTTCAACTTCTGTGGAAACATTAACAAAATCCTTGCTCAAAGCTACTTATTTGAACGATTTTTTTTTTTTTCTTTCAATTTTATCTGTCCAGTGTCTAGCACTCTCCTCATATTTTTCTCAATGATCAGCAAAATCAAGTCTACAAAATAATTATATCAAGAGATTAAAACATACAAAATCTTCAACCTCATTTCAGCCTTATTTCAGGCACTTCTTCACTCCTTTTCTTTTTTCTTTTTCCTTTTTCTCTCTTTCTCTTCTTCTCTTTTGAAACAAGAAAGTTGAAATATAAACCATAATATAGAACAAGACAAAATATCTCAATAATAAAATGCATAAAACTTATCAAAATCTATAACAATTCAAGAAAATTCAAAAGAAAGATATTCTAAATAGCATATATAAAAATGAACAAAGCATGATCATTAGAAACGTTGTGACAGCGGTTCAGAGTCTGCAAACAGCTGAAACATTTGTTTTCAGTGAAAACTCTTGGCATCCTTTCCCGGGCAAGGCTGGCAAGTTTCACCTCAAAACTGTGTCAGCTGTAACATTTGTAGAATCAAATTGATGGGTCAAAAATGACCTGCATATCATTCATTTTTGTGCAGAAATCTCTGAATTTTGCTGGCAAACTCATCTGTCCAAGTTATAATCAGGGTCTGGCCAGGACCCAAACTTTAAACTGGAGAGATGTCCCTTAACATATTATATAAAACAAAACTTATACCAATAATACATATATGATACTTAAAACATAACAACCTATTATTATAACATTTTCTTATAAAATAAACACTTGAAGTTCAAACCGATAAACTGGTCAAATGACACAAAGATTCATTTTTCTTGAAACTCTTTTGAAGGAAAAGGATGCCAATTGGAGAAATCGTAAGATTAACAATGGCAAGAGGTTGTCAGAATGCTTCAGGCACCTCTCTCTGAGATTTTCTGAAAAACATTTGAGAATGATGAAAAGTAGAAATGCAATGATTCCACTCACAAGAGATATAAAAACGAATCAGGAAGTTCACCTAGAAAAATGCACAATACAGTTAAAATTCAAAATGAGACTTCAGAACTGGCATGTAACCTGGATAAGATTACATAAACAACAATAAAACATACAAGAATTCACTATGAAAAAACAAAGCACAAATCTTCACCTGATAACATGATAAAATTTCTTAACAATAACACTTATAGAACACTTAAATAGTTAAAAATAAAGGATTTGAAAACAAATGCCTTTCGTATCATTATACAAAGAAATAACAGACTATAAAACTGATTTTTAAACAATGAAATCAATTTCAGAAAACTCAAAATAAATTCCTTTACAACTCTTATATACTGATAAACTTATAATAAAACAGAAAATACTAAAACAAAACCAAGGATCCAATAAATCCAATAAATCCAGTAACTTCTCCTTAAATCAATGTTCATTATTACTTTGTGAACTGTTTCAGTCAAAACCTTCTCATTCTCAAAGAAAAACAACTAAACTTTGCTGCTAAATAAACTTGACCTTTGAAAAACTTAAAATAATTTTTGAATCAAACAGTACTTAAACTCAATATATAACAATCTTAGTAAAGAATCCCTAAATTATATTAACTTTACGAAATCCATATGTATCAAATTAACAATATATAAATCCATTATCAATTAAACCTTTATAAACTTAACTTCTTCAGGGCCCAAACCTAAAATAAACTTAAAGTAATATACTCTAATTAAACAATACTTAACTTAAACGCAAACCAACTATATAAAAATCAATTCTATAATTAATAAAACGTTAAAATACAACCTAACTTAAACCTTAATATAATAAATTACTAACATTTCATGCTATTTAATTCTCTATATCAATTTTCATTATGATATCTCTTTTTCACATTGTGTTCCACAATCATTACTTATCATCACACCGGCTGGGCGTGTCTGCTCGATCAATTCTGTGACCTAGCTGAAAAATCTGGGGTTAGTGTTTAGAAACATTGGGGAGATTTAAAAAAGGCCTTATGTTGACTGGTTTTCAAAAAGCGACTGACTGATGGAATTTCATTTCAGGGTGAAAGTTGGGAGTCTCATCCTCAGCATTGCTGCAGGATATTTGCTGCTTGTAAAAGATTGTTTGCTGTGGCTGTTGTGATTTTTTGTTTGCTGCGGCATGAGAGCACTGGGAGCATTTCTGGTGCAGTCAAACCCCGCTTCTGCCTGCGTTAGGATGGCTGCGCCCCTCTCTCTTGCTCTCCCTTCCTGCTCACACCCGCTGTCAGCTGTGCCGAACTCGTGCCTGCATCCTTTCCAAACCCAGCACCCACATTCTCAGCCACTTCCGCGTTCGCTTTAACTCTCGCAAATGCATGCGCAGCCTCTCTGTCTGTGTCGCCATGGGAACAAGGGAAGGAATCCCCGCACCAACCGCGCCCGCCTGCACTGGCTCCGGGCGGCCGTCCCTCGGGAACATCCCCCCCCATTCTCTCTGTCAGGCCTGGCGCTGCCTCGGTTTTCGCTCTGGGTCGGCCCGCGCCGTCCCCCGAGCTGCCGCTGGAGCCCAGCGCGATTCGGCGCTCTGCTGATGTCATCAGCGCGCGCCGCCGCGTTCCGCGCTGTCGCAGGTCCGCGCCGCGTCCCGCCCGGCCCCGCGCCGCTCGGGTCTCCCCCCCGCGACCACCGTGCAGTCTGCGGACGGCTGGCTGGCGGCCACCGCCGCCCCCGACGCCGTCTGCGCCCGTGCCCGTGCGTTCGAAATGCAAGAGATCTCCGCTCCGACTTCCGGGTTTGCTCTACCGTCTCGCGCATGCGCGCTGCCATGGCCGCGGCGACAGGAGAGTCCAGCTCTCCGTCCAGCTGCCCGCCTGGCCAGCGCCGCTGCTGCGAACTGGGAGCTATTCCCCGGCACCTGCCGGACGGTGCTTTCGCACTCTCACGGATTCCCGTCATGGAACGCATCACCGGGCGCTCCGGGCGTCTGACCGCCCCATCCGCGCTTCCGCCGCCTCCTGCGTCCCCGTGGTTCCCACTGCCCCCCCCCTCGCCTGCACCGCGGGCTGTTTTGAACTCCCCACCCGCGCAGCTGCGAGTTCTCTCCTCTCTCTCACTTTTCCATCCGCTCTACACTCATGCCTGCACCCTCCCCCCAGGAGCCGCCGGCGCCGCTGCCCCCCCACTGTGGGTTCGGACTCGGGCAGTGGCCAGTCCCTTCCCCCACCGAGGGCTGCGTCCGTGCCTGGCTTGTCTCACTGTCTGGGGATTTTCTGCAGCTGAGGAGCTTAGAAATTGAGATTTGAGGAGTCTTGAGGAATAGTGTGAACCCGGAGGCACAGGACATGATGAGACACCACCCCCCCTGATCCTCTTCGGGAGGCAATTCGCTTCCCCTGGTGAGGAAAATTGCCCGAAGCTGCTGGCTGGGCCATCTTCCTCCTTGTGCTCCCATAGGAGCCTTAGCTGTTTAGTCTAAAATGCTGCGTTGTGAAAATGACTCTTATTGTCCTTGCTGAAGGCAAAAGTTTTTGCGGTAGTCTTATCTTTTTTTTTTTTCTCTTTTTCCTGTGGCTCGGTAATACAGTTGCTTATTGATCCCTTGCCAAAAATTTAACTCAAACAAAAGATGTACATCTGTGTGCGGGTGAGTATACTGCACCCACAATAACAAAGCTTTCATCTCATTTGAGGCTATCTCTACCAGATGGGTAAAAGTCTTGCCCTGTAGGGCTGAAAAAAATTTTTGTCTGTCCTTGGGAGCACCCCTTCCCCATGTTCTTAATTTCAACCATTCTCACCAAAAGCTGAGTCAGCACGAGGTCAGTCCGGAGATGGCACTGTTCATCGTCCAGCAGGTCACAGGCGAGAAATCCCAGGCGCGCTTCTGGTTTTCCTCCTCCTGGCTGTCCTCCAGACGAGCTGTCTTGGTGAAGGTCAGGTTCTTATCTTGAGGTTTCCGCTCCCTGTCCTCCCGGAATCTGCCGAGAGCATTTGTGCTCTGTTCCTCTTCCTTTCTTTATTTTTTTGTTTTTCTCTGCTGATGAAGGTTGGAGGTTGTTTGATGTTTCTTCTTGTTCTTCTTGCTGATGCCCGCCCAGGGACGCCAATTGTCGGAATCTGTGGGTATTGGTGATTCCGAGATTGTAGAAAGTCTCTGTCTTTCTGCCCCGTTGCCAAAGAAGAAGCCATAGTTCGTCTGTGCTGGTTTCAAGGTTGTTTATTTTTGCTTATCTATAACATGTTCTGCTGCCCTGCCGCAGGTCTGTCTTGCAGGGCAGCGTGCGGGGCTCTGCCCCTCAGTGGGATGGTACAAACATTATATACCAGAAATTACGTGTACTATATTTACAATAATGTGCCAATATCTATCATCTACGTTGAACAGTGTGTCCCTAGCCTAAACCAATAGAAAAATGCCAACATCACCAAGAACATGGAGGTAAGGAAGAAGAAGGAGGAAGAACAGGATCAGGTCCACTTTCCTCCATCTTAGAACTCCTGACCCCCCTGTACAAAGTAAAACCCCCCTGTACAGGTGTTAAAACCCCCCTGTACAATACTAAAAAATTTTACCCTCTAATTTGTGACTACTTTTACTATACCATCTAACCCTCTGTGACTGCTTGTTCCACCTTTAAAGTTAGTAATTTATTCCATGGTTCAAACTCAAAATCACAGCTGTTCTCAGCTGCTTGCCAGGGTCTAAAATGCTTCTGACCAAGGCCTGGAACCTCTAAAAATGTCTGAGGGACATTTTGAGTTCCGACAGTTTATAAGGTTTAATATTCCTGATTCCCCACCACCCCAAGATGGCCCCCGGAGAGGACAAGATGGCGGATGCCACATGACTTTTCCTGCCACTTGCTGTCCTCGTCAAAATGGCGCTGGCACCGAGGAGGGACAAGATGGTGGGTGCCACGTGGGCTTTCCCGCCCCTTGGTCTTCTCCTCTCCACAATCCCTTTCTTTCCTCTTCCAACCCCTTCCTGTCCTTCGACCCCTCCCCAGGTTCCCACTCCTCCCTTTCTGTTGCCCCTCCTCCTCCCTGCAGTCCCTCCCCCAGCTCCGCTTCTGGTTCCCACGTGTTTAGCTCCTCCCAAAGTTACACCCCCAAATCTGACCCCTCCCTAAACCACTCCCCCAAGGCGGAGGTACCTCCTCCCACTGGCTCCATCCAGTTCCCTGGCCCCTCCCATCTGGAGCTGGCTTCTGGTTCCCATGGTGCCCCTTCCGGTTCCCACGATAGTGGGACCGGGGTGGGGGGGCCTGGGGACGGAAGTTGTGCTCATTTACCATCAGGTTCCGCTCCTGATCAGATCAGTCCCACACAGACAATCCTGGCTGTGCCGGTCATGTATATCCCGCAGGCTGAGGGCGGCACTCGCACCCAGTGGACCCTGCTGCCTTTCCGGGTCACCAAAGAGTTATGTAGGGCGCAGCGGGAGTTCACTAGGGAGAGCGAATGCTTTCAGGGGATGCTGATGGCCACACTCTCCACCAACCTTACCCCTGACAATATCTGCCAACTCTTTTCCTGCCTCTTGACTCCTATGGAGTTTTTGAGGTGGGAGACAGAGTGGTGGAAGGAGGTCCGGGCCTCCCTATACCAACTTTGGGAGAACCTGGCCACCACCCATGACGCAGGAGGAAGGATGCTCTCCCTCGACTACCTCTGCAGCCAAGCGGAGTGGGCTGATGGAGGGTGACAGGCCTCAGAAATTCCCCAGGACGCATTGCAGGAATCCATGCGGGCGGCGGAAAGGGCATTTCTGAATTTAAAACCGAAGGGTCCAGTCTTGAACTACCTTAAGATCGTGCAGGCCCCCAGTGAGACTTTTCTAGACTTTGTCGAGAGGCTCTGCAGGTCAGTGGAGCTCCAGATCAAGGACGAGATGGCAAGGCAGGAGGTGCTGCAGGAGATTGCAGCTGTAAGTGTAAATGCCAATGGACCATGCAAAGCAGCCATCCTGAGCCCCACTGGAGCCGAAGCCGACCTTGCAGGATATGCTGGAGGTATGTGAAAAGAAAGTAGACCTCTCGACGACAGAAGATCCACCCATGGGGGAACCTGCACTGGCCGTACCACCGCCAGCCAGATCAAGACCGACCCGACATGCTTACACCGCCGATGCTGGACCGCCGCCATCCCAGTCCTCGAACCACCTTGGGACCGGGAGCAGACGGCTAACCTCAAGAAAAGGCTCATTCCATCTGTCTACTGGGCACAGGCCCTTGAGGAGAACAAGCCGAAAATTACATGCGGCCTCAATTTCCGCCGGGAACAAAATACAATGCAGAGGTTCCTGGACACAGGTGCAGATGTGACGATCATTCCCATTCGGGAGTGGTCGTCACATTTGGGAATTGCAGAACATGGCCGGTCACGTGCAAGGTGTAGGAGGCATCCAATTGGCTCGTCAATCAAAGAGCATTGTGCAAATTGAGGGGCCGGATAGGCAATTGACTTCAATACGCCCATTCATTTTAGACTTTACGGAACCCCTGTGGGGGAGAGACCTGATGGCCCAGTGGGGGGCAAAAATTGACATCCCAAAGCCTCCCCAGCTTTTTCGGGTGGCGGTCACTGAGGAGCACCCCACCCAAAAACTGAATTGGCTAACCGATGAACCAGTTAGGATGGAACAGTGGCCAGTCAACAAACAAAAACTAGAAGCGCTCGAGGACCTCGTGAAGGAGCAGCTCAAAAAGGGCAACATCGTGGAGACCACCTCGCTGGGGAACTCCCCCATCTTTGTCATCAAAAAACCTAACAAAGACAAATGGCGGCTCCTTCACGATCTCCGAGAAATAAACAAAGTCATCAAGGATATGGGGTCTCTTCAACCAGGGATGCCGTCCCCATCCATGCTCCCCCGAAACTGGAATTTGGCAGTGATAGATATCAAAGATTGTTTCTTTCAAATTCCCCTACACCCTGACGATGCCCCACGGTTGCCTTCTCGGCAAACTATAAGCTATCTGTCTAAAAAACCTTGAAAATCTTGAATTTCAAAAATTGTGAAGCATTCCGATACTAGAAAGGAGATACCCTCATTAATTCACTTGAAATTGAGAAGGTACCTTTGTGTCAGAAGCTGCTGTATATATCACTATTTCATACTTTTTAGAAAACTTCTGTTGGTAATCTAAATAACTTGTATTTCATGTACCCTATTGAGTTTTCAGTTTGCATTCCTTTCTTTGTTTTTCTAGAAGTCTTTTGATGCACTGAGTCATGTTACAATGCTAAAAATTGGGTGGATTTCAAAAGCCAGTGCTATCCAGAGAAAAGGCAGGTAATAAATGCCTCATAGCGGTTTCCATTTTGCAGATATCCACAGTCCTTTTAGAATAAAGCACACAACATAGTAGCTGTTTCTGGCCTAGTCCAGTGTTGTGTTGCATAGTGGCCAACACTCGTTCTCTGCAGGTAAGTAGGCGTCAGCATGTATTTCCTTGGAATAATCTCCCAAGTTGTAGAAAAGTGACGCTCAGGCATTTCCCAAAGGTCTGGATTTTTTTCCCCCCATTAATTTGTTCTCCTTCCTCTTTCTCCCACGTAGCACCAGCAGTCACAATGTCCAGTGGGGTGTTTTCACATCATGTCTGTGGGCAGAGGACTGCCTATTTCACTTTCTCCAAGCTATCCATGACTTAACAGGCCATGATTATATTCTTCCCAGCACTGTGGGTGAGGGCTCAGAAGTTTATGTAGCAACAAATGCCTGTTTAATCAATCATATTGGCATTAAGCTGCACGTATGCACATAGATGTATATGACTGAGAGAATTTGCTGTCTCTCATTCACTCACAAGTTACTTCATCTTTATTCTACCTTTTACTCCAAGCATCACTTCTGTTTAGGGCATGTGAGGGGAAACAATAAAGTTTGCAACTGGTTCCTTACAACAAAGGATGATTGAGATTTGAACTGGTCTTAGGTTAGCAAAAAACCCACAGCACTTTACATTAGATAAGCCTTGTTTTTCTTTCCTCCAGATTTCTCAGTGTTGGGTTAAAATTACAGTAAAAAATTGCCACACTCTCAAAAATAATTCATGATTAGAAAACTCTCACTTTGCGTGTGACTTAACAACACTTTCTTCATAGTACTGCCTCTTCTTTTCCATTCTGAGTTTCTGTGTCTGTTTGTTGGCTTTTGGTTTTGTTTTTAGAAAGAAATCCTCATTTGCACAACCTTCCATATTTTATTTTCAAGGGCTGGGCGCTGTCAGCCTGGAGTCTGCTTTCGTCTCTTCAGCAGGCTCCGATTTCAGAATATGCTGGAATTTCAATCTCCAGAACTTCTAAGAATGCCGCTTCAGGTGCATATTCAGTTAGAAACTATAATTTTAAAAAATACAATGTCCTCAAACCATACTATTAATTGCAACAAATCATGTGTTTGGTGGCTGCTTCCAAATCTTGGCAATCTTTTTTTGTTCTGCCTTTTACCTTGCAGGAGATCTGTTTGTACACAAAAATTCTGGTTCCAATTAATTGTCCAATTGTAGACTTGCTTATGAAAGCTCCTGATCCTCTGCCTGCTGTAACTGTGAGAAATGCTGTGCATATGCTTAAGGTCAGAAAAGGAATAGGTTTAGATGGTAATTGTGTTTGATCCCAAATTTGTGGTGTAGCAGTTTACTGACTTCAGTTTGTACTGAAGCTGTTTTTAATTACTGAAGGATGTTTTGAAGTTTTGTTTATTGTCTGTTTTCATTTTGTGTGTGGGGATGTGTTTTTCCATGTCAAGGGAAGAGAGTGCTTCAAAGTCTTGTCTCCATTAATAGTTTGACTTGCTTCTTTAGTGTTTGGAAACAAGTCTAGTTAATGTTCATTATTCACATCCTTTCTGCTTTCACTGTAAATTGATTTTGTCCACGATACCCATCCCCCTCTCCTTTATTTGTTTGTTTGTTTGTTTATGAACAGACCATAGATGCCATGGACCCTTGGGAAGATCTCACTGAGCTTGGTTATCACCTCACTGAATTACCTGTAGAGCCACACCTCGGTAAAATGGTGTTGTATGCTGTAGTTCTGAAGTGCCTGGATCCTGTTCTGACCATTGCCTGTGCTCTTGCCTACCGAGACCCTTTTGTGCTGCCCACGCTGGCCTCCCAAAAGCGTGCAGCTGTGCTGTGCAGGAAGCGTTTTGCTGCCGGAACGTTCAGTGACCACATGGCCCTGCTCAGGGCTTTACAGGTAGTCTTTCATTTCAGAGAGTACTAATCACAGCACATCACTCAAGCAAAATGCAGATGCACCAGTTGGATGTAGAGTGGCGGACTGTGATTAAGGGCTCAGAGAAGACTTTCTTTTTGCCTAGTGCCTTTCCTGTGTAAGGCATTACTTGGAAATCTGGCTGGTCCACAGAAGAGGGAACCATTTTTGTAGTATGTTTTGTTTCAAACCTTATAAAATTTTGAATGTTCCAACAATGTGCCTCTTTGCATCCTACTACACTGAAATTTGAATCATGATCTTAATGTAATGATCTTTATTTATTGTTTTAACTTGACATAATCAGCACTGTAATGAACACATAAAGAGAATCTAATTGTTGAACAGAAAAAATAATCTGGTTTGATACATTAACAAGGGCCTCTTCAGGCGCAAGCGTCTCCTCTCCAGTCTTCCAGCACTTGCTTGGCTGAGGTGACCAGAGCAGCCAGGCTGGAGGCTGGCTCGCCTGAGGTCACAAACGGATGCTGCCCGGAAGAGAAACCAAAAAAGAAAGGAACCCCCATTACTTTCCATGAGCACATCCTCACGGGCCCAAGCAGGACTCCTTGGCTGCCCAAAAGACACACCAAGAGGACTGAGGGCAGCACATTCCCCGTGGGCCTTCCTCTCCTGGAACCTGTCTCACCCACGCAGCCCACACTCCTCTTGATCCCTTGATGCAGGTGTCCTCAGCTCACAGGGCTTTTTGCCCCTTTGCTTTTTCTTACCTGCAGGAGTTCCTGGGCAGACCAGCGCCTGTCCTCGTCTGCCTGCAGGCAGCAGCGCAGAAAGTCGCACAGGAGAGCCGAGTGGTGCCTGGGGTTCTGCAGTTTTGGGGGCCCGTTCATTTCGATCAGTTCAAAAACCTACAGCACATGGATGGAAGAGGACACTCGAGCTGCTCTTTTCCTAGCCCCAACAGCTCTCTCCACACAGAGCCCCCTTGCTAAGCTGCACCTTACCCTGACACGGGCTATCCTCTCGTAAGGAGCTTCCCCTTCCACCATTTCCAGCCCCATGATCCCCAGGGACCAGATGTCCACTTTGGGGCCGTAGGCTTCTCCTCTCACCACTTCCGGGGCCATCCAGCTGGGAGTGCCCACTCTGGAGCTGCGCTTGCTGCGCTCAGGGCTGAGCTGAGCGCAGAGGCCAAAGTCAGCTGAGGAGAAAAACAAAGCCTCTCAAAGCCAGCCCCTGCTGGCAAACCGGGCTAAAGGATGGCCCACTCCAAGCCTGCCAAGGCCATGCCGAGTCTAGCTGAAAACGCAGCTGAGCTCGCCTTCCCCGTGGCTGGAGCCAGGGAAATAGGGCATTGGCCATTTCGGAAACACCCTCACCATTCACGCACTGGCTGAGCAGCGCTTCTGGGGAAGTGGCAGTCACCAAAAAGCAGCCCCACAGCACACGCAGGGAACGCTGCCCCTGAGCAGGGGGGATACCCACCCAGCTTGACAGATCCGTCCATGCCCAGGAGAACGTTGCAGCTTTTGATGTCTCTGTGGATGACTCGGCGGGAATGGAGGAAATGCAGTCCTTGCAGGCACTGAGAGAGAAAGGAGGGAAGGAAAGTTAACATTCAGCATCTGATTTGATCCCAGAAGAAAGGAAAGGGCTCCAAGAGATTGACAGCTTTCTCAGGGAATTGTGAAGGAGGGCGCACTAGCACGGTGCTGTCAAGAGGAAGAGCTTGCTGCTTCAACACCCTTCGAAGTGTTTTCGATATTTCAAAGCGAAGGCATCTGAGCTTGCACAAGTCCATCCTGCCATTGGTACCAAGCACGTGACCTTTGGCTGGCAAGCAGCATGGCAACGATTTCATTGGAAGCCCTGTGGCAGCAGAGGAGGAGGCAGCACATTAGACTTGTTTCAGAATCCCTCGCCATCTGGGCTGCAATGCCATGTTTTGAAGCTGAGGACATCTCCTTCGCCCGTGGCTTGAAATTCTGCCACCGGCATGCGGGCTTAGAATGTCAAGGAATGTAGGACAGACGGACAGGCTCCAGGCAAACATTCAGAGGCAAAGCTGAGAGGAGGAAACAAGGAAACGAAGCAGGTGAGCGAGCACGAGTGCCAGAGGACAGACAGCATGGAAGAGTGCAAGAACAGAGCCTAAGGCGCGCGGGGACTCCGGCAGGCAGTTCACTTCAGATTAATGCTCTTTCTTCTCCTCTGTGTCGTGAGAGCAGCGCCAAAAGAAAGCCGGGGGCAAGAAATCTCTGCTCTCCTTAACCACCAGTTGACAAGAAGCATCCTGGGCAGGCCAGGGGAAGCACAAGCGGGACGCCTCACCTCCCGACAGACGGCGCCTATCTCTCCTTCCTCCAGGTACACTGCCCTGAGCACATCAAACAACGTGCCGCCATCCATGAACTCCATCGCCAGCCAGAGCTCCGCATCCACCAGGTAGCTGAAAGGAGGAAACCACGGCATGGAGAGAGACAGAGAGGAACGGGCACAGCTCAGGCACCCCAGGGCCTGACCCGGGCTTTTGCAACTGCTCTCCAAGCTACACATGCCAGAAGAGATTACTGAACACCAGCTGCAAACTCCTCCTGCGCACTGCAGATGAGTAGGGAAATGCTAAACGGCTCTGTTTTCTGCCGGCGACCAAAGGGCGTTGTCACTTCTGGCTTGCACTCTCTAAAGCTACACAGACATGAGAACACCCCAACCTGTCTAAGTAGCTGACAATATTGGGATTCCTGCTGTCCCTCATCACCAGGATTTCATTGACAGCCAGCTCCTCGGACGTCTTCTCCTGAAGAGACACTATCTTGATGGCCACCTGAAAAGACATTGGCGACCATTAACTTGAGAAGTCACTCCCTGCACGAGACCTCAAGGAACACGGAGCGAGTGCTCGTGCCGTGACACAGCGAGCTGTGCCAAACTGCCCTGTTGCTAGACAGCAGAGCTTAGGGAGAAACTGCTGCGGGTATTGACACTTCACCTGTTGTCCTGTGCTGGTGTCGAGGGCTTTAGAAACAGCTCCAAAGCCCCTAGAAAGAAAACGGCAGCAGAAAAAGCCCTTTACAGTTCTGGCAGTGAAAGCAAGCCTAGGCAGGAGATCTCCCTAGGCTGCCTGGACTCCTTAGAAAACGCCGGGCAGCGGCGTCTCTTCAGCTGGCAGCACGTCAGCCCACCAGCCCTCTGCCACGCAGGATCAGGTGTCCAAGAGAACACTGAGCTCCCACATGAAGACCAAGGAACCCTGCAAATCTCCAAGGCACACGCCCACTTGGTTCCATTCCAGTGTAAGGGGGGCTCCCTCTGTCTGTGGCTTTGCACACAGGTGTGCATCTGGGTTTACATCTGGAGAAGACTAACTTGGAAAACACTGCCTTTTAGAACTGTTCTCAGGCAGCTCTTGAGCGGCAAGGTGCCCTTTGAGGCCATACAGACACAGGGGCAGGAGATCTCCCAGGTCCTGCTCCTCACTGCTGCAAGCCAGACGTCGCTTGCATCAACTTGTCTTTGCTGATGCTTCCTGACTGCTCTGACTGAGCCGTCCTGAGAGGTGGCAGGAGGCAAAGCCCGAGCCTGACCATGTTTGGAGCTCGCCTGACTTCACGCTTGATATTGCACAAGCTGAAGACCCGGCCCATGGTTTGTTCTATGGAGCAGACGTCACACTTACCCTCGTCCAAGTTCTTCAAATGCCCTGTATTTCTTCATTGGCTCGCCCAGACTCACAATGCTCCCTGAGAAAGACAAAAGCAGTGCAAGGGGCTCACTTTCAACCGGAGGCCTTGCTGCCCGCACAATCCAAAATGCGTGCCCACTGTCAGGAGATGAGAGCTCCCTGGGGCCCAGTCACTCGCGACGTGCCAGCCCTTCTGCTCAACCAGAAACAATCTCTGCTTTTGCCTTTGGCACGAAAGGCAGCCCAGGCAGAGCCAAGCCAAGCCCAGCTGCCCCCAGAGGCAGCAGAAACACCCCGAGCGCTCCCTCGCTGCCTCAAAGCACAACAACAGCTTCTGCAGAGAGGCCTAAGCGCCTCCAAGACCGAGGAGGAACTTCTGGCGCCGCCTGCACCGAGACACGCAGACAACGCACTGCTCTGGCAGACAAGAAACACGGCAGACGTACTCAGTGTCTTCAGGCCCTGCTCCTCTCTCATCTCGGGCTGCTGGGCTGGGCTGCCGGATGAAGTGCTGGCAGCTGGGGGAGAGCTGGCTGCTGCAGGCGACGCTGGTCCAGCGGCACGTTGAATCGCAGAGCCTGTCTTGAGCTGGGACCAGAAAGGATTGCCCGTCAGAAGGGCGGCTGGCACAGACGCCCCGGAGAGCACAAGGCAAAAGCAAGGCCTTTGGAAGATGCTGTCGGCCACCGCCAGGCCTCCTCAGCTGGGGGCTTTTGGACGTCCCCTTCTCAGAGGCAATGGGAAAACCACTAAGGCTACTTTGATACAGCCCCTCATGGCCACTTCCTTGCTCCATTGTGCTGGCCTTTCTGCACGACGACTGCGACAAGCTGTTGCTGGGCTTGCAAAGATCCACAAAGAGATGAGAGCAGGGCTCCAGAGCCTTGTTGCGGTTCTTCCTCCTCCTGTGTTTTCCTGGGCAATGAAATCACCCTGGAGCCGGCATGCAACTGTCTGCCCAGAAGCCCAGAGCGTGTCCCTTCTCTGATCCCTTTCACTGATTTCCCCTCTGTATTTCAGGCATTAGGGGGCGGCCCTTTGGGGCTGCATTCCAGCCCTGCTGAGCCCCACCCACCCTTTACAATGCAGAGCCCTCTAGGATTCTCCTCACCAAACCCTGCTCTGGCCATGTGGAAGTGAAGCGCAGTCTACATTATGCCTGAACCTAATTAGTCCACGGAGTCTGGCTTGTCCCTTCCAGGGGCCAATGTTTCCCAAATATCCTGCAAGGCTGTCAGCTGAGTCCTTGGAGCGCTCTGTCCGCTGGCCACAGGCAGCCCACACTGACAGTGGGCACAAGGGGCTCATTTCTACGCTGGGAATAATTGCATGCTGCCTCTTGTCTGATGCCAAGAGACATTCTCGAGCCCTCTCAGCATCCCAGCAAAGTGACGCTCAAGTGTCAAAGTTCAGAACCCTTTGGCCAGGGCTCCCTGGCTTGGCTGAAGCAGCACTAGGTCATGGCAGGCACACAGCCCCCCGCATCTTCAGCCGCAAGCAACAAGGGCTGGGTTTGAAGGGCTGGCTTGAAGCTTGGCCCTGCACCAAAGGCAGGGCCAGCCTCAGATGCCACTTACTGGCTCTGCAAGTTCAGCCTGTGGAGGGACAGCAGCTGGAGGCTTGATGCTGTTTTGCTCCTCTTCAGCCTCTCCCTCAGTAACAGTGCCAGCCAGACGAGGCGCTGACCCTGCGGCTGAGCCCTGCAGACAGACAGAAGTGAGAGAGACTGGGAACAGCCAATCCTTTCGCAGCTGCTTTCTACTGTGCTGGAAAAGCCCCCAGAATAAGGGCAAATCATAGACTTGGATACAAGTGGAATTCGGAGTCATGAAAGCCCTAGGGAGATGGCTGAATGAGGTGGCACTGCCTCTTGCTGTGCATTTGATCTTCCATGCTGGCTAGAAGCAGCAAGACACCTTGCAGCTGTCACATTTGCTTTTCACCTCTTGAAAGGCTCTTGATGGGAAAATAAGGAAGGAGCCAGTGCTCCCTTTGCTACTGCTGCTGCCACCAGGCAGCTGGCCTTTCCTTCAGCCTCCCACGCTGGCATCTACACTCTACTGCAAAAGGCCAAGCTCACAGCTTGCTGCACAGTTCTTACACGCCAGCAACGTCAGAGGTTCCTTTGCCACTCACCAAAGCACAGGCTTGTCTCCATCCACGTGTGAGGTGACCTGCAGGGAGCAAGGGAAAAGGAACCAGAGGCTCTTAGAAAAGTGCCTGTGCTGGGGGCTCCCACAGCACAAGTCATTCCCTACGGAGAGCATTTCCCTTTCCCAACATGCCTCCAGGAGCAACAGCCCTTTCCCACAGCAAGCAAGAGAACAAACAAGGACACTAGAGTAGGCGCTGTCTACATTTGGGCCTCTTTTGCCAGGAAAGAAATAGAAACACGGCCATGGAAATGCCAGTTGTTCTTTAACAGGCTGAGCTTCTGCTCTGCCCAACAGATCAAGCAATTTTTCCTCTTCGCTTCCCTGCATTTTATAGATAGTTTTTTAAATTGCATGCACAAGTCATTCCCATCAGTTGCTGGAAGACAATACAACAGCAAAGCTTCCACAAAGGGCCCCTTTGCTGTGGCAGCTCTCTGCTGCAGCGGCCCCGCAACAGCTCCTGCCTTCAGCAGCAAAGCCTAACTGGACTGGAGTTGGTGCTGCATCGCCCGGGGAATGGCTACCTTGGCGTACCCTAGAAGGGTCAAGGCAGACAGCGACGGCCTCTAAATGGCAGCATTTGGAGCGAAAGATGCTTTCCTTCACTCCTGGAGAGAGCCACAGGGTTTTGAGAAGAACTTCTGAGCATCTCCCCCCAGAGTCCACAATTTCCAGGTTGTCTTGGTTGAAGCAGCAAGCTGAGGAAATGACAGACTCCACTGCCACGCGCTGTCCCGGGGAGGGAAGGCAAGCACTGCAGGCTGCAAATGGCATTGCAAACACTCTGCGCCTACCACCCAGCACAGATACCCCCTTCTTAGCTGATGCTGCTGGCAGGAGATTTACCAAACTGGTGGCATCCTAACGGCAATTTTGTTCCCAGGTCAACTCGGTCACTACCGCGGCCTATAGAGCAGAGCGAAGCAAAAGCCAGGGGACGCCAGCCCCAGGATAAACCTTTACTTACGAGTCAGGTGGGTCAGGTAATATCCAGAATAAGCAACAGAAAAGATGGTGCAAACCGCGGCACAGACCCGCCCGAACATTTTGGCCGTGCTCTGCGGGTTTGCACACTGAATGCCAGCCAAGGGGAAAAGCAAGACTCCTCTCGGCGTGCAGGCCGTCTGCTGAGAACTCCTTGGGCGCAAGGATCCTCCTGCAGGGAGCGAGCGGAAAAGCTGCTCTGGACAACCAGGCCTTGGGCACACCGGGACGTCGCTGTGCTGAGAGCACCGTGACGTGACACCGCTGCCTTGACCTCACAATAGCCAGCTGCTCTGGGTTTGTTGTGCCCAGCAACCGAATCTTCTCTACAGCTGACACAAGAGAAAAGCCTGGGAAGTTCTCCTCAGTCATGAAGCAGCAGAACATGTCCTTCCAGTCCATACGCCAGAGCTCAAGGCATCCCAGGGGAACTCAGAAGACACGGCAGCCCAGCCTGCACCCAAGAACAAAAAGCAAGTGTGCTTCTTCTCCCTGGCATCTTAGTTGGTTCTGAAAAGCCAACTTCTTCCATCACATGTAGGGGGGAAAAAGAAGCAAAGAAAATAAATTTCCAAGAGTATTGCAGTGTGCAGCTGCTTCTTGAGCACACCGGTGCATGTTGATTTTTGCTCCCACTCCCTTTGCTGCACGGCCTCCCTGTTGTGGCAGGGAGATGCTGGCTTAGCTCTTGACACAAAGCTCCTCTTGTCCTGCTTGCTCTTTCTCTGGCCACTGAAAGCCTCAGAACAATCACAGGAGGTTTGCAGTGGTTCCTGGGCTGCCACAGTTGTGTTGTGTGGGAGCTCTGGCAGCAGCCTGCAGCCCACTGATCTGCAACGCCCTGCAGATGTCGAGCCCAAGGAAGGGCCCTTTGGAACAGGCCAAAGCCGCAGCCTCACAGATGTTTGCCCAGGCTCCGTGCTCCCTGTAAGATTCCTTGCAGACCCTTGCATAGCCACATCCCAATGAAAATGAGTTGTAGTCAATCCCCTCTCTGTTAAAATCTTCAGGTAGACCCAGGAGCCAGCTTGAAAGCAGAAAGAAATTACTGCGTGAGATGGCGGAAAAGTGCACGCAACTCCTCTGGAAATCAACTCGGTTCACCTGTAGAACAAGGATCCCAGACTTAGCTTGGTTTCCTGGTGACTCAGCACCCACAAGTCCTCTGCTGGTGGACAGCACAGTCCAGTCTTTCAAGGAGCTTTACCCCGGGCTCCTCACACTTCAGAAGCTGAGGGTGACATTTCAAAATCAATGCAATTGATGCAAGGCCCAGCACTGTCTTCAAATTCTGTTGCTGAAACACTGCAGTAGTTACCCAGAAGGATTGCCTCCCTTTGAAAGCATCTCATTTTCCCCATTTCCAAGTGCGCTCACATCAACCAGCCAATTGTAGGGCTTTAGAGAAGGAAGAATGACAGGGTAGCACGGAAAGCCGAGCGTAGGCCCTCAGGCCCCCTTGAGCGGGGCGCTTTGGTGCCCCAGAGGTTTAAGAGAGGGAAGCGTAAGGAAGACGCGCCCTTTCGACCCTCCTTTACTCCTCAGTACCAAGTGACCGTCAGGAACGGGGGACAGCCAGGCCAGGTCCCTCATCCTGGCCCGGCATGAGGGGCAGCTGGCACGGAGGGACACAAAGGCATGGGGGACAACATCTCCGCAAGGCAGGTGGGGGGTGTGGGGCAGCTGTCAGGGGGTGTGTAAACTGTAAAAAAAAACTTACATTTGAACTTTGTTACTTGGAATTGTTCCTGTTATATATTTGGAATCAGGGGAAAAAAGAGTTTGCATAAAATCATACTTTAGCCAAATGTCAGCTCTGTCAAAATCCCCTTTAACTCAGATAGACTTCGTGAAACTTCTGGAAAGAAGGACTTGGTTACTTCTGGTGTCTTGCATGCTGTGATAAGCCGAATGAAACCTTTTGCTACATCTTCTCTTGATTTCTTTTTTAAAGCTTTCTTACTGGTAAAACTCCTATTGCTTTCTCTGAGCTTTCGGAGCTCAAACAAAAAGAGATTATCAAATATAAAGATACACATTAAAAGTTATGAAGACTGGAAACAGGAAAAAAATAGCATAGAAAATGCACTTGCAGTGAAGGACAGTCAGGAAAGCATTTTGGTTTTGTGGTTTTTTTTTGTTTTGTTTTGTTTTGAAAAAATGCTCTGATAAGACATTGGTTGAGGCATTTGTATTTTAAAATTTCTTTTGGAAGAATAAGACCTACCTGAGCAAATATGGCAAAGGGTTTCCTAACTGGTTTGTCCAGTATTTTTTTTTTTTTTTTAATAAAAATGTCTGTAAAGAGACATTTAATTATCAGCCTGTCTGTTAAATTAAGATAAAAAAAGAAAGCAAGCCTCTTAAGAAAGAAAATTAACATTGCTGCTTCTTCTAGGTGCCAAGGCTTTCTAGAATTTAGGAAAAAGAAATACACTGAGCAGTATTTCTTCCTTTATTTAAATTTGGAGAGGTGTACTACATCTGGCTGGAATGGAGTTAATTTCCACCATAGCAGCCTATGATGCTGCTTTGGATTTGTGACCTGGGGAGAATGTTCCGGCATTGTCACTGTTCAGGGAATGGCTGGGCAGAATGGCTGGGCATCAGTCAGCTAGTGGTGAGAGACTGCTTTTGCATCATTTGTTTTCCTTGGAGTTTCTTGAGTTTTTTCCCTCCCCACCTCACTCCAGCTGTCCTTATCTCAGCCCATGAGTTCTGCCACTTTTGTCCTTCAAATCTTCTCCCCATATCACTGTGGAATAGTGAGAGTGACTGTGAGGGACTGAGCTGCTGGCTGCAGTTAAACCACTGAAGGAGGGAAATATAAAATGGGGGATTATGTTTGAATTGTGGCAGAGGAAGTCTGTGGGTGGTCTCAGGAGATGCAGCGTAACAGTCTATAAATAAAACTTGATCTTTCACTTCATGCTGGCAGGCTGTCATGCCAGGGTATTTGTGTATGATGCTGTGGTTCCCTTGGCATTATCAGGGCTGATCAACTGAGCGTAGCTCGCAATGGAAGTTAAAACTGTGTACTACTCTGCCAGCAGTGTGAGGGGAATCCTGACTGCTGTCTGCAGGAGGTGCTCTAAAGCTCCTCTGTGCCAGCTAAAATTGTTTTACTGACTTCATAACCATTCCTGTTCAGCAGATTGGGACTTCCACTGCTGACTGTAGTGGGCAGGCAATACAACCTTTTGCTGGCGGCTGGAAGTGCTTGGTAGCTGCTCTGTATCATCAAACTGAACATAGGCATTTCCAGTACTCACCACCATAAGACAATTATCTCTCTGAAACATTAACATTATTAAGGATTATCTTAAGATCACAAAATCTGTTGATTAATCTGTTTAGAATAAAAAAAAAAAAAAAAAAAACCAAAAACAAACAACATCTCCAAAGAAACAGCAACATTGTACTTCAGGGCTTACTACTAACACAGCTCCACTGATCTTGAAAAGTTTAGGTTGGTGAGGGATTCTTTAATCCTGCATGATTCTTGGTCTGCCATATTTTGTTGCTGGGTCTGTTGATTTCGCTACCTTGCCTACCTTTTGATTCTCTAGGCTGGTACCTGTTGCATACAGGTTTGTGTCACTCTTTCTTCTCTTTAGGGATTCTAAGTTGTATTTGTGTTGACAAAAAGGTGCTGTGCTCAGCAAGTACATATCATCAAAGCTTAAATTTTCTTGATGCTCCTTCCGCTGCCACATACCTGTTAAGAGTGACACCACAGATTTTTGCTGTGTTCTGAGTAAAAGACTGTTTACATTAATTTGGTTTTGTACTGGGTTTGCATAACCAAGTTTTGTTAGTGGCAGGGAAGCTACTGGAAGCTTCATCTATGACTGGCAGAGCTCCAAAGATGGACCTGCTGCTGGAGAAGGCTGGACCAGAAATTATGTTAACACCTCTGTAACAGCCTATTAAAGAAGGGGAAAAAAGTTACTTTGCAGATGTATTGGTGGTCAGAGAAGAGCAAAGTGAGAATATGTGAGAGGAACAGGCCTGCAAACACCAGGGCCAGTGGAGAAGGAGAGGCAGGATGTGCTCCAG
This sequence comes from Taeniopygia guttata, assembly GCF_048771995.1. Taxonomy (NCBI): domain Eukaryota; kingdom Metazoa; phylum Chordata; class Aves; order Passeriformes; family Estrildidae; genus Taeniopygia; species Taeniopygia guttata. The sequence continues at coordinate 27,326,557 of NC_133063.1, forward strand.
GTGCTGGAGCAGAGATTTCCTGCAGCCTGTAGTGCAGCCCATGAAGAGGCAGCTGTGCCTCCTGAGCAGTGGAAGTCCATGGGGATAAAGAGATCCACCTGTAGGTCATGGAGAACCCCCAACTGGAGCAGGTGGGTGTGTGCAGAAAGGCTGTGAAGCCGTGGGAGACCTGTGCTGAAGCAGGCTTCTGGCAGGGACCTGCAGGCCTGTGGAGCGAGGAGCCCATGCTGGAGCAGGTTTCCTGCAGGACTTGTGACCCATTTGGGGATCCATGCTGGAACAGGACTGACCACATGGAATAGTAACCCACACTGCAGCATTTTATGTAGAACTGTTGCCTGTGGAATAGACTCAAGCAGTAGAAATTCCTGGAGAACTGTTTCCTGTGGGAGGGACCCTACACTGCAGCAGAGGAAGGACTCGTCTCCCTAAGCAGCAGCAGCAGAAACTGTCATGAACTGACCGTAACCCACCTTCCCTACACTGCTGCAGGGCAGAAGATAAGGCCCAGGGAAGGTGTTTTTAAGATGTGTTTTACTTCTCAGTATGCTGCTCGTTTTTGGATAAAATTAGCTGATATCCATGAGCTGAGTCTGTTTTGCCCATGGTAGTAATTGATGAGTGATCTGTCTCTGTCCTTATTTCAAGTCATGAGCCCTTTAATTATATCTTTTTGTCCCCTGTCCAGTTGCAGAGCAGAGCGGCTGTGGTGGGTACCTGGTATCCAGCCAGGGGCAGCCCACTACAGATTTTTAAACTCCTGAATGATCAAGAAAATTGGTTTTTTTGTAACATGCCAGGTGCCACTAGATGGAGGTAGAGAACCAAGCTTAGTGAGAAATGCACACAGCTTCATCCTGTCCTGTTCATTAAATTGCAGCACATAGTTTCATTCTTAGGAAAAGGAGGAGTGGGAAGGATATAGCATATCACAAGAAACCAGGACAATATTTAAGTAAAGATTTTAATTCCTTTTAGGGACTGGTCACTGATTTACAAGATACCTAATTGCAAAAGTTGGCCAACCTCTCTGACCGTATGCTGTCATATCTTGGTACAACTGCCTATATGCAGGAGGATTTGCGGCTCTCTAAGATTTAGTTTTTAGCCAATAAAGGTGTAGTTCCCTTCTCTCTGATCAGGTGGTTTAAGGTGATTTTTGTACTAGGGGGTACTAGACTGTAGTCTTTTGTTACTCCACTTGCATAAGGTAGAACAGGTTTTTTCTAACATTTAAATAAGGTTTAGACCAATGTTACTGTTCAGTAAGTGTGGGTCTGTGCACACATACATGCACCTCTAGACCTTTGTGTCCAGTCATTACAGATTTGCAGATTTCCTCATTACACATGGCAGGGAAAAAAGTCTCTAATAATGGCTTCTACAGATTAGCTTTATTTTGACTGCTTTTACTTTTCTACTTCTTATTACTCAGCTGAAGAAATTCAGGAGCCTTCCAGCAGAGTGAGTCTTTCCACTTCAAATGCAAGCTGTGTGCCTGAAGGACTTAACAGGAGAGCCTTCAATCCCTTGCAGGAATGTTCTAAAACTGACCCTGTGCTCCTGCACTGTCAGCTGCCTCAAGGTGACTCTTTTTTCTCTGTCAGTGATTGTGTAATGGTTCTTGAAAAGAATACTTTTCAGAAGTTTGTTACATTGAACCTGGTACCTGAAGAAATCGGCTGTTTCCCAATAGAGCACCTACATAACAGTACTTTGTGCTTTGCCAAACCTTCTCCACCTAACCCCTTAGTCTTGCTGCTCTTTAGGTTTTTGTTTCTAGAAACAGAGTCTGTATCAGGGTCTGGGTATGAGGGAGGGGTAGTGGAAAAGGAGGAGAGAGTGCACAAAGGATTCTTCAGTGCACTGACATCCAAAGTCTTACAAGTGCAGTTATCAACGTGAGCAATTTAAAGCAAAATTGGCTTGGGGATTTGGAATTAGCCTATAAATTTGCTCCCCTTTTCTCAGTCCTCATTGTATAAAAAATAAAACCCTCAAAAACTCAACACAACCCATGGTGGAGAGTTAATGAAACTGCTTTGGTGTCAGTGATGTAATTCTGTTGCTGTGGGAAAACTGCTAATGTGACTACACAGTCTGTGATACTGCTGACAGTCTTGAAAAACACATCAGTCAGGGGTCTTGCAGTTTTTACTAGAGAATATTGGAATCCCCACAGTAGCTGCTGATACATGCTAGCACTCAAATGTAAGTGCCAATGGGCCATGTTAGTAACAGCCACTTATTTTGGATATTGGGAGCATGCCTATCTGGATTACACTTGCTGTTTTTGTGGAATATTTTCATGTGCTTTGTCTTGGCCTCCTATCAACTTCCACCAGAGCAGCCCAGAGAATCTGCTGCTGAAGCACTAGTTACATGACACAGAGCCTATTAATAGCTGTGAAAGCAGAGTGCTTCTGCTGTGCAGAGGCCCCATGTCAAGAGCATTTGGAACATTTTCTGGTTTTTTACTCCTTTCAATGGGGTCAAAATTTGGTAACTTGTTTACACTAAAGGCAGTGAATTTTTAATTTGACCGAAGGCCATGAAATTGATTCTGTATTGCCCTTTGTTTAATCCTTGCAAGGTAACTTAGAATGTTTTGGTGTGCGTTAAGTTGGTTTTCTTTTTTCCACTGAATTTCTACTTTGTAGTATTACTAGCTTCCATCTTTACAGGTCGTAGTTTTCAGGTACTTGTCCGCTTGACTGCTAGTAACTAAGAGTTATAAAGTGTTTAGGAGACATCATAAAAGCCTTCTACCTGTTTATACTAACACTCAACATGCATTTCTGGTCTCTTCAGAGCAGAAATAAGAGAAAGGAACCAAATGTACACAAAATGACAAAGAGCTTTCCAAAGGGGAAGAGTCCTTCCAGACGCTTTGACATGTAATATGCACTCAGTCATAGCTTTGTATTACTATTTTACAGGCATTTTGTGTAAACCCGATAGTGAGCTTTCCATGCCACCTTAACCATGCCAGACTGTTACGTTCTACAAGGTTAAACCATGCACTGAATCCTCATTGAATCAGGAGGGGAATCTTTGGGAATACCATGAACAGTGTCGATTGTTTGCTTTGTTTCATCCTTGTCTTCAGGGCAATTGCTCAACTGTGAAACTGCAACACTCAATGATATAAATCCACTGAATGCTGTCTTGAGGAAGAATTCGAGAGCAAAAGCTTCAAGGGGAAGACTCCAATCTCTGATAGACTATAAGTCTTACATGGACACTAAACACGTGGCATGGATCCTTGAGCAGTCCTGCAGCATAAGCCCAGACATACATGACTTGGTGGAAAATATCAAGTCTGTTTTAAAATCAGATGAGAAACACATAGCAGAAGCCAGTGTCACTTTCCTTGAGCAGGTAGTTTAATTACTTGTACTGATCAGATGATGTGGAAACACACTGCCCCTGATTTGGAAGTATAGGTTTCCATTTGCCAGTCTGTGTATCAAGAGTTTTTGGACTAAATTGGCTTCTTTCAGCACTTTAGTTTCATGTAGGGAGTGACATTTCTTACTCTATCAGCTAGAAACCAGAGTATGTGTATTTAAAAACCAAGTCAGTCTTCTAATGAGGAATCATGAACTGTAAATAACGTAACAGCATTTTATACTGAGTCTGGCAGGAGGGAGGGATAGGATGTTATAAACAAGCATTTGCTATTGCAAACCAGAAGGAATGGAGGCTGACAAGGAAATTTTTATGTCAACCCACTAGAAGCAACTTTTTTGTGACTGGCTCCCAGGATAAAAATAAGACCTAGTATTAAAGAAGGAAAAGCAGAAAATAGAAAACAATGTGCGTAACATTAATGGAATGAATATCCAGAAGTTTCAGACACTGCCGACTTCATCAAACAAATGTTTTGGTAACTTGCAGACCATTTGAGTAGATAAATTGATTCATGCATAGCACAAGTGATTTACTATGACAGCTGGTTTTGGTTTGGGTTCTCATGCAAAACACATCAGTATCATTTAGGCCCTGCAAATAAAGTGGGATTTCCCACTTCAGGCAGCAAAAGCTGAAAAGCCTTCAGGCAGCAAAAGCCTTGATAAATTTGACAGAAACAGGAGGGAAAAGGCTCTTTATGAGAATTTAATTTATCACAGAGGCCTTATAATAACCCTGTAATAACAGGGTTATTACAGTTCAGTGGCTTCTGCAAGGAAGCAACATTAGGTTATTTCTAAACAATACCAGATATGTCATAGGTTGGAGTTAGAGCACTCGTCTGCACCTTTGAGGGGGAAACCAAACCAAACTAACAAAAACCCCACAAATAACAACAAAATAAAAAATCACCCGGCTCCTTCTCCCAAGTAGGACTCCTGTTCCCATGCCTCCTTGGCAAATGCTAGGAGTTGTACAGGTTTTTAAATTATTCTTTAAAAATAACAGACAACACTACAACTAGCTTTTTCCTATTTGGGTAAAATCTATTTTAACAGAACAAGAACCTGAAAACAAAACTGATTTAAACTTCTCTTTACTTTTTAAAGGTGATGAAACCTGCCCAGCAAGCCACATCATTGAGAGTCATGTGTTACCTTACAGATTGCATCCTGGATTGTTGTACCTAGAGAGCTGTGGTGACCCAAGTACTTTCACCACAGAGGGAGAACAGCTAGCGGAGAGGAGAATCCAAAGAGCAAAACATGCCTCACAGTGTTATTTGTGTTGTCAGAGAAACTGTGCTTTGAGCTGGCTTTTTGGTTATTCTTCAGCAGAGCACTGCTGTCAGACATATACATACTGCAGAGGAAGATCATCTCTGGCAAATGGGTGGATGGGTTTGTCAGTAATCACCCCTTTTTTAATACTCTTATGCACAGACCCCAAAGGGTGAAGATCATTCTGCAGAGTGAATAAGCTGGCCTTTACTGGGCTCTCAGCTGCAGTTCATCGGCTTGTAATGCATTGGTGCCCTGCATCTCTGTGAAGTTTGGAAATGTGTAGTTGTGGGGTATGATGATACATCATCCTTGTGGAAGGAGCTGTCAAAAGTGGTATTGAAGAACTTCGCAAATTTTTGTTACTTTGGTTTAAATTAAAATCTCCTATCATAAAATGGAGATATTCAGATACAAACTAAGTCAAACAATGGTGTAAAGAATCCTAAAATTATTCTTTATAAAAGAAGGTTGTTGATGTGCAAACTCGAATAAAATAAAATCTGTCTTGAAGAAGGGCTCCTTTGGCTCAGTGAACTTCCCTCTTAATGGCAGACCATTATTTTTGCCTTAATGGTGAAACAACATCCAAACCCAAAAGCACAGGTGTTTTGCAATAGGTGGTGCTGGCTTGTTACTATCCCAGGAAGAAAGGCATCTCTATGTAGTCTCATTTAAAACGTTGTTTATTACAGGAAGTGCTATGAACAAAGAAGCTGGTATAGCGAATTTTATATTCCTTCAGGTGCTGGGAACCCCAGACTTTGCAGCATCAGGCAGGGCACAAGTTTTGCAGATCCCAATCTTTTACCCCATTTAGGTCTACGCATCACTTCTACAGTCAAGCAAAAGGCCTTTTCACATGGGACCTTACTGCTGCTGCTCTAGACAAAGGCAGGGGCTCACAGGTATTGCTGGGTGGTGTTTACCATTTTGAGTACCACTGGGGCTACCTGCAGGCTCCTTTCTTAAACAATCTAAATTTGTTCTGCGGCCAAAGGACATTCCTGGAGGTCCATCTGTAGGAGCAGCACAAAGCACAGCACAGGCCTGGCTCTACTCAGGTAAGAGGCACAACTCTTCTGTACCATGATTTTAGGTCAGGATTGCTCCATATGCTTCTGCATTGAACATTTATTTAAATTACCATCCCATCCCTGACACTGACACTGTCAGTCACCAGCATCACCTCTTCAGCCTGCAAGGCTCTACAGGGTGCTGGAACCGAACTGTCCTCTGTGTGGATCCAAACTATTAAAACGCTGAAGGAGGGGGCAAGAAACATGTCCCCTATGAATACAGCAAATCTGCAAAATTTTTGTCTGTACTGCTAAAGTAAGGGCTTTTGTTTATCCACCAAAATGCAGAAAAGTTTGTAACACAGAAATTGGTATGTACAGATAATGGTAAGAATAAATGGGTGGTACACAGTGGAATGCAGAACGTAAGTTCGGCCTGTCCACTGCACTTTTACCAGGGACTTTACAATTTCTTCTGTCATTTAAGCAACTAAGTTGAAATACTTCATTCTCTCACGTTAATGGTATTTCTATTTCATGTTACAAATAGCCCTAAATGGCTGAATGCCCATGTTTAGATTTCTTCTGAATCAGCTGTGGCATGTATTGTCATTTCTGTGGTTTCAAAGTACTCATGAAAACCTATGAGGCACAGAAAATCCTATGAAGCCTCACTAGAAGAAATACTCCCTGGATTACTTTTTTTTGTTAACTCTCAAATATGATAATATTTTTCATAATCTCTCATATATTTTTATTTTATTACTATATATTTTAAATAAAGGTTTTTAACCTTAGCAAAGGCTACGTTCCACAATTAATTCTAGGGACAGACATATCACAATTCTACTTTTTATTTATTCAAATGGTGTTAGGTTTTTAATAATAAACCATGCTGATGACATTTAAAGGAAAACAGTTGTTTCAGAAATTAGGTGTAAAGAATTTTTATCAAATCTCCATTTATGAAAAATTCCTAATTAAAGTTATTCAGTCAGAGAAATAATATTTCTATCAAAATCACAGTGGCATTTCACACAGTAAAAACTGGGATGCCACCTTAGATTAGGTATCACCTTTCTTCAGGAGCACTAGTGTCATGTATTACCTGAAAAGAATGCTGTTTTAACAATAAAGGTAGCAGCATTGCTTCACGCCTGCAGAAATACAGATTAGAATTACTCCAGACTAAGTGGCAAAAAGAAGTTCAGACACCTTCCAATTATCTATACATTCAGCACTGGCAAATCAGCCTCTAGGTCAGTAGGAGCAAATTCTCAGCCTTGTCTGAGGCATTTTTGTTTTGTAGTTTATTGTTGCAAATCTTACAGACATTAGCGCTCTGTTAAATAAAGGAATGTAGCACAGTAAATACATCACAACAAAATAACTGGCCAGAAACCCCTTACCCTGTCCCATCCAAAGCAAAAAGCCCACTCTTCTCCCCTCTGTCTCTCCCCCAAATCAAACCAGCACAGCTTCATTAGAGAGGTCAGAGACCTGTGGCAGAAAACATCAGAGTAATTACATTCAGTAGATGTGCAATATCAACATTCCAGGCTCACATATATTTATATATATATATATTTATATTTTTATATAGAGATCATTAAATGTTTACAAAGAACAATATTGTTACAAATACAATACTATGCTTTTCCCAATGCTTTGCAATAATTTCTATTCATCCTCTTTACAGAACAATAGTACAACTTCATAGTCTAGGTACTGCGCTAAATATATACAAGAGATCTCAACCATGTTGTGGTCTTGAGAAATACATAACTTTTAGAAAAGAAGGAAAGCTAGCAAACTTGGAAATCCAAACTGAGACTCCAACAAGATCAAAACAAACGTGAAACTTCTCAAAAATAAAAAAATACAAGGGATGTTTCATCCTTAATGTAAACACTGAAGAGTTAATTGGACTATACGAAGCAGCAAGGATGAAAGAAAAAGAATTCAGGCCTGTCACTAAAGAAGGAATGTAAACCTTTGAAGGAATGTTCCTTTGCATCTGTTAAAAATCCCCATATCTGATCTATCATACCGCTGCAACAATCTAGAGAACAGCCAGCTTTCCCATTTGAGTTCCATTTTCTTGAAACTCTGTTTACAGAGTAAAATGGGATTGTTTACGAGACTGTTCTCAGAAGTGTGCACACACTATGGACCTCTCAGTTTAGAAATCTTATGCACATACTGCAATTGAAAAAAATGAGATTTTTTTTTTTTTTGCTAAGCTCTGGTCCTGCAAGCATTCATTTGCTTAATTTTAAGCACTTATTTAGGATGAACAGTAGCTTCACAAGCCCCTGGCTGCAAAATGTCCAAAGAAACAGTGGTTTCTTAATACATTTGCATATTCAGATCTTCATAATTTTCACATGAAGTGAGCTAAAGACTTCACCACAGAAGTGGGCTAGACAGAACCACAGAAACAAGTGAAGGGCATACACATAGCAGGAACCAGAAGCATGGTAACTGTGTCATCAAGCGTTCACAAAGTTTCCTCAGGCAATTTATGGAAAGGCTGCACTGTATATAATCTTCTAAATTGTACATGGTTATATACCATATTTACATTTATTACTATATATATGGAAAGTTCTAGAAAAAGGCTTCAAAATAGCATAAACCAGATGTCTACAGTTAAACATACTCACAAGCCATTAATTATCTTGTTGCATCAGTGAGGCAGCAGAGTTAAGTACTAACCTGGAATACTAACACCATTCTCTTGTGCAATCTGCTATTCTGGAGTCTTGGATTAAATTATATAACAACAAGAAATGCAGTAAAATCAAGTCATTGTACATTAATCTCAACACTAAAACATATCCCCTTACTATAACAGTTTATGCACCGCTTCATTAACGTCCCTTAAATATCTGCTTCCCACAGAAATACAGTTTATCCTCTAACTCTAATCAGGCCGTGGTGATCCATGACTTCAGAAAGCCAAAACACGTACCCCTGACAAGAGTGCTCAGTGGTTCTCAGCAGTGTTTGCAACAAGTGCACATGCACACATCCACTTCCATGAATCCCCATAGCAATGTCTAGGATCATCACTGGACTGCAAGCAACGCTTACATTGCACAGCTCACATCACAACAAGTGAGACACAAGTGACTATGAACAACACCGCATTTGCAAAGCAGAAGTGGCGTGTGGCTGTGTGTTGTCTTGTTTTCATCTCGCTGAGCCTTTCCATCACAGCAAAACACAGCACAAACTGTTTCTTTAAAAGAAATCAACATACTAGCCTGACTAAACACATGGTTCAACTTCAGTATAAATACCAGTATACAGTCCTGAAAAAAGTAACTACAGAGAATGTAGAATTCTCTCACTAGGAAGAAAAGACACTTCTTTTTTATTTTGAACCCTCTTAAAAAAACCAAAGAAGCCAACCCAACCCCCTTTTCCCCTTTTGTCTCTAGCATGCAACTTAGAGGCTAATTAAATACAAGATTTCATACATCCCTACAGTTAGTCATCTTCATACAAGTGCATATAGTACACACATATCTCTTGTAAGTGCCATACATATGGGAAAAAGTCACAAGCTAAATTATATAACAAAATAAATAAGTTTATTCCTGCCTCATCCTTTCAACTGTTACCTATATCATGAACTAAACAGGAAGTCAATAAAATTAGACAGGTCTTTGGACAAAAATATATGTTAAAACTGGCTCAGAGAACAAAATTACTTAGAATAGTCTGCAGATCTCTTATATTCAAACTTCATAAATAGGAAGCACAATTTTAAAAATGCCTATATACACTGGCACACATGGCTATGTGCACCAAAATTGGAATTAAGAGCCTAGAAAAAGTGTAGCTATTCAGCAGATCCCCTCAGTATTTTTCTTGTGGCTATTTAAAGATTCTCCCCCCCACACTTCTTTAACCTCTAAAATCAGGAAGGAACTATAAAACACAAAGCTGGAGAAAACTAGAAACGTGGGGGCAGAGAGGAGGAGGCAGCTGTAAAAAAATGCCTCCCAAATTTCTTAGTGTAAGTAATGCAAGAATAACATGTTTCAGGAACTTACAGAGTATCTTTCTACTAGATAGTATCTACTATCATGAAGAACTGATGACAGAGGGGAATTAAAAGATGTGTATTTGGACAATTCATTTTACAACAGCAGCATTTACTGAGTCTTTATAAGCAGGCAAAGTTTCCTGAGGCCAAAATAATCCTTCTGGTATTCTACTTTCCCCATAGAAACAAACCTTTAGAACTAACCTTTAGTACAAACCTTTATTACTTTGGTGCCTGTGAGAAAATAGGGGAAGAGAAGCAAAGTCACAGGCAGGATTTCCAAGAGAACACCTTTCACCCTATACTTCAATCTATTTGGTAAAGTAATTGTTTTTCATTCAGCAACATTTAATTTACTCATTTTGTAAAATTACAGCCACAGAAATAAAGCTGATTATGTAGCATGAAATAGAGCTATCTGTGAACACTTCTGTAAACTATGCTGCTGTTATTTTCCTGTTTTGCATGTAGAGCTGTATGAAGTTTCACTTGTAAAAAGATGCAACCAAAATAGTTCCACAGATACATTTTGCCCCTTATCAAAATGCAGGAAAATGGTGGGAAGAAGAGGAAAAAGGGATGAAGGGGAAAGCAACAGTGTATTTGTGTCTGTGATTGGGGGGAGAGAAAGAAATGTCTTTGCAGACACAGAAATGCAGCACTAGAGAGACAAGCACTAATGAGGAAAAACATCTTCCATGCACACTGCGGTGGTGAAGTGTCGGCTTCAGATGTAAACTGGTTGCTCTTGTGCAGTCAACAGTCTGTACATGGCAGCTGGCATGGTCTTCATATGGATCTAGAGGAAATAAGCCAAGTTAAGCGATGTTTCTAAACATGCACACCTGGGTGAAGGATCCAGATAAGGTCATACAAGGCAGAAAAAATGATAAAACTTGAGAATTTTCATACCCTTATTAAAGTATTGCAGGTGATGATTTTAAGAAATAATATGTTTAGTATTGATGAACCATCTAAAATTGTTCACGTCATATTTTCAAGGTATGGCTCTTCTAAAGCATAGAAGTATGGGGCAAATAATGAAAGAAATGATGTGCAGGCTTGCTCTCACTTCAGCTTTTTGGATTTGATTAGCAACATGCCAACAGAGGTAGAACCACAGAATTATGGAACAGTTTGAATTGGAAGGGACCTTTCAAAATCATCTAGTCTAAACTGCCCTCCACAGGTATCAACATTTTTCGCTAGAACAGGTCACTTAGAGCCCTATCCAATCTGGCCTTGAACACTTCCACATATGAGGCATCCACAGCTTCTCTGGGCAACCTGTTCCAGTGGCTCACCAACCTTAGAGTGAAGGATTTCTTCCTATACCTGATATAAATCTACCCTTTTTCAGTTCAAAACCATGGCCTATTGTTCTGCACTGTCTCCAGTGGTAAAAACACTGTCTCCCTGGTAAAAGCCTCTCTCTATTTTTCTTAGAAGCCCTCTTTACACATTGAAAGGCTGCTGTCAGGTCTCCCTGCAGCCTTCTCTTCTTCAGGCTGAACAACCAAATCTCTCTCAGCTTTTTCTCACAGGAGAGGTGCTTCAGCTGTCTCTCCCTTTTGAAGGCCTGCATCTCTAGCTGCTCAAGCAGGTTCATTTGTTTATGCTGAGGGCCCAGAACTGCACACAGTACCCCAAGCGGGGTCTCAAAAGAGCAGGATACAGAAGGAAAATCATCTCCCTGTTGGCCACACTGTTTTTGATGCAGCCCAGGATATAGTTGGCTTTTTGGGCTTCAAGTGTCCATTCCTGGCTCATATCCAACTTTCCTTCCACCAAGTTGCTCTCTTCAGGGCTGCTCTCAATCCCTTTAGCCCCAGTCTCTATTGCTGTTGGAGACTGCCCACACCCAGAGGCAGGACCTTGCACTTGGTCTTGTTGAACTTCACAAAGGTTACATGGGCCACTTTCCTAGCCTGTTCAGGTCCCTCTAATGGTAGCCCTTTCCTTAAGCACCACTGATCTTGATGTCACCGTCAAACTTGCTGAGAGTGCAACTCAATCCCACTGTCCATGTCACTGATGAAGCCATGACAGACAGAGTGCTGGTCCCAGTACAGGCCCTTGAAGGACACTGCTTGTTACTGGTTTCCATTGGTTGTTATTGGTAACAGCAATGAACTCTGCTATTCTGCCTAGACACATTACTGGTTCTTACCTCACCAACAGCATTTGAGAGGATGTGAACAATTTTCTCATGGGGTGTTGCTACAACACTCTGCCCATTGATTTCAATGATTCGATGACCAACACGCACACCTCCTCGCTCTGCTATGCCTCCTCTCATAAGGCTACAGATCTGCAAGGGAGAGCACAAATTTATCATGGGCTGGATAAGGAACAGACACTTTTGACTACTCATTTTTTGCCTGCAATATATGAATCAACATTTAAACAGAGGCTTGAAACAACAAATTCAAAGATGCAATCAATCACTGACTCAAAATCAAAATTTGTTAGTGACAAATAGCTAATGGATATTTTCTTCCAAGAGCAGAACAAACTGTCAGAAAAGGCTGTTTGTGTTGTACATTACATGTCTTGTGGTTTGGAAATTTATGAGTGTATGAAGGACCTTAATTTAATCATGTTCATTAGGCAGATGCCTTACAACAAAAAGAATCAAGAACTGGCTTTTTTTTGAGATCATGCAATGGCTTGGTTAAAGACATATGTGATAAATGCTGAAAGCAGACTCTTCCCACACATTTTTGTTTTTTTAAGCAGAAACAACGTTTTTATTCCTCTGGCCAACTGTGAAATAAGTAGAAGAAAAGACAAAAAACCTCTTATTAACACAACTTTTATATCTCAGACTGAACAAATGCAAAATCCTGCTTGCTGTAAGGGAGGAAATAGCAGTTTCCTTCTTCTCATCACACTGAAACTTAACCACAAATAGGGAGGAAGTTTCATGTATCTTAAAGCTTGATCAGAAACTATGGAAGCTACTTACAATCCCATTCTGCACACTGAAGCCCAACTGATATCTGAGGTCTGGTCTTCTGATCAAGACTGTGGTTACTGGAGGACATCTAACTATGTTCAGTTTAACCCGAGCCTGGTTTTTCAAACCCTGTAAAAAAATACCAAACTGAGAGTCAAACATGTAATATGAGAAAACAAAAAAAAAGGTGTTAGAATGCTGACATGGGAGCAGCCTTGAAAAAAATATGTCTTTGTATGCATTGTATCAGAATCTGATCACTGAATGCCAGACAACAGAATATTCAGTGAAATGAGTGATAAAACATCAAATTTTTCTTGCCAAAAATCCGGCACAGTTGTTTTAGGAAAACTAGATTCCTGCTGGCAGTTTCTTCATTTGATAACAGAAACCATGCATAAAAGGAGTATTAAAACAGATCTATGAAGCTCACCAAATAAGTAAATTACTTTTAAATTATTAAGTTAGTTACCAAACAGTTGCTTCCCTAATGAAATATACTAAATTCAGTCAAGCAAACAGCAGGTCCCCTTGTATCATCCTTGTATAAGCAACACTCACATAATTTCCATTATTCACAGAATCACAAGATGGGTACTGCGGGAAGGGTCATCTGCTCTAACCTCCCTGCTAGACCATCTCAGAGCACCTGGCACAGGATTGTGTCCAGGTGGGTCCTGAATATCTCCAGTGAGGGAGATTCCATAGCCTCCCTGGGCAATCTGCTCCAGTGCATGGTCACCTACATAAGTTATTCCTTTACGTTCTCATGGAACTTCCTGTGCATCAGTTTCTGCCCGTTGCCCCTTGTCCTACTGCTCAGCACCCCCAAGAAGAGCCTGTCTCCATCCTCTTGGCATCCTCCCTGCAGATACTTGCACTGATGAGATCCCCTCTCAGTTCTCTTTTCTTGAGGCTGAACGGGCCCAACTCCCTCAGCCTTTCCTGAGAAGAGAGATGTTGCAGTCCCTTAACCATCTTTGTATACCCCTCCCCTGGTCCCATTCCCAGAGCTCCATGTCCTTGTTGTGCTGAGGAGCCCAGAACTGGACACAGCACTCCAGATGAGCCTCACAGGGCTGAGCAGAAGGACAGGATCACCTCCCTTGAGCTGCTGGCAGTGCTCTTCCTGATGCACCCCAGGACACCATTGGCCTTCTTGGCCACACAGACACACTGCAGGCTCATGGACAACTTGTCCACCAGGATCCCCAGGTCCTTATCCACAGAGCAGCTCTCTAGCAGGTTAGCCCCAGTCTGTGCTGGTGCATGGAATGGTTTCTCCCCATGTGCAGGATCCAGCGTTTGCCCTTGCTGAACATCAGAATGTTCCTCTCTGCCCATCTCTCCTGCCTGTTGAGGACCCTCTGAAGGGCTGCACAGCACTTGGGTGTCAGCCACTCCTCCCAGCTCAGAGTAATCAGTGGACATGCTGAGGAGGCATCTGCCCCTTCATTGAAGACACTGATGAAAAACTTAAAAAATACTGCACCAGTATTGAACCCTGAGGGATACTGCTACCTAGAGGCCTCCAACCCAACCCTGTGTCATTATGACCCTCTGGGACCTGCTATTCAGCCAATTCTCTATTCACCTTGCTGCCCCATAACCCAGTCCACACTGCCTGAATTTGCCTACAAGATGTTGAGCGAGCCAGTGTTGAAAACCTTGCAGAAGTTGAACATCCACTGCTCTCCCCTCATCCATTCAGGTAGCTTTTCTTCCATAGAAGGCAATTAATTTAATGACACGTGATTTACTTTCAGTGAATCCATGCTGACTACTGCTGATCACCTTATTGTCATCCACATGTACAGAGATGGCTTCCAGAATGAGGTGTCCAGTCCCTTTCTCAGGGATTAAGGTGAGGCTGACTAGACAGTAGTTCCCTGGTTCTCTATCTTACCCTTTCTGAAGACCAGGGTGACATTTGCTTTTTTCCAGTCCTCAGACATGTCTCCAGATTGCCATGACCTTTCAAATATTATGACCAGGACCCTTACTGTGGTGTTTGCAGCTTTCTCAGCATTCATGGGTGCATTGTATCAGGGCCCATGGATGTGCAGATTTTGAGTTTGCCTAGGTGTTCTCTAACTCAATTCTCCTTGACCAAGGGAAAATATTCCTTCCAACATTCCTTTACCCTGATTTCCTGGGTCAGAGATTCCTGAGGGCTGGTCTTGACAGAGAACACCAATCCAAAGGCACTGTTTGATAACGCTGCCTTGTCTGTGTCCTCTGTCACCAGGATGCCTCTTCCATTTAATAACAGGTCCACATTATCCTTTGTTTTCCTTCTGTTGCTGATGCATTTGAAGAAGCCCATCTTGTTTTCCTTGGCATCCTCAGTCAGATTTAATTCCAAATGGGCCTTAGCCTTCCTTGTCTCATCTCTCCACAGTCTGACAACCTCTCTACATTAATTCCAAGAGGCCTGACCCTGCTTCCATCTCCTGTGTATTTCCTGCTTATGCTTGAGTAATGACAGGAGTTCTTCATTTATCCATGCAGATCTCTTGACTCCTTGTCTGACTTCTTGCTCACTGGGATATGTACCTGTCATGGTTTGACACGGGAAGAGAATTTTTTTTTAGAAGGAAGAGGTCAGTCCAGTCAGGGGTCAGGTTTGGATATTGACACTTGGGGTGACCAATTGAAGGTGGACACGCCTCTGAGAACACCGAGGGGTTAAAAGCGGAATTCCCAGGAGGACTCGTCCTTCTTTGGTTCCGGTCACCGCATGGTACGGACCTCTCCTGCCCAGCCCGGGCTGGGTGGGGGAGGGGAGCCATGCGGCCTGCACAGGTAGGCCAAGAGGATGAAAGATCGGGAACCGAGCTGGGCCAGCTCCTGCGGATGGAAGGGTGGAGAACATCTGGGATGTTTTTGTTCCCCCCCCCCCAAGCCAGAGGGAAAAGAGATAGAGAGCCAGCAGACACCTGGGAGTTTGCCGGCAGAGGAGAAGGAGAAGGGGGGGGGAAGATGCCCAGCGTGGGAGACTAGAGAAAGAGTCCTGGGCTGAGATTTCAGCCATCCGGGGAGTCCGGGAATTTTAACCCTTTCCTGTGAAATGAAGGCTTTATGAAATATTACTCCTCCTCAATTTGAAGAAAAGAGAGACAGCCTGGGACCTCAGATATTCAGAGAAGAAGGTTGGGGGAAGATGATAGAGTGGCTTCTGGCTGGACTCTGCTTGTTTACCATAGACTGAACCACTCTTTCTTTCAAGAGGGACTGCATTTTAGGGGGATGCACTGGTGAGCCAAGAGACCTTCTTCAGCAACTACCAGTTCAGGAATGGACAGAGAGAGCTGAGGAGGGTGTGAGGATGCCCTCCATCTTCAGAGAGGAAGAGAATGCGATCTCTGTCTTTTGGACCCTCGGCCCCAGGGGAAAATGGGGGGGACTCTAGTCCCGAATTGTGATACTGGACTGTTGTTCCTGGTGGTCCTTGGCAAAGCATCCTTAAAGGGGCCCTATAAGCAGTCTCTGTCCATGCACGGTGGTGAGAGCACTGTGACATGGAGAGGAGAATGTCACACTGGCCGGTGTGTCTGGGCGGTGCCACGTGTGATATTGGAAACACAAGAGGTGGCAGCTGTGTTTCCTGGGGGTCTATGGTGCAAGGGGACTCCTCTCTTCCCCGATGGACTCAGTATTGATTGTATTGAAGGGTGAAAACTTGATTAAGGATCCAAATGGGTCTCGCTGGGGTTTGGTGGAGTTGGGTGGAGGGAGGAGAAATGTTTTGGAAGGTTTTAATTTCAAATTTTGTGGTTTTTTTCTTCCCTTTCTTTTCCTTTAATAGTAGTAGTAGTAGTGTAATAAAGTTTTTCCTTTGTTATTAAGTTTGGCCTGCTTTGCTCTGTTCTTGATCACATTTCACAGCATTTGATTGGTAAGTTGTATTTTCATGGGGCGCTGGCATTGTGCCAGCATCAAACCATGACAGTACCTCTTGAACTTGGAGGAAGTGATCCTTGAATATCAACCTTCCCTGCAGGACCTCTTCCCATGGGATTCTGTCAATATCCATAAAGAGGCTAAAATAAGCTCTCCTGAAGCCCATGGTTGCAATCTTACTTGCTCACATGCTGGCCCCAACCTTCACACCTCCAACAAGCCCTTTCCTGTTTGTTGGATGAGGTCACACAGCACACCCATTTCTTGTGGGATCCTGCAACACCAGTGACAGGAAGATGTCATCAATGCTCTCCAGGAACCTCCTGGATGGATTGTGCTTTGCTGTGTAGCTTCTCTAGAAGATGTCAGGATAGTTAAAGTTCCCTACAAGACCCGTGAGCTGGTGACTTCAAAGCTGATTTGAGCTGTCTGTAGAAGGCCTCATCCACCTCTTGACTAGGCATCCTGTAGCACACACCCACAAGTGTCATCCTTAGCAGTGCGCCCTATTATCCAAACCTTTAAAGTATCTACTCACTCATCATCTACCCCAAGACAGAGCTTGGTACATTTCAAGTACTCTTCCTCCCTTCCAATATAGTTATTTCACATTCCTCATTAGCTCCTTGCTACTATAAAAAAACTGAATGAGAAAAAATTATTTTTTACTGTCAGGGTGGTAAAACACATATTAACCAGAGAGGCTGTGGAGTATGCAGTCTTGGAGTTATTTAAATCCTAGTGAGCACAGCATTAAGAAGCCTGCTCTACTTTGAACCAAAATGTTGAATCTAGACCAGCTACAGGAGTGACTGCCAGACTCAGAGATTGTGTTCATATGGCTCTGTGAAAACAAAAATTTAATAAACCACAAATAAATGCCATCATGTCCCCTTGTACAACTTCAAGTACTCAGAGCTCTTGGAGATTGTTAAGAGAGAGTTTTGAAATGCTCAATTACACAAAATATAACCCATAAATCCATTCATAAATTAAAAGAACAAAATGGTTTCTAAAAAATACAGCAACTTTCAGCTCGCTTAATTAAATACCTACCAATTCCAGTATCTGCTTCTGAATTCCTTTCGTATGTACAATTGAAATCTAGGTCCCACTGCAATCCAGGTGTCAGACACTGACTTCAACTGATTAATTCTGTAATATAGTAGAAACTGCTGTAGCTAAGGTAATCTACTGAAGTCTCTACATACAGTTTACTGCTGCTGATTCTGTTGAGTTGAGCTCCAGATTCAGCAGTGACTTGAGTAACTAAACTGGCATCCTGGCATGATGAACTACCTTGAAGTGTTGTCAGCGCCTTAAACCAGATGTAATCAACACTGGGCGCAAACAGCTGTCCACACCGTGCTGAGCTCATCTTGGCTCATTCTTGCAAGTTGCTGCAAGACAGTGAATGGGTGTCTGATCACAAAATGACAAAGCTCGTGGCTGTAGGAGCTGCCCGTACTGCACCCTCAGGAGAAAGAAGGTCTGAACTCCACCTCTTCCATGACTATGGACTCTTCTAATCTGGTGAGGAATTAGCATTGCACCTCACATGCTCAAGAGTCATTCACTTTATTTAGGCAGGTCTTGACAACAGCACATACTGTAGAGAACAGGGACTTCTCAACTACGCTGTGGGCATGATATTTATGGAAAAGTCTAAGGGAGTTTGGACTCAGCGTTCTAATCCTGAAAGATAGGAGTCATGCAGAGTACTGAGATGCCCATTTCCATGAGGAATTTAAGTGTCTAACTTCAGTCATCTGAATTCACTCAGGGTACATGCCCAGAACAGATTTGATATCATCATTCCCTTACTTCTCTCATGAATGTACAAGTTACTTACATGTATTCCCTGGGAAAAAAAAAAAATAATGTGGTCCCTAACAAAAAATTATTTTAATTTTACAGAAAGTGCATATTTTTCAGAAGTGGATAATCTTCAGTAGTATACAGACCGGTAACATAAACTGATCATAAACAAAATAACTGTATTTTGACCACCTCTCCTTGTTTATCTAGTTCATGAGTATACTTCTGATAGTAACCAGTATCAGATGCTTCTGAAAAAAACAGAAGTAGCATAATCCTATTAGGGAATAGCCACAACACATGGAAAGCTTCTTCCAAGCTCCATCAGTTTGCAATTGGTTTATGGTGAATTAGGAGCAGAGATTACATTCATAATATTGAATTATCTTGTTTGAAGTGCTTGTGACATATGTTTATCCACATAATATCATCATCTTTTCACAGGAGTCCTTCCAGCATGCTAAGGAAATCTGAAATCTGCGATATTTCTATCACATTTAATGATCCACCCTTAGATCATTCATATACATACTTGTTTCCAAAAGTGCTATATGAATAACTCCAGATGTGTGGCTATGAAGATCTGCAAACATATAGATCATCTCTTTAGAAAGACAAAAAAAACCCAGCTGGCAGTTCCTGTGGAAACTGTGGTAATTATCAGGGAAGAAGAGAAAGGCCTGCAGAAGCTGCATTCTGCAAAGCTGGTTGGTTCTGTATTGAGAAAGTACTGATGAGCACAACAAAATCTCCACATGAATAAGGGAAGTATAACTTATCACAATTTAAGAAATAAAAATTATGTGGGATAGGAAGCAACCACAAAGAGCCTAAATTTGCAGGGAGTTTTGTTTTGATGATGCGAGTGCAAAGATATTTACTAAGATTTTTTTTTCTTCCTTTCTTTACAGATGTAAGACTCTTTTTGCCATATTTTCAGTTTGTCACACATGCTATCATTCCTACTCACTGAATCTAAAATGACTGGTTCAGTGACTTATGCATCTATAACTTATCAGAACTCAATATTAACATTTTAGGAAGCCTGAATGGAAAATCTTCATAACAAACATTTTAGTTCAAGTATTAAGAGATAATTTATGAAAAAAAAAAAATTCACTTTTTTTTACTTTGCAAATTTACTTTGTAATGGAAATTTGTTTTGCAATAAAAAAATACAAAGCGAAAGAAAAAAGTTACACAATAGAACTTGTTACCAAAGAGTTGCCTAAATTGTAAGTCTAACAGGTACATTTTTAAAAATCAGGGAAGAATGCCTACATAATGTACCACCAGCATTACGCATCTTCATGTGATGATCTGCAGAGCTAGGCAGGACCATTTCAACAAATAACTAATTTCAATAAATAACTAATGAACTTTGTTTCAAACACTCTCTAGTGATATATCTTTCCTGCTCTTTAAACATTGATGTTGAAATACTTATTCCTCTATATGCTACAGCTGCCCCAGGCACTGTCCAGTTCCAAATGACCTGCAAGCTTTTCACTGTCACATACTTTCCTGACAACTAGAAGAAAGCTCTTCCAATTAAAATGCCCCATTTATGCAAGTGAAGAGAAGCATCAAATAAGAGAAGCACTTTGAAATAACTTGTCCAAAGATGCCACAGAGGGTGTGTTTTTAAGCCAAAGTTTTAAAGCCTTAAAAATAGGTATAAATAAACAAACAAAAAACTCTATTTCATCCAAATATTAAGAGGTATTTGACAGCTAGTAAGGCTTATGACAATATTAGGCACCTGTGCCTATCACAGGTACCTGTGATACACAATTTCAAGTGTATACCTGGTAATATCTTCCTTCTGCACAAAATATTCCCTTGTGAAGTTGTGTACAGAGCCCTTGTACACAAATAAATAGCACAGCAGTCAGGAATGGCACTGGATATTGTCATTCGATCAAGATTTTTGATGCTGTCCCTCAAGATAACCTCATAGCCAAGCTCAGGAAGTGGGTGTGAGATGGATTGAGAACTGGCTGAATGAGAGCTCAGAGAATTGGGATCAGTGGCACAGGTCTATTTGGAAGCGTGTATCTAGCAGTGTCTCCCAAGCTTCAATACTGGGCCCAATCTTACTTATCATCAGAGATGGAGTGCCTCCTTAGCAAGTTCACTGATAACACAAAAGCTGGGATGAGTGGCTGATACCCAAGCGCTGTGCAATACTTCAGAAGGACCTTGACGAGCAGGACAGGTGGGGAGAAAGGAAGCTTCTGAAAATAAACAAGGGCAAATGCACATGGGGAGGAATAACCCCAGGCCCAGCACAAGCTGTCCATGAGCCAGTAGTGCTCTTGTAGCCAAGAAGGCCAATGGTGTCCTGGGGTGCATGAGGAAAAGCACTGGCAGCAGCTTGAGGGAGGATCCTGCCCCTCTGCTCAGCCCTGTGAGGCTCATCTGGAGTGCTGTGTCCAGTTCTGGGCTCCTCAGCTCAACAGGGACATGGAGCTCCTAGAGCAGGCAGGTCCTGTCAAAGGCAATCATTAGGGGATTGGAGCATTTCACTTAGGAGGAAAAGGTTTACAGCTGGACTCAATGATCTTAGAGGTCTTTTCCAACCTGAAAAATGCCACAATTCTGTGAAAGGCTGAGGGAGCTGGCCCTGTTCAGCATTGAGAAGAGACAACTGAGAGGGGACCTCATCAATGTGCGTATCTGAGGGGAGGATGCCAAGAGGATACAGTCAGGCTCTTTTTAGTGGTGCTGAGCAATAGAATGAAAGGCAAAGGGCCAACAGGGAATGCAGGAAGTTCCACCTTAACATGAGGGAGAATTTCTTTCCTGTGAGTGAAACTGAGCATAGGAACAGATTTTCAGAAAAGCTCTGGAGTCCCCTTCTCTGGAGATATTCAAATGCCATTGACGCACACTCTTGAGTAAGATGCTCTAGGGAACCCTGCTGGAACAGGGAAGTTGGACTAGACTACTTCCAGTGGTCCCAAAATTACCCATTCTGTGGTCCTGTGGGGAGACAGAAAATTTGTGTAGCATAATTCACACTGCTTTTTTTCAGATCATTAAATGGAAAGTGCTATGCAAACATTTGGTAAGAATTTACTTCTGAGTTTTATACTTTCTGCTCTTAAATTATGTAATGATTTTAAAATGTGTAGCTTCCAGAAACATCTTCCCTACCTTTATAATGCTCTGACATGTTGAGAGTGGTAAACCAACCAAGCTGGTCCCATTGATTGACATGATCTGGTCCCCTATGTTCAGCTTCCCAGACTTCTCTGCTGGTCCTCCATGCATCATGTTGGCTATGATAACTGTAGGCAAAATGGATCCCCAGCCAGACTCCACAATCACCACACCTAGAATTTCTCCCTTTTGCTTTTCAATGTAAACCTGTATAGTAAGAAAAAGTGTTTAAAAAAAGAGTTTATTTCACACCCATGGAACTAATATCATCCCACTCCAAACATTCACAAAGCCAACAAATATATCCCTCTTAATTTGCAACTTGCCTTCCTAATTCAAAGGCAAAACAAGATATGGTGCATGTTTTTCTACCTTTCATTTGCACTCAAACATTAAATGAGACACAATACAGACTTAGTGCTGAACACCCCTCAGAAGTAATTTCTGTTTATGAGAAGAAGAAATTTCAGTGAAGGAAATCCTGGTGCCATGGGCTTTTTTGGACAAAGCTAAATAAGAAGAGATTGAAAGAGTTTACAACTTTGCATTGGAAAAACATGACCTGTGTGTTCCATTGCACACTGGTATATTTTTATTAAGCAAGCTGCAAAGCCTTCTGGCCCATACACTTATTTAAAACCTGGAATCAATCATGTTCATAAACACTGCTGCATCTATAAATTTTTTGTTGTTCACTGAATTTTTTTTAAATTTTATTAATCTGTTAATCTGCTTTAAGTTTGCTTACAAACATGTTTGAAATTTTTTTTGGTGAAAATAACAGAACCAGATGGTAAATCAGTTGACTGATGATGAATTTGGGGTTCACTGTCTTTGAAACAGAACTGACGACAGGGTGTCCTATAATGGAGGATATTCTAGACTAACTGAGATAATCTACAGGAAGTATTAATGGTTTTTTAGATTCTGCCAACACAGACCTGCAACTAGTAAATAGCAGCCAAATATTTGTGAAAAAAAAAAAAGAGACATACATCTTTGCAATTTTCAGATTTGGAGAAGTGAATCAGATCATCATTGTACATGTCCTGGGTATTAAGCAAGTCGCTATATTCCTTCTGGCTAAGGTCTTCTGGGTTGATTCCATTTGCCCTCAGAAATTCTTGGTAGGCCACACTAAATGCTTGACCTATGGACTGTGCAATCAGCTGTGCCTGTAGCAGTTCCCAAAGAAGGGAAAAGGAAAGAAAAAAAGTGAAACATTCTGATGATCATGTCCACTGACACTTTCTGTTACAATCACACTGTAAAATGGATCATCAATTGATGAACCCACAAGTTACTGAAATTCCAGTCTAAAAAATATTTGTGCCTTACAAATTAATTTTAAAGACTCATAAAATGTCAACACATTCAGCTCTACCATGAATCTAGCTCAGTAAGCAATTATAAATTACAAATATGAGAAAGACATCCTTTCACAGGTAGGAATTACTAATGTAAGCGTAAAGATAGAGCCACTGCGGCAATTGTGGCTTGCATCTACAATTCTTCCCACACATTTGCCCCCAGATGGCTCTCCCTTCCAGCAAAGGCAATGTCATTGTCTGGCAAGCCAGTAGTGAAAATGAAAATGTCTACTAAGGAACACACAGCCACATTTAAAAGGGTATTTCCAACTTTTCTTACCATCAGTTATGACATTGATAGTTACTACTCCTACCTCAGCCTCAGCCAAAAAAGGAAAAAGGCAGCAACTAGTGACCAGATCAAGCCCTTAAAAAAAGGGCAGCATGGTCAAAAAATGGTCATATGCATCTCCTTCTTCACCCTGCTACTACATTCAGCTTCTATCCCCTATACTTATTTCCCTCCCTCTAAATCACATGATCCTGCCAGTTCTCTGCATCTTTCTTACTCATTCTGGCCTTTGTAGTTAAAGGTACACCTCTAAATAGTTGAAAATGTGGTGCTGTCCTCCTTAGACAAAGACTCTTCCAATCAGAGACATGTTCTGGCCAACACCTGCTTGTAGGCTTACAGCTTCTGTTTCCCTTACTGTGTAGATTCTGACAAGTACCCAACTGCTCCAGAAGAAAAAAAGACAAGTTTTATAATACAAACAGGCAGTAATACTTCACTGGAGGTACAAAACGTTGAAGCTGCCATTTCCTTGCTGCTAACAAAGTGCTGCAGTCCTTCCATTCTGACTGTTAGTCAGTTCAGTATTTGAGATAAATTCAGCAAGTTACCTGTGAGCTATATACCATGACTAAGGAGAGCGGATATAATCTGCAGTTTCTCAGCATATTTTCCCCATCAATGAGCAATGCTTTTGTTGGATCTACAGGCATTTTACAAACCAGCTGGATTTACAGGCATAAAGATGATTACACATGACACAAATACAGACTGATTCAAATAAATCATAGATCAGGAAGCTCAAATTTTAGTGCACCAAAGTATCAAGAGCAGACTAGGAAACAGATCCAGTAAGTATGGATCATGTAAAAGATCAGACTACTCCATGGTGAAGGAAAATACGCCCCAGACTCTGGCACCTGACAGTTTGATTTCTGCTTTTTCAACTGGCCAGTAAAAGCAGTGTCCAAATTTGTGACTAGAAACA
Organism: Taeniopygia guttata; assembly: GCF_048771995.1. Lineage (NCBI taxonomy): Eukaryota > Metazoa > Chordata > Aves > Passeriformes > Estrildidae > Taeniopygia > Taeniopygia guttata. The sequence goes on from NC_133063.1 coordinate 27,350,762, forward strand.
CAGGAACCCTAGGAACAGCAGCCTCAAAGTAGGTAGCATGCCAAATGTTATTAAACAAAATGTTATTAAGCAAAAAATACATTGGCTACTGCATTTCACACCAGATTCTTAAAAGGCTTTGCAAAACAGGTTTGCATGTTATTCTGTGGAAATAATCCAGAATTTTTATACTCTATCAATTTTGGTCCAGGATTACTTTCATCAGTGCTCATCCTTACTTTTTAACCTCAACAGTGGGTCATGTGTACACATTTATGTGCAATAATATAGTCATGTGCAATAATATATTCAGATAATATATTCAGGCATAGGTTTAGAACAGATTACATGAAATCATTACATTTAATCAGTTCTTTATTCAAGAAAACCTTCCCATCTCAAAGTCCTTGCTGTTCACTCTAGTTTGGAAGACATAGAAGAAACTGGTATTTTTACTTGCTTCTCTTGAGTATATTATTTTACCAGATTATTACAGCTAATTTGGTCCTAATGATCCTAAAAACTACATATCAAACCACATCAATGTAATAAGTTTGATTTTACTTTTCAGTTACTGAAAGTTACTTTTTAAAAGATCATAAAATCAGCAAGTTATACACAGATTGTGAAGACAGGAGATCAAATCCTACGTCAGGCAACTTAGTCTTGTGTAAAGTACCTTAAACGCGCTATAGATTAAAATTTAGTAATTTGTATATTCAGTATATTTTGGGATTTCTGACGTCACAAGCTTTGTTTGCTGGTTTTTTGATAAGATGATAGCAACTACAGCCCCAACACAAACCTCCAGAAAAATAAAAAATCACTTTTCTGGTATGCATTAGTGATTGATCCTCAATGCAAGACTTGGGATTAGAATTTCCCTACAAAAATAAGACTTTCCCTCTCTTATGCAAAATTTGAGCTGGTATTTGTAACCTGCAGCAAGTGGACCCTCCAATCACTGTTATGGGAAGACACTCAAGAAGCTTTAAAAAAGTAAGCATTTCTATAAACACCAGCTTCCTATGACATGTCATGTCCAAACATATAAATGGCAGGAAAGTTCCTCTGTTCAGATAAAATACTGGGTGCAGTTAAAAAGCAAACAGGACCACTCATAATGGACTTTGAGCCTATCAAAACATGCTTACTTTTCCAGACCTAGAAAACTACAAGACAATGTAATTGCTTACATCCTCAGACTCAAAGACGTGACAAATCATTTTGTACTGCCTCTTTCCATCTTGAGAGGGGTGAGATGCTTCCACATTATCCTGGGAGTTAGAGCGTGGCATTCGCCTACGAGCCATCAAAACAACTATATTTCCTATATCAGCAATGTAAGAAATGGTCCGCAGGGGATGATCCATCATGGTTTCCTGGGGAATAAGAAAACTAACATAAGCAACTGTTTCAACTAAGTTCTTATTGCACATCTAGTATTATCAAAACACACAAATAATGTAAGACCTCTGCTAGGTGAAGTCTGTAATACCGGTCATGCATGAAGGGAAATACAATAGAAACCAAGAACTCCACTTTCCAAAAATAAAACAAACAAAATTTTAGAAGGATTTTTTTTTTCCTGTGGAAAAGCCCATCAAGACCTCAGCTGCAGAACCTGCACATGCTGAGCTTGTATGTGTACAGGACTATGAACAACTTATTGCATCTAAGCATTTTGGGCTACTCTGGACAGAATCAATACTTGACATAAGCTGACTACAATTATCTTACCCAAAAATTTGAATTATTTCTACAATCAGACAAACCAGAATAATTGCTTGTATGACATTGCTCTTGACCACGGATTTCTGACTAGAGGGGAATACAAGATCCAGCACATTTTAAAGACAAATTTTAAATGTAAATGAAAGTCTATTCCAATAGTCTACTCCAACAATACTGACAAAAGTGTCTATGTCTATACCTGTGTGTCTGCATTCAGTACTTTTATTCTCTGTGTAGAAATGAACAGGTCCACTTCAGTCATGGGTTGAGATTCACCTTCTGGAGCCTGTAAACAAATGGACTAGAGTCAAACAAACACATTTGGTAACATACTTACTAAGAATGATATTAGTTCACGAACAGGAGCACACTAAGACACAGTCACCAGAACAGCAACGCAGGATAGAGTATTAGACTGCAGAAGCAAAAGATAAACACAAAGATGTGGAAACTATATCATATATGTGAAAGCGAATTGGATATTGTTTGAAAAAAAAGTTAACGTCATAAAAGCTTGCCTGCTATTTTTCCTGATTCAGTAAAATTATACCTGACTGCAACATGAACTATAAAGATTTTTTGAAAAGTAATATGATTTTACCATTTTATGCACACTATGAATCCCACTTCAAATAAGGTTTTCATATAAGCCATAGAAAGGCATAACAGTATCTCCTGCCTGAGGAATTTCTGTTTGGGCTAGCAGTGGCTGCCAAGACCAATGGAAAAACCTGTACCACAGGAGGTACTGTTTGAGCTCTTCATAATGCAGTTCTGGCAAGAAGACCTTCACAGTCAGACAACATATTTTTCAAGCAGTAACCCATTTAAGAAGTAATATTTTGTTAATAGAAAGCAAACATTTTTTGTAATATTTTTAAAATCACATTTGTTAAAAGGTAATTGAAAGTTCTACAAACAAAACGTATTACAAAGATGAGTCAATCTCAGTATATTACTGTATGTATAGACAAAAACTTTTTTTTTGCATCCAGCAATTTGACATCTCTGTGAGTCAAACAAAGCACTCTTACAGAAAGATAAAATTAAAATAAAAAAGTAAAAAAAAAAAAATTAAAAACCCAAAACAAACCAAAAAAACCCACACTTCATTTTAATCCATCATTTTACAATGTTTATACCTTTGTCATGTCAGTCCTGATTCTTTAATATGCATTTTGGGTACTGCCTGTAACCATTTGATAAATCCAATCTTTCTTCTATTTCTAACATGAAATGGCTAATGAGAAGCAACAAAAAATGGCCAATCAGGCAACTGATTTCCCAGATATGTCAACTTGTATGGTGGTTCAGAAATAAATCTGATAAAACCTTGCTGGATGCAGAAAATAAAACCACAAAATAAAAAGAAAGGGAAAAACCCTCCCAGAAAACAAAAGAACAAGTATAACATCAAGCTGATGGAGTTTGTACTGCACCTTCTTCCTGCTTTTGGCTAATTTCTGGGCCATCTGCTTAGCATGGAACAAACAGAGACAGGAGAACAGTTAGAGAAGAACTCCAAGTCAAGCAGGAATCTACAAACTAATGTCAGGGCTCACAGACTACTAGCTGGTCTAAATTAGTCCCTGCTTAGATTAATTTCCTCCTTTTCTTTTTAGCTTAAAAAGTTGTAAAATTTCATATTTAGCACAATTAATTTCAGAAATAAAAAGAAAGAGCACCAAAAGAGTCAGGAAGAACACAAAAGGATTTCTTTTTCATTTAAAATGTTACTTGCAACAAACAAGGTTATTTTGTGCGCAATTGTTTTTGAGGTTTAGTGGAGGGAGGATGGTTTAAGAAACAGAACAGAGCTTCCCTTCACTTATAGCACTGTAAACCATGAAGTGATTTCTTTTGAAGATACACCAATGTAAAAGGTAGAGAAAATTTGTATGCCTTATTATTACAGGTTTTACAGATCTCATACTTTTACAGACTTAAAAAAAAAATAACCTCCCTAACACTATGCTGCTTTTTCCTGGAAAAATTAAAAGACTGAAGGTGACTTTCATTTTAGCCTCCTTCTGAGCAAATAAATCTGTACCAATGTTCACACAGTGAACTGGTCAACAAATTTTCCTGTGACACCTACACAAAGATATGTCCACACTATCACATTTTTTCAAGTAAGCAATGGAGCATGTATTTCAGCTCCAGAAACATGTACTAGTAGACATTTCTACTAACAATCCAAACAAACATAATTTTTACAGTCTTGCAATCATGAATTCAAACCAACGGTGAACTGAAGTTTACAGACCTACTCACTGAAGGAATTCAATACTCACCAGGCTGGCAATTAGCCCTTAACTTCCAACAGTAACAGGCTCTTTGCTAATTAAATTTACAGGTGTGTTTGTGGTAGGAAAGAGGCTCAAAGTTAGCACTAGATACTTTTACAAAGAGCAAATAGGAGGCCTGAATCATGAGACACATCAAACTTTTAATACTGATGCTCACAACTTAAATCTGTTAGGTTTTGTCTGAACAAATCTAAAGCAGCTACTTAAAGTTTAGGCTATGGTGCTTATTTACAAATAGAAACAGTCTCAAAATAGCTTTTAGTCACCTTTTTCAAATTAAGAAATATTTTATAGCCTGATAGGTTATTTTGCAACAGGTGATGGCAAACTATTGCAAAAGCATTTAAAACTGCCTTACATGGCAGGTTCTTCATTACTTTACTCTCAATTTAAATTAATACTCAGAAATAATATACTTATATTGAGTAACAGCTGCCTGTCATACACTGGGCAAGGAGGAGATACTCCAGAGAGAGAGCATTTAGATAGCTTTCCAAAATCAAGTTTTTCTTTCTCACCCTTCCCAAACTTTAGAATGGATGGTGCAGGGAGAGAGCGAAATCCTTGAGCTATAACTTTATAGTGTAGAATAAACAATTTATCAAAATATGCTATAATTCAATTTACTGAAAATTTTGAAATTTTGTTCTTCAAATGGAAGCATATGAAAGAACTACTTTCAATTATTTCATAAAATAAGGCAATGATATGGATCAAGCACCTTTAATACGTGATTTAACACTGCACAGAAATGTCACAAAAGAAGTTATGGTCCATGAACAACAAAAAATTAGGATAATTCTATGCAAGATACTTTATTAGACAAATCTGCTTTATCACCGCATTATTTTGCTAACTCAAATCAAAGATTATTTCTGTATTCCTAGAAGAAAAAAAAAAAAACAAACAGAATATACCAAATCCACACAATTTTTAAAAATATATTAGAATACAGGATTTTCATTTAAGGTAAATTAAACGTATTTATCATATAGATGTAACTTCCAAAATTACATACATTAAAACTCAACAAGCCTCTATTTTTGTTATAGAGAGGTCCTAAGTTTATTCAATCTATTTAGTCTCTACAAAAACTCTTCTGCAACTCATTGAGCATTGAGAGGACACTGAGTGGGTGAAAATGTGTGAAATATGAAACTAAATATCCCCATATAGGTTTTATCTTAAATTACGTTCAGGAATTAAACCAGGTGTTACCTAGAAATGTTCAAACCTGCCCCACAGCATGCTAGAAGTGACTCCCAGTGAAATATTCCTAACTACATTTGATGAACACCTTCAAAGCAGTGTATCTGTTTTAACTTAGCTGGACTTCACAGAGATGAAGGTCAAGCAAGAAAACACCCAACTCCTGTACTTTTAACTGAAAAGACACTTATTTAAAGAAGAAACCTGGAGAATTGTTTTCAAATCTGTTCACATTCCAAATGAATGAATATGTGGTCTAAAGGCTCTGCTAAAATGAAGCAATTTAGGGATTATTAAATTCAGACAGTATACACTTTTGTTAAGGTATAAATAGCAGGGCTTAAACAAAGCTCTTCACCTCTTTTTAATACTCAGCTTCAAGTTTATTTTAAAAGCTCATTCTTAATTCATAAGCTTTGTTTTCTTCAACAATGGAGAAATGGTTGACATGCAACAAGTATGGCACTCTGTAAACAAACATGAGTAGGGCACATCCTTCATAGTCACTGTGAAAGCCATAATTTACACATCTGGGATATAGAATATCTCATGCAGTGATGAATTTGGCAGCAGGAACTCCATCTGTCATAATGAATTTCTCTCTGAAAATGTTTAGCTTTATTGGCAACCAGCAACAAAACCAGCCAAAGCCAACCCTAATAAGCCAAGAAGCCTAAGGTGCAGGACAATTGCTTGTGCTTTACTTAGAAGCAGAAAGCAGTAACTGTCCAAGAAGTCTTCAAAGGTATTGTGTACAATAAAAGTCAATACTTTTCTGAAATATACTGAGTTTCATAAAATTAAATACACCAGCTAGGGTTTCACCAGGTCACAAATGCTTTAACTTGGGCCTCAAGACTGAGACAAATAAGAAAGGATATACATGCCTGCTGATTTATGTAGATGCACAAATCATGGCGTTTATGAGCGAAATGCATGAAATAGATTTCTTCTGTTTTGATACACAGAAATGCTGAGGCACAACAGAATCCTCAGAACAGTACTCTGTTAATGAATTTCTACAAAATACATTTTGTATCAGAGAAAGATTCTATACTCTTATACCTCTTAGGCCCAGTTTGAATCAATTTGGTTTCGTTTTTGTCTGCAATCTTTTTCTAATGTGTATTCCTACACAGGTTTTACCTTCTAGGTGCAAACTCCCTGTGCTTCAAGTTCCACTCCTGATACCTATTTCCTATGACAGCTCATGCTGATCTTTCCTTTTACCCTCCAGTGACGTGACCTTCCTAGATCCAGTCTCACCAAAACCCTTATTTCTCTCCCTTACCTTTAGTTTCCCATTCACTCAAATCAGACAAGTTTTCTAACACACAGTCAAGCATCAAGAAGGAATACAAAGAGAATAAACACAAGGGCACAGCCGTATTTGCCCAGAGCAGGAAAAAAACAGACTCTATAAGAAAAACTCTTCACTGCAGGTTTGGGGAGAACTCACCAACACCTGCCATTGTTGAAAAAGCTGCAAGAAATATATTTTTAAAGAATGTCGCTTAATCCAGAGTCACCAATGAACAAAGAAAAATCACTCTTTTGCAAAAAGTTCAGTAGTTCAATACAGTGCAGACTTCCACAGAGATGGTGGAGTATAATCTCTAACAGGAAGGCTATATTCCTGCCTTTCCTAAAATGTGAGCGTTTATGATTTTCAGAGACAAGGTTACAAGAACTTATGCATTTTGAACACCAGCAAAATCACAATTTTTATCAGCTTCTGTGTTGAAGTTATATACAGAGACTAAACTAAACATTTGCCTAAACTGCACATGGAAAGCAGTGGAAGGAATAAAAGGAGTAGGAAGCATCAGCTGACCTTAACAGACTATTATTGGTCTTGCAGATAACTTTCTCTCCTCTTCCTCTCTCTTTTATATAACTGCATACCAAATCTGAGTTGGAGTAATAAATAAAATATACAAAATAAAATATACAAAAAAAAGAACACACAGATATTAAACTAAGAAAAATTCCCAGAGTGGGTTGTGTTGATTAGCTGAATTAGCAGAAGATGAAGCTGTAAGCCTACTAGCCAGTCATGTATGGGTAGTGGGAATGTTGCAGCATCCTATACAACTGTGCAATACTTCGTTTACACACCTTAATTTCAGCTGACAATGTCACAATTGTAACTTACAGCACAGCAACATTCCCATTGCTGGAAATAGCTTGTACAGAAATCAGTTGGAATTTCTCTTTTGAAACACAAATTTTCAGATTCCAGGACAAATTATTTTTTCCACACTTCCCTGTACCATCATAGGCTTTTTTTTTTTTTTTTAATCAGCTCATAGCTGTTATGTGTGGAGAAACAAGTGTCCACAACAGGATCAAAAATAACTGCACAGTAAATAACTACCACAAAAACTGCACAAAAATAACTACCACAGTTGCAGTTCTATTGAGTGCCAAGCCAGAAGCAGCCACAATACTTACTAGTTATTTCCTTACCCTGTTTTCTCTCCACACCCAGATAATATAAAACTTTGATCACCACTCACTTCAGATTCTGGTTTACAGTACACAGCACAAGTATCACCATAGAAAATTAAAATGACCTGGTAACATCCCCTTATCAGTTTTGTTCCATAAGCAGCACATGCGATTCATTTTTCAAAGGAAAGGTGAGGCACTTTTCGTTCTGAAACTATAGATAACCCCACCTGAAAAGTTTATTGCATAAGAAAGAAGTTCATATCCACAATCACAAAACAGCCATACAAAAAGCAGCAGAGTTACTCCTCACCTTGATCCTGCTGACAGCTTCCTGAGCCTGCATCATTCTCACATTCTTGGATGGAGTTTTATCAGAAAGGAGTTGAGTTGAACCAAGGTAATTGGCAGCAAAAATGATTCCATCAATTAAGTCTTCAGGATCACAAGGTCCAGGAACTGTAACACAGGAAAGCCATCACTGAAGTCAATCACGGTGAAACACAGCAAAAGCAGAACTGTGACAACTTAAGTCTGCACCTCATGGCTGCAAATCCTCCTCTGAAATACTTCAGTTTAGCATGGCAAAAAGACAATCAGTATTTTCAAAGGCACAAAACATCAAACAAAAGGAAATTTGTGGTGGATTGAGCCTGCCCACCAAAACCCTTCTATCAGTCCCCTTTTCAGAAGAGTGGGGGAGAAAAAATATGAAAGTCTCATGGGGCAAGGCAAGAACTGGGAGAGATCACTCATCGTTTGCTGTCATGGGCAAAACAGACTCCACTTGTGGAAACTTGTTTCATCTATTACTAATGAAGTCAGAGTAGAATAATGAAAAATAAAAACAGATGCTACAACACCTTCCCCTATACCTCCCTTCTTCCTGGACTCACTTTTACTCTCAATTTTCTTTATCTCCTGTACCCAGAAGTATAGGGGAATGGGGGTTGTGGTCAGTTCATCACATGCTGTCTATGATGCTCCTACTTCATCATGGGGAAGAGACCTCACATTCTTCCTCTGCTCTAGAATGGGACACCTCCCACAGGAGACAATCCTTCAAAACAGACTGCTCTGGTGTGGGCTCCCTACAGCGTCACAAGTCCTGCCAACAAGCCTGCTCCAGATGAGCTCCTCTCTCCACTGGGCCACATATTCTGCAGGGAGCCTCCTCCAGCCTGGGATTTCCATGGGGTCATAGCCGGATTTTTTTGGGCATCCACATAATCTGGCATGGGGTCCTCCAGAGTCTGCTTGTGGGTTCCACAGTGTAGCTCAATTGGCTAGAGGGGCACAACTGCCTCACCATGGTCTTCACTATGGGCTGCATGGGAATCTCTGCTCTGGCACCTGGAGTGTCTCCGGTCCTTCATACTCTACTGACCATGTCTTCAGAGATCCTTCTTTTGCACATTCCCAGTCCTTTCTTCTCCAGCTGCAGTTGCTGTGGTGCAGAGCCTTTTCCCCCTTCTTAAATACTTTATCCCAGAGGTGCTACCACTGTCACTAATGGGTGCAGCTTTGGCCAGTGGTGGGTCTGTCTTGGAGCCAGCTGGTGCTGACTCTATCAGACAGGCAGGAAGCTCCCAGCAGCTTCTCATGGAAGGCACCCTTGTAGCCACCCCACTACCAAAGCCTTGCTACACAAACCCAGTACAACACTGCTCCAGCAAAAGCTACAATTATTAATCCAGCCTGTTTCTCACAATAGCTCATTCTTTTGTGAGTAGGGATCAGCTTGGACCAAAATAACCTGTGATTTTTCACTGGGAAAAAGGGACAGATGCAGTTACTCAGCTTGCTCCTCACCCACCAAAAACAGCCTTGCAATTCTCAGACCAACAGTCACAAGCAGAAAGAGGAAAGGTGCAGTTTCATAGCAGCCATCAGCCTCTTTTCTTGCTTGTTCATTAACCACAGCTGGTGCAACAGGCAGAACAATCTTCTGGGGAATGCTCTACACATACCACACATCACAATATTTTTATGCCACAGACCTTTAAAAATAGTAGTCTTAACAAGGATACTGTGGCAAAGTACTGAGTTAAATAAAAATCTTACTAAATACACAGAGCATGGGCTCTCTTGATGGCAAAGCAACACTCTTTGTCTACAGATCCTTAGAGATCCAACACCCATCAACTTCTGTGGAAAGTGACGGGGTGTAAAGTGCTCCCAACCAAGCAATGCAAATCCTTACAAACCAGCACTTATGATTTGTAAGATTTTTGGCATTTGCAACTTTATCTAAAAATTTTATAGATTAAAATATTCCATTTTGACACCACATTAAAACTGATTCATGATTCAAAAGCGAGGCTGGTTAACTTAAGAAATTTCCTGTTCTTAGAAGTAAGGGGAAACAATTGTTGTTCAAGACAAGTGAGAATATAAATCATATTAAAGAATGATCACAGTAAATATATTCACATTTTATCACAAAACACCTGTATTTATGTTTGTATTTATTTTTTGCTCTAAAATCAAGGCATATCTTGTACTATAAGGTGATGGGACTTTAAGTTCCAAATTACTAAGAATGACAATTTTGTTCTAATGATAACATATAAGACTAACAACCTCTCAGAATGAGCATGGGTAGCTTTGGCTTCAAGGAAAAGCAAGTCATTATTATGATTTAAAAAAAAAGAAAGAGCTGGAGACAAATATTACACAAACTATACACATAGACAGAAGCACATGTATAAATCTTGTGAGCAGGCTTAACTTCCTTATAATTTCTTTAAATACAAAAATTTATGACTAGCAATTTTAAGATGCTCCTCTCCAGTGTGCAGTTTGCTCAGGCAGTACTATCTCAAAAATTCTAAAAATGAGCAAGTCACTTGCAAGCACATGACCTAAAGAAATTGAGTCATTTCCTTCAGGAAACTCCTGCATCTGGAAATACTACATACTTACACCGAAATCACACAGCATTTTAAGTGTTGCTATTTATTACTCTACACATCAAGGCCTTTTCATCACTTCCACCACTATACTGAAGAGGTGCAACACCTTTTATAGTACAATTTCTGATCAAAATGAGGAAAAAAAATGGGCAAAGGTGTAAGACCCCAAGAAAGTGCATAACCCCAAAAAGGTACATGCTCCAATTGCATCAGAGGTGAACACACAGAGAGCATTGTTTTTTAGAATACTTCCTCCTTTTATTATCTCTGATAACAAAACTATTATCTCAATGAAAACATAGCATGGCAAATTTTTCCTTGCACTGCTGGTGCATAAAAATGGAACATTTGTAATTTTAAGGAATTTTGTGCTGGACTAAAAACCAAGAAAATTTGAGTGTACAATTTATTGTTTTTTCCTAAGGTGGAGATAATTACTTTTAAAATATAGATATATATTCCTATATATAAAATAAAGTCCCTTGATAGACAGGACTATCAATAGGAGATTAATTTAAATTCTAAGACAGAGTCTTCATTGTTGCAAAATTCCAATGCTTAGCTATGAACTAACTGACATTCTAGCCAGAGAATCCACACCAGGCAGCTTAAACTCTGAAGACTAAAACAACAGTCGATTTGTAGTCTGAAGAAAATGAGCACATTCTCAATTAAACACAGTACACTGTAAAGCAATCCAAGGAGTGACAAGGAAGTCCAAATAAAGTATTACATCAACTGTATTTCGAGAATTTCATCATGCACATGGAACAACTACTGTCAAAAGAAAAGTAAAAAAAAAAAAAACAAAACAATGAAACTTCTATTTTCTGCTTCTGTCATAACTGCACACAACTTGTGTTCCTCCTGCAGTATATACAGGATACAGACTCATACAAAAGGCAACAGCAGTTCATGTGGTGGTAGCTTGCTTTTTCACATTGTTCCAAAAAAACTCAGAACTACTGAAACCTTAACTCTGAGATGGGAAGCAGTGCTCAGGTAAGCGGCAAATAGCTGTTGAACAAAGCAGACTTTTACTGGCAGGCCTGCCCATAAATCCAGCTGAGATTAGACTGAGCCTGCCAATTGAAGTCAATGCTGGACAGAACAATATAGTCTTCTTGCTTAGTTTGTTTTCCTGGTCCACACATATTCTTATGTGTTGTGTAAATACCGTAAAGAAAGCAGTGTCTTAAGTGATACTGAGGAAAAACACCTGCATAACTGATACAGAAACAATGAATGAAAATGAATAAAAACCAAAATGCTCCATGCTTCCAAATTTCTGAAGGAACATAGTAGGATATAGCTCAGGTTCTGAATTAGACACAATTTAATCTAAATCAGCACACCCAACTTTAGTAGATTTTCTGTTCAGCAATAAAAGTAAAATTTTATACATCATAAATACAGATGGGGTTTTTGATGTGAAAAAAACATTTAGAAACTGTAGAACTATCTTACCTTCAACATATGTTGGAAATGAAGCCAAGCTTTTTCTGGACTGTAATTAAGACAAAAAGGATTTCAAACAGAACATAGCATGCACAAATATATGTTAAAAATTTCTCCGTGCCAAAAAAAACCCAGACTTAAATAAGCAATAGTTATTAGTATAGATAGAACCACTTATTATTATTTATATTTAGTATTTTCAAGATCTAAGCACCTACTAGAGTAAATTCAATGTATTCCATTTGTGTCTATTTAGTAGACAATATGGTAAGACCATTTGGTCTTCACTAGTGCATTAATTATCTACCAATAGGTGCACTACTTTTAATAATCAAGAAATATGGAGGAATGTACCTCAAAGATACTGGCTCTTCCAACTACAAATAAATGCATACAGGAATATAAAAATTGTACTTTACTGCTATAATTCATTACTTAAACCATCATTAACAGAACACAGTTATTCATTAAGAAATGGTTTTAGATGTACCCCTTATATTAACAGTGCCTACAAAAAGCTTTCTAGATTTTAAAAGGTTAAGGAGCAGACTCTCCTCTGTTATCTGGGACAACCAGATTTACCATGACCTCACCACCAACTGTGCTTACATAATTTTGAGCACAAAATCACATTTGGTAGCACCAATTACATAAATAGTGAAGGAATAAATAGTATCTTGAATTGTGCATGTAAATACACACACTAAAGTAATACCATACATCCTACTGGTATTTTCTGTGAAAGACTATGGGACTAACCCTTCAGATATCTGACAGCTACAACTTTCAGTGAGTGAGATTCACCACTTTGTTTAATTAATAATGTAAACCATATACAAATATTTATCAAACAAAATTGTGTGTGGCACTATATAATTGATAATGGATATATTGAAATACCTGCTGCTATCATAGGCAGGTAAGTGGATAGTTAATGAATCTGTAACCAATTGTACTAGCAATAGGTCCTCCAATGACTGCTTAATATCATTATACTGAAAGAAAATCTATACGCATGATCAGAATAATGCATAAAGTCTTGAATAATTCTCAGCATTTTTCCAGATGATATACATGGAAATACATGCCAAATTACTTTTCTTTATAACAGGCAACTTACCAGGGTCTGTAATAGGGGAAAACCCAGGTAAAACTAGAAAGATGACAGTTATGTAACAGGTTGACTGACTTAACCCAAAGGAGTCTTCTCCTTTGTCAGATATGGAAAATTGACATAAATAATATTTTTAACCAACAATGCATGTCTTGCAACAAAATAAAATACGAGAATTAAAAACGAAAGCATGTGGCACAGACAACTGAGCCTGTGTAAACTGTAAGTTCTGTTCATTCCCTAGGAAAATTACTAAGCTGTGTTGAGAATCTAAGAATCCTGTCCATCAGGTTCTGTACTAGCATTGATAAAGATGTCAATAATTAATGATCTGCTGCTGCCAATGCATTTCAGCTGCTGTGAAGTCATTGACATGCCTTTTCACATCTGTGGGTCTTTCACCTCTCCAGATGAATGCTCCTACTGAACCAGCTACCCATAAACTCCAACAACTGTTTGTAATAATTGCTGATTTAGTGCTAAAGGCGGCATTCAAACATTGGGCTCTGACAGGCATAAAGGACAAATCCCCCACAAACAAGAGGCAGCTCACATACATAAATACTTTACAAAGTATTTCTTTCTTTTTAAGCAGTGAACAAAATCTTTGATACAGATTTAACAACTGTTCAGCACTCTTAAACAGAAATTTATTTTCAAGACAGAGTGGTGCATCGTATATGTCTTTATTTTCACACACAAATATAATTTTTCTTGTTCATTACCCAGGTAGAAAGGCATTCTACTAAAACGATTAAGAGAGTAAAGTAACAGGTAAAGTTACCAATAGGTAGAAACCTACACCTTTTAATTTTACATAGCCATGAATAATGAAATATCAAGGTCATTAATATTTCATTACTTTCAATGATCTTGCTGCCATCTGGTATTATAAATTTATATTTAATAAAAAGGTTTCTCTAAGACCTAAAAATCCAGAAATTATGAGGCTGTTTTATCACTTTTATTCTTGCATTAGAAATACTAAAGTGGGAATTATTCTCCATCTGAGGGAAACTAATAGCCCAATACATTCTACACTGACACTTGGTTTACAACCTCTGTAATTATGTGTAAGCACATCCTAACAATGGAAATCAACAGTGTTTTGCTTGTTTTCTTTCTTTGGATTAGTTTATCAATACCTAAAAATAGCTAAAATATAGAATACATAGTGACAAAGTCTGTAGGGAAGAATGCTTAAGGCTTTAATAAGCTAACAGTAAGCAGATGAAAACTTAAAGGTATGATCTATAGTCAAAACCTTCAGAATATGAAAATGCAAATGCAGACTGGCACAATTACATACATGTTACAAGCTTTTCTATCCCTTGATAATTGCTAAAGTATAAAGGAACAAATGGATTATTTAATTAGTGTTTAATTTTTAATCCACTTAGTAGTAGATCAGGTTTTTAGTTTTGGAAGATGACTCATCCATTGCCACCAGTAACAATATGGTATTTTGTTATGGTAGTTTCTAGATCGTTTTCATGTTTGTGAAGAAAAGGCAAATAAACCAAATTTTTGGTAGATTTTCCTGTTTACAGAACCTGCCACTCTATACTAATCCAAATCCTTTTTATGTCAAATTATTTTCTTTTCACACTATGAGCAGTTCTATTCACACTTATTTTGTTTTGGTGGAACTACTGCAGTCTAAAGCACTACCAGGTGAGGGGAAAGCCCCAACTATGTAGCTTTATTCTGAGAAGCCTGGAGTCCGGAACTGAATTCCGATTAAGAATCGCTTGCAGGCCAGTTTCTACAACGACAAAATATTAAGAAACATAATTTATTATGTAATAACTTAATTCAAGGACTTTTTCATCTGGCTGACAAATACTCTTTATTAGTGGGGGGAAAAGGAAAAGTTTGTTTGTTTGTTTGTTTTTTTCTCTGCTACAGAGGGGATATTGGCTGTTTGGTAAATCAGTACCCTGCAGCCTGTTAGACAAATTTAATGACAGCTGAACACAGAGTCAGAAATGCCACGACAAAGAGTCTTCAGTATGTGAGAAATGCAGTCAAACAGCCGGGCAAGCATAAGGTAAAGAAGCATGAGGGGAAAAAAAAAAGAAAAGGAATTCCATAGTTACGAGGGAGCAAGGAAAATAAAAGGCATAAGCAGCATGAACCAGACTGTGGCCTTTAAAAAGGTTTTACTCTACCTCTTTATTAGTGGAAGCCTCTGCTGTACTGCAGACATCCTGCTGATGTTGTCTGCTTGATGATTCAGCACCTCGAGGTGAAGAGGAATCTGGAGATGGAGACTAGACATTGCAAGAAAATCAAAAGTTATTGTGAGTGCTTGATGTAGAAATTATTCTTTTATTTTCTGCATCCTATGCTTTGACATTCTAAGAAAGAAAAGGCAAAGTCACTTAAGAGTAAGCTGTGATGGGAGATAAGTGAATTGACCTTAAACAGCACACAGGGATTCAGCTAAAGTTTATTTAATTGTCAAAGTGGGAAAAAGTAATAAAAGACTGAAATTTCCCCATAAGCACACAGGCCACCAGGTATTATTAACCTAAGTGCTAAACTAATCTAATCTGAGCAGAGGAAGGTCACAGTGGCTGACCATAAGGGTTATTTCATTATCTTAGAATACAACTTCTATAAACTGTGAAGAGCAATATTGATGTATTCAAGAATGTGTTAATATATTCAATGACAATTCAATACCAGTGTAATCAAGGACTGGGATTCCTCAATCTAGGTACAGTAAAGACTTGGAAAATATTAACAGTTCACGCTATCAGCTCAGTACATGCTCTTTAGATCAGACTTCCTCATTCTTCTCCTTTTTCCATAAACAATTCAGTGAAGAAATTGTCTATGTGATTGATCAACAAGTATCTTGATAAAGGGGAAGAACATTTTAGGAAAGGATATTCTAATCACAGACAATGCCTAATAAATTCTGGTGATGTGAAAAAGCTGTAGCAAGGTATCTGAAGTACAGAGCTAGGGATCCTGGTATGAGGGTGCGACACAAGTACACAGAATGTGGAATTAATGAAGGTAACCAAAACGAAAGAGAGTATAAAGCTTTAACCCAGCAGGCATTTTTAGAGGCAGATTTTAAGGAGATACCTACATTACATGTCTGCCCAAGCCAAAATGGAAATCCTCCAAAGGGAAGTTTAACATTTACCTACAGCTGGATATTTAGCCCAATAGCCCTGCCATTCTACACTCTACTTTAGCATAGGAAGAGTGCAGCTCAAGCTGTGCCAGCTCAACAGTTCATCACTGATGGCAAAACAAGTCAATGCTATTCTTATCTTTTCATAAACAGTATGACATAGCTTTTCTCTAAGCCAATGACTCATATCAGAAAAGGGATACATTTCCAGTGGACTGAGCTGGCAGCAGCTCTACCCTGATGCTCTGCATTTACTGCAGCTGAAAATTTGAGTTCCATTAGTCTACAAAAAACCCACAAAACCAAACCAAGAACAACAACTAAACCCCCAAACATCTAAGTTTGTCTTAGCCTCTCTTACATACGAAATGAAACAAGAAAACGTAACTTCCTTCTCTACTTCTTTCTCTATACAGACATTCCTCTATCTCAGATAATAACTAAGTATGAAAATTATAGTTAACTAATATGTTTCCAAAGAGTTAAGAAGCAATTCTTTAAAGATATCTCCCATGTTAAAGAGCAGACCCTGCATCTCCCTGTATTTTGAACCACAACTGCAAGACAGAAGATGCAGCTGTGAAACAATCCCTAGAAAGCTGGCATGTAGTTGCACCATCAGACTGAAGAATTACTTTCCACACAAAGCACATGAGCAGGGGCTGTGGGAGAGATACAGGCTACCTTGAGTTGCTGTGTAATTACCAATCAACAGCGACACAGTGATGCAACTGCACAAATGGCAACTTCTGTTTACATAAGGAAGAGTTTTCATGGTGTTCACATTCTTATTATTATGTAGTATTTATACATTAGGCATAAATTTTAAACCTGCATTATACTTTCAATGCATTAATGATACCTAGACATTGTAGCATTCAGCTTTAAACAAGAAACAAAGAAATCAAGTTAAGCATGTGATGTGCACGTGCAAACACACAAAAGCGCTCTTTATAATTGCTGAAAACTCCTATTCACATACTGAAGGATAAAGATTAATGATTTCATTTAAACCAGACAATTAGCATTAAGAAGTGGTGCATTATTTGAAATGTACTAGCAGTTACTCCAGTAGCACTATAAGTGCCTTTACTCAGGTACTTTTATCTATGAAGTATTAGAACTAAGTTATTACATGGCTTTCTACGTGCTCGGTTTGAATGTCTGCTCAAATATGTGTTTTGGAGGAGAAAAACCTCTGAAAAACAACAACCAAACAAACAACCCCTCTCAAAACCAAACCGAGAACTAGAACTACCAAACCCAAATATCAAATGTGTTACAAAGTCTGCTGCATGACATGACATGAGAACTGTCATTGAAAACATTAGTACAGGAAGTCAAGTCCTTGAAGAATTAACACGCAGTTCTCTTTGACATGAAAATGCATTTTTAGAGGTACTGTATATATAACGTGCAAGGAAAGAATGCAGTCAAAGCGATAACAAGAAATATTATGATGGATCATAGTGGATAGATAATTTGCACAGCTGCTCTAAACAAAGTCTAAAATAAAGGCATAGTGACTGTTTCACTTCCATTTGTCATTAACAAAACAAGTTTTAGAAGCCTAGCAAAGTTGTCAGAACACAGTAAGGTCACACAATGCATGCTGTTATTAGGCACAGAGGTCTATCAGTGGAATTAGATGGAATTTTTTACATGCAGCAATAAGAAAGTGATAGCTACCCCTTTTTCTCTTGAATATCTACTTATATTTTTCTCACGATACTCAACCTGGTACATCCAAAAATTCTCCATCTCAATTTTGATGTTGACTCGAACAAACATGCAACCCACTCCACCTGAGAAACCTTCTTTGCTCTTGTGCAGAGGGATTTAGTAACAGAAGTTGTAAAAGGAGAGGATTGTGTTGCATCTAACCTATCCAGGTCAATCACCTGTTTCCTGTACAGTTTATTAAGAGACATGTAACTGACACTGAAAAACTAAAACCAATAAAAGCAGTGTTGTTTTAGGTGCTTTTAGCACCAGATCATTTGAAGAGAGTACAGCCTGAGGGTCACATAGGCTAGGACAGAGAGGATGAAATCACAGAATCATAGAGTCATATAATCATAAAGATCATCTAAATTTTACTGCCCCTGCCATGGACACTTTCCAATAGACTGAGTTGCACAAAGCCCTATCTAGCCTGGCCTTGAACACTTCCAGGGATGCAGCACCTGGATAAACTGCCAGTGCCTCACCACTCCCACAGCAAAGAATCTTTTCTTGTATCTAATCTAAACCTACTTTGTCAATTTGAAGTGGTTCCCCCTTGTCCTATCACTACATGCCCTTGTAAGAAGGTTTTCACTGACCAGTATCCCTAAGTCCTTACCTGTAGAGCTGCTTTCAATGAATTCTTCTTCCAGTTTGTGTTTGGGATTGCCTTGGCCCATGTGCAGGACCTTGCACTTGGCCTTGCAAAATTTCATGAGGCTCTCACCAGTCAGGTCTGCCTCTCAAGCCTACTCATGTCCCTCTGGATGGCAACCCTTCCCTCCAGCATGTTGACCACACCACTCAGCTTGGTATTGGCAAAATTGACGAGGGCACACTCAATCCCACTGTCCATGCTGCTCACAAAGATGTTAAACAGCACTGGTAATTTTTTGTGTTGAAAAAGGTAGTTTATTCAGAGCTTTTTTATAGGACCATGTGTGTGGACAATCAACAAATGCTTCAGAAATTCAAGATTCACTTAAACAACAGGACATTATTTATTTGACACTAATGTCTACCTACAGGCATTATGGCACAGGTATGGCAAAGTCTCCTTATACATTAGCTCAGGAAACAATCAGATAAAGCAAGGCTTTATTTTTAATTTTTTTTTTTTTATTTTAGAAACAGTCCTCTGAAAAGAACCCATAAACATTAGGAAAAGGTCAAAGCACTATCAAATCTTCTGGTCCAACACACAAGTGTAGTCAGGTGCATTCTATCACAAGAACTGCCTTTATCAGGACAACTGTGGCAGTAAATCTCCCAGGTTTTAGGCCAACTATATGATGGCAATGACCTCTCATGTATACAGCTCAAATTCTGTTCACAAAAATACAGACTGCAACCATAGGTTTTAATTGGCATAAATACCCATAAAGAATGAAACTAAAAGCTAATGATTATTAGTTGTGATTGTTGAAAATTTGTTTTAAGTACAGTGGGTTGATAAAAATGATACCAACTTAGCACTTTACGTATACCTGCATACTAAGGCACAATGCATGCAATTCAATTTATAATTCTGACATATGGATTTAACTTTGTACTGTAGTTCTGGTATAACTGCCTCTGCACACACATGCGCTTACCCATCTGTTTGCTGGGCCCAGGACCTGCCTCCCGTCAGTTTGTGCATACATGACAGGACAAGATTATGGGAATCCAGCGCTTCCCTCTGGCTGCCCTGGAGGGCCTGGGACCCTGGCAGGGGGTCAGGAACCCCCCTGTACAGAGCCCCGAGAGGCACTGTCTCTGATCTCTGCCAGGGAAAAGAAGGATGAATTACAAGCTCTGAGTGTTTGATATGAGTAATAAATAAGTGTGGCACAGGTGCAAAAGTAAAATTTTAGGATTCTAGATTAGAGGTTCAAAGGGGACAAGATGGAGGAAATTGGGTGTGTCTTGTCCTTTTCCTCCTTTTTCATGCCCTCCATGTTTCACTGTAGTGTTGGCATTTTTCTATTGGTTTAGGCTGGGGAAACACTGTTCAACGTAGATGATAGATATTGGCACATTATTGTAAATATAGTACATGTAATTTCTGGTATATAATGTTTGTACCATCCCACTGAGGGGCAGAGCCCCGCACGCTGCCCTGCAGGACAGACCTGCGGCAGGGCAGCAGGACATGTTAGAGATAAACAGAATAAACAACCTTGAAACCAGCACAGACGAATTATGGCTTCTTTTTGGCAACGGGGCAGAAAGACAGAGACTTTATACAATCTCGGAACCATCAATACCACAGATTCCGACAAAGATGACCTGAGACAAGGTTACTGGCTGAACTGCTCCTTCAGAACAACACATCTGATTAACTGCTATAGGACCTCCCCACAGAGGAATTTCAGGCAGCCTAAAGAGATTCCCCCAAAAGGCTCTTCCTGTGCCCAAGACAACTGATAAGTACCATTTATCACTTTAACTACCATCTTGGGTAGTTAGCATCTAAAGTGAGGAGCTGTATCAACAGGCAGCTGTCGGATCAGGACTCTGACTGATCCAACAGCTAACTCACACAGATGCTGCCACAGAAATGACCAATTTGCTTATAGGTAAGACACTTGCTGCCTATGCAGATAACATCACGTACAATAGTTATTACACATTTAATGAAGGAGGTGTTTTGTATGTAGCTTAAGGTAAACAATAGCAATGGATCAGACATGCTGCAGTGATCACATAGGATCACAGACCAACTGAATCTAAGAACAAATGCAGTTTGGAAAGACAGAGCCTCCCATCACTTACCACCATCTGGACAATGAAAAACAATCCCATTTGAGGATATGACTCAGTGCTGGCTGCTTCTCTGAGTATGGACTTCCTTTGCCATAGCTTCACTTCAACTTCCAGTGCAGGTTTATGTGTCAGTCTGAAAAAATCACTGTAGATTTCTCCTGCATGTTCAGAAGATTTTAACTATAGCAAGTGCTGGTTTAGTTTTCAACAGCACAGAAAAATCAAATTACTTTAATCATTCAATAATTTAAAAAAATGTAATCAAAAAACCAATATTCAAGTGGGTTTATATCCAGTGCTCACCATAATTTAAAAGCCAATAACTCATCTGGGAGTGCTTGCCTTCAAGCAATCTAATTCCTAAATTTAACCTTTCTTCCGCGTGATCGATGAATAAAATATTTTATGTTTTTGTTTGCTTTGGTTCTTTAGGGATTTTTGGTTTGGGGAATCTGAGGCTTTTTTCTCTGCATAAACTTGAGTCTGGGTCTCTCATAAATTATGGAAAGCTGACGTATAGTTTGTGTGTTCAACAAACAGTTTTAAAAGATCTACTCAGAAAAAAACAATATACTGTCAATGAAAACTCATCTTTATTTCAATTGTTTCCTTTCTCTCTTTTTACCCCTTAGTTCATTTATTACTGAAGCCTGTTTAATTATTTAAAAGACTTCTCCATTGCCTTTTAATAATACATTACTCCTGCTGTGGAAGAAGTGAAGCAAATTCATCTCCATGAAAACACTGAGGTATCAAAAGTGAGAAAATCTTGCAACTGAGAATGCAAGGGTTGAAATAAAATATACATAACCAAAAACAAAGGAGAAGCAAAACAATGCAGCTTAGTTCTGTTCCACCTGGCAGACTTGTCTTCAGCTCTGAATTTCTACTTCAGAAATCTAAACCACCCATATACGTGATTTTACTTTGTATTAGGGTCTATTCTAACATCCCACCATCTCAAATGTCTGCAGAGGAACAGAGATTACAAACACCAGTGACAGAGCTTTGCAAAACCAAAGTCTTGGCATGCAGAAACAAATCATGTCCTGGAAATCAACAAAACTTGGTTTTCAGATCTACAACCCCAGGGATAACTGAACAGACCTCAGAAAAAAAGTCATGGTAATTGGTTCTCAAATGAATGATTTCTGCCTCGAAACCACTGTTTTCTTCTGATGCAGTTCCACAGACTTTTCCATCAAGGGTCAATTTCCTGATGCCACACTTCCTGCAGCTTTGCATCTCTAACTGCTATTGTATTTGAGAAAGAGATCTTCATGAGGCCATATCCAAAAGATGGTCTGCTTTGGTTTGAAAGGTTTCTGCTAATATATGCCAATTGTACACATCTCATTTGTGTGGCAAATATTTAAAAATATTCTTACTGCCTTCATTGAAAAGACATTGAGGATTTTTCAGCTTTTATCAAATACAGAAGTACACCTTCTCCACAAACTCCCTGTCCAGACCGCCTCTCATTCAAGTGAAAGCATGCATCATTAAACCAGGGTGCCCAAAGCACATGACAGCTAATATTCTCCATTGTTAAATATTAAACAGGTACCTCTTTAAACTACTTATTTATTCACAGAAGGCTGCTACCTGCCTCTTACACCTCAGGACTACCAGAGTTTATTATAACAGAATCCTCCATGGGCAGTGAGCAATTTACATTTCTCATACACCTTACCAAACAGTTATTTTGAGAAGAAATACCCAAGAATGACTGACAATCCTGGTAGATTAACCTGTGAATAAAACTGGAATCAGGACATCGTAAATACACACAGATACAGTGATCTGTATCTTTCTTGCCATCACAGTCATTGCATATTTTTCCTAACAGTCCCAAACTATACCTAGCTACAGGCTAGCTGAGTACCTCCAAATTGTTAGCTTCTTAAAATAGTCTCTGGACACTTCTAAACGGCATCCTACCAAACATTCTGCTGTGAATGTACTACACAAAAGCTTAGCACTGGGGAGTAATAGTCACTTTCTTGGGATAAAAGGCAAAGGAGGATGCTGTATTTAAATAGCCTCAACCACAAATCATTCTTCTTGCTTCACTGGTCTCCAGTGGACAGCTTCCAGCTAAATAAAAAGTGACTGGTGTTTGTGTCTAAACAAGTCTTGCGAGTTTCAATATCATATGATTAAGAAAGCAATATTATTAGAAATATTTTCAGGTAAGTTCTATCTCTGAAAGAAAATTGTTTAACACAACTTGAGGATAAGTTTCAAAGTAGACCTGCAAAATAACTGAAGGCAAAAAAAGTACCCAATTTGCATTATTTATCTGAAGCAATTTGATACTTCTGGGGCAAGAAAATGGTGTCTGCCTGAAGGTAAAAACACTCACATTTCCAGGTCAATAGTATAAATAAGACTGAAAAACATCTCTGGCATATACTGATTACACTGAAACGCTCCCATCGAGATCCTACTTTTTTCTTGAGGGGTACCGAAGAGCAATTTACAATGGGTGAATGGGCTCCAACTATGTTTTTATTACACCGATCACTTGTGGTTATTTAGTCAACACAAACTATTTTTGCCCAATTTACAGCTAAGCAATTCTAGGAACGCTGCATTAAAGAAAGCAGACAGTTTTTGAGTTGCCATCCAAATTAAAGAATCCAGGAAAGCAAATATCTCTTCTTCAAGGAAAAACAAAATTCCAACTCAGTCCCAAGCCCCTTCTACAGGAAGTCTTCTTCTCAATCTGCTACAGATCTTCTAAATTATTCATGTAATTTACTTCTTCCTTTCAAGAACACACACTCTTTGTACATCTACAACCGTCATTTCTCTCTTCGTTGAGCTAGAATAACTGTCATAACCACTGTTTTGATTTCAGCCAGCCTTGAAAATTTCAGTCAGGTTTCTATCTGACATGGTACAAAAAATATTGAATAAGGAAAATTTTTGGTGCAAAAGGGGAACCTCTACGTACTTCAATATCTAATGTATGAAGACAACAATAAAAATACCTGATTTGTTCACTATATGAGCATACCAGCTGTGTCATATCAGCACATCTCACAAAAGTTAAACTCTGCAAGATGCTCAGTTCTCCTGGATTTTGGAGAGCAGGTGAAGAACCTTCAGAAGAATTTGGTGATCTCAGGATCCACAACCTAATGTCACCAAGACAATCACGGCACTCCATTACAATCAGTTAGGAAGAAACAGGAACTTATTTGATCTTCCAAGCAGTAACAGCATTTTCAGGCAAAATGGTAAACAAAATGTGCAGAAAAAGAGTAATGCGATCTATTTGAAAATTGGGACAGAAATTAATTTTAGTTTTGTAACCTTCTAAAGTTAAGCTAAAAATAATTCCACACAAAATAATCTAGGAAGATTTCTTCCCTCATATGATCGCAAATCAACTCTGTAAAAGACATAATTTAAAAAATATTTGTAAAAGTAACTTTTGCAATATAGTAGTTTGTTTGGGCTTTTTTAAGGGTTCAATTAAGTTTTCTATTAAGAATCAAGAAAAAAGCCCTACAACACTCACATAACTGTGTTTCCAACAGTTTTGTATGAAAAATAAAATCTAGATGCTATATGTCTCAATCAGCTTGCATGGTTTTACAGCGTCCCAAACACCATG
This sequence comes from Taeniopygia guttata, assembly GCF_048771995.1. Taxonomy (NCBI): domain Eukaryota; kingdom Metazoa; phylum Chordata; class Aves; order Passeriformes; family Estrildidae; genus Taeniopygia; species Taeniopygia guttata. The sequence continues at coordinate 27,375,180 of NC_133063.1, forward strand.
CTACAAAAATCTATTTGTAGAATAGTAGCCTTCCTCATTTTGAAGACAGATAAACAAATCAGAAGCCTGTTATAGATCTACCCGGCATGTGATCTTTTTCCACCATCTGAATTCCCTTTGCAGTAACTGAGATGTCTTGAATAGTTCACAAGCATTCCTAGAATGTTACAATAATTCAGTCTAAAATACCAAAATAAGACACAAGAAGTTCTACTTCTGCTGTTCTTAAAAAAAAAAAACCAACAAAACAAACAAAAACAAACAAACAAACAAAAAAAACCAAACAAAAAACCAAAAAGAAACTTTAAAAAAGCACCAAAAACCAAACAAAAGGTAACAAAACCCATTCCACAGCAATAAAGAGGAATAGAGCAATGTTTGCAGGTCCTTGCCATTGAATTTAGGAACATGTAATAGATAATTTTTGGTCAGTAAATTAAGCATACCAGCTCTTTTCATATCAGACATAAATTTAACCCATTTAACAGTTGTTTATGAGTTTATTTTATAAAATAATGCAAAAAATAACCTCATAAAACTTGTAGTAAATATTAACTTAAAGACAGCTGGAACCACAACCTTGTAGACAACCCTGATCCGAGTTAAACCTCATGCCAAAAGTACACTATTTCAGAAATGCTAATGCTTAAATGTGAACAACTGCCTTCAATACTCAAGTTGCTGTAAATACCACTTTACAGTGATAACATAATACACTGAGATTCATAATACACTGAGTTCTAGACACTCCAAGTTGACATGCAACCTTTCTAGAATATGAATCTGAACTATGATACCATCATAAAGAATATTACTAGATTTCTGACAACTATTGGGACTGTTACATGGCAGAATATGAAACCTAGTGTTGGAATCTTGGATGCTGAGAATTTTAAACTTTCTCTGCTGAAAGGCACAGACACGCAGGAGAGCACTGCATTTGACATGAGGCTGTGGAGAAGACTTCCAAAATTGATTAAGAGCACTGGGATTACAGGTGTGTAGTTGGTTAGAAGTGTGTAATATCACAGGGTGGAAAACTTAAGAGTTTGGGGTTTTAGAATATAGAAATAAATATGAAGTAAAATGGAGGTTTCAGGGTGGAGACAGGTTGTTCTTCTCTACCTTGTTTTTCCTTCTTCTTCTTGGGTCTGGGTGATGTTTTGTAATTGGACAGAAAAGTCTGCATTGTGGGCTTTGGGGGATCAGTTATTGGGTTAAAAGGGAAAATAGTCTAGGTGTCATTTCTTAATCGGATGATTTAGTCTTATAAGACCTTGTAACAAGAGATAGCCATTTTGTGCCTTGCTAATGAAAGACTGCAAAACTCATGGCTGTGAAGCTGTTTCACTGATAAGAAATAATAAACACCTGAGTCCAAACATGAAACACCATCTCAAGTGTCTTCAATCCCGATCTCGACAGAAGTAGAAAAAACAAGCAGAGATCCCACACCTAGAAACTTAAGAGTAAACAAAAGCATACACAGATAGACAGTTTTGTTTGGTTGTTTGGTTTGGTTGCTATTCTAAAATATATTATGGCAGTAAATAATGTAACAGCATTTGTTTCAGAAAAGACACATAAAGAGCTTCATGTGACAAATTCTTATACAGCATACCTAAGGTCAGCACTGTTAAAAAAAGAAAAATCTGGCTACTTGATAATGCATGGTTACTTCTTTTATGCTCTCCAGAGTACAAATTTAAAACAAAGCACTTTTTCAAGAATGAGACACAGAACAAGAATATAATGCACCTTCCCTTACTGCCATGCATGTCACAGTTAAAGGAATTAGACACATTAACCCAAGAGGTGAAAACTTTGTGTACTCACATCCCCATCTAGTGGCCTCTGGTCGTCAGAATCCCTGGATGGACTGATGTCCTGCCGCATCACCCAGATAGGCTCCTTAGGTTCATCAGGGGTATAAGGAGAACGGATGGTCCTCGTCTTCACTTCTTCAATAGCCTCTTTAATATCCTTGATGGCCAGTGAAATTGCATCTCTTTTTTCCTTGCTGTACCTCTGTACAGATTCGCCCGAGCCAGACGTAACTCGAGAACCAGATGTTAGCTGGCCATTACTTTCATGCCCACCAGTGACAAGAGCGTGGCCATGCTCCAAACTCTGCTCTGACTCTGGCATGTCTTCAGCTGCCTTGTCTAAGCTCTGGGAGCTCATGCTCTGCTTCACCTCTGCTACAATTTGATCAATGTCCTCCTCTTGCTCGTAACTGTCCATTCTTGGGTAGGGTGCAAACTCTGCTTCCTTTTCAGGGCTGTCAGACTCTCCATCAGACCGTTCATCATAATGGTGAAGGCGGGCACCAAGTGCCTCCTTGCGGTAATTGTCGGCTTCCTCTCTCTCCCGTTCATACTGCTGGATGCCCTCCCTACCATCAAGATCTGGTGTGTCTCCTATTTCCTCATACACATGCTCCTGCAGCCCATAGTCAGCATAAGCCTCGGCATACTGTTCATCCTCTCCTCGGTGGAAGAGGCGATGTGTGTAGACATAGCCCGAGTAGGCTGCATTCATGGCTTCCTCGTGCTCAATGGAATGGAAATGTAAGTGATTGGGCAATGTTCGGTTATGAATGGCCTCGCCATGCTCAGCCTCTGCATTCTCCGTGTACTCCTCGGACTCAGGCCTGTACTGCACTGCATATGCACTCTCATCCTCGTTTTCCTGCACTCTCTCAACGTTGTAACTGTCCTCCACTGTGGCTATCACATCCCCTTCTGCAGTATCCGTGTGACTGTGGAAACCACTCTCAGTGCTGGCTGACCGAGCTAACATGCCTTCCTCCTCCTGCCCAGACAGACCCACGTGGCTGCTGTTGTTGTGCCTTGGGTAACGAACTGCATACCTCTGTTCCTCTTCCACCTCTGAGTGCTCCAGGTCAGCTTCCACTGACTCACTCACTGCTCCATTTGCTGGCTCTTCACTGATGTCCCCCTCAGGTGGTCCAACCAAATGGTTCATGGCAAGTTTTGGAGAGTAGGTCTCTTATTCTGCTGACATTTTGTCTATCACATCTGGAAAGAAATTAAAAATAAAAAACAAACTCTGACATTACTCCCAATAAGGAAAGTGGAGTTAATAAACAGAAGCACACAAAACGCACCCTTCCTTCCCAGCAGACAAACATTTGACTCAGCTCTGCAGTCAGGTAATAGACAGCACAACAGTATGATCTCCCATGCAAATGATTTCCAAAAGCAGCAACCAGCAACAACACTCTTGGGGACTTCCCCCTTTCATGGACAAATTCTTTAAAGAAGTATCATTTCCAAACAACCTGTATGCACTGCAGTGGCATTGCAATGATGCTGGAATATTAAAAAAGCCAATTTTTGCCAGAAGCTGAACCATGACAGAGATGAGAGAAATATTTCACCTTTGCTCCAGCACTTTCCCTACAGATCACTCATGTGGAGCAAAGGAAGGATGCTGTAATGTAAAACAGCAGATTTAGTCCTGTCAGTTACCATGTTCAGTCTGCAGTTACCTCGATACATGACAGCTCTGCATTCAATACTTCTTCAGTGTGACATCTTCAAGTGAACTAGTCACCCTATGCTCTTTAAAAAAATCAGTAGAAATTAAAGTTGTACTCTCAGGACGCAGTACATCTGAAGCACCTGTTTCTTCCTAGAGAAGGACACAACAACTAGATACAATACAGTTACCTTTCTGGAACTACCTATAACCAGTTAAGATGGCTTCTTTCCTAAAACATGGTGAAGACATTTCTAATACTCATAACCATGACTGCCTTGAGACTAGGGGGGCATCTCAGCCTTCCTAACCGAGTAAAAAAATCTCAAAAGGTTATATGGTTACTAGAGAAGTCTGCCAATAATAACAAATATGCAGGGAACAGAAACAGGCCTATCTAGCTCACAAGGTTTTATTTTTATAAAACAGCTTCAGCTATTTGGAACCTTGTCCTATGTGTTTAAGATGCAGTGTCATAAAGACGACATGTAACGTTCTTTTAGCTACCTAAATCAAGCCATATATCCACAAATAAAACACAGCTATAGCTTGTGACTTACTGATAAGTACTAAAAGAAAAGGTTCTTATTGGAAGACTGCTAACTTGAAGGATCTATAAAAGCATGCGTCAATTGCCAACTAAAAAAAATTAATGTGAATATGAAATAGAACTTGGATCAAATCTAATAAACTGAGGCAGAGAGGCTCAGGTGGCACTTTGTTGACTAAAAGAGCTCTGTGCAGAAGTAGGAATAATCCCCTGTGATGAGAAAGCAACAGGAATGTCACTTTCTCTCTATTAGAGAAGTTGACAGGCAGGCAAACCAAGATGTGAGTCATTTACACTATACTTCCACAGGAAATCCAGAAGGTGCGGCTTCCAGCTCAGAGAACACACCTTGTTTTTGTTACATCTAATGTTTTAGCCCTTTAAACACAGGAGTACTTATTAAAAAAAAAAATTACAGTTGTAAAGTAATAGCTAATAAATCACATTACATGGACCTATAAGGATGTAGTACACAAACTAATCCCTTTTCAAAATAACTATGAAAAAGTACAGTTTGTCTTTTCCAGCTAATGAAGGTGTGTTAGTAAGGTTTTAGTGACAAGAGAAAGTCTTTTCCAGCTAAGACTTCCAAGACATTAGGAAAGAATGGACAAAATACAGGTGTATATACTGGTGTGCACCAGAACTAAACACTCTTCCCCCCCACAAAGCACATGGTGAGAAATCAAGAACAACAATACTGGACAGCCTTCTACTTTTATCCCAGAAGAAGGGTGAGGATGCCAAGGTGCAAGAGCTCTTTGAAAAGTCCTTCCCAAGGAGGATGAGCAGAGGAACACATTCGGTGCAGGTAGCTTGGTTTGCACCCCGCAGTGTGAGCTGCAGATTGAGCTCTGGGTGGCAGGAGCCCCAGGGAAGAGGCCAGGAAGTGACAAGTCTTTGCATAACACAGGACCCAAAGATGCTGGCACCAGCCAGGTGGATGGACAGGATGGATACTGAGACTTGGCTGGAGCCAAAGACTCAGGAGGGGAAGTGAGACTTTGGCACACTTGGACTATGAGGGGACAAGAGCCCAGGGGTTCATTTGTTCAGGCTCCCTCCTTGGAGGCTCAGAGCTTGAGATGTTTCCGTGTTTCGGCACCGTGAATAAGTGCCTTTAGGCCTTTAACCAAGCCACTGCTGGGGTTAAACTGGCCAAGAAACCTGGGCTGACCCTGTGAGAATGTGTACGAATCAGGTGGGGTCCCATCAGGTCACTGGAGTGGCCACCGAAAAGGAGCTTTGGTCCCAGCTGTGACAGTCCCTGGTGGTGGGAGTGTGACTGCCAGAGCCTCATGAATGGTCAGGCTGGGAAGGTCCTTTATATGGCCTGGTTTCACTGAAGTAAATTATAAAATTTCCACTTCTTTGCACATAGACAGAATTAGGCTAAAATAGAGGGTTGATTAAAAAATCTAACTACATTTGTGGCATTCAAATGGCCCCTGACTTGTGACTCAGTGTCATTGGTCACTCCCAGAACAAGGATAGTGCTAGTCAAAACAAATCAAGTTACAGATAAACACAGGATAATGATCAACTTTCTTAAATTTTATCACATGTGTCCTAATCATCTTTAATTAAGTTTTTAGAAAAGAAGGCAAAAAATTGGCTACATGAAGGTTACTCAAGCCAAATAAGGTATCAAATGTCGTAACTTTTATGACAATAAAACTACTGATAATTGCTGAAAAAAGTTATCCTGTTTTAGAAGTCTTAATACGTGCTTTCAAGATAATGAGTTTTATGGACAGATGACATCACTGACATGTCTTAGAGAGATTACAAACCATACAAAATATGGCTAAAAAAACCCTGGGAGATCCATCATTTTCCTTTGATAAAAGTCATAGCTTCCAAAGTTCCATGTGTAAATTTTTTCTCATTTAAAGAAGTCTCTCAGCTTGATTTCAACTACTGATATCCCAAAACTTTCAAGGTTGCATATTTTGAAGGGATGAGGTGGAAATGTTAAGCTTTACTAAAAGCTTTTTACTGAAAAACACCCTTCTGTTTGCCTTTCTTCCTATAAATTAAATTCAAGCTTTTAATTTTGAAAACAATAACTTATTATTTATTTTAAAATCTAAAAAAAAATCTTAGTTGTTTCAAAGTAAATTGACTTAGAAATCTGATCTGAATGAATGGCCTTAGGTCAGCTCAGCCCCAGTAACCTTCAACGAAAAGTAAGCTTCTGAGTCAATAACATTTATTTTACTGTTTAACAATCCATCTTTAGGATAGTGAATTAATGAAGACCCATGAAGACTGGGGGTTAGAATTTACAGGTATAAACCTCTGTTTATACATGATAGCTGGAAAACTACTAAACCCCACTTTTTATTTATTCTTAGCAGCCCTTTCCTAAAAAAAATATAAGGCCGGCCTGATTTTTCCCACCAGACCTGCAAAAATCTCTTTATTTCCTGCAAACAAAGAAAAATCAATTATCTACATAAAATGCTATAGACAGAACAGAATATAAGCAAGAGAGGTTATCCAACCTTGGAAATACAGACACAGCACCCATCTGAATGACATTATAGTCTCACATTAATTACCCAGAACAGCAGCTGTGCTCTGGTAATCAAACATATTTTGGAAAGTGCTCTGTAAACGCTCTTAGCTTTGCACACAGGACTTGATGGATGAATCTGTGCCCACAATAGAGAAATCAGAGATTGATTACTACTGCAACTAACTCTTTGCTGAAGGTAAACTACCTTCCTGCTTGTAAAGGAAAAAAAATTAATATATCCATATATTTCTTAAGCAACATAAAGTTGAAAGTTTAAGAATTTTTCTCTACTACTTTTAAACACCATCTTAGAGCAGACTATCATCTCAGAGCAAAAACTCAACACACACATGCCAAATTCTACTCAGGAAAAGATCTGCAGTAAGAAAATGTGAAAGTGTGAGTATTCAGATTCCAATTAAGTTTGTTATTTCTTACCAAAGTCCAGAGATGAGTAATTGTTTGATTTCTTGTATATGCAGGCAGAACAGAAACAATTGTGATTATTATAAATATTACTTTAAGGGTTTCTTTTATAAGAACATTATGTATCGTATTTCCACAATTTAACACCGACTTGAATAAAAGCTCACAGTCTTGATACATCTGTATACTATAGTTACTGTCTCAAAACAAAGCTGTGTGCCACATGGAACCTAGACTACACACACACATATACACACACGTTTTTCTGTCACATAAACGATAACAGGGTAACTCAGGAAGGGACCACAGGAGGTCTCCAGTCCAACTGTGCTCAAAGCACAGCCAGCTCTGAGCTAAGAACAGGTTTCTCAGGGCCTTATCCAGCTGGGGGTTGATAACCTCCAAGACTGGTGATGGCAACAGCTTGTCAGGGCCCCAACACCAGCACTGGACTGTCCTGGCAGGAAAAATGTTGCTTCCTTATAGTCAATTTCAATTTCCCCTGTTTCAGCATGTCTCAGCTACCTCTAACCCTCCCTCCCACCACACACTACTGTGAGGAACCTGGCTGCATCTCCCCCATCCCATGGCCAGTTGACATGGAAGCCATGGAAGCCATCCCTCCCTCCAGCTGAAGCAGACCTGGTCCCACAGCCTGTCGTGCATCTCTTGTGGCTTCCTATCATTTCCCACTTATATTATCCCTGTGTCAGGGAGGTGATGAGGCATGACTGCCTCAAAAGGGAGGCAGTACCCAGGTGGCGTCTAGCAGGCTCTGAGCAGAGGAGATAGTTCCTAACCTACCCTGGCTCCCAGAATCATGCCTGTCTCATACTGCCCCAGGTGCACCTGAGCCTTATTTTATTGTCCGGGCCTCATCCTAGATCTGCTACTTGTTCCCACCAGACCCAGCCTGTATCATCATATGGGGTAGTTACATACCTACATATTATTTTTTTGTAATTAAGTATTTTATTTATAAGAAGTATAACTGTTTCTTCTTATTTGGCAGTTGAGTGCATGAGCAAAATAATTTTGTCTTCCTTAAAATACTTCAGCCACGTTCACCCATGTCTTCCATGAAAAATAGCTATTCTTTTAACATACTCACACATAACTCCAAATGACACTAGGAATACAGAGGCCTCTGACTAAATTTTCAAAGGCATCCCACCTCAAGGGGAAGTCTTCTTGGCACACTCACTGAGGAATTTCTTAAAGCACCTGTTTTTCCTGACTTCAGCAACACACCAGTGTTTCACTAGCACAGATCTCAACAAGATATATGAACACAACCTACCTCTCAAAAATCAGATGACTTTGAGAACCACCTTAATTTTTTTTTTCTTTAAAAAGCCCCTGTGGTGGGAAATTTCTGAGAATCTGACAGCATATGCAATGCCTGCTTTGAAGGAGTTCTCCTCCTATATTAGGTAACTCTTTTCTGAACTGCAACCTGCTTGGGAAACCTCATTGCCTCTGCTGCCATGTGCTAAATAAGCTCATCAAAACAGCTTTAAATAAAAAAGCTGTGAAACTTATATTTCTTGCCAGTCAGCAAAAGCAGAACCTGGAAAGTGACATTAACATCCCACCACATGCACACACAGACACATATTGCTTCATAATGAGGCCGAAAAGCTGTGAACACTTACAGTAACTATAAAGCAGAAAAGCTGCATGCACAATACTGCTCTGCACACAAGAACCCACAACTTTTGTTAACAGTAGACAGATTAAGAATTACCAGCATTTAGAGCACTCAAAACACTTCACTTTTCTTCCCTTCCAATTCATATATTTCCAAAGCTAAAATATACTCCTGAGCAAGAAATACCATTCAGGAATCTTCAATGCAGACAGCCCAGATCTCATAAATACTTCCAGGGCACTGGAGATGGGGAACACCCTGATTAGAAAAGGAACAGATCTTCTCACCACCTCACACTCAAGTCCTGCCTGCACAAGAAATAAAGGCAATACATGGATGGAAGCCATCCATCTGCTGCCAGACAAAGGTTAATAAATATTATGGCCCAAACAGACAAAATTAATTAAAAGCACTAGACAAAAATCTTGACAAGGAACCACAGGCAACCTCTGCAGTGAAGTGCAACAATTAGACTCACAAGACCAAAAACACTTTTAAAAATACATCACAAATCCCAGATCATAAGTGGTTGAGGGGATAAAATTGACTATTGTCACCACCCCAATGATCAGGCTTCCTAAGTAACAGTCCTATTAACAGCTAAACGAAGAAAATTTGGGGTACTCTTCCACTCTGGTGTCATTTTCTGATAAGTTACTGCTGGGTTTATTCCTGGGGATTAGGTCTTGCATCTTTATATAGCAGACAGACAATCTAAAACATAAAATGCTGGACTTGTTACTCTGGTATTCAAATCATGGTAATAAATAAAATCAATTTTCAAAGGAGAATGAAAAATTTTAAAAGTACATATTGTCAGAGTATCACAGCAATTAAAATCAGTATTACAGTGTGAAACTGATGTCAATATCTGTTAGAAGTACAACTATGAAAAGTGAATCTAGCCCAAATCTAAGTTCATGGCTGTTTGTAATTTACTGCTCTTCCTCCCCTATGTAAATGGGCAGAACTGTCTCAGAGAATACAGTATAAAATCCTGGCTCCTCAGTGATGAATTCTGAATTCAAATTATCGTTACACTAGTGACATTTTTATAGCAATGAAGACAACCTTCTTCTCTCTATTTGAACAAAGAGAGATTAGATCTAACCTACCAAAAGGACAACCCAGAAAGCCTAATACCCTTTCCATCCCCTTGAGAGTCATTAAAAGAGCAATATAAATAAATGTAGACAGAACTAAATTATATGATTCAGTGAACTGCAGAGTATGGCTACCTTCAGGGTGAATAAGGAGTCTTCAAGCCTTACTGACAGAGTAAGAACAGTACGTCCAAGAAATCCTTGGCTTTTCCTCCTCTGGCTACACATAAAGATTTGATCAAACCTTTCTAGCTGTAACAGTCTTCCTCAGCTGCATTCTAGGCCAGTGTTGCACAGTCTAGATACAACTACCTTGGATACAAGCGAGACAGAGGATTCATTGAATTCCCCCTCAACTTTCCCTCCTCAAAACACTGATTTTGTTACAGGAAGTGAAGTTTTCAATTAACTTAAACTCTAGCTTTTTGAATTCTTTTATGCAATCAATCCACAGGTTGTGTCAGGTACACAGAAACATTTGGATGATGCTGAGACCACTTCAAGGGTTTGACAGAATGTGATAGAAGACTTTTCAGCAAATACACTTTCAGGAATACCAAGCTAAACAAAAGACAGAGAAGTCCAGCTAGTTAAGTCTGTCAGCCTCATCAGCTTCTTCAGCTGAGTCACAGAACACTGTTTCAACTCATGAAAATGGTATAGAAATAGTGCTGAAACCCTAAGACCTTCTGTCACTCAATCAGCAAATGCATTCATTCTAAGACACTCATTATTACCTGAGAATTTCAAGCTAAGGATATTCCCTCATGAAATGCAATCATGATTCAGACAGCATAGAATTAAAAGATCTGATCATCCTTTAGTTAATTTTATTTCACAAGTTCCAAAGGAGCTATACTTGAATTCAATTCAAAAATGGGGATAGACAGGATACAGAACTTCCTTACCTTTAATGTACTCAGTAATGTACCACTGCCTGGCAACTGTAAAACATAGCAACCAGAAACACTGAATTATACAACCCCCTAACCCCAACCCTCCACCTTATTTTTATACTAGGAAAAGGAAATACCTGAAAATAGACAGCTATTATTTAAACTGGTTTTTTTATTATACTTGCACTTTACAATGTGTCTTTTTGACAATGACTTTTCCAAGTCTTTCTCTGAGAAAGTCATTGTCAAAGACAATATGTAGGATGTGGAGGTATTATTCAGAGTAGGGAAGTATGAGCCACAGAGAGGGATGAGATAGCTAAAATTCCCAGGTATTTGGTCATGAGCATGCAAGTTCTCACCAATCAGAACAACTGAACTAATACTTTTTATCTGTGATACAATAAGCTTTTAAAGGACCTGATATATATCTGGACTGCATTATTAAGAAGAAGCTTTCAAGTACTAGCTAGTTTGTCTCTTATTACTTATTTCTGAGTGACAGCAAGACATCAGGTATCTGCTTCCATTTACAGAAATTAAGTAAGCAAGAACATGCAAGGGCAGCAGGCTAGCAAAAACTCGTGAAGGAACAGTGAAATCCTACCAACAAAGGTATTTTATTTAAGGATTAGTCATAAGTGAAGTTACAAATAAAAACAAACAAACAAAAAAACCCACAAAACCAACAAAACAAAAAACCCACAAAAAACCAAACCCCAAAAAACAAACAAACAAAAATACACAAAAAAAACCAACCAAAAAAAACCCCAAACCCAAAAAAACAAACAAACAAAAAAAACCTTGGTGGTTTCAAACCTCAATATTCCTGTAATTAAATGCTACTTCAAGAAGATTCAATCTTCAAGGTATACTTGTAGGTATCTAGCACAGGGAAAAACACCTCACAAAAACCAAGAAGTATGGCACAAAACAACAGATGCAAAGGAAAAGGAAGTAGGAACACATACATGCAGGTTACAGGAAATTAAAATTAAGTTTTTTCTCTTCTTTACATGGACAGCTGTCCCTTATAGTCTATTTTCAGTTACCATTTTAGCCCATATAATAAGCCCAATCTCATTTCGTAACCATCAACTTCTAATACTTGCAGATCATTTTACTACTTCTATTTTAAGAAGAAGCTGCTGATTCAGTCCACATTAAAATAAGAAAATCAAAGCTACATAGACCAGCTCTCAAGTTTCCTAAGGCTCCAAAGAAAACTGATCTGCCTCTTGTATTTTCTCACAGATTGGCAGCTGTGTTACAGTGCCCTACCATACACGTAGCCCCACAGCCATCTCCAAAACCATATGGGAAGACGCCACACAATTACTTCCAAGCACAGTCCTGAGGGAAGAGGTAAAAAACTCTCAAGCACATCTTCCACTGTTACAACCTTTCTGAAATGCTGTGGCCACTTGTCAGCATTAAAGCAAATGTACCACAAGGCACTGCACACGAGATTTTCATTAGCAGGAGTGGTCTGTGTGGCTAGACCAGCATCCACCTCCATTTGACTGGTCTCAACAGACACATCTGCCTGCTCCCCAAATAATTTTTTTTTCCTAGCTGGTAATATTAGCAATTTCTGTGCCTTCTATGAGTTTGAAAGCAAGATACAACCTGCGCTACCCCTCCAGAGCTGATAAGGGTTACTCAACCAAACAGGGAAAACATCAACATCATTGATTTATCTGAACTGAGGAAGATCTTGACTGAGACCTACTTTTACAGCCCAAGCACATTCCTATTACTGGAAATAGCTGCTCCAAGGCAACTGCACATGAAATCTGTTACCCAAACATAATTAAATCCTAATGAAGGCTGCCATTTCTCCATTTCTGCAGCTTACAACGGAACTTGAGGAGTATTAGCAATTGCACTGTACACAGCTCAGGGTGCTCAGAAATTACAGTCTGAGCAGGGAAATAGAAGTGATGCCTGGTTGCAGCCACTGGGGTCCCATCAGATTAAGAAAAAAACATCTGTGATGCTAATTAAGTTATCTAGATCACATATACTACTTCCAGATAGTGCAAATAAAAACAGATGCATTCTGTAAAAGGCACAAGACTTCCCATACACTTGCCAGTCTCTACCTGCTAAGGAAATAAACTGACCAGAGCACAGCTACACAGGAGAGTTTGGAAGAAAATGAAAAAATTGAGAGTAGTCACTCAGCATACATTTCATATCTCTATGCAGTATTTACAGATAGAACCTCCACACAGACCAGTCCCAGTCAGGACACTCAGACAACAGGAAAAAGGTTATAGTGTAACATCATTTAAAGATAGTCACAGGCAAAACAGAACATAAAGTAAAAATTCTCTACACACATAATGTGGCAGTCACCAAGTTTTAAAAATTATGTGTACCCTGTCCCACAGTGCTTTTGTCTACTTGGAAAGAGAAACAACACCTAAAAGAAGTTATTTTTTCTTCTAATTTTACATAGTAATACTTAGATTTTAGTAGAAGTGTGTATTCCATTTAAAATACTTTATTATGCATTCTTAACATTATAAAATCCTTTTATATTATTAACACACCCAACCAGTGGAATTACAGTAGAGAAAAGTGGCAGCTGAAAAGGGTGATTCTAAGGTAATTAACAGAATTAAAGGAAGAATAGTACAATCCTGAAATGTTTCAATGCTTGAAGTACTTAAAGTATTTAGATATTCATTGGTTAATATTTTTCTCCTTTTTGATTGCAGATGGCTTGAATATTAATGGCTCCTTTTACTTATGCTCAGAAGTTATTATTAAGGCAACATATTTCAAAGGCACCCATAATCCTTTCTCTACAGGAAATAGGAGCCCTAATTATTTTGCTTTGTTTTATTTTATAAGGTATTTCTGAAATGTTCCATTAAACCTAGATAAGTGGGATTCTATAATTCCAGGGAATAATATATTTAAAATTATTCTGGGTTGGTTTTTTTTCATTACTTTTCAAGGAAGAACCATTCCCCCTAGAAGAGAACGTCTGAAATCCAAGCTTAACTGGTATTCCAGGCTCTACTTTTTGCTGGTATTTAACTCAAATTAAAATTCATGCTCTGGTCTCTATTATGCATCAGGCAAAGCATTGGTCTGACCTCTCTTCAAATACCTGAGCTTTGCATATGTGATATTATAAGAATGCACATGCTAACTTCCTTTTTCTTTGCTATACTACAGCATCCTTTCATTTGTAATTTCTTAAGTTCAAGACAAAAAGCACTGAGGATGTGATCTCTCTCATGCTTTAAAATGAAGACAGGAAGTCACTGAATTAACTTTAGACATGGAACTAGATCATAAAAGCAATGAAAATAAAAAATAACTACATGTTTCTCATAGCTTTGTAGGTTGCTACAGGATTATTTTTAATTTACCACTTTACAATAGAATTCAGCACTGTGTTTCAACCCAGTCAGGGACCTGGCTACTGTCAGTATTAAGTTACATGAACTTCTCTGAACAAGTAAACTTTTAGCTGTATAGAAGTTGTAAAACCCATGATGATCAGTAAATCTAAGCTCCTAAAAAGCACAAACCATTACGATTCCCTAAGTTCTTGCTTGCTTGAACTGCAGCATACATCATTTAGAAAGGCCTACAATTTTCAAAGTTTGTCAACCCAAAACATCCATTCCATTATCCTACAGGGGACTTACATTAAACTACCATGCTACAAGCATTAGACATTCACTTACTTCTTAAGATACTAACAAAACATACTCTTCCTCACGGTCTTCTCAAACTCTGCCATAAGGGTTACTAAAAACTAAGAGACAAAAATGCACTTCTGACACATGCTTCTGAACATGTTAAATCAGTCACCTGAATAGAACAACTTTTATGCGTAAATGCAGCTGGTCAACAGTAGGCATTTTTTACACAACAAAGTTTCAAGACTTTCAAAAGTTCAGGCCAAGTTTGAAGGCAATTTTTGATGGTCCCCACAGACTGTGCACTTCAGCGCACACTGTGGAAGAGACTTGGAGATCACCAATAGACATCCTCAAAACAACTATCAGAACTGGCAGAAGAGAGGTTTTGAGCTAAGAAATGCAGGTGAATAGCTGCAAAATAGAAAAATCTAACATAACAACAAAATCCTAACAGAAAAAGAAATAACTGTAGCGACAGAAAAACCAATATATTATTCAAAAAAACCCAGAGTATCCCTTTCCTCCCCAAAGGTTCAAACAAAACTAACCCAAGCCAACCCAATCCAAGCAAACAGAAAAAAAAACAAAACCCCAAACCCAAGAAAAGCCCTAAAACCACCAAAATAAGTCTTTATACTATGTTATTTAATTCTACATGGTTTGGGAATCTCAGTAACAATCACAGTTCAGCCAACTAAGCAAGTTGAGAAGCCAAATGGAGATTTATTTTCCAACTTATGAGTAATACCATGCAGACAAATATTTAGAGGCCTCATCCAAGAAACTTGAATATTACACTGGAAAGCAAATGAAAAAAATATCAGCAAATAAGAGATGTTCAAGGTGCAACGATTAAGAGCCAACAAGCTCAAAATCAATAACCCATATCTGCTGCAAAGAACTATGCCACCAAAAAACATTTAAGAAAAATAAGCAAGACAGATTTTGTTGGTACCCCACAACAGCAGAACAACAGCACCTGAGTTACTACAAAACAGAGCAGCCAAAGGCTACCAAGCAGGAATGGCAAGTGCAGTTAAGTTCCATCCCCACACGTTTCCCGTGTCGCAGAGAGGCTGGCCTCTGTACCATCACAGTCCAGGTCTTCCTCACCTCAGCCCCATTTTTGCATAATAGAAAATGGAACTATGGTTCTCTTTGCACTGTTTTGCCCAGAGGAATCTGAACTCCACAAAATAACAGACTTAAAGAAACATGGAAACAACCTGTTTCTGTTCTCACCTGCCCTTACCGCACAAATAACTCTTTTGGTCATATACTGGGCAATTCCTCTTATGTGTGTATATGTACGGGAGAAGATGGGTCCCTTCTGTGAGAGGTCAGCTGGCGGCAGGGACAGCAGAAGTCCATGTCTGGACAAGACTTGCAGCACCAGCTGGTGCTGGGGCTTTGCCAACCACAGACCCAAGCATTCGGATGACAGTATCAAAGGACCATCTGAAAGCACATTAGCTTCCCTAGATTTCCTACCAAGCTGGGGGGCTTGTTATGTTTTTTCCAAAAAAACCATACTTTTTACCGCTTTGGTCGCAAGGCCTGCGTTTATCCTGTCACCTCACCAAAAGACCCTGCCCAGAGTCACAGGAAGTTGCACTAGTCTGTTCTGCCAAACCCCAAAACTCTCAACTCTGCATCCCCTAAGCAAACTCAAGGCTACCTGGAGCTCTTCAGCTGCACACTGCCATAATCGATTCTAGGCTTTAAGCTTCACAGTACAAACACTTGTTAAATCTGAGTCATAATTTAAGAAGAAACTACGTCCCTTTTCCCTCCTGAGCTGCAGCTGCTCTATCTGAGGTGTAATGTTGAGATGGAAAGAGGAGGTGGAAGAGTCAGAAATGAAGAGTAATGCTGAGCATGAAAAAACATGAGGAGGACCCAAGCAAGGAGAGGGGCTTTATGTTTTGTCATTGCTTCTCACCATGCAATTCTATTGTAATTGGAAATACATTCACTTTCTCCAAATCAAATCTTTGCCCATGACAGCAACTGGAAATCCTCATTTATCTCAATTTCCATAAGCCTTTCCACAAGCCTTTCTATATTATTTTCTCCCCAGTAGCCTATTGAGGAGGAGGAGTGAGAGAGAGGCAGGGAGATGGCCGCCAGGCAAGGTTAGTCTGCCACAAGCTCAATGAAATAAGAAAATTATTATGAAAACAGTACTGACATATATTCAACTCTTTTTATTTAATGCAAATATAGGGGAAACTGACTTCACATGAATAGAGAAAAATATTTACACCAGGAAGTGGCCATCTTTTTTATCTTTGCCTCCGGGGCAGCGCCATACTGGGGGAGTGAGTCGGCACCAATTTCCTTTTGCCTCCCTGTGGCAGGCACCATCCTAGAAGGGGTATTGCTACCATTTCAGGTTTCTCTCTGTTCTGGGGGAGTTTGTGAGACCTAGCAATTCTGTATCTCATGATTATGTACTGTTATTTTTTTGCTTCTTGCAGCTTTGCTTGTTCGTAAACTGTTATTTTTTGACTCTGATCTATTTCTCCTTATAGGTGGAAAGGAACTGGTTGAAACTAAGGGGAGGTAACTCATTTTGAAACGCCCACCTCTTTAAATTGTCTTAAACCAAGATAGACATACATGTTGTTGGTCTTCTTTTCAATCCTCCAAATGTCTTGGCATTGAAAAGCCCATTTCACAGACAACTCTCCAGCAATAAATAAAAGAACCCTCTGAAATCACCTTGCCTGGCTTATTATACCACAGTAACATCAGTGATTTAAATCCTCAAAATTCTTATCTACACTCTTTTCTATTTTACTTAGTGCTGTCTTAAATAAAATGTAAATGGAGAGCCCTTTGCTTAGACTTTTGTAGACTTTCAGTTCTAATGACAGTTTCTGTAATAAGACATTCAAACATTATGAGTGACACCTTTCTACCCAATTTACAAATATGAAACAAGCAAAACCCTTACACCTTCAATAAATCATATATTCAAAAATAGCACAGAAAAGCCACCATAGACTCTTGTGGTTCTTGCAAGTTCCATGATCACAGCTATGGAGGACACTCTGTACTTTTTAATATAAAGTATCTCTGCATTTTTTTTTTTCATGCAGCAGAACACAAATACCATGATCTTTAGTACTCCCAAAATCTCTCAGAACTGCTCTGCAGTACTTGTTACCTACACCTGGAGGACGAGGTGCTACCTTAATAGAATTACAAAAAGAAGTATAATTCTATCTTACTAAAGTTAAGTTAGAAATAACTTTCAGAATTCCAAACCAAATCATTTTGAGACCACATTTCTTTTATCCTTCTTTGAGATTTGCAATGTTTCATATTAGTTAAGGAAACTGCAGAACTGTAACGCATGCATTACACTGTCCTGAAAATAGACACTATAGAGAATATATTACTACTAAGAATATAATTTATAGTAATTAGATTATTAATTGTAGCAGTTGTTATTTATTATAATATTAATCCTTATGTATTATTAATTTTATTTAATATATATTTATATAGTTTAAAGAATATAATAATGTAACACTACTTTGTACTGATTGGATTTTTAAAAAATAAACTGTATTACTGCAAATACCTGGCTGCATCACTAATAATATTACAGATATTATCTCAAGAGGATAACACTGATAAAACTAACAACTTAGTCTGATGTTAATGTACTGACTACTGAGTAAAAGTTTCTTGACATCTTCTGGAGCTAGGCAAAGAATTCCACATAAGTCCAAAATCTCAACTTTAGTTCTGCTTTTCTTGTCAGAAGTATCACACTATAAAAAATGCCAAGCTGCTGTCTGTATCTGATGAATTCAATAATTTCTCAGTTAAACTAAATAATGTATTATCTCTGACTTCAGTTGCAAAAAATACCCTTTTTTTTACAAACCAATTTACATTTTGAAAAGGCCAACTAGTTTATTAAGTATTATTTTCATGTAAGTTGTAAGGTTATAATTGGAGTGTCTTTTCATTAACAGGATCAAGAATCACTGCTGCAACTTGCAAATCATTGATATATTCATGCAACTGGAGCAAACTAACAATTTCCTTGACTAAAACACACAGACTGGTTCTTATTCCAATATGTGCTGATACATTGAGGTTACGTCAGTATACTAAATTTTCAGAAATAATGTTACACAGTTTGCAAGGGGAAATCAACTTCTGCTTCAAATCTATTCGTAAACAGTTCAATTATTCTACATTTCTTTAAATGACAAAAGGAAATTATTTTGTGACTATGCATTAATAAAGGAAAATCAAGTTAACAATCAAGAACCAACCAAACAACGCACTTCCTAAAAGCTCCAGTTGGTAAAATATAGTTTCTAGTACACCTCAGAGTAGCACATCAATAATTCCTGCTCTGAAGAGCTCTTGTTCTGACAGATGCAGGCATAGGATTCTGTCTGCAAATGTATCATTACAGAAATGTGTCTCAAGTCTCTGTAACCCAAGCTGTTGAATAAAAGAAACCCAAAAAGCCACAGTAACCACCCAATTAGATCTACATCTGTAAAAATCTTTTTGGCCCTATACTTGCATGCTAGTGATTTACAGATTCCACATAATTTTCTAGAAAATTGAACAGAAACACTTTAATAAGAAATGGATGGTGTGTGAAGGAAATTGTAAGAAGTGTACACTGCCTTACATTAACTTAGGCCCTAGTAAGGACCCATGAGAGCCCACAGTGAAACTGTGAAAACCAGGGTACCCTGCTGCTCTGGCACATGCTCTGGCACAGACACTAAGAATCCCATCATGAGGAATTGGATCTAGGTAGAGATCTGAAACAGAAAATTTCTCAGCAGTAACTGAAAAATGTAAACCAAATCCAAGCACTCTAAGATGGTAATAATGCATGAATTCTCAACTGCCAAGCCACCCACTCTAAAGCAATCATGTTGATAAAACTGCATAAGGCATAGGTTGCCCACAGAACAACATAAATTATGAAATCTGAGCATGGATGTAGCAAAACTGGGACCAATGACAAAAAGGTAATTATGAGGGGGCTGTTTTCTTCTGAAAAGTTTTGGCAGAGACTAGGAGGTACAAAGTGAATGAAAGGCTCAGCCTCAACTCAGAACAAAACCAGAGACTAACACAGCAAATAAAGAATAAAATGCCAAATCAAAGGGAGAAAAAGGAAGGTGGGTCTTCCACTGGTAACTGTGTGAATGCCTCTAGATGGTAGTTATGCTGACATGTGGATTCAAGTCCACGAGGAGGATGGATGAAACCCTTTTGGATGACGAGCTGGACTCTGAACCAGGTTTTTGTTCTTAACATTGTTTCTCCCAATTTTCTAGGTTTTGGGGGTGGGAGGAGGAGGGTACCTTTGGAGGCAAGAAATGGATTTACATCTCAGTACCTAGAAAACTGTAATTTAGCAGTAATCACATATGTGATTCCTCATAATCTGCACTCTGTATCATTATGGATTGTAACCTGTATACTTGATTGCATAGATTATAGATTATTTGCATAGACTACTTTGCTGCTCTACCTGTTTACTCTCTGAGTGTTCATTAATCAATAAATATCTTAATAGCTTGCAACAGCTAAGTCTGAAGTCTCCATTCTAATGCAAGAGTGTCAAATCTTGGCAGCAACAGAACACTACTCACACAGCAATTTTTTCTGATGTTCTTCTATTACATATGAGGCTGTGTGAAAAAATCCAAGGGTCATAAAGCAGCAGCAGCCTCACCTTCCTCAGACTGCCCAATCCAACAGTGTCGATTTTCCTCTAACAATTATTAAACCAAACAAACCTGATACACCAGCAGTGCACCGCTCTCCTACCAAGATAAATCACAATCAGGTTGACTCATATTATTATGGATTAAAAAACTATTAAGTAAAAAACATACTAACAAGTAGGGAGCAATGTAAGAATCCAATTTTTTCCATTAAGAGTAACAAAGAATTAAGTAGCTGCAATGCTTAGGTGATTTCTATTATAAAGTCTGTGCCACTGCTTCAAGTTTTTAGAGTTTTGATTGTTTTCATAATGAGGCAGAAAGATATGATTCAAGAACAGAGACAGCAGTCAGAAATTCTAGATTTCTATCTAATTCTTTCCTTCCTGACAGTGGGCAAGTCACATAAAAATCTCTCCTTTAGTGCAAAGAGCATGACTCAGAAACTTACCAGGCTACTAGACTGAAATGAAAATTAATCAGTGCTTATCTATAGTAAATTCTGAAAATGAAAAGGACTATTTGAATCAGCAAGGAATTCTAAAACAACACGACTGGCAACATGAAATACAGTGGGAAGAGGAAGAGACAGTTTTTTTGAAATACTGTTTCTTTAAGCATAGGGAACAGTTACTCTCTACTTCCTTAATCTATTTTATTTTTTAGCAGGGAGAAAAGAAACTTAAAACAAGGTCATTCTTCTTAAAACATTGAATTTATAAATACAGAAACTATGCCATCCTGAAACAAATCTCCTGAAGATAATAAGCTGGGAGAATTTCTGAGAAGTGTGTACTTAGTACATAAATGCACACAACATCAGTAATTACATTAAACACATCTCTTGAGCATGTTAATTATAAGTGATGTGAATTTTTCACTTTCAGTTACATCAGGTATACTGCAGCTGATGTACAAGATTTAAGTATATATAAATATAGATTATTTATATAACTATAAAATTATATATTAAATACTCAACGCCCTAAGGGAAATGCAGGAACATAGGAACAGAATTAATTTATTGTCTTTAAATCAATGTGGGTAGCATTTGAAATCAGTATGCGTGTAAGATGTCACAAATAGAGGGAGTGAGTTGAGTTACTATTTGTGGTGCAAGACCATAATGTCCTCCAAGTATTAAATAACTGGTGGCCAAGCTGAGTAATGCACTTCTGTGTTTAAAATTGATGATAAATTTTTCAGCAAAAGTAAAGAAATTCTCAGTTTGAATGTTTAGGACTGCTTGGGCAGCTCTATTTTTTGCAGTCTTGCTGAAGCAAATGGGTATCAGGAAGCGGTCATGTTCCTTGTAAATATTTCTACCTATTACAAGCAATAATGAAGCACACTGAATGGCAGAGATCAATCCAGTAGTTTCACAGTACAGCTATTCCACTTATTGCGGGGCAGATCCAGACTCTTTTGAGAAGGATCACAGACCGAAACACAGACTGATACCTTTAATCCATGTATGCTGCTTATCTAATCTTGGCAAGGAAAACTGGCAGGGGCTTCAACAAGAATTCCAGGAGTGGCCACATGCTTTCCCATCTGCTATAAAATATTTAATATCCCAGTTTCTTTTTTCTTCCAAAAAAATGCTTGAAAATTTTCCTTGAAAGTGGCAAATCCTTCTTCTGTTGGAAATCAAAATTGGCATTTTATTAAGTCCACTCAACTCAGTAGAGTTGGACACCAATAGGAAAGGCTGAAAAACATCCTAACATAAATTTTGCATTAACAATGCCATCTTGCAACTCATTAAAAAAGACTACATAGTTTTTGATGTAAAGGATTTAAAAAAAACCTACTATCTCAGTGACATTGGCCTCAAAATAATGATTAAATTCAACTTTTTTGAATTTTACCAGTTATTACAATTATCTGGTCGAAGTAAATTATTTTCTTATTCCATAGACAGCTAGGGAGGAAAGCTTCCAGGAGACTTTGTTCCTGGAAAAAAGGATCAGATCTTTCCGTCCAAACAGTAATCACAGAAATCAGTCCCAGCTTCTCAACTAGACATGTAACCCCAAGGGACTGACCTTTGGTGGAACCATAACAGGCAGCATACCAGGTGACTTCCTGAAACACAGACTGCAATTTCATAAGGAAAACTTGCATACTGTCCCCAGAGATGGCACATGACCCAAGGCACAAACAACAGGCTTCCATGCACACATCTGCTTTCTCGGTAAACAGCCCCAGATCTGAATGCACCTTACATTTCAACTATTAAGAATCAAAAGCTGCTACTGGAAGGTAGCATAACTACAGTGTACAGACAACCATGCTGTATGGGAAAGTCCATCCATTTCACATTTCTCAAATGCAACTGAGCGACAACATAACCTCAATCCACAAACTCCCCAGCAATATCAACTGTGCAAGTGGACCCTGCAGCCCATGCTACAAACAAATGAATCTCTGTGTTCACATGGAGGGATCTGCTCCTCTAGTTCTTCCTTTGATACAAGAGTCCAACATGCCATAAACCTTACACTGCATGGCATCTAGCTCTACACATGACAAATATAAATACAGTGGCAAAAATGAGTTGGGGGCTTTTCAGCCAATTTTAAATACACCTTCCCAACACACTTTTCACAGGTGTCCCATGGAGACTGAAAAGGTACTTTAATACCAGGGGTTTAGTCTGAAATACTTTCAGTGTGAAGCAGCTTAAATACAGCATTGTGAAAAATGCTGCGCAAGTTGTTTCCTTCTCCTTGGCTCTGACATCAGAAATATACTGAGGACTATTTTTCTGAATGCAATGTTTTATCGTTGTGTTCTATATTTTATGCACCAATGCCACACTGAACCCAAAACTCCAAAGGATCATAATTAAAATTTCAGATAAATGTTACCAGGCAAGAGAAGTACAGAATTTGAAAAAGAATGATTAAAACCTGTAAGGACCCATAAGAGCAGGATCATAGTAAAGATACAACTCAGAGAAATTAAATACCTACCTGCATAGATTTCATTATTTTGGCTTATTTTCTGCGTATTTTAAAATACCTCTGATGCCGTCTAGACTAGTGCATCTTGGAATTTACTGCTTAAGAATTAAACATCAGTTTTAAATGCTGTAAACACATATTCATGGACAAGGGCAGAGAATACACTCTGCTACATGTTAGTCGAAGGGAAATAGCTACATATATTCAGAACTAAAGGCTCTATTAGTCTGTGCAATCCAAGTCTTGAACATGAATAATTCCTGATTGCTTATTTTTAGCACTCATTTACTTTATGCTATTTAACATGTTATTGTTTTGCTTTTGTAGTCTAAAAGAAACTTAATTATAATTTGAAATCTTTCAAAAATTTAACTATACTGTTCCATCTGAATGCCCTACAAACATTACACTGCACCAGGCAGCCAGCTGTGCCAAGGTACGTTTCTGGATGGAAATTCAACAAACAGAAATGCTGAGCCAGATTGATTACATTAGTCATTTGTTTATACTCAGACCCCCTGTAATACTACAGAAAGGCACAGTGTAAGTATCGGAGCAGAATGGATTTGTGTATTATATTAGTACCCAACATGTTGTAGTTCACTCTCCCTGCACAAGCAATTTCCATTTCTGCTCTCTCAGGCCCAGTATGCTATTTGTGACATGAATCAAATTATATTGCGATTCTCAATTACTTAGATATAGGGCAGTATTTTGCACCAAACCAATCTCCTTCAAATTTCTTCACTTCCTCTGGGAATTATGTTGGACATTATCCCTAATGTAGAACGACTCAATAAGCAGAAAGAGAGAGCAGAGCTCATTTGAAAGACAAACACTCAAGAAAACTGAGCAACAGTAACATCAGCCTGCAAAACTCATTACTGAAGGCTTGAGTTGTGGCTTTGACTTTATTAATTTGCAAACATCTACCCTCCTTTTAAATTGCATCATAGAACTTGCATTCAAAGGGGAAAAAAAGTGAAGTGGCAGGAAAGAATCCACTGTCAGAGCTCACAGTGTAAATGTGTTCTAATCCAGTTCATGCTTCATGATAAATCAAAGATTCTCAGACTATCAACCACACAGGATGTGTGTCAAGTGAAAATACTTAACATGTATAGGCAAGTGCAGAGGTTTCAGATTCTGACAGAGAGAGGATCAGCCAATCTGAGCTTTCTGGGAT
The DNA here is from genome assembly GCF_048771995.1 of Taeniopygia guttata. Classification (NCBI taxonomy): domain Eukaryota; kingdom Metazoa; phylum Chordata; class Aves; order Passeriformes; family Estrildidae; genus Taeniopygia; species Taeniopygia guttata. The sequence continues at coordinate 27,399,377 of NC_133063.1, forward strand.
TTCACATCTATTTGAAAAGCATGAAATCCATACTCCTTCCACTGCCCCTGCATTATGTGTAGAGTGTGCTCAGATGCGTTGCAATTATTAACTAACGCGCAAGGCAGCTAGCATTCAACATAGAATTAATACAAGTTAACATGTTTAAACTACCAGCAAACAAGCTGCCATTACTGTGTTTACACCTCTCCCTTAAAACCATAAACTGTAAACAGACCCCCTTTACAGATATCTGCTGGGTATGTCACATTTCAGCTCAACATCTAAATTACATATTGGATATGTCAGAGGTTACAACTTTCCAAAGCCTGGTATTTTCTCAAATACTGGTATATGACAAAGCCATTGGTATTTTCGATATGATTCTTCTTTTATGTGTTACAGATTACGTATGATATCTAATCTGCAGAAATGGAAAAATAATTGATGGAGTAAAGAATTATAAAGTTGGTCATAAAAGTGGATGAGTATTATGAAGGAGTTTTTCTGTGAACACTTGGGATTACTACTTCTAGAATTCAAACAATTCTATTGCTCAGATAACTCAAAAGAAACTCAAAACCCTGTGTCTGGTTATTCTTTGTCTTCTAAACCATCTTCTGTTACTACTAAAACAAAATTAACTCTTAACACCTGAAGAAATTCTTATCAGGCAAGAAACAGAATCATATAATCATACACTGAATTAGAAGGGACGCATCAGAACCATAGGGTCCAACTCCTGGCCTCACACAGGACACCCCAAGAGTCACACCATGTGCCTGTGACCATTGCCCAAATGCTTCCAGAACTCTATCAGGCTTGATGCTGCGATCACTTCCCTGGGGAGCCTGGTCCACTAGGGCAGAGCAGAGCAGGACAGACCCTTCTCTTGCCTGGCTGGTGATGTCAGGGCACAGGTGGCCCTCACAATCCACTATGGGTCCAGAGCTACATGAACATTATTGGTCCAACACATACAACTGCCTGGTCAACTTGGCAACTGCCAGGTTCAGTTTGTGTTCTTTTCAGAGGAGAAAGTCAATATATTTTCCCATTTTCTCATCAGCAGTTTCATTAAAAATGAAACTTTTTTTACTTTTGTTGTCTCTTCTTCCAGAGAGACTGCTCTGGAACTAACCAGCAAGGATACTGCCTGGAGAACAGGAAAATAGAAAAATAAGAAAAAAGGAAAATAAAAGTCTGGGTGGAGGGGGGGGTGGGGGGGGAGGTGCGGGGGGGCGGACGTGGTTCCAAGTGGATTGATTTTACCCTCCTGTTTGCAAAACCAATCAAACTGCAGTTCTGTGACAGCATACCAGAAACTTAGCAATCACTGAGTCATATCTTGAGATGCCATCTGACACAACCATATCAATGTGCCTGTCCCTGAAGCATCAGTGATAACGATTATATTTTTGATATGTATATTTATCCACGGCTACTTAATCAGATTTGGGTATTTTGATATTCTTACTGCTGGCAGTTTTCCTAAGCTGTCATCTGTCTTCACCATCTCAGTAAAAGCTGGTTAGTTATACCCAATCCTGCCAAACACAGAATAGACTTCCTGCTGTCTATTTCATCACTGAAGATATTTTCAGTGCTCTGTACACATCATCCCTTCTTCAGCTAAACAATCTCCACTTAATTGTGGGGATTCCTTCTTCACTCAGTCTGTCCCTGAGAGACTTCCACGGCCCTCTTTCAAACTTTCACCAGCTCTCTCCAGCACAGCATGCCAAACAAGATGCACCACCTGAGCCCACACTGAGCACTTTGCACCTTTCCTAAGGTTATATTCCTCCTCTCAGTACAGTACCTCCCTTCAGTAAGAATAATTTATAGCCAACCCATCTCACATTAGCTGCTGCAATCCCCACAGAGGTTTTGGCAGACCCGCTACTTATCCAGCTGCTTCCTCCCACAGTTCCATGCATCTTGCTTTGGCACCTCCTGAAGGGCACCTCCCATCCTCTCTGAACACACTCTGTAGTTGTTTTCTTTTTCTGCTATACCCTTGTGGATCCCATTCACTCTAGTTTTCAAACCTTTGATGAAAATGTTCAGTACTACTGTCAAAATCCTGAAAATACCATCGTGATGCAGATTTCCACCTCAACATTGAGATTCCTCTCTGTGGTTTGCATACCACATTTTACAGCTGAGATTATAATGAATCTCAAATGAAGTGCAACATGGAATCCACCCAGACTCTCCCCACTGCCACTCAAACTAATAAATAATTAAATTAATTTAGACCAGGGGTTTATCAGGAAACCTTCTACAAAGTGAAACAAATATTACATTTAAAAAAAAAAAAAATTACCACCAAAAAAAAAGTTGACTCAACTCATAGTAAGAGGATACCTTTGTAGCTCACCCTTATCAGAAGAAAAAAAATTTAAAACATGTCAAAAAAAAACAATCATCAAAATAAATCACAGCCTTTGAACAATTCTCCCTCAGGAAGTGAAATTAAAAATGAAGAAATCAAGAGAACAATAAAATCATATATTGATAAAATAAACACCTATCTTTAAAATTCTTTAAAAATGAAAGAAGAGTAACTCACTACAATTAGATTAATTCTACCATCTTTAATCTGCTTTTAATGGAAATCGCTTGATTCAGTCATGACAAAGAATATTTTGTCTTTCAATCATCTGCCAATTCAGACAATAATATCCAAGACAGAAAACAAAATACAAAACAGAAACGAAAATTCCAACCTTTCCACTATGATGTGCTAATACATCAATTTTGACAGCCTAAATTCTACTTTATCACAGGGAAAAGGTTATACATTAAATCAATCTACTGTCTTGAAAATGTATTTCTAACAGAGGAGTTTTCCTTTCTATAACCCATTATTTTCAATTATTTGCCACTACAGCAGCAGTTGCACTGTAGTGACATTGACAGCAAAGATTCAAAATTATTTCAAATATTTATTGAAAAATGTCAAGAAAACAGTTCAAAAAAAGAAAACTCTGATTATCACAAAATTCTGTATTTCTTCTGAAGTAACTGAAACTACTCTCTTGAGGAATTCATTCATTTGTAAAAACATTGTTGGTGCAAATAAAAATACTACTATTAGCTGCATGATCTTTTTATGAAAGATGACTACAACTGGAAAATGACAAGTACTGAAACTAAAAACAGTTCTCTAAGGATTCTAATCATCTCCTTCAGTAATATTTTATTCAATTAATCATAACTTAAGTCTCGGACAGAAAGAAAAAAGGAAGTAAAAAAGCAAAATTAAGTAAGCATGGTCTGACATTTGGCTTATGAAGAATTATAAATACATAGTTTTTAACATCAGAACATTTAAATTCTGTTTTTAGAAACATAATTGAAATTCTGTACTTCATATAGTATTAACTCTTTAAAGATCTATGGAGAATGTAAATACAAATCACCAAAGCCATAAACAAGAATGAACTTCGAAAGCACAAACACTAAAATTATTATCTGTTCATAAGCAATTTTGTGGAGACTCAACTATATATGTGAAGTATACATAAATTTTTATTCAAGTTGGTATCACTAAAACAAAAATGCTGGCACAATTAAATCTTCATTGAAGATTTAAGATAGCCTGTCTCTGATTTTCACTTAGTGTTTACTGCAAAGAAAACAGAGCCATTCAAACTCGTAAGATTATAACCTATAAATAACATAACACTGGAAAGAAACACCCTGTGATTAAAGAGGCTGGAAGGTAGGCTGTTTTGCTAATCCACAAACAATAGTTTCAAACGATTAAACGCTTGTTTATTTCTCACACTTAACTTTTTTAGCTACTGGCCAATTCTTACTTTATAAGTCTCAAACATAATGGAATTTCTTAAACCTTCAGAAGCAACCCCAGCAGGTGGAGGGTGAGGTCCAGCAGCAGCTGGCTGGCCAGTCCACACATGGCATGACCAGGCCCACAGCTCAGCAGGTCTTCCGCATGACCCTATCCTCACTCTCTTCTTCATGACCACCTTCCTGGCTTTCTAGGGAGATGCCTAGTAAGGATATGGGGAGTGGACAAGAAAGCAACAGACCAGTATAAGAACAGTACACTTATGAAATCTTTATTACACAAAAATCAGGCTCTTTTTGTCTTTGTGTAATTTCTTATGAGTGTTCTCCTGCAAAGCATGGAAGGAATCACAGACCCGTGGCCGTACTTAGTGCATCACACAGAGCCTCAATGCCTCCCTCCATTTCACCAGTCCTGGCTTTGGATCAGACAAATCTCCTCTCATTAAGTTCTTCCCCATAGCAGCACTTTTCTGTCTACACTGTGCTAGCCAGTCTTGTGTCAGGCTTTTTTAACTTCACTTTCACTCATCCCCAAACATGAACTAACTGTATTGTGAAAGTGAGTAGTCCAGACAGCCTACTGCTTTGAATTATTTAAGATACTGAAAAAGCTTTAGATTTTGAAACACTTGGGGCTGACACAATTCTATACCAGTGTGGCAGGGATCAGAAGGTGTCCCAACTTCTCTTGCCAGGTGCTGATGCCAGGGTCAAGGAGGAGGTAGACAACATGGTTACAGGTCATACATGGGAAGATAATTCATCTGCCTGTTGAAACATTTTTAATTGCAGGTCATTTTATGAGATTCTATACAAATTTCCAAGTATCACAGTACCAAAAAGTTCATATGGTTCCCTGTGTACAGAATCCATCTACTTAGTAATCAATTATTTAATAAATGATATTCCTGATTGGCTTTACTCCAGAAATGATTTCTTCTAAATTTTGCAACCTGCATATTGAAATTTTCTGAGTTCTGACAAGACCATAAACTAGGGGCAAGCTATGACAGAAAGCAAAAGATAAAACCATAGGAGGAACTGTACAAGAGGATAACTCAAGTACAGAAATGCAGCATTGTCACTTCACTGAAAGACTATTGTCCCATTCACCTATTACATCCCAGGAGAAGCTAAAAAGATAGACCGAAAATAAGGCTGAATAGTACCTCTTTCATCCCAAAAGAACACAAGAGGATTTCACTGCTGGCTTGTGTATTAACCTCTACAATTTGTCGCAGTGGACAAAACCCTGATGAATTCTGCACAAGGTGGTGTGGTATCATGATTTATATTAATGTCAAAAACACTGACTAAATTGTGTAGAAACTTAGAAGTACTTAAAAGCTTTTTAAAGTTTCTGCATAATCTAAAAAATATATCCATATTGTAAAAGACAGGCACTTTAAAACACCTCAGTCGTTTATGTGGAAACTATTGTATGACTATTGTTCCAGGAAATTTTTTCAGTATCTCATTCCCACAAATATGATCTGGATAAGAAGGATTTTTTTCTTAAATTCCCTCAAGCTTCATAAGCCTGAGGCAAGCCTAACGTTCTCCACATTAAAACATACCTTATTAACAGAAAAAATTGCCTTGAAATAGCTGCTCTGAGTCCAAATTTACAAGCTTCTGCAGTTTTGGAGGGATTCTGTTTGTGGTGGGTTTTGTTTGGTTGGCTCAACAAAAATTAAAAAAAAAATCATACATCAACCAAGCCATTCTGTTAGGACAGTACATGCACAAGAAGAGTACGGTCTACATGCAGCTCACAAGCGGTAGGAATAAAGTTATTTATACAGGGTTTTTTTTGAGAGCAACATAAAAAACAACAGCAACAAAACAAACAGAAAAAAACCCAAAACAACCCCAAAATGGCAGAAATGTGGAACTTATATGGCAAAATTTCTTTCAAATAGTATATGGGCATGTTCTCCTGAGGTGTCCACAATGCTCCTGTGCCACCTCAACTCAGTTTCCTAGTAAGGCTTTGACAGTGTAAGTAAAAAGCATTTGGATTACACAGCAAGGAGGGACCTCTGTTTATTCTAAATAAAAGTAAAAAAAATAAAAAGTAAATGGCAGGATTAGAGCAAAGTTATAGAGATTTAAATCAGATACCTCTGAATTGTTTTCTCCTCATTAAAAACAGTGCTTCTTCTAGATTCCTGAAGCGGGCAAAAAAATCACTATTTGGAACTTGGCTAGTTCTGCTAGAAGCAGATCAGTGAGACCTGTTAAGTCAAAAAATCTTTAAGACTCTTAGATATTTCTATTTCCTACTTTTTCAAATATCTAAAGATTTGCAATCCTAGGATCCCCGGGAAAAAATCTCATTTAGGTAAGATACAGCTAAGCTCAGAAAATATGCTATTGATAATACCTTTCACTCCCACTAATTTCCACATCAGAGATTTTGAATGTTGAGGCTCAAAAGCATAGCCTCAGCTGTTATCCAGGCCTTCCACAATGTCATGCTCAGCTAGCCTATTCATAGCTCAGAAAAAGGCTTCACAGAGCTTTACAAGCTACAAGCTATTCAAGAGTAAGCAGTTAGTGAAAATGTAAATAGAAGCATGCAATGTAATAACTACTATCAAAATAAACTAAGTGCTACTTTAAATTAAAAAGGTCACCTCCCTACACAGAGGGGATTACCAACTCATTACTTTTCTCCTTACTCCGTCAACACTGAAGCAGCAATATCACCTCCATTGCTTTTTATTGTTGCTTTACACAGAAAGAAAACAAAGAAAAGGTATTTTTTCAGGTATTTCTACTATTTTTCAAATAATACATTCAAGTTAAACCTCTGAACAAGCTTTAGTGAATCTTACCATAAGTCATGGAAGACTGTGAAATCCCTTAATAATAAGCTCCAGGCATCAGGCAGAAGTTGTTTAATTACATGTTCTGTATTTATTGAAAAAATAAAGCTAACGTTATCAGCATGCTGGTTGAAATCACAAAGTCTGCACTTGAGCTGCCCAACCATTTCACCACTCTCTCAATGACTTCTGATCTGGGTTACATATACAGCAACAATATCAGCAACTTACTATCAAACTTAGAACCAAGCCCAGAAGGCGAGAGCTCCTGGCAGATTTTCCATGTGCCTTGAAACGCCTCACACAGCACAGCAGAAGTAGAGCAGTCACAAACCACAGCTGTCAGCCAAAGTTACCAGGACACCAGGTAACTTCTCTGTTTCACTGAACAGGCTTCACATCAGAAATCAGAGCTGCAGCAGGTTTTTTGGGGCACCCCACCAGAGCCAGCAACCCATGTGGGCACCCAGCTATGGGGACCACACAACTTTCTACTGACATGCTATTTCACTGTTATTCCAGTTTTAAAGATCTAGAAAGGGCTGTAAAATAAATGGATTTCATACAGATTTCAAAAGCAGGAAGAAGATCTTAAAAATATAAAAGAGAAATGTTCTGAAATAGCTCAAGGTATATTGCAACTAAAATATCTACTTCACCTTTTCAGAAAAACGTTTGCATACAAACACACATCACCTTCTTTCAATAAGTACTTGTGGCAGTCAAAGGTACTTCAGCTAGAAATGACATTCTCTCTGGAATGAAAATCTAACAATAAGGAGCTAAAAGAGCTTTTGTTAAACTATATTAACACCCAAATCCCATAAAGAATTTTCCAAACCTATTCCCTACCAGTGTTTCTGTGTTTCTGCTACTTCATTACTACTATTACAGTTACTCACAACATTCACAATTATTTTTTCCAATACTTTTAACTCTGAAACATCCATCTCTGTTTTACCAATTTCAAAAAAATTAACTAACCCTCTTCTCATGTTGGCCATTATTTCATTGAGGGCGTTTGCCCAATTTTTACTATTTTTGTCTAAACTCTTTTTTACCTAACATTTGATTGCACTCCCTTTGCCACTCACTGTGAATCCATCTGGTCCTTACACATGAAAGATGATTTTTCTACAGGTTTTACTTCCCCTGTATTTTTGAAGGAGGAAAGGCAAGTGGTACAAATTGTGGTAGTAATATGTGAAATTATACCAAAAATAGATCCATTGGTACAGGAGACCCTTGCTAAAAACATTCAGATCAGAGGAATATAAAAAGTCACTGCAAAGCATAACCATATGCAATTACACTACAATCACTTGATCTTCCTTTGCAAGACCAAACAGATAAGGTACATTCCCAAACTCTACTATGGATTACTCCAACTTGAAATACCATGCTAAAAAAGTTGACAAGGGAAAGAGTCATAGAATGCTGCTTCAAGAACAAAACTAGAGTCCAAAATAATTTACCACATCATCAAATTGTTGTTCTCATTGAAAAAAAAATCAGAAAACTACATCTAGTGACAAACAAAAAAAGAAAAGCTACTTAAATCAGTTTCAAGGATACATCCATCCTAGATTGTAAAAAGCAAAACTACGCGAAAATACCTCTGAAAGAGACTGTTCAAGCTAGAGGATTGCTCCCTACAGTATTGTTGAAGCCCATGCACTACTGAGTATTCACTTCTCTGAAGAAGCATCTTCTATCACTCCCTGGGAGATTATTCCACAGTCTGGTAGACATCAGTGTTGAGATGTTTTTTCCAATTCTTAGTTCTTTCTCTATCTCACCATATCATTCATAGGTAATTCCTCCTCACCATACATAGCTTTGATTCATACTGTTTCTACCAGGGCTTTTTATTGTTACACGGTAAAATTATTCCTTTTTATTAACAAAGAGGAGATAACATTTTGTTCCTCTCAAATTATTAAGCATAATTCCCGCGCTGTGAACATTTTTGTGTTATTTGTACAAGACAAGCAACCTAACCTGTAAAATGCACAAAACTTAGGCAGAGTTCAGAAGTTTTTAAGTGCATTTAAAGCAAAGAGCTTCAATAGCAAGACATGCTTCAACACTAGAAACTTGTTATCAAGATTCTAATTACTTTTAGATCAGTTCTTGTACTTCTTGTTTCCTCTCTTCAATAGGTAAAAAAATTTGCAGAGTGTAACCTTTTCCTCACAAGAGACAGTAAAAACCTTGAATTTCTGTCATGCCTCAAATGTAAAGAATTGAAGAAAAAAGAAAGGCTTTTTTAATTTAGAAACAAAATGCCATTTTACACGGTAGACTAACTACCTAATTTCTTCCCAAAATTACTGTAGTTCTTTCTTTGACAGGATAAGGTTTATCAGGTAAAATAGAGAAAGAATCCAGGAATGCATTTGTTCCTAACAAATCAAATAAACTAGCCAAACCCTCACCTAAAGCAGTGTAGAATCACAGCAGCATCAACAGCATAACTTTATTGGCTGATAAGACACTATAGAAGTGCCATGCACTTGACATGCAGACAAGAACAAGAGAAACTGTCCAAGCCAGGCACAATGGGGTCTTCTGTTCCTGCAATTCACTAAGCACCTTAATCAGCAAGGCAGAAGAAAACCAAACACCATCTTATTCATGTACACAGAGATAGCACCCCAGCAATATATTTAGTATTAATAAAAAGAGGTAAATGTTAAACTGAGAAAAATTACTTACCTTGACCATAAATTCACAGGGCCACAGAAAAGGGAAAGACTTTCCCCGAGTCTGATATATCAAAGCTATGCATAATGATCACCACCCACTACCAAGTCTTCAGTATTACATAACAAAGATTTATTTAGGTTCTCTGATCCAGTGGCTCCAAACTGCAGACTGCCAAGCTGTTTTCATGCTCAGAAAGGTCAAGCATTTGTCATTTTTTGAGCTCTAACGTACTGCCACTAATCCCGTCTACGACTGTCCAGTAATTTTCAAGAGCTAAAGGTGGTGTTTTTTTCTGAAAAATATGTTTTTAGATTACATGCAATTCTCTCCCCAAACCTCCAACACAGGTTCACCAGATCCTTTGCAAAGGCTTTTTTCTAACCTTGATCCATTGCATATAAAAATCCATCCATATATTACATTTTTTTTTTCTTGTGAAAAACACCTCACATACTATGAAGTCATGAACAGGGCAACATTTAGAGCCAGAAGAATTAATCTCCTCGGGATGAAGAAGAACAAATGGAAAATACGACATTACTTACAAACCAGATACAGATGGGAGAAAAGAGAAAAAGAAGGATTACTAAATCTCCACCACAAACAATTCAAAGGCATGTAAAATACAAAGTACCTACAGCAAAACTATTCACGTAAACAAAACACTCCAGATGCAAAATACATGAGATTATGTTCCACTTCTCACAAGTGCCTGCAAATGGAGTTGAATGGTGACAATGCTATTCCTTAAGAGGAATTCAATTTTTACATTCTACATTTATTAACAGGAAAAATACAATTATAACTAGAATAGAAGAAAGTTTCCGCTGAGGTACCTGGGTCTGAGACTGAAGAATTTGTGATCATAAAGATAATACAGGAAACAAAAAAGGAAGGCACTGCTACCACCCTGAGTCCTCAGGTTAAAATTTCCAACAGTACCGCTGCTATCTCATAAAATGTGTATCAAAACTGCTGTTGTTTCACTCCATGTTTGTTTCTGACACTTAAATGCCTCCTCACAACTGAAAGTGTAAAAAATGTCATCAGTTCCCAGTGTCAGTGCTCATTTGTGTTAGGCTATAACCATTAGCAAGAGCAGACTTGGGAGCCACTACAACAGAATTCAGAAACCACTGCCTGTGGAGAAAGCCTATCACAGTTGATGAGCAACAGAACAAAAGCCCAGACTTCTAATGCTTTAGTCTCTCCTCAGCAGAAAACAGCTTCCAGATTTACACCCCTAAGCTTATTATGTTGGTCTGTAATCTTCTCTTGAGGCAGGACTGCAGCCAGAATATTTGCTCTTTGGATAATGAAAGCATCCCAGAGATCTTTTGGGAGATTCCATCCTCTTTGTTAAAAAAAAGTTTTTACTTCATGAATGTTGTTTTAAAACAGCTGTCATCATTGCTTCTTTAAGTGTCTTCAAAAGATTCACTTAACAAACAAGTGTACAAGAATAAACAGACTTTAGAATTTAGAGAAGCCTGAAGCTGTAATTCAGACACAAGAGCAGGCGCTTTTTACATTGTATGCTAAGTGCCTGTTACATATTTGGCGTCGCCTTGGTTACAGCAACTAACAATGCACCAACATGCTGTGTCACCAAAATGGACCAAATGGATGCTCCAGTTACACAAATCTCTTCTCTTCCCCACTCCTCTCCTCCAAAGACGATGTAACTTTTAAGAGCAGGGACAGGCATCAACATGGAATACCTATGTTGTTAACCACTTCCCTATCAAAGGGTAATCACTGTACCAATAACTTTAGTCAAAATAATGCTAACATTTGGACTTAATCTTGAAAGTCACAGTGGTTGCAAGGCTTCAGGGAGTTTGACCAGCTGCATGTGAACTACACAAAACTGAAAGTCTCAGTCAAGTCTGTTTTTTTCTTCCTAAATAATCTGCTTCTGTTACCAGCCTCAAGCTCCCTGGACACTGCCAGAAAAGGTGACCGATATTTTCTGCACTTTCAACATCCCAATTTGTCTTCCTAGAGAAAAAAAAAAAAAAATCAACTACACACCTCTGTTTCCCACATTTTCCCCACTATGAACTCACATTTTCTACTGACTGATGTCCAAGCAGACCACATGTAAGAATAGGGCAAGGCCTCCTCCGCACTGGGGGGCACCAGTGGAAAACAGGTGGGTTTTCCATGAGGCTGCAGAACAGACTGCTACTTCACACTGAGCAACTTTTCTCTGCAACCACAAGCCTCCTTCCTATAATCCACCAGTATTACAGGGTGTTCAGACTAAATGCAAAGAATTATAGGTAACTATACAGCACAAAACCTCATATTTCAAAGCTGTGATGGCTTTGCACTAGCAACAATGTCTTCCCATCTGAGCATGAATGCCCACAGATGGCAGGTGAAGACCAATGAAACCTACCCTAAGGGGTGAGTTTTATCTGGACGGTACCCACTGCTCTGTACCTCACTACATCTGAAAAGTTAAAACAGACAAGAAGGCGACCAAGGTTTATACACTACTACACTGTAGTAATTGTGTGAGATACTGCAAAAAGCCATGAAGCCACAGGATTCCTGTCATACACTGGAGACAGGGAGTCTTCAATAGGCAGAGTAAATAAAGTGACTATGGATTTGCATATCATTGGAGGAGGTTAGTCTTTAAAGGGGGAGGTGTGTGCTTGATTTTTTGATACACTAAGCATAATAGCACAGACACAGAATATTATAAAAACAAAACAAGAGCAGGGCTGTTTGTGTAATATCCTTCAGTCTTTACAGTTCATATGATTACTAAATTTTCAGATTGATTTTGGAATTATTTTAACTGACTGAAAAAATACTATCTTCCTCCTTCTATCACAAGAAACTGTGTTACTCAGATCCTGTGACTATGCCATCCTGTGCATCCCCTTCTGGTAACTTCACCCTCTGGTTTTCTGGTGTAAAATACCTACAAAAGTATACATAACCCTTAGTGTTTCAAATGGCCAATGTCCCTAAAATTACTGGTTTACACACTGCTGTGTGAAAACACAAGCTTCTTGGGCAAGCAGCTAAAAACCTTACTTTCACATACAAATGAAGTTCTTCTTCTTAATGTAAAAAAGGAACTCTTACCTTACTGCTGTTCATGCTATTCTGCTATCCAGATCATACCTGGTGTACATATATGAACTTGCACTACAGTGCCTGTGGATGCCACTGCTTACAAGGTCATAACACAGACTTCAATATTGAAGATCAAAATTGAGTTGTGAACTGTCCAGATTTCAACAGTTACATACTGGAAGGAAAAAATAAAAAAATATTTGAACCTCTAGTAATTATCTTCATGGATAAAGTGGCTGAAGAAAAGGTATCTTCAATAAAATATGAATTAACACACTGGACATGTGACATATAAAAACTGGTTTTGCTCCATGCACAAAAAGGTTGTACACTCCACTTATAATTCCTAGAGAATCACCAAAATCAGTTTTGAAGTAGGGACCTTTCTACTTTTCTAAAAATCTACTGTATGAATGTTAACTGTATACAAGCTGCAATTGTGCTTTTAATATTTACTTTTCACGCAACTATATTTCCATGTGGACATTGAGCTCAAACTGCTCTTATTTGCAATCAGGAGGCAATTTATCCTGAGGGTGGTCTGGTAGGGAACCAGATTTTTAGGAAATGCTTTGTCGTCCTTGGTCAATGGCAACTAACAGTGGGACACCAGTGACACAGGCACTGTCACACCCAGAGCAATGGAAGACATCAGCTGATGTTACATGTTATCTGGATAACCAATATAACCCAAAGAGTCATCCAATACATTACTGAGAATACTTTATATCTAAGAAAACAATTACATAGGCACACACATCCTAAGCAATATATTCTTCTCTTTTCCCAGCTTACTTATTTGGCCTTCTTTAAGACAAAAATCTTGTTCAAGAGGCTAGATTATCTTGACTTCAAATCCAGAAATAACCAAGTCTGTAACTAACAAGAAATATGAGGGTTTTTTTAATAATGTAGTTTGATTGTAATCCAAAATATGTTTGATATATTGTTGATCAAAGCATTAAGTCTGTGTTATTCTTAAAATATAAATGTTTCGTGTTGCTTTCAAATTTTCATTCAAAAGCAGCTTGACTTAAGCTGAAATAAAGACATTCAGTCTTTACAGTTTACCAGTGTAAAGAAATAGCAAGATATGTAAGGATGTGTTAAGTCCACACTCAACTTTAACTGCAAATAGAATCTGTGTGGGCCAAAGGGTGCCACACTGAAAGTACAATGCATTATAACTGCCTGACTTGGCCATGACTTTAAATTAGGGCTAAGCAATCAGACTAATCATCATGAAGCTGCAGTTAAAAGTCTAAAGCCTGGATGCTGAAGTAATGCAGAATCAATATTAAGAAATACAGCGCTGTGCCCTCGGGCTAATGCCCATCTCCCCACCAAGAAGGCATCAAGCTCAAACATCTCCTTCCCATACACTTTGCAGCATGGTTCTACACAAGGAAGATTTGAGGACTTTTGGATTGTCTCAATGTTACAAAATAAAATTAAGATGCCAAAATCTGAATGATGCTGTGGCAATCTCATAAATGGATTACATTAATCATTTATCAGCAAGGAATGATCACTGTTAAGCAAGAGCAGAACTCTCAGTTCATCCTTATTTATCACTCTGAGACAAAAGGTGTAACAGCTGTGAATATTAGAAATATACACCAAGTTTGGGGAAAGGTTATATAAAATGTTCACTAAAAATGGAATGGAATTACAAAGCTAAAGGCTGGTTTTGCCTGACTGACTTTTAGTTAATACAAATTTCTGTCAGCTCACTACAGCCTTCTCACTGGGAGAGATTTTCTCATTAAATGTGACTGCATTATACATACATACTAAGAATGTTGTTTAATAAATCTTCCATTTCTTAAAAACAGTACTTTAATTTTGAAACCACTGCAAAATAAATTCACACCAAGAACATAATTTTCTAAACTTCTGGGCAATAATTTCCTCCATCTTGACTATCTTAAGAATCCAACTAAAAAAAATAAGTTTCAGGTTATTGAATTGGCTAATATAGCAAATACACCTGTATTTCAGTACTTTCCTAAGGAGAATGGCAGTGGTAAGAAGTACTTAAAAACTAGCACCCAATAGGAGGACATCACCATTACTCTCACATGCTTTCACCCCAACACTCCCACTGTCCCAAATGCCCTGAAGCAAAGCAAGCAACTTTCTGCAGGGCAGCTTGTTCAGCAGAGGATGAGGAGGGCAGGCTGGAGGAAGGTTTCTGTCCAGCAGTCATATCCCATCCCACCAGGACTCTAGCAAAACCTGCTGCACGAGCTGGTACTGGACACCCATGAGAGGTACATCACTCCATCTTCAGAGCTTCCTGCCCTGGTTAAGCCAAGAGTTACAAACATGGCATGCCTCAGTCACTTTATCTGAGCAGAACTTAGATCAGATGACATGCAGGGATCCTTTCCAATTCAAATAACTCTATGATCATAAAAAAGCTGGTGTGAGAAAGCTGTTAAGGGAAAAGAAAGAAAAAACCCTCAGCTCCTCACACAAACCATATAAAAACGTACCAGTCTCCTCTTCCAACAGTGGAGGCAGTGCCCACCCTCCTAACATTTACCTGGGATAGAAACATGTAAAAAACCTACTGGTTTTGCCTATTTTTTGGATTTGAAGTGTTAGTTAAAGCACTCTGCTGATGTTAGCCTGGAAAAACCTGGAGCAAGAGCTTTTACTCCATGTTTCTCCACCTGACTTTGGTGAGCGCTTTTTTAGTCTCAGCTCTTCTTTTAAAAATGTTTTTCCCAATTTAATTTTATTTACGCTAAAGAGTTACATTTGAGACTTCCAAAGCACCAAGATTTCAAACACAAAGTCCCATCAGAATAGACACTACACAAATACATGGTAACACTAAGACCATTGGCATGAACTGCAATTTGCATATCAGAATAAATATATTTTTTAAATCCACAAATAAAGCATATATTAGAAGAACCAAGTCACAGTCATGTATGTTTAAAATCTTCCATTATGTTCTTTTTTCTTCCTTCTTCTGTTTTAAAAAAACCTTCCTTTTACCCAGACCATAGGTTCTTGTCCACCCAAGTTTTGAGAAAGCGTGTTTATTAAAAAGAAATCCAAATCAGAATAACCACCACAAGAAAAATTATCAGAAAGCTACTGTCTTATGCACAGAAGTGAAAATTCTTGCAGCAAAATAAAAATATTTAATCAAAACAATAAATATAGGGCACCAAACCTATAAATACTAGATACTGAATGAACACTTTAATCATATATGTATAGAAAGGCATTTCTCACCCTGACATGCCTCCCCAAAATGGAAAAAATAAGGCAAAAGTGAGTCAGTGTAGGGTAGTCACTCAATGATCTTTGCCAAAATTGGAAAATTTGTAGCCTCCATGGCTCTGCTGTTCTCACGTTTTTCTGACTTGTGTTCAACTTTTGAGTTTAGAGTTCGAAAATTAAATTCAGCAGGCATTTTCCTGATATACAGAAAAGGTTCAGAGGAGTTTAATTAGTTGAGAGAAATAAACCACCACTAAAAGGATTCAGCCTAAATTCCAGGGATGTGTTCCTCAGTTGTGACTAACTCACAGATTTTTAATGAAGTCTTACACTCCCTACAATTACATTTTTCTCAAATGGGTGACAAGGTGGTCATCCTCTTAAAAAAAGCAGCACTTATGGAAGTGCTCATCAGAAAGAAAGACGCAAGTAATTCTTAGCTGCTGGCTTATGAACAAGATCTGATGGACCAAACAGCCCAAGAACAGGCTGAAAAACACAAAGGGAAGGTACATGGCTCAAAAAAATAGTAATTAAACATTCTGAATTTTTGGTTTTAATTGGAGGACATCGCCTCTTTTTGCTAAGTGATAGGAAAAATAGAGGCTCACAGCGAACCTCTATAAAAATAGAGGCTCACATTTTACCTCATGGAAAGTAGATACTGTGTTACATACTTCTAATACATTTATTTCAGCTGTTTTGATGATGTTCAAAACCCCATTGCTTATCCACAGACAGCTACTTACACAGGCTCATGGGTGATGGAAACTTCTTGTGACGGAAATTTTTAATTAGACAGAAATCACCACAGGAGACACGTCAGACCAGGTGAGATGCCACATGCCTAGCAGCATCTCTGTAGAAACAGAACTCCCTAGAAACAGAATTGCATTTCATTCTTCCTCTCATGCCAACATGGCTGGTTTCTAGCAGAAAGGGTTTACTGTGAAAACACATGTTTTTATGGCTCTGGAGTATCTTCAGCTAAGTCATCTGCCATCTGCAGCAGTCATGTATCTATTGTACTGCTTTTGTATTTATTTCTTCAGAATTAGGACAGACATTATCATCACATGCCTGCATATGTGAAAGCAGTAAATAAAGATGTTTCCCTAGGCCCCTGCAGTAAAGCAACAAACATGAAGATTTTTGGCAGAACACTGATGCATGCAGTGGAAACAGAAAAATACCATCACACTGCTCTTAGTACCTGACTTACCAAATCAATCATTATTATGAAGAAAAACCAATCACTCTGTTTCTCAGAAACCTGTAACCCCTACAAAATATGCATTACTGGCAAGCTATTGGAAATAAATGAGCAGAGGGCTGTTTGCTAGAACTCTCGTTAAGAAGGAATCTTCACCTTCTAGGAAACCAGAAAAACGCATTTAAAAATGCATTTATCAAGGCTTCACTTAAGCCTATGCCAATAAGATCTTCTTAAAAGTTAAGATGTAATCAATCAAGCTGCACTGGCCATGGACAACATGTATTAAACTATCTGAAGCACCTCTTACATTTTTAATAATCTTTTTTTAGATCTTAAGAAAAAATGTCTGGTTCTTTTAATTCAAAATCTCATGTAAATCCAGAGCAGCTATGATCAATAACCGACAATTCATGTGCCAAGGGGAAAAAATGCTGAATCTGAAGTATCTAGGCCATGAGATAATGAAAAGTTTTAGCTCTCAGCTTGGTTTTTCCTGCATTTTCATTAGTCTGTTTGAAGACTGAACTTTATATTATAATTCCTTTCTTGTCTTTTTAGCATGTTCATTTGTTTTTGTTACTAATCCTGAACTCACATACATGCAGCAACATGGTGTTTATTTTCCCTGCCACCTTTTCTGGACTTATAATTAGTATATCCTGCTTTTGCTTGCCATAAACATTACCACACACTGACAGAATCTAAAGACAAGAAACAAAACCACTGCAAATGACTAGCCACGCTGGCCTGTTAAAAATACAAAACAAGCAGCTGAACAGCATTTTGTTTTACCCTCATGAATTTTCTGCTGGCTGTAGTGCTAATAAGCACTGCTTATAAAAAGAAATGTTATCTGCATTTCAAAGATGGACAGTCCTCATCTTGAAGGCTTTTTAAGTTTAAGAACATAAGGATTGCATATGACTGTGGGTTAAAATGGTATCAAAGAAGTTAGAAGCCAGCTCCTGGTCCAATTAAAATCCATTCAAATCTCATATGCAAAGAGTTCCTATTTAGATAGATCAACTTTAGCCTCAAAATTAGTACTCCCTTTATTCAAAGTGTTATGGATTACTTACATTACCACAGAGAAAACAAAATCTTCAGATTTATAAGATGTTTTATATCTTCAAAAACCTACACCCACATTCCCTGCCCGGAAATAAAAAGCGCACGGCGGACTCCAAGATTCTCACCTTTGGCATCCACGATGCCACTACATCCTGTATCACAAAATTTCTTCTAAAGCATTAGCTCTCATTTTTTAAATACACAAAGGCAATTCTATTAAATTAAAAAAAAAAAAAAAACCACAAAAAAAAAACCCACAAAAAAAAATACCAGAATGCATTCCCTTCCCAACAGATATGAAATTGCAAACTTGTCATACACAGAGGATTGAGAATTAAATTAACAACTCAGGAAAATTGTGAAAAGGATTTCAAATTAAGTAACCAAATGGGTTACTCAATATCTTTGGCATGTCTCCCTCTTAACACACCAAAACTATCTTTTCTATGTACCTAGATGTATCAAATCACCTTCCCAGCATTCTTGCATTTTTTTAACTGAAGAGCTAATCTGTAAATACTTTCGATAGGCTGGCCTTGCATCTGTTAAAAGACAGCATAATCACCAAAAAGTTTGCCATTTTAATGGAAGATAATGCACTAATGTAAAATAGAAGTATCATTTTAAGCTACAACTAGAAATGTCCAAAACTCAGAGCAATGAATTACATGATTCACAGTACTCGGCCAACCTTGAACTACCATTACTTTGTAGAAATCAGTTTGGCCTAAAAGCTCATTGATATACCAATCTCAGACCACATTTTCCAAGGAAGGTAAGCTGTCTTTCGCTAAGGTTTACATTTCACTCATTAAACATCCAAAGCACTCATCTAAGGTGCACTACAACACTAAATGTTCTGCTTTTTCAGAGTTTCTTGTGATCGTGCCTTATTATTCACCTGACACTTAATTTTTCTGTACAAACACGCACGAATGCACAGAATTAAACAGTAACTGTTCTCCTTTCCTCCTGAACAGCACTTCTGGACAGTCTATCCTGCTCCTTCCTCCCACAGCATTAGACACAAAGGTAAACACGCACCTCAGTTTTGATTTGGTAGCACATAGAGAACATAGACATTCTATGTCACCATCACCTTTTGGGAAGAATAGACATCACATGCTTGTTCCTGATATGGGCTGCAAAGGGAGGTGCAGGTGGTCCAGATTTAAAAGCAATGCAGCAGAACCTAGAGTACTATGACTGGACTATTGGCAAGTTATTTGGGACCCCATGGGCCACAGCTGCAGAGCAGACACAAAACTGCAGCCATCTGGGTGTACTCTTATCAGCTGGTGTAACGTGACGCATATCAAAGACAAGAAAAACGCTACATGGCTGATCTGCCCTACACCCACATTAGCTCACTCTTAATGTATGCAGAGTCAGGCAAATATCTCTGCCTTCCAGCTCCTCAGCAGCTATGAAAACAGCCATATCTGCAATTTACTCTCTAAACCAAACTGCAATTCCACAGCCCAAAAAATCTACAGGAGAAAGCAGAAAGATATAATTTTCCACCCTAGACCCACAGCCTAATCTCTCTTAAAGAGGAGATTTATGATAGCAGTAAAACAAGTCTTGATAGACTGCTCCTATTGACTCTGATCCTTACAGAAAGCAGATGTAATGCATACGGCTGCACTGGCCACGACTGTGATTCAGGCAATCATTGTTATCAAACAGCTTCTCCTGGAGAGGGAAAAAAAAAAAAAAAAAAAAATTAAAAAATCAAACCACCTTCCTTTTCCTGAAACCACAACGTGAAGGTAGCAGATGTCACCTTCCCCCCAGCCCAGGGGTGGAGAGCACGCTCCACTTGGGAGGACGGGGAGATCCAGGTCCCCGTTGGTTTCCCTGCTGCAAACCGGGACGCGGCCGCAGACCTCGGCAGCATCTCCCGACGGAAGGGGCTGCCGAGACCGTCCTGCTGCGACGGCGACCATTCGATCGCCGGATGCGAAATCCTCACATTGCCCCCTCCCACCTGCGCCCCCCATTTCTCCTTTCCACCATAGAAAAGGTGTGCGTGGGAAAAAAAATCTAAAAAACCCCCAAAAAACCAGCAAATCCATGCACTGGGGTATGCATGGCTCCACACAGCATTATTCTAGACACATCCCACCCCCACCAAATAAAATAATGGAATAAATAAACAGAGGGCAAGCACGCAACGCCTCGCCGGAGGCCGGGATGGAGGCAGTCATGGCCGCGCTGGCGCCGCTCTCCGCAGCGCGGGGCAGGTGCAGAGCTGCCCCGCTGGCTCGGAGATGCGCACGCCCACGCAGCCGGACAGAGGCCGCCGCAGCGCCCGCACCCCGCTGCGGGCAGGAGCCGCCGGGCGGGACTGGGCCAGCATCCCGCGGTGTCGGGCACCCGCCCCGAGGGCCCGCTGCCTCCCCGACATCAGCGCCGCGGCAGGGGCCCGGCCGGACCCCCGACCGCTCCCGACCGCTCCCCTCCGCACCTGATGCGGGTCCGCACCGCCTCCTCAGCAGGCAGGGTGGCTCCGACGGGGGTGGCGATGCAGCGCAGGGCGGAAAGCCCAGCAGCAAGCCGCTCGTCCAGCGGCCACCATCTTCTTCCTCCTCCTCCTGCTCCTGCCGCCGCCAGCACCGCCCGGGCCGGCCCCTCCTGCCGCACCGCCCTCACGCGTCAGCGCGCCTTCTCGTTCCCTCCCTCCCTCCGCTGCCTCCCGGCGGGAGCCGGGCCCCACGGGTGTGGGCGGTGCCGGCCCGGCGGGGCCGGGGCTCGGCCGGACTGCTCCGGGGGCTCCCGGCGCAGCGGAGCGCGGCCGTGCGGGCGGCGCGGCCCCGGCCCCTCACCGGTCACACGCCCGGCGCTCTCCGGACCGGCTGCCGGCCCCCGGGCAGCTCGGAGCGAGGGACGCCCTGCAGAGCACGGACCTGTCCGTCTCACCTCCCTGGACACGGGCCCCTAGGTGGCCCAGGAGGGAGGAGGCCCCCCCCGCCAAGGAGGAGGTGTGAGGGTGGGTGTGCCAAGGCGCCGCAACCTCATCGCAGCTGCGAGCGGGCCCCGGTCGTCCTCCTCACCTGGGGGGTAGCTACAACGACCGAGGTGCAGTACACCTCACCAAATTGTGCATGCAGCCTGCATGGAGGCTTACTGCTATGCTAGAAAGGGCTTGGCAGTGCCTCTTTCCCAAAATACTACACCCGTGTTCACCTACACAAACACAGCGTTGGACCTTAGCGTGCATCTATATCCCAGCTGTAAAGTATCTCATACCTTCTCCAAGCTCCTTCTCCCTGTAGTTAACTGCCTCAGCGACTCCATACACGCAGAAAATATCCTAAACTCCTCCACATAGTGTCTTGCGTTTTATCGTATTTAAACAAAATAAACTATCAGAAGAAATACAGTTTCTTTTTCACAGTCAGATTGATACCTACCAGTTTTTCATAAAAAAAAAAAATGCCAGGGTACTTTAAAAAACCTAGCAACTGATTAAAAGTTGTAGTATTGGCAACCTAAATTGGTACATTCTGACACTATTGTTAATTTATCATTTTAGGGAACACATTGTGTTAAACATCTGTGAAGTGTTCAGGCAAACCCCACTGCAAACTATCAAAAGTAACCTTCATGTAAAGGCTTCTAACTAATTACTGTGATAACTTGGTGTTAGTTTGGATTTAAATCTGTTTTCCCCCTTCTGGTGATAGATACTTTTTGGTTCGCGGTAACCTATTCCCCTGTTACAATATAGTTCAGTCACTCTTTATTGCACAGCCACATGTTTAAACGCCCAATGCCAAAATGCTACAGTATTCTCCAAATGAAGACTTCAAAAATGAGAGTATGAAAAAATATGTTTAAAAGAATGAAGAAGTGAATTAAACAAATTTATTATTTAGACAACTGCTACCAAAATCTCTTCCTTTGTTTTTAATACATTGTAACACTTCATTTCTTTCCCTTCTAGGAACAGTTTCTATTCATCACTGTTTTTCTATCCTGTTCTGGAGGAACCTACAAAAACAAATAAGCCTAGAGGCCCTGTCTGTTCCATTCTTCTTTGCTATGTCCTGCATATATGGCCCTGGAATAACTCCGGGCTACCACGACTTAAGGTGTACAGAATACACATGACAGATTTCCAAAACTATCCATTCTTGGAGAGTTTCGTTAGACAAAACACTTAACTTGCAATCAAGCTCCTTCCCCCTGTTCTTCCTCTTAAAATAATGAAGCAGTTAGTCCCGAATGGGATCTAAACTTGTCCTTCTCTAAGAGAGACGTTTGCTCAGGTGACCTCAAGGGGTCCCCTCCGACCTACGTTTTACTGTTATATTTCTATAGTTTAAAAATACTACCAACAGCAGTCTCAATGACTGCTAAATTATATCCTAGAGAAGTTTCATGTCCTAAACGCATTTTTCTCACAAAGCTCCAACTAACGCCTGTGCTTCACAGCCCATGATGACAGTTCTTCTAGCACACAAGTTGTCTGTGAACCCGAAGAAACAGACACTGCTAGAATGCAACAGTATTAGTATTGTTAATGCTGCATTAACCTTCAGGCTCTTGTTTTCATTATCATCATTATTTAGTGAAATTTCAATCTAGAAAATTAAAACCAACTGAAAAACCAGTAGGAAAATCACCAAGACTAATCTGTAACATTTATAAAATCAAGTAGCGCTGCAGATGAATCAACACTGTCTGCTGGATATTAAATTATAACCTTCTGAAGGTGACAGCTTTGTAAGAAGCTGTAGTAATCAGTGACAAATACGTAGCAGCCAGCTTCTGGCATATTCGGAGAATCTTGCTAGGCAAAAAGCACTATTTACACTGAACCCATTTTTTCATTATATGGGGGGGGGGGGGGGGTGTCACGGGGAGGGGAGGGAGGAGGAAGGAGGGGGTGTTGCTGTTTATATATCCATTAGCCTAGATAAAAGCTTTGGCCCTGGCAGTTCAGACACATTTTTCCTGCATTAGTTTACTAATCCAGTCAGCTTCTATGTATTTTCAGGAACTAGACATTGCAATGATCTTAGCTTTGTGTGATATTATTTTCAGGCTTGGGCCAAAAGCAAAACAGCTCTCACAGACTAAAAGAACAGTGCAAGCTTGACATTTTTAAGGTCAGCTTTCACATCTTAAAAAGCATTAATCACTGACTGTAGTGGTGTGAGCATCACCTGTTGCTAGAAGAGAATAGGCTGTTTCAGGGGTGCTTGGTGGTACTGAAATAGGCGGGTTTCAGAAATCAAAATGTTTTCAAATTCTGGTACTGGATCACTGAACTAAAGAAAGCCAGTTTTATGAATAGTATCTTCCAGACTCAACCATCTTGTCTTCTTTACTAGCTGCTTGGTCTGAAATATCTAAGTGAACAGCATGGAATCAGGTCTATGGTTTTCAAGCATAAAAATCCAATTTTGTCAACTATTCTGACTTCCCATAAAAAATTTCACTGTGCCTTCATCCAATCTGTCTGTAACTCCTTAGCAGCATAAGAAACACTTAGGTTCCACAGGCAGTGATTTTCCATGCCAGGGAATGATACCTTCATATAACCTCCAAGCACTCCTGCAATCTCCACGTGCACAAGGAGGATGCTCTTCTTTATCACTTAGAGAGGTGTAGTCTTTAAGGTAGTATTGGAAGAAATCAACACTTTATTCTGTAAATGCTACTTCTGTCTTATCTTTGATTATATTTTATATTCACTGATTCAGAAAATAAAAAAATGGAGATAAAAAGAAGTATGATAATATCTTGCAAACTAGTTACTATATGTATCTACCAGACATAGGAAGGCTCAACTTCACTGACATAGCCAGACTCACAGAAGCCATAAAGTAGCTTTTATCCTTCACAAAGTATATCAGCCTTGAGGTTTCTAGACAAGCAGGTCTGTCTGCCCATTCTGCGCAGTGGTAAAGCAGGTGTCTCATGCTCTGTGTTACTTTCCTTTGGGGTGGTGAGCCCATATTACCTTTTGTATACATTCAGGAGGTGTCTCATCCCCTTCTTTGCCCTCTGAATGTAAAGAAAGATAAATTTTGTATTTCTGCTTCTCTTATGGAAACCCCTAATCAGAGAGAAATGGAGATAGGCATCTTCCCTTCTCTCTCCTCAGTGTCCAGACTCATCAACAGGTTGTTCCAGTGCTAATTTCTGTTCCTGTGCAATCTGGCAGTTTAACCTGTAAGCTGGTAAGTTTGCACTGGTTAGTCCTGGTAGCAGGGATAGCAAAGAATTGATACTTTCCCAGTTCATTTTCATATTCCTAATTATGACTCAGTGCAGCCAGCTTTGACTTGCTGTGTACATTTAAGTCTGCATCCCTATTTTTAATCTAGTGGATACACTTAATTAATGCAAGTATGTTCTCTTCATCAGTTGAAGACCAACTGCTGACCAAGACAACCCAAAGTCCTTCTAGACAGAAGGGGTTTCATGTTGTTCCCTCTCCATCCTCATTACAGTCACTTAGAAACTACTTCTCAGCTCTGCCACCCTCTCCTCTAATTACTCAGTTTAAGTAGTACTTGCAGTTTTCCCTTTGTTTTTGTCGTTACACTATCTTACAGGGAAAACTGCAACTACTGTTCGAATCTCATGAACAGATGGAAAGTGAATTTTAATTTCTGTATTAATTCAATTCAAGCACTACCCAACTGAACAGTCTGTGTTTCATGGGACTGTAGGACCTAATAAAGTTATTCATTTGAGGACTTTTTGAAAGCTTTTACTTTTCCAGTCAAAGTGAAAAGGCTTCAGAAAATAAAGAGTAAAGCTAGCTGTCATGGGATTAAAAAAAAAAAAACAAACAACCAAACCACAAAAAGCAAACAAACAAACAAACAAACAAAACAACCAAAAAACCCCAAACTACACTGAAGCAAGGTTTTCAGTCTTCCTGGAAACAAACCTGTTTGTGCAAGGGTATGTATAGGGAGAGAGTATCTGCTCACTTATAGGTATCTGATCAAGGACCTTTCAATACCAAAGGGCATAACAAGTAAAGGGGGAGCAACAAACCCAGCAGAGAGACACAAACACAACAGATGAACTAACAGAGGCAAAGACAAGAAAAAAACCTAAATGACAGGTTATTAAAAAACCACAGCCAAACTCGAAATGAGGATGCAAACCTAAGGGTCCGGGGTGTCCAAGGCAATTGGTGTACCTGTGCAGACACGTGAAGGATTAGCAGGAGTGGGGATGGGGAAGAGTGGACAGTGGTAGACAGCAAAGGGTACAAAAGGGACCAATTTACTCATAAAACTCAGCCAGACAGCACCTTGTAAAGACAGCAGTTATGCACAGAGAGATCTTTCTTCCCTGTTTCCTAAGAAAAAGCCATATTGTCCTTCAGTAGCAAAGACACCCCAATGAGGAAAGAAATTAAGATCAACAGATTATCGGTGGCTACTAAATTTTCATGGCTTCACCAGCTTGTTTGAACTGTTGAGAAATGTCACTGGCTTAAAGCAGTTAAGACCCATACAGCTAAAGATGCATACCCAGACATGCTAACCTGGTGTGACGCTAAAGAACTGATACCATTTAGTTTTTCTTTGCTTCATGCCTGCATGTATTAAAAGATGTAGGTTTTTAGTTTTAGAGTAGATAATGATAATGCCAAGACTGATCTTTCTCTTCCTATCTTCTGTTTGACTCCACTTGGTAATCACTGCCATTACTAATGTAATCACTAAGCGCAACTTCCATTATATCACTCTTATCACTTTTCCTAATCAGACAGAGGTGTGAGGCAGATTAATACTTCTGTTTAAACAAGCAAATTTATATGGTGAAAGAAAGCAAGACCATTAAAACTTCAAAGTTCCACAGCTAAAAAATCCTTGTTATCCTCATCTTTTGAGCTATAAGACAATAGCAAAGGGTACCTCAGCATAAAAAAACCCCAGAAAACAAAAAAAAAAACAAAAAAAAACCCAACAAAAACAAACAAACAAACAAACAAAACCCTAGAGGATATGCCAGGGTTGAGAATATATTCAAGATTAAAAAAAAAAAACCAAAAAAAACCTGTCTCATATTAAATAGAAAATTTCCCACTTCCCTTGTGAACACTGCACTTCAGAATCTGAAAAACACTTGTCCTTTGTATTGGTTTTGCATGACCTGGTTTTTGATAGTAGAGGGGACACAAAGATGGCTCCCATGAAAAGCAGCTGGAAGCTTCCACCATGTCCATTACTGCCAATCCCGGATGGCTCTGACAATGGACATGCTGCTAGCCAAAACTGGGCCAATGAGAGAGACTGGTAACTCCTCTGTGATGACATATTTAAGAAGAAAATCAAACCAAGTGCACAGAGTCTTACTTCTAGTCAGAGAAGAGGAGGAGTGAGAACATGTGAGGGAAACAATATGAAGACACCAAGGTCAGTGTAGAAGGAGGGGCAGCAGATGCTCCAGGCTCCAGAGCTGATATTCCTCTGCAGGCTGTGGTGAGACCATGGTGAAGCAGCTGCACCCCTGAAGCTCCTGGGGATCCATGGGGGATGCAGAGATCCACCCACAGCTCATGGGGATCCATGCCTGCAGCCTCTCCGCTGCCCAGCTGTAGCAGGGGAAAGTGGCAAGACACTCTCATGGGTGCCTGACCTTGGGCCAGTGTCAAATCACGACACCCTCCAAAGGCTGTCATCTTCCTCCAGGAACTGCTTTCCCAGCTTGTCAGACATAGCTCATGGAGGTAATAGCAAAACTCAGACAAAAACCAAAAAGAACAGTTTCTGTTGTGCTTTTTTCCATACTCTGCCGCACAAATTTATGCACTCTCTACCGATACTTGACATAACACTTCCACTTTTCTTTTTTTACCTCTTTACCAGACACTGCACAAAAGTAGTTCTCCAAGTGCTTCAACTGTTTGGTTACAGAGGAAGTGATGAATCCATGGTTTGACTTCAGAGGTGTAGAAGCCCAAGAAGACTACAGAGTTAACAGCCAGATACTCCACATTTCTGGAAAAGCAGACACCAGGTTCTGGTATCCAGCAAAGGAATTCTAAAGGAGTAGTTCTAAAGGGGGATTAGTAGCTCTGGAAGATTTAGACTTACTGGAACTAGAAAACAATAGAAGACTTGAAGCCCTGTGTCAGAGACCAGATAATTATTACGAAGTGCAAGCAGAAGAGAATGACCATGCAGACATATTTTTAACCTCTTTCCCTGCATATCTGAACAAGATACCAAAATAAGACAATCCTAGGAAACCTTAAGTAAATTTGAGAAATATTGGACCTATGATTCCAGTCACACTTTATAATATACATGAAATACAAAACCCTCAAATTTTAAAGAGTTTTTTTCATATGCCATTACATTGAAATATCCCAGTGTCACTGCTTAATAAAAACCCAATCCAAACGACATGCTCTGATAGTTCAATGTTATTTTATATTGATATTTAGTAACTAAATACATTATTAAAATGAACCTTGGAATTATTTGGATTACAGCTGGAATGAAAGTTCTTTATAGAGCTACTGATTGCCTTGAAATACAAGGACTAGAAGCAAATTTACTGCAGCATTCACTCAAGTCTATGAAAAAGATCTAAATGTCTAAGTCCATTTTGCCAAAAAATTAACAACTTTACATAAATGAAATCATAGAACTATACACGAAGTAGAATACTATTTGAAGAGCTTGACTGCAGATCAACACTATTGATCCAGCTATTAATGTATTTGTATGTGAATAATTAGAAAGTTTACAAAAATAATGAGCATATCTCAAGTACCTTTTCATACAATTCAGATTGGGGTCAGATTAGGGAGGGCTGTTCTTCAGGTAGTCTTATAAAATTTATAGAACACAATTTATGTTCTAAAGGCAGTCAACTGGAATCAAAGTACCATGTATAGTAGTACTTCTATATTACATCTACCTTTAATATGAATCAAAGGAGGTATATTTTCTTAACACAAGAGATCAATTACCTGCTTTTAAATATCTGTGAAATGTTTTCCCTTCAATTGTAACAGCATAGGAATTTATAAAACCTGGAAAGACTAGCACAGGCTCTTCTGGTTGCTTCCAGATATTAAAAAAGGCAAGCACATCATAGAACATCACACTGAAATTTTAAAAAGTTAAAGAAATATAAGCAGCAACCAGCTGTCCAAGTTCTGCAATTCTAAACAGTATAGCCAGCTGTCTGTTGCCAGAAATAAGTACCTTGTAAAGAACTAACCCCTGCTCATCTCTATCCTTTTAGAAATTAAGCTTGAACAAAGACCCAGGAAAGCTTTTGAAAAAGGCCTAAGTGTCAGTGTTTAAAAGAAGCAAAAATTGGTCTGCTTATCCTCACCTAATTCACAAGAGAAGATGAAGCTCCTGTCAAAAGTAGAGTATCACCCAAGACATTACCAGTAATTTTCTCTGTTGCACAGTGAATGAAAATGGAGTTCAGTGTTGTCAGAAAACAAAGTATTTTTAGGAGATGAAAAGTTTATTTATAAACTGCCAACATTTAACAAAAACAATATTACACTATTTTCCATTTTCTACAGAAATACAATAACTTACAGCAGTGCTTAGTCCATTTTGTCACTAATACATATAAAAACAAGTCTGCTGATAAATAAGTGAAAAAAATCTGTTTACCAACCACCACCACTAAAATTATACCTGTAAATTTTGGAAGACATCTGCATAGGATAGTTAGAACTCTAAGGGTGCTCTTTTTTATTTTGTAGGTCATTTTGTACTACTAGAATATGCAAAAATTTAATTAACATGCAAAAAAATATTTGAGATAAACAAGGTAAAACTCAGTGTGCGCAACTGGAAAACAGTGCCACAATGCCCTTCTGTGTTTCTAAATAGACATCAGGAAAATGCTGTTTTATATGGTGGAATTTCAAATATCCTTCACAGCAAAACCAGATGTATTAGCCATGAAAATCTATACTTGGCCAGGTTTCAATGAAGGAGGACTAAAGGCATGGTGGAAGTCATCTAGTACTGGATGACAACAAATAATTGCAGAACTTCTCAAATCAACATTACATAGATGCATTTTACAAAGTAGATTAGCTGTTAGGTAGTGATAAGCATTTGTGGAGATGGAAGGATGACAAATGTGCAGTTTACTGTTGACCATAAATGCAGACAGCACACCTGGAGAACAGCAACACTCAGACCATCCACTCTTTATTAAGACATTCCTGTTCAATATTGCATCAGTTACCACACAGCACTTAAAACCTCACCAGTCATCCCTAAATATCTTGCACAAACCTTGAGCACTGGTATCTATTTGGTATTGATATGCAATACTTCCAAAACTAGTGTTATCCTGGTTTGCATACAGGCATATTGTATGAAACTGTCTGCCACTAGAAAAGATGAAAAATTATGAAAGCAGGGGAGAGAATGGGGAGTTTTGAGCTGGGGCAGAAGGTGGAGGAAAGAGGGAGAGAGGAGAGAATAGAGGGGGGGGAAAAACAGAGGGAAAAAGGAAGCTTCCTTAGCTACTGATACCCTATAGTACCCTTAGTTTTTCTCTAGCTACCCTTTTAAACCTCTAACATTCCATAACCTTAATGTCTCCTTTTCCACAGTGATAAGGACTATACCCTATACTAACGGTTTTTTGGGTTTTTTTTTTAACTGAAGCCATAAACACAACCATTTGTGAAAGACAAACAAGTCCCTTACAATTTATCACACTAAATGTGTCATGGCTATCAGGTGGAGGCTGATAACTCTCTCCACAGCATGGCCTGATCTCAATGAAGTTGGTGGGAATTTCAAAACTCATTTCAATAGACGTAAAGTAAAGCATTCAGATCACAAACAAATAATTAGATCCTGCAAATTACTTCTATACACGGAACCTAGTGGGTTTATTACTTGCTCCTTACTGAACTAATGAACACCCAAATTAAGTAAGTCAAGATTGCTCATATTGACTGTGGTCTTCCTTACATATTCTTTCTACCTAGCAGCTAGTAAGAGAAAATGAAAAAAAGAACACAAAGTATATGAGAGAAGCTTTTTTAATCTTTGCATTTAGGATAATAAACAATACTTTCAGTGACACCTTGTGATTTCAGATGCTCATTTTCTAAGACTTGCAATGAATCACATTGTCTAAGAGGAAACAGGAAAGGTGCTAGCATTTGCAGTAAAATTGCTTCCTTTAAGGAAAGCTCTCAAATCCAATAATTCAAAATCAGAAGATACTCAAAATTAAGAGTAATTCTGAGAATATTTTATATGATTTATTTTTACAAAAAGAACGTGAGAAAAATACTGAAAATAGAGTACCAAAAAGACTACTTGTTTGTTTTTAAACACAATTTAAGTCACTAGTTGTACTTTTCTCAGTCTCCTGTGATGCTAAAGCACTCATCCAAAACATGGCTGTCCATTTCCTTTCCAGAGGACTTGTGAAAAGTATCCCCTGGGTACTGGCTGAGCACCCCCAAATTTTCCCAGCTTGCAAGACCTTACAAACTCTTTCACAGTCTCAAATACTCTCTACAAGCACTTGGAGTAAACACCACCACTAATGATTTGGTTGGTGTGTGCAGGCATTTGCCTAAGTATAATGATAATCGGCAGATTAAGACAGAGAGGGGAAGCAACAGATGTCACTGGTTTCAACAGACAACCTGGCACTGACCCTGCTAGACTCAAGACTCCGGACAAGTCATCCATACAGAGTGTGTCAGGAGATAGCCAAATGTAGATGATTTTTGCAGAGTTCACAGGACATAATTACAGTTCCACCATCCATCCACTCACACATATATGCAGACTTATTGTGGGAAAATAAATATAGATAATTTATTCACAGATAAATTCTCTACTGATTACTAAAAAAAAACAAAAAACAAAAACCCAAAAAAACCCCAAAAAGACAATAATCCCCATCTGACAGGAATGCATCCTATGACAAAGACCAGCGAAAAACAAACTTTATGCTTTACATTCACTATCCTGTAGAACACTGGTCATTTAGCAGATTACTTTTTAGAGTCTTACTGTCCTGTCATATTTTTAGTCTTTGTGCTACAAAATTTATGATTTATCTAATTCATCTTGAAAATCTACATAAGATTTACAATGGTCACAACTGTGCATCTGAGAAATTTTCATAGAAAAAATATTGAAAAATATTATGTTCAAAACTAGTTGTATATCCCCTAATAAGAAAGCTATGAGAATTAAACATTTCTGCACAAATCTTGATAAAATAAACATTTCCCTACATAGAATAATACTTTGATGAACACAGTAATGTTACAAAATTAGAGATTATTGGCTCACTTGAACACTGTAGTGCTGTCACTACCTTGGATCTTAATGCTACTTCAAAACATTTAAGACATCTATTATTTTGATTATATGAAAATAATGAGATTATATGAAGTTAAGTGTGTTCCCAAGTACACCTTTCAGTTTTAAATGTAGCTACTTCAAAAAGAAAAACTCGTACAAAAGGGAATGAACACAGTAGGTACATTTTGCTTTCTAAAAACATATTCTAGTACCTTGTATCATTCATGTGATTTTTTTTAACAGCAGATAAAAAAAAAAAACCACATTCCTTTTATCTACTCATTACATGCAGCCATTCAGCAAATCTTACCATATTAATGATGTACCAATTTCATAAATTTATTCACAATGAACAGACAGGTGCATCTCATCCAAGAAAAACTCTTTGTTTAACCATAATTATATTCCAATCAGAAAATGTCTCGTGAAGAAAATATGCACCTCACTGTGGACTCTCCCCACCTCTGTCTATACAGCATGATGTACAGCAGGTTCCAGATGGTGTAGAAAAAGACATTTAATAAACCAGACTTCAGTTAAGAGTTCTGTTTTCCAGAATAACTCTGTTGCATGTAAGCATCTGACAGCCATCAAAAAAAATTTAGCATTCAGAATCCTAACAAAAGGTTTTTAAATATTGAATCTCAGACTTACAGTGCATCAACACAAATGCTGTAAAAACCTTCCCCATCATTACAACATAATTTGCAATACTAACTACTTTACTGAATACTACTAGGAAACTCAGAGAATAAAACCAACAACTGTCAGGAGCTTCCTGCAAGACTGCAACAGCAATTCAACAGAATAACAGTATGAAGCAGATGAGATAGTGAGGCCTACTGTACATTGCTGGGTACAATGTTGGCATGTGGGTAGATTATAAAATACCATGCTAGACAAAAAAAAAAGTAATTAAAAGCCAGTTACATGATTATCTTTTTTTTTTCCTTTTTAATCAATAATTATAAACTTTAAAAATGCACCCTAATTCACTATAATAGACTATGCCCTGAGAAGGAACATTATATACTAAGCAAAAGCCACTAGGAAGTATCAGGTCTGCAGTTCAAAACTGTAATATATGGAATCCCTTGGAAGCATATTTCCTCCATTATTCAGCAACAGAGTTATTTCTTCAGAGGAAAAGACAAATGAAAATTTATGCTAGTTCTAGTTTTTCTAACTACAATTTTTTTTTCCATTCTCCTTCAAATTCTCCCCGGAAAACTTGATAGATTAGTTGATAAAGCTCTCGCTTTTCATGTCTGAAAGAGGATCTAGGCTTAGCATGAGGTTTTGAAATAACTGAGCCTGATGAACTCCACTTATGGCCATCAGTTAAAGTACTTTTTGGGAGGTAGTAAGAGCTACTCAAACGCAAAATTAGGCCACCTCACCAATGCTTTGCTAGATTCTTCTTAGCTAGTTGGAAGAAGAGAGAAGGAAGATACCTCTGAGTACACAGGGAAAATTATCATAGGCAGGGACACTGAACTTCCTTAGAAACTAACTTGAATATTAAGTGCATTTGAGAATTGGCGAGTTACACACTATTCTTTGTACCTGACACTGATAAAATTGTAAGATCTAGTTACATGTATCTCTCATCATCCAGTGAGTGCAAAGATGCATTTTGAAGTGACATCTATGTTTCAGTGTCAGTTCGTTGTTTTTTCCAAAATTGCTCTATGAGATACAATTCAGCAGTTGTGGGCTTTTCTCCCCATTTTCTAAGTGCAATGGTTCACTTCTTACTGGATTAAAAAAAACCAAAAAAACCAAAAAGCATTCTTCCCTTACAAAAGGCAAAACAAAACTAAGCAAACAACTTGTCCAAAAATTTAATCATCAAATCTCTAAAGACTCACAATTTAAATTATTCTCTGGTACTCACATTTTGCTCAGTGTATTATATGTCCTTGAAAAAAGTATGCTTTTTGAGTCTGGTTATGCAGACAAACTTTTCCAAAACCCTTTCTTTCTGTTCATCAATATTACACAGTACTGTTTAAAAAATTCATTAACTATCTACTTAGGGAAAAAAATCACTCCCATCCATAAAGTCTAGCTACACATTCTAAGCAGCACTAGAATAAAACTGGAAATGCCAGAAACTTCCATTATAAGACAAAAATCTAAGCTTTCTCACTATATTATCACTTTGCTTATTTGTTTTAAAGCAAATTACATACAAGGTAATTAACAAATAGTATAAACCGACAAGTTACTTTATCCCCTATTTAAATGACACATGGATTTTGTTGTATAAAGAATATGTAAGCAGTCAATAAAACACAAATATGCAGACATGAGTACATTAAGAATATTAACCAGAGCAGCTATAACAATGCATTCCAATGACTTCATACAAGTTATTGTAGCTGTCTTTAATGCTTCATGTTTCTCCAAGAGCTGTAATGCACAAGACAAACATAACGCCAGTGAAATAACAGTAACTGTATTTAGCAGCTGAGAATTTGCCACTTTAAATGTGGGTTTTCTATTCCGAATTCTGTAGTTTTAAATTACATTTGTTCCTCAAAACCCTTTTTTTCTAGTACAAACAAATTTCTACAAAGACTAATCCAGTGAACAAAATGAATCAATTCAAATGACACATACTACAGCTGAAGACAAAATCAGGAAAGATGCTGAACTTTACATTAAGATGTTTAAAGATGTACAGAGTTTGATTTTATAATTGAAGAAACTTCAGAGAGTGAGAACCTTGAATTTTGCAGCTTCTGCTGGACATTTTCTCTGCAGGAATGTTCACTGACTAATTTATTAGTCTTTGATCTCTGAAACACAAAACGGCTTAAATGCCTTATGTAAAGTAGCTGCGCTCAGTATGTTACCTACCAGTGGCCTAAAGCCACTTTTTCTTTCAAGCACTGCCCAGATGGTACCATGCAGTAACACCAAGTGGTTAGACAGGTATGCTGCAAAGATCATAGTTTCAGAACTTCACATCGGTTTTGAACTTAATACAGTATGTTAGAAGTACCTCTTTAATCAATTCATGCAGAGGCTTCAGGACATTGACAGTTCAAAGCAATTTAGATATTATTTTCCTTTTTAATATAATTTATATAGTTACTGCTAAAAACTTAAAGCTCAAATTTAACAACTTACTGTTTGCATTTCCTTCAAACAGAAATAAATTACTTGTTTCAATTTCACTGTTTTGTTTTCGGGTCTACAAACATTTCTAAATGTAACTATTCTAGCTGGATTTAAAAAACAGAGTGTAGAGGAATACTTCCATGAGGTGCAGACTTCAAAAACCCACACTTATTAGTTACACTACAGCCATCAGTGTTTTACAAAACCAGTAAGAATATCAGCACCATCTCTAATCAGAGTTCTCAGAACATATTCCAAGTACTAAAATTCAATGCAACTCTATTCAATTACATAGGACAAAATCTTGTCATCCTGCAAGAATGCATCACTTGTACTGACTTGAATAACAACTCTACACATGTATATGAGGGCACCTGCTTAAATGTTTATGATGCCAAGTTCAAAAACACAGAACTTCCACAGTACAGCTCTGAGAATGCCAACTAAGACTCCAGATTATAGTCTGGAAGAAGTTTCAAGTCAGATTCTAATAATAATAGTATTTTCTTCTGAAAGCCTCGGTCTTTCCAGTGCAAGAAGAGAGAATCTCTTCCCTTCCACAGGCCAAGAAATGTTTCCTATCATGCCCCCACTTCTGAGATTGCTCCTATCACTAATATTTTTCTCATAAACAGATAAATTTTGCCAAGGTAAACAGAACACACAAATAACATTACTAAGTAATTTAAGACTAAGAACCTGACCTTTAGTACACTGCCCCCTTGACTTCACACTTTCCAGGTTCATATGGGTCATTAATGGGATACTGTTAATCAAGCCAACCGAGGCTATTACACATACTTTAATGTATCATCTGCATTCACTCAACATCAGGTCCCTTGGGATGTGTAAAAGTTCTTGCTCAAGCGAAAATTTTAAGTTCAGACTCCTGTTTGTACTTGAACCCACCCATTTGTCAGTGATCACTGAGGCAACATCTTATGACAAAATCGTAGTCTCAAGCCAATCCCACGGCTCCTTTAGACAACAATTATGTTCTTCTGCAACTAAAACCATCAACCAAAACACCACAGCATCTCATAGCACCTCAAAGCTAATGACCATGTAAGACATATACCTACGTATACCAGTAATATACCTATGGAGAGGCAGGTGTGGATGCCCTCTGAAACAAAGCTTTGACACGGAGATGCTCAAGCCTAGAATAGTCTCATCTATGTACTGTAAATAGAACAGTGTGCTTTTAGAAATGTCATTTTTAGCTACTTTGTGCCTGAAATGAATCATGAACATACTCTTAAAGACTTGCAGGTGGTCTGTTTTCATTTTGAAATGTAAGAGTAAACTCCATTCATCTAACTACTTAGAAGTGTAGGAACTTCACATTTTGAGTGTTTTTTTGATTCAAAGTGATACCTTTTGAGCAGGCTACGTCTGTTTTTTCCTGCCTCATTGTTTCTCTCTCTGCCCAACAGAAACAGTATCTTTAAACTTATGGTCAAGAGGCATTTGGGGCAGAAGACAAATAAAGAAATTATGGCAAGGACACTAACTTGAAAATCTAATCCCCTTCAGAAAATAGTCTGCTTTTAAAAGAGGTGATGTTGTCACTGTATAGACTTCTACTGTAGGACCTTTTCCCTGGATCTGTGTACCAGCACAATTCTACTACTGTAAAAAATCCCTTTTACAGACAATTCTAAGGAAATTACAAAATACACCATTCATAATTGATTTCAAATTCCCTTAAAATTTACAGTTATGTAAACAGAGATGTACGGTTGGAGTAGAGCTCTTCTTTAAGAATAAAATTGGGAAAAAAACCCACACCAACAGAGATTGAAGCTCTTAAAAAAAAAAAAAGAAAAAAAAACACAGAAGGGAAGGGTTAGCTCCCTCCTTGCTGTCACTGTTTTTATTAACTGTATAGTCTCAATCATCAGTTGGAAGAGCTACGTTTTACTCCATCCAATATTGGACTTGTAGGGTCTTGATAAAGTACAAGTTTAACAATGTGTGATTTGGCAGTGTGAGAATCTGTAGTGTAAAAAAGATATTCAGAAATGTGTATCAAGTGTGATTAAATCTGCATTGTTGAGATAAAATAAATAAATAAACACCAAGAGATTAAGGTAGCATGTTTTAAGAAAACAATTCACAAATACAGCCAAATACAGCTCTGACTGTGGGTGAACAAGTGGTTGAACTATTTTCTGCCACATTTTCCTGTATCTGCTTATCAAGATTTCAACCTTATAGACCTTCCTATTAAGCTAACATGACAATTAATAAGCAAACAAAAACCAAAACAGTAAAAGGCATCACAGTTCCAAAACAGTTACTGAAGCCCTCAGAAAGAAACACTGTATTCTGGTGTTCTACCAAAGACTGCTATACAAAAACAATAGCACTCATCAAATATAGTCTGGATCCAATAAGGTATTAGCATGATGCCATACAGGAACAAACTGGGAACAAGTTTAGCTGATACTGATAGATTCTCCCATTTTTTCAGAAACTCTGTTTCACAAGCATTTCAAACTTTTTTCTTTTACCTCTTTTTTTTTAAATTCAAATGATTTAGAGACCAACTCAATGCAGAAGTTAAAAAAAAAAAAAGATGATTACATGGTAGGAAACTGGTAAGAGTGATTTCTTTGAGAGATTAAGTAACAAAACCATTTGCTTAATAAAAATGTATGCCAGTTCTTTAATAAAGTGACAGATGTCTACTCTGAAATTTAGCTTTAGGACTGACCATCAAAAGAGAGAGAAACACAGAGTTAGCTAACACTTTCAACCAAGACATGCATTTGTGTCTGAAAAGTGAATATTGCACTAAGAGAAGAACCCTGAAAGCTTTCAACATTTCCTTCACTGACCTAAAAAAGTAACTAGCCATTTTCTATAAGCAGTAGCAAACCTGGCTTGGTCCACATCCCTACAAGTTGATAATACTTTATCAACAAACTGGTATTCCATTTCTGGACCAAGAGAGTCCTGCACAGGAGCACGCTTCAGGCGTTTTGTTTCTTGGGTATAACCTTGTTTGCTGCTGGATTCATTCAAACCATCAACATCCATAGCTTGTGCCACGTGACTTGTTGCAGGACTGTGGTGGGAATTACTCAGACTTTCATCACTGCTGTCCACAGATGATACCGCTGTACTCATGAGAGGAAGTTTGTTGCTTAAGTGCTGCTGAAGGTAGAATACACACCTTCTTCAAAAAAAATAGAAAAGAAAAAAAGATAAAGTCATGCACTGAAAATAACTTGCTGTTGCTGCTGAACTGTTTCAATCCATTTCCCATCCCACCAGATTTCCCTCACAGACACAAAATCTGCTGTGTCTGCGCACAGTACTTGAAAGTGCTCCGTATCACCTTGGCAAATCTCCTGTTACCTAGTCAGGAACCTGCACCCAGCTAGTAAAGCAAACATTTTCTGCACCCAATCTTCTGTCGACATTTTGTTCATTTTTTGTTGTTTCAATATTTAAAGTATAAGGAGGTTTACTACTAGCATCTTGTGTCTCTTGCACAAATTATAGAGACAAGCAGAGCTTACACTGAAGATATTTAAGCCAAATCAAATTTCCCACACAATAGCTCTGATTATGCTCTTGAATATTTTCCAAAGGCTTAATACACAGCAGCTTAAAAATCCTTTATTGAGTAGTACTTCCTAAAACCAGAACAATTTGTTTGGAAATACCATGTGAAGTATCATCCACAAATCAGAAGGAAACTCTTTTGACCAAGTCCTCTTACCTATGACACCACAAGGTTTCATGCCCTGGGTAATTATCAATCAGTTCACTGCAGAGTTCCATCTCTTCATCTAAATGGTGGGGAAGATCCACGCTTTGCTCCTCTGCACACGCAGCTTCTGTCCCTGCACTCTCTTCGTCCTTCTGAAGGCTAGGATTTTGTTCATTTACCACTTGATTTTCTACCTGTATGTTTTTGTCAGTCACTGTTCTGTGTATCAAGGAACTGAGTAAGAACTGGCGGTAATGAAATCCACTATGGTCCGAGACATGCATGGATACCCAATATTTAGTGGATGAAAGTTCATCAAGGAGAACCTGAAACAAAATGCAGGGACAGTTATCAACCAGTATAAAGGAGGAACTTACCACTACTGCTTTTGTATTAAGGTAACCTCTTCTTTGGGGATTTCACGGTAGTAATGGTTTAAGAATACACAGAAAGAAGAACTA
This sequence comes from Taeniopygia guttata, assembly GCF_048771995.1. Taxonomy (NCBI): domain Eukaryota; kingdom Metazoa; phylum Chordata; class Aves; order Passeriformes; family Estrildidae; genus Taeniopygia; species Taeniopygia guttata. The sequence continues at coordinate 27,437,968 of NC_133063.1, forward strand.
TTACTGAGCCTTTTCTACTACGTGCTGAAAAGCATCTTGGCATCCCTGCAGAAAACAAATAAAAACTTCTTCCAAACTGTGACAAGGCAGTTTTTCAGAAACCAACCCACAAGCTGAGTGGGAAAAAAAACCGAAACCACTTCTGATATGAAATAAGCAGTGGTTTAAGAACTTCAAAATGGATAGCAATAAATATTATTTAGAGAAGGCACAAACTACACCGCTATTAGCTTTAAGAATTTTACTTTCTACCCTGTGGATTGTGGGTGTCAGAAAGTAAGTGAGTTGCTTAAAAGGAAAAAAACCCAAACTTATTTTGCACCTTGATTTTCCAGGAGAAAATGTCAACCATAACCAACTGTAGCTCTGTTTTTAACACTTCTGGCTCCTGTGAATTGTCTCTTAATTCTGAGTGCTTTTAAACTTTCAAAATTAATTTCTGGAAAGCAATGCATGTTTGGCTCCCAGACAAAGCTTTTACTATGCTTTGCTTTCTCTGCTAGAGCCACTGGTTTGGTTTTTTTCACAGGCCTTAACCTCCTTCCTCACACTGCTTCTCCTCTGGAGCTTAAACTATCCAAAGAGATCAAAACTACCCTTTTCACTTACTTCTAAAGACTTTTGGAAGTTATCTTAATAATCTTATGGTATACTCTTGCTTTTAACCTCTTCTCCTAAGCTACGTATATCACTTAGCAGGACCAGGTGATTCAAACAACTTTCATAGGTAGAAGTCTTTCTTTCAGATACTGCAGCACAAAAGCCACACCTTCCCCCAAAGAAAATCATGGAAACACACAAGACTAGCTATACAGCTTTTTTGAGGGCATCCATTCTAAAATAAATTGGAGCAAATACAATGAAAACAGTGTCTTCTACCCTAGATAGTGATCATGTTTTTCTAAATCTTGCCAAAAGATTCTTCCTTTTAGAGACCAGCAAACTGAAGTGCAATATTAAATAAGAGTCCACAAACAGGGTTCTTAAGGGGGTTAAAACTCCATGTCCAAATCTGCACTTTAAACCATAAGATCAGCTTTTCCTTTCTTCATAGAATTGAGCTTAGTATTTTGAACTTTTGAACTTCAAAATTTTCTAAGTCTATTAAGAACAACATAAGGTTGTGTGCATGAATTTTAAGACTATACGGCTACTCTCCTACCCCAGTTCTCTAACTAATTATGCACCCACCTTTTAGTAGGTATCTGAAACTCATGATCTAACCCCACTAACTGTACAGTCATGTGAAAAAGTTGAAATCGGGCTTTCCATGGCAAGTACGCCAATACCAGAATTAATATATTAGTTTCAAACAATCTATTCTTGACAAATCCTTGATTTATGTTCATGAACAATTTTAAATACTACATAAACTTGCTAATGCCATTCAAATTCTGCAGCTAGAACAAACTGAAACTTCTATATTGAAAGAAGATAATATTTTTGACTGTCTAGTGTAAGAAAGAAGAAACATCTATATCCTTTGATTAATTTTCCTACTGAGCCAAAACTTTCTTCTCTAGCATTTAAATCTTTTTCCCAGAGCTTGAGCTGAGATTCAGTCTGCAGTAGCATTAGGATTATCAAATCAAAGGGAAAAGAATAACCAAAATCCTATTACCCAGTCCACCTCCTGAAATCCTTCAAAGCAGGTTGACAGCTTTGTTAATAATAAACTCATTTTGACAAGTAATATTTAAATGATAATACAACATACAATTAATGTTTCTGGGCCTCTGCTTCCTTGTACACTTCAAACTATAGGCAAAGTTTGTATTACAGCAGAAATACAGCCCTAATTAATACAAGTACTCCTTAATTTCAGGCAACCTTGCAAGAACTAAATGGCCATAGAATCAGTGACTGTTTTATCTGTGAATTTTTCAGCATGGTTTCAGTCTTGCATCTTGTTGATATTTATCATACTTTTCAGGTATTTAAATATAGAAATTGCTGAAGGTGTTACATGAGACATCAACAAAGCAAAAAACCTCCAAAGAATGGAAAAGCCAAGGCAAAGCTGGACAGGACTTGGCAAGAGGTGCAAAAAATAACAAGATGGGACTGTTTAAGTACACAGGTCACAAAAAAAGACCGAGAGTGTATGCTCCCTAATAAACAAGAACTAAAGGCAATTGACATGGAAAAGGACGAAATACTGAGTTTGTTGTCTCAGTCTTCACTGGCAATCAGGCCTCCCTCCCACTTCTCTCTAGTCCCTGATCCTCTAGACTCTTGTGCGGGAAGCTAACTCCCTCCCACTATAAGCAAAGAGCAGGTTCAGAACCACTTGAGAAAGCTGAACAGCCACAAGTCTATGGCATCTGAAGGTCCACGTTACAGAGTTCTGAGACAACTGGCTCATGCTGCCAAACCACTGTCCACTGTCCCTGAAGTCATGGTAGTAAGGGGAAGTCCCCAGTGACTGGAAAAAGGGAAACACTGCTCTCATTTCTAAAATTGGAGAAAAGAGGAGAAAAAGGAAGACCCAGGGAACTGGAGACCAGTAAGCCCCACCTCTGTGGCTGGCAAGATCATGGTGCAGATCCTTCCAGAAGACATGTTAAGGCACCTACGAGACAAGGAGGTGACACAAGACAGCCAGCAATCCTGCCTGACCCATCTGGTGGCCTTCTATGACAGAGTGACAGCAGTGGTCAACAAGAGAAGACTAACAGATGTCATCAATCTAGATGTGGAAGGCATTCAATATGGTTTCCACATGACATCTTTATCTCCAAATTTGGGACAGATGGAAGGTCCATAAAGTGGGTAAGGAACTGGCTGGATGGATGTAGCCAGAGAGGAGTGGTCCACAGATCTATGTCTAGGCGGAGACTGGTGATGAGCCCCTCAGGACTCTGTCTTGGGACTGCTCCACTGTCCCCTCCATTAAGTATTCAAGGCTGGGCTGGATGGGCTCCTGAGCAACCTGGTCTAATGAGTGGCATTCTTACAAATTGCAAGGTGGTTGGAATGAGATGGAGATCCCACCCAAGCCAAATCATTCTGTGATTCTATGAACCTGAATATTTTTGTGAAAATCTGTAATGCCTGCTTTTCCCTTGTTCTCCTTCTTATTTGCTTTTTTACTTGCATCATATCTCACAAATAATCACTGTATAATTTGACCTCTTAAAGTTACCTAGTTTTATCACGAGTTTCTCGCTGTCTTTTACATTCTACACTTTTTCCTAATCTTCCTGTATCCCAAACAGCTTCTACTAGGCCCTCTGATGAGGTGCATTGGTGGTGTCCTAAAAAAATCTAGAGCTAACACAGACACTTCCCAACAGGTTTAACACATTGGTGGAGGAACAACACTACCAGTGAAATTTTGCCAGAGGTAACAGAAACCAGATGGACAACTCTAGACAAAAGTATCACTTCCATAATCTTCATTCCAAAAAAAGTAGATCAGCAGGGGAAGTGAGATGGCAGACAAAGTAAACAGACTTTAGAATGTTCAAACAAATTTAAAACGCTACATTCACAGGCATGTTTGTCATTTGTCACAAAAAGCACTCACAACTGATAATGAATAAACTCACCACAATAATTCAAGTTCTGCAAAGAGTTATTTCTATTATAATGTAATTATTTTTCTTTCTTTAAATCGGTACGGAATAGCAAGTACAAAAAGCACTCAAGGTGTAATCCTGATCCTCAAACTACTGTTACCAGTATAATGAACACAGAGATGTTTAGAACTTGTTTTAAGGCATAAAATGACTTGAATTTTCTTTAATAGTGCTAACTCCCTTCACCTTTTAATAAGTTCTTGAAGATATCAAAGTTCCTGTTTTCTGTTAATATAGACTTCTAACACTAACTTCTAACCTCCAATCTATATGAATCCAGAAATTCTTCTGAGTTTTCTGAAAACTACCTTTTCATATAAACTTCCTAGGCAGATGAGTCCAAATTTTGCCGTGTCTCTGCAACACGTAAAACAAGACATAAAAATAACGGCTATGTTGACTCAACAGTGTCCAGTAAATTCCTCCCTTGCAACCTTATGTGGAAAATGCAGAAGCTGCTTTAAAAGTGAGTGGTATGTCACTCCTAATACTCACAAAGAATTCACCTAACCACTCAGAAAACATGGTATTACAAAACTGCCTATATAATTTTAGATCACATCACATTAACTAATTTAATTTGCTGCTGGTCTTGATGTTAGACACAAAACATTCAACACTGCATAAAGTGTTCCTGCTGTCCCTGAAATGGTTTAATCAGCTCCCAGTGTAAATACTGTCAAAAAATACTGCTGAAACTGAAGAAATTAGTTACAAGCACTACTATGCTTTCTCCAAAATCCCTTCTGTCTTTACTTGGTCCTTCAAAATTCTGAGTTAAGGGCACCGAAACATTGATATTACATTATCAAAATAATATCTGTTATGTATTACCTTTTTCCTCTACTATGAATTTCAAGACTAGTGCTGGAAGAATTACTTAAGAGTTGCCCATTCCTTATTTTGGCTCACATAGTCCCATCTGTACTCTTCCCACACATATATTAGCACCAAGTACTAAGAGAGAAACAGAACTTTGTATGCAGGCAAGAAAAATGCAAAATATACTCACTGCAAGATTTTGCCCCTTTCTTAAAACATTCTTAGCTACCTGTGATACTCTTCATTCATGTTATACAATCTTCTTTTCAAACCAGTATTAGAGCTTTTTTGAGAAGAAAATTTAAGAATTTATTCACTATTGTATTATACCTTGACAGTGAGTTTTGCCAAATGTTGTAAAACCCAGATGCGATGGGACCAGGCATTGTAGTTGCTTGGATATCTCCCAGCAGCTTCAGAGCAGACATTCATTTCCTCCTGCACTAGTCGGTGAATCCTCTCCACAGGTACTGCTCCCAAGTTTCCTTTAGTTGCAAGACTGGGCAAGGAGCTTTCCTGAATTAGTTGTTGCAGCACCCATCGTCTGGTTAAACGATGTAAAGCATTAATGGCGAGAGAGCAGTTATAAGAGAAAAAGATGGCTTTTCATGTGCATAAATCAAACCTTTCCAATAGTTCTATTCTATGAACTACTCTGTAGCTAGGTAATGAGTGAGTAGCAAACAACCATCTGAACACTTGCTATGCTACAAACTATGGCACAATGATTGCACTCCCAAAATACCTGCATCAGTTTGCTCACTCTAAGTGATCATGGCTACTTACAGCATTATAAAATAAAACAGAGGGAAACAACAAATTTATGAAAAAGTGCAAGCAGCATGTGCATGAAATTTTTAACGTGCTCCTCTAAAGTCTTGCATAGCACTAAAAGTGAAACAGCCAAAGCGAGATAGAAAGAAGTAATTTGATAAAAAAATAATTCTGCTCAGTATCTTTTACATCTGACAGTACCGTACACACACCACAATTCAAACTGGTTTCTGTACACCACCAGCAGTAGCAAAGTCCAAAAGGCTTGTGGTTTCAAGGGCTATAGGTATAAACAAAACAAATATTTCTACTGATGAATTACGTATATTTGATTTCATGTGTCTGAAATAAGCACAGATGCCTAGATGTTCTGGTTTTTTATTTTACTTTGGACAAAATTTTAGTAGTATTTTTAGAGGTAATCTCAATGCTGCATCTGCAGCCCCAACACAAAAGGGTTCTACAAAAATAGATTACACGTGTGTAAATTTCCACAGAACAGCCCATGTCAATGGAATTGCTATGGTCCAATGTGGAATGCTCTGGAGAGACTGACATCCTCTGGTGCAACACGGAGGTTGTCCTGCTTTGTACTGGTTCACATTGGTTCCAAAACCAATGAATTGATACTTTCAAAGGTGTCAAGATTTCTTTTAACTCCAAGTTAAAATAAATAAATCAATAAAATAAAAGTAATAAATTAACTTTTCTGAAACAGAGACTTCTATTTTGCAAGCCATATGTAAAATTAGATATCTACATATATATTTACATATATATAAACAGATAGTTAACCACATATTTAAAAAAAATTGTTAACTCATCTGCCTTTTCTCTCATTTGAAGACATGCATAATATGCTTGATCACTCGTGGATTTTATCTACATTGTATCTTTTTCACTCAGTTATCAAAAAAGTACAAAGTATTGGAAGACAATATTAAAGACAATTCGTAAGAATGCAATTTTAAACTGACTGTGTTTCTCAGAAGAAAGTTACAAGCAGTGTATGAACACTTTCCTTCTATACACTGTTTGTTCTAAATAAAGATGTACAGCTATGCAAACCATACTTTGACTGTTGTGTAACAGTATTTTATGAAATGTGATAATTCTGAAGACTTAACTTTGAATTTTTAAAAGTGCCTTTGATCTAAACATAACGTTTTGTATTTTTTACTTCAGTCCACAGCTATGCAAGAAATGGAAAACTAAAAAAGTCTAGGTAAAAAAACTCAATAAGCACAGTCACTCTTTTAACAAAATATATGTATTATTTCATTAACATCATTATCTGAGTAAAACCATGAAGACAAAATATTTCAACTCTGTAATTATTTCAGTTTCTTAAAATGATTTTGCTTTATAAACCAAGGAAATATGATAAATTACATGTGCAGGGGAGAGTGAAAAAATACAGACTTTATGGTCTCTGTGACTACAGCATCAAAAAACCTACAAAATTAAATTCGAGTTGCTTTCTAGACAGTTCAATCACAACCTCAGAATATTTAAAATCTATTTCTGGAACCCGTTGAATACCATGGTATTATTTGGTTTTTATGCAAAATTTCCTGCATTAGTTTTACTCCAATTAAATTGGAGTCACTTTTACTTTTGCATGTTGCTACTGCTCATACAATTCCTGGAATGACTACAAACAAACAAACAAAGGATTGTTAAGTGACAACTGCACAATCAATAGATATACTGACTGTATATGCACATGCACAAGATATAGCTGAACTCCCAAAATATACAGCAGGAGGTCATGTGACAAAATGAATCACAGGTATTTGGCATCTTCAGTGAGTGTATCTCCCATACATAAGAAAAAAGCAATTTGGTTTTTGAATTTGAATTTTATTCATAGCCCTATTATAGATTTTTGCATCTTCTGAGATTTAATACCATGGAGGAATAGGAAACCCAAAATTAATCATTATGCTGATGCAGAGAAGTATTTTTGCAAATCTTATTTTCTAACATGTATGAATTATGGTCAGCATATCCAAATCCAAGCCAAACATTTGTGCAATCACCCTCAAATACAGTTTTCTGATGTAGGCAAGTAAGAGAAAGAAAAACAAATCATGACACTATCAAAATACTCCTAATTTAAATTTGCATGGAAATTATACACATAATTTTATATTATTTCTAAAATGTAAATAAATATAAAGAACCTAATATTCTGACTTATTTGATAAAAACATATTGATCATCATAATGATATTGATGGTACCAGGTTCAGAAGTATTAACATGTTTAAAAAAATTCTTATTTTTCTGGTGTTAGCTACCATGTAGAAAAGGTAAACTATGAAAAACTGCAAGATTTTTTCCCCCATTGTAACTACATACTTTGGCTTCAAAGCTATCAAGAAGCACAAATCTGTAGCATGAGGATGATGAAAAGAAATTGAACATCAAAATTAAAAGTCAATGCCGCAGAAAATCCTTGTTGTTGCTGTATCAATGAAACACTTTGGAATATTCCAGGCATTGCTTACTAGGTTTACCTTGAGACTTTTAAGCTTGTGCATGCACTGACAAACAAGAGTTTACCAACAACTTTCATTTCCAAAAATTCTCATGTAGTCAGTAAGTTTTGTCGTGTTCTTTATAGAGTATGGAGTCCCTAATGCATTATCAACTTTAACACGTCCAGCATTAGGGCAGCTGTAAACACAAACACTGCAAACTGCTTCGTAATATGTTACATTTAAATCTCTTTAGGGCTGTCTATAAAAGGTTGACCTAGCTTTTTATTTCTATCATGAAAAAAGATAAAATGTGTACAAATTTTTTTTGGTTTTTTGTTTTAAAGCTGAGCAATGGAGCTATGCTTCACTTGGCTCTGCTGAAGGCTTTTTATCGTCAGTCATGACTGAGATGGCTAGGTTTGTGCATTTGAGTAACTCTGGATTTTCCAAACATGTGATCCATTATTTTAATACCCAGTAATGATGACTGAATGATTTAGTTTAAGTCAGAAATAATAAAAATGAATTCACCAAACCAAAAAGACCAGTATTGAAATGGAAAAAAACACAGCTTTATTTAACAAAAGCTGGCTTTAATAGAACCTTCACTTTCTGAAATGTAGACAAACAATACAGTAGTAAATTTGAGGGAAAGGAGAAATCTACAGTGCTGAAATACTTACAATTATGGAATCAGAATTTTCAGGTTGAGGATTTTAGGTGCTGCAAGACATAATAAACCTCTAAGGGAATTTATCCCCCCTCTGAAGTTTATTTAAAAAGTATGCAGCAGAAAAGGTACATATGATTTCAGTTCTAAGTATAGAATATAGACAGGTAGCTTCAAAAGCCAAAGCACAGTATTCTGCAATGACTGGTTCAAAGAATCTGATATATTTCTAGATGTTCTCCTGCATCTACGACTCTCCTTAACCCAAGAACAAAAAAAAAAAGAAAAAAAAAACCAAAAAAACCTAGGAAAAATGTTTCAGGAGGCAATAGAAAGCAAAGGATACCAACCTATGAATCCATGTTTCTGGACTCTTTGGAAACTTGGTTAACGCCAGTTTTCCAAGATGCAAATCTTTAAGTGGATTTAAAGTGCCAGACAGTATTAATTCTTTCCTACAAAAGACAAAATAAATCTGTGTGAATAAAAGTAGTAATCTGAAAACAGAACACAAATCCCAATAACAAATTGCATGGCATTTCCTTTGTTTCATACCAGAATTTCACTGTCAAACTACAAGAGTTTAAAAAACCCTTAGTGCATGAATCCATTCTATTATACATACATATGTACTATACATATGTGCACAAAGAACTCTATCTTATTTGAATACATACAACACATTAGTTTTCAAACCTACCCAGAAATTATTGAGTCAACTACTTGTAGGGTTACATATGTGAACAAACATCCCTTCTTGAAATTAAGCCCTTGGATCACATCTGGAAATATCTGTGTACATCTGGAAATACTCTTACACATAGCACTCCTCCATACTTACTTTTAGTTTTTAAGTACTGTTCAAGATACAGTGTCAAGGTTCCCTATATTTATTTTGAAAAGGGAAATATTCTGTTTGTAGAATGTTTTACAAACTCAACTAAAAGGCTGCAATCGCTCAGTTTACTTAAATGCAAAACAATCTTTGGTTTAAAAAAATTGAAAATTTGCCCTGACAAAACTTAGTGCTCATCCAACACAACCCTTCCTAGAGTACCTCCCACAGACAGAGCAAAATTAAAATCTGTACTTGGCTTTCTCACCTTCTTTGCACAGAATTTCTTGCCCCTCACCCTCTTCTTTCTAGCTTTATAACTCTTATTGCCTGTCCTGAGCATGTTTGTAGACATCACCCCATCACTGCTTCCTCCAAGGCCATTAGTCTTCATATCCTATTCTCCAATCTAGTAGGTAGCAGCTTTGAAGTAAAGATACAGTAAGTTCCAAAGTTACAATCTGTAGAAAGAAAATACACATTTCCCAGAACCTGCAGAAGTCACAGGTTCTGGGAAAACTGAAACTGAGAGTACAAGAAGCAGAAGCAATTTTGGCATGGGTTTGGATTTTGGCTAATAATTTCTGATTCATCATAATGATTGGAATAGCTGTAGTAAGTGAGGACCAGATAATTAACTCTCTGACCAAAAGACCCCAGTGGGAGGGGAAGAAATAGATTCTGGTAAGATCCGCTATCACATAAGAAGGCAAAACTCTGCAGTTCTGCAGTCTGATGCAGAAAACAAAGTTATGGCCTGAGTCTCACAAACAAATTAACATATTTCCTTTCTGAGAGTACATATTTTCTGTCTGAGTTGTAATTTTTAGCAGGAAACTGACTCCACCTGGTACTTTGGCTTTGTGTTGCTGTAATTGAAACTTATAAGCACAGTCAGAAGCTAATGGTTGCAACACTAAGAGTGAGCAAGTATTATTTAAAATTGAAGCAGAGTGGGGAATGTATCCTTATGGAATGAATCCTTGTAAAAGTTTTGCTTCTGATAGCTACTGGGGCATCTGTTTTTATTCCAACCAAGTTCCAACATGCTTCAGATTGGATGCTTCTAGATGGTTTTTAACAGGTAGTTCAGATATACCAACCAGAAGTGGCAGACTGATCAGACCATTTTGTGCTAATGCACTCAAATTTGGAAAGAAGACAAAAGAGAGATTCAGGGTCAGCACTGGAGTAAGTGGAACAACTACCTCATTACTGCAGTACAAAAGTGACATTTTCGTAAAAATTACTTACCACACACACAATGAAAATACAGCTTACATCAGTCTGACACTTAAAACAAATACATGTACATATTTAACAAAGATTTAGACTACCAGGCCACCTACCTCCCAAAACTTAACTTTCAGTAAAGAAAGTGCTCTTTCTATATTAAAACATTGACATTAAGTAAACAGCCTCACACTAACACACTCTTAAACTTACTCTTTTGCAAAATTGAAGAACAGTATAGACAAGATTCACCTTCACTGCTGCAGTAGAAAAGCTGGTTTTAGCTGTAATGATTTTCAAATGAGAGATTCTCCCATTCACAAAAGACTGCAAGCACTAGTACGACTGAAGTACCATATACTCCCACATAAACCTCTTCTAAGCTCTTTCAGCTAACATCCAACTTGGGATATATAATTTCTAGCTCACTTTCTTGCCATGTGGATCATAGATGTTTCAGCCTGAAGGGTTATAACTCCCATAAAAGATCATCTGGAATCATTTTTACTTGGCTTATGCTAACACCTTTGAAGTAATCTATACCTGAAAGCAAAACAGGACTTTTCAGAGCATCTTGTTACCGAATGTCTTTTCATCAACTGTACATGCCAGGAAGTATAACAGGAAGACTAAAGGCATTTAGGAAAACTCCTTTACAATCACCCCAAAAGATTTTGGTCATTTTAACTTGCAAGACTTTCAAATTCTAAAAACACAGGATAACCGATTTAGGATTAACAACTGGAGATATATCTTATCCCATTTAGTATAACAGGGGTTTCTCTCTCAGCTCCTAGGAAGTGACACACCTACTCTATAGCAAGTCTTTCTCTGCCATATAATTACCTCTTGCTCAGGTCTCAGGGTTTAGCTTATAGCCCCTGCCCTTCTGTAACTTTCCACTCACTTCTAATTTAAACAAATAAATAAACAACAAATATATGTAGTAGGACATTACAACTGTTCAGAATAGTTACAAAGTCAAGGCATACCAACTGCTCATAGCTGGCCTAGATAACATGTATAAAGTTCTCCTGTGCCTCATTAATCAGATACGATTTCCTATGATTGTCAGCTGAGCTGAAATGCCCACTTGTCTTCCATAACACCATTCAAGTCTTCTGACTGGGCTCTGCAAAGTCCTGTGTCCTTTGCTAGGAAGGGATTTCCTTTTTTCTCTCTTCTTCTATCTTCAAGTTCAGTGCTACTGAGTCAACCACTATCTCTGAAGCTTTCAGCAGAATTCAACATATGAAAAAGGGAGTATCCCTACCTACAATGAAAGTCAATAAAGACACAAGAAACACACTGTGTGCAGGGCTGCTATTCAGTAAACAACTAGAATACTTTTTTTTTTTTTTTTTAGGCTACTTAAGAATCTATAATGCTTTTTTTCCCCCTCAAAATAAAGCAGTGAATTACTGTATGGAGAATGCAAGATGAACCTGGCATGACAAACATAGTCTGGGCAACAAGAAAACCATCATCCCACAACAAATCCATCATGTTCCAGAGTGCAAGTCTCATACAATTAGTTCTCAGCTCTGACTATCTCAGGATAAGGATTTATCACCAGCATCTGTACAGAACACAGTCAGTCCTCTACTCTGTGACTGATTATGCCAAACATCTGGCTAGCTTGATGTGTAGTTTCACAGAGAAGCTGAAATATATGTCAACATAACTAAAGTGCCTCCCCTTCAAAAGAGCAAACTCCCAGCAGAAGCCTAGAACAACAAAGGGTCACATTCAGCAAAGCATTCCTTTTCTACAATGGGCTCACTGGTAATCTCCACAGCTACTGACTGGTTTGTGTAACAAGATCTCTCTGGATGCTGAAGAAAGCTTCAAAGACAGACTGACTGGTACATTATTAGTCAACAATTCGGGGAGTGAGGCCAGCTTCTGTAGTAATTTGTATGTTTTGGTGAATCATAAACATCATAAAAGAGAAAACAATCTTCATCCATATTCCTCAGCATTTTTAATTCCACTTACAACTTTGACCTACTCTTCTCATGCACATAAAAGCTAACTCTTTCAGCTGTCAGGTACAAAAAAAGCCAGACTGATAAGGATAAATGCATGTGCAATAAAAAAAATTTCCACAAAACATAAACCAAAAATCAATTGTAAGTATACCATAATATGAGATTACTGTAGCAGCTCTAGTACTTATACAAGTACTTATACAAGCTCCTAATTCCATTTTAACACTTCAAAGCTACTCAAGTTATACATTTTCATTACATTAAACCCTTTGCTATCACATTCATTTTTTAGACCTGAGAGATAGAAACATACAGAACACAGCAAAAGCCTTCAGAACTGTTCAGCAAAAGAACAAAAAAGAAAAAGCTGGATTTGCCATAAGTAAGGCTGACAGCTAGATGCAGCATTATCTTTCTAGGTCATTTTGTTATGCATCACCTGCAATAGAGCACTATAACTAGAGAATTCCTGTTTTCCATTAATGCACTCCTATAGACTATCATACTTTTGTCAGCCCTCCAGCCCTCCTGAAACTATAGCTTTTATCGACTGTCTCCAGTCTTACCTTAGCAACAGAAAGAGAACACTCCTCCAACTCTGAAACTTACAGAGAAGCTGTAAGATTACAAAATTGTAAGGAATTGTTGTTTCTGCACCTCCTGAAGAGCACGGAAGTAAATTCCTTTTACTTCCGTAATAAATAAGTTACTTCCGTAATAAATGCTCCTCTTCCATTATGACTCCTGGATAAGTTCTGAAGCTTGAGCAATGATGAAGCTACGCTAAACCAAGCAGCTACAAGAAAGGAAAGGGGAGGGGGGAAATGTGTTTGAAATAAAGGGTAGACACCTTCTCCCCCTCTCTTGCAGTGTATCTACTGAGCCTTGATAGCCTGCACTGGTAATGGCAGAAAACTGAGCTGGAATCTCAAAAGAACTCAAAGACAGGTAAAAATGGTAACAGTGAATACACACAGCAGATATCAGCTGAGCACTACCCTCATTAACGGCAGAAGGAAAGAGGAATGGTAGTTCAGAGGGTCTTATGCACCCAGAAAATGTGGTGCAAGCACCTTCATATGCAGCATATAATCATCAGCCTGCAATAAAAAAAAAAAAACAACCACAAAAACAACAAAAACCCAATCTAACAAAAACCCCCAAACAAACAAACCAACCCAATAAAAACCAAAAAAGGGCAGTCTCAAACTATGTGCAACATACAGGAAAGAAGAGATTTTTAACATTCTTTCAACACTTCTTAGCTGACAAGTTCTTGCTGCATCACTAACAACCAAGTGAAACAAAACTTTCAGTTGACTCATGTAAGGCCCAGCTCTTTTGATGGCATTTTCTGAGTGCAACATACCTCACATTCCAAGCAGTGGTGAAGTCGGGGTTCAGCAGTAGCAGGGTACATGTGATATCTGTCAGCTCTAAAACAATGGAACAAGAGACATTAAGTAATTAACAAGAGATATTAGTAATGATTTGCACACAGCACTGATCTCTCTGCAGACCCCTTCTCCCTCTCATTCTTCAAAGTCTCTCTGCTATGGGCTGCTGTACCTCTGTAAAATACTGCTCTTATTCCAGAAATGAGAGAGCATTAATCAATTAATAGTTAATTTAAGAGCGAGCAAGATCTGCCATATCCTCACTTTTCATTATTTAAAATAATGAACTGAGTATGCCCTCAACAAGGAAAAATCATAATATAAAGTCCTTGAGTATTCAATAATTTTAACCACATACACTATATATGTGAAGCAGAGAATTCTTCGAAGAAAATCCAAAGCTTTTAAAATACTAGAGAAAAGTAAAAATATACCCTACTATTTTAGAACAAGTCTGAGCTGCAGATGGCCACCATATATCATACTGTTACAAAAAATACACATACTATAAAAACAACTGTAGCTAAAAAATGAAACACCACAGCTATGAATGAGGATTACACAAGTACTCGCTATCAAACTATACAGAAAACACTTTAAATACATTGTGAAGCACTTCAGAATGAAGTTTTAAGACTAATTCAATAAAAAACCCAAAGCAAAAACCAAAAACATTTGCTGGCATCCCTACATTTAAGCACTGTATCCTGTAGATGTATGTATTACACATACTTTTAACTATGTCATAAAACTGGAATGTGACTATACAAGCTTTTATTGTAAATTAAATTTGGCTACATTCTCTCCTAATCACCCTGCATTTAACATACTAATTAGATCATACTTCAGGTGATTTCCAGCAAATAAGAAGTACTTCATTCCTTGAAGGAGAAAGAAAACGATGGTATCTCATGGAAACTGATCTCTGGTTAGTGCAGTCAATATGACAGTAACATGAACTGTTACCAAATTCCACAGTAATGATACATAAATTAATTCAAAACGCAAAAGGACTTGACTTCACATGTCTTTGAAACAAGAGTCAATATTTAAGTAGATCTAAAAGTGAAATACCTTCATATGTTACTGTATGTCTGATTGATCATTTATGTCCAACAAAGAAATTCTGTGTTTTCCATTATGTTCTTCCTTATGAGGAACATGCTAAGCCACCATATAATGCAAGGGGTGATGGGGAGGCTCTTGTGGGAATTCTTTAGTGTACTGTTGACTTTGCACTAAGCTGTAATGTTTTGAAACGTGTCTTAAGGAATGAACTTAACATTCTATTTTCACAAGTTAAATCTCTCTTTGCTGCCTGGAATAAGTATATTTCATATGTGAAAAAATGCATATTCTTCCTACATATTGTAGAAATATTATTCCTTGGTTTACCCAATTCCTGAACCAGCAAAGTATTTAAACGTCCATTTAAGTTTATGCAACTGACCATCCCAATTCTTAAGTAATCCAAAGATTATTCATATACACAAAATCAAACATACATAAAATTAAACATCTGCTAAGTGTTTTGTGGCTACTATTTCAATTTTACATTCAGAAATTAGTTTGGGACATTTACCAAAGCATAATTTTTATAAGGAGGTATAGTTAAAATTGTGAGCTGTGATTGTTTTATGTACATTTTCCATTTTACCTACAACGATGGTTTTAGTAATTATTAGGTACATGTTATATGCACATCAAGCAAAAGGTTATTATAGCCTACTTCAGTATTTTGAATACTTCTCATAAAACCTGTTCAAAGTCAACTTAGAACAACACAGCTTGTTTAGTCATGATTTCCAGTTAAAATGACCATTCTGGTAATCTCAAAGGTCTGTGACAGCACTCAATCAAGTCCAACTTAAACAGAACTTGCTTGCATTTGTCCATTTGCCCATCACAGAGGTTCACTTCATCCTGAATATTATCAAAGGAAAGGTGCAGATAAAAGGAAAATCTCCAAGTAAAACCCAATTCTTTCATGTTAATGTTCTTTGATGTAAGTAACAGATGAAGAATCATGAAGTGTGGATTCTGAGCCAGAGATGTGACATGACAACTTAATAACCTCTAGGCCACTTTACAATACAAAAATGGCACAAATTAGTAATCTCAGAGCCACTTTTTATTAGGAAGCCTTATGATGGATCTGGCACACAATGATAGTACTTGCTAACTATTCCCCCTGTGCTAGTAACAAAACACAGCATCTTTTATTTACAATTTAAAATTACTTTCTACTAGATATGTTTCAGGCAATCTACTGCATTACAGGTGCTCACAATGAGCACATCCTTTTGCATATTAAAGTCTCCCCAGCTGCAAAAAGGTGAATAAAACAATATGGTTTTAGCTCACCTTTAAATATGGCTGTATCCAGTTTTTTAGATATTCTGTGCGTAGTTTGTAACAATTTCTCAAAATTACGTTGAGATTGATGATTTTGTTACTTAACATAAATACGATGCATGCATAAATTTAAAAAATACTGAAGAAAGAATAAAAACATATTGTAAAATTTAGATTTCTAAACTCAAATAATAGCAGGGATGGGACTGATCTACTGGAGGGAACGAAGGCTCTGCAGGGGGATCTGGACAAGCTGGATCAATGAGTTGAGGCCACTTGTAAGAGGTTCTCACTGGTCCTACCCCTGGGTCACAACAACACCTTGCAACACCACAGACTTGAGGGAAAGATGCTTGGTGGAAAAGGACCCAGGGGTGCTAGCCAGAACCAGCTGGACATGAGCCAGCAGTGTCCCCAGGCTGTCAATAAGGCCAAGGGTATCTTGGCTTGGATCACAATGGTGTGGCCAGCAGGACCACATCAGTGACCATCTCCATGTACTCATTGAAACATCAAGGTACTGGAGTGAGGCCAGAGAAGGGCAACTGGAGCACAAGTCTTATAAAGAGGAGATGAGGGAACTGGAGGTGTTTAGCCTGGAGAAAAGGAGGCTTGGGAGAACATTATGGTTCTCCAAAACTCCATAAAAGAAGATTGTAGCCAGGTGAATGTCAGTCTCTCTTCACAGGTAACAAACAACAGCATGAGAGCAAATGGTCTCAGGCTGCACCGGGAGAGGTCTAGGTTAGATACGAGGAAAGATTTCCTCACTGAAAGCATTGTCAAAATTGAAACAGGTTGTCCAGGAAGTGGTAGAGTCACCATCCCTAGAGGTATTTTGGAAGTCATGTAAACACAGCACTTAGCAACATGGTTTAGCGTTGGACTTGGCAGTGCCAGGTTTATGGCCGGACTCTGACCTTAAAGCTCTTTTCCAAACTAAATTATTTTAGGATAAACAAAAAATATGCACTAAAGATCACATCATATATTCTTTTCCAACTCAGAACTTACCATCCTTGTTCAGCCACTGTTTTCTCTGTCTGTAGAGGAGAAGTTTATTGTGGACATATGGCAAAAGAAACTTCACACACCAGCTCTCCACACCAAGCTTGTTTTGTACCAGGACAATAGGGCTCCGGTTATATCTGGCCTCAGGGCAGGGTATTAATCCAATTTCATCTCTTAAAAAACAGAGATAAAAATAATTAAGCTTATTTCAAGTAGGTGACAATTATTTTTCCCAATACAGAAATGCAATGGTTGGCAATGCTTCTCAACCAAACATTCCATCATCTTTTTTCCTCGTTTTTGCTGAAACCTGTAATAGCAAAAGTTTTATTTGTTTTTCACAAAGATCTGAAATGATGAAGGCCCCATTTTTTCTGTTTTTAGACTATTATCCCATCAGTTTAACTCAGCTTAATCAACGAGCACCCCTGGTTTTGTAATAAATACACGACAGAGCTGTAACTGCTGCTTCAGCAACAGAAACAGAACATGCTATCTAGTACAGGCACCTGACTGACCAAAAGCTACCCAGGTGTGCCCTGCAGCAGGCGCTCTTAAACTAAGACTCACACAGAAGAATATGCTCACTTCCACATGTCCCAATTTTAACTGTGCTATGCAAGGCACGATGATCAACAGGGGGAAGATCTGAGATACAGAGTCTGACAGATGACAACTCTGTACAAGAAATGTGAGCCTTTAAAACAACAAAGCAGAAGAGACTCAGCTGTTCAGTTTCAATGGACCATACAATATTTTACTTTTTGTCAGGTTTTTCTAGCATGCTGAATAGCAGCTTTGGCAGCTTCTTAGAAATAAACAGCTTATCAAGGATTCACACTTGTTTAGACATAAAGCAACATTATTTTATTTTGATTATGCATCATTTCTCCACCAACTCCCATTCAATGGAAAAAATTGTTGCTAAAGAGGAAAATCCTCATATCTCACACATAATAAAAAAGATTTCTTGTGATCTCAGAAAACAAATTCTCCATCTTAAGTCTTCTTAATACAAGACTTACAGATACACAGTGAGTGTCAGCTCTTAAACCCCAACTCAATTATCTTAAATAAAATTTATTACTGGGTACCCTGAGCATGCTGATTTAGTTTCTGTGTTCTCACTGGAACATTTCTGAGGTAATAAAAAGTGACACAGTGTGCTTTTTTTTAAGAAAGTAGTTGCTTATTCAGAAAAGAGATCTGATCTTCCATACATCAACAACATATGTCACAAGCCGCAAAAAACACAGGTAAGGTGAAATCAAGGTAAAACACTTGCAAACCACGTGGCTCTGTCTCCAAACATGCACACAGGTCCCTTAGCTTCCCCAGTCAGCTGAGAGAGAAGAAAAAAGCATTCCTCTACCCCACTAAAAGCAAGAAATAGGTATCAAACCAAGATCCTTATCTGTGCTGCTCTATTTAACACAAGCTACACTCTTCAAGCAGCAAGATTAAACCTAAAATGACATTCCAGTCTGCTTCTTTCAACACAGTATCTTAATAGCCTGAAGTTTGTATCGCTGGGTCTTTCTTTTACTAACGCTAAACCCAGTCCTTGCCAAAATGTTACCTGACCTTGCATAAAGGGACATGAAAGTCTCCAAAAGCAACAAAGACACAGTCAGACACTGCTTGGCTAATTAAGTCGCTGAATTACCATAGGAACTTACCAGCTGTAACTCACAAACAGTATACCAAAGGTAAACAGCAAGCAGAGGAAAAAAAAAAAAAAAAAAAAACCACAAAACAAATATCCACACCTTTACTTATTACCAAATAGAAGAAGTCTAACTTGGGTGAGCTAATTTTCACAATACTGCTTTGAACACACCAAAATAACAGACAGGTAGAGCTTGCACAAAGCTGACAAGTGGGTAGGTGTACAAGCAGCGTTTGACAAGGGTCAATAAATGCTGAAAAAGAGGTGAGTAAGGGACAAAAGTATGGTAAGTGAACAGGAACATCATGCATGTAGGAGATTCCCTGTTTTCAGTGAAGCTAGGCAGTTCCCATGTAAAATAGTTCAAAAATGGATCTGCAACATGTTGAATTCAGGATATCACCTGTCAGGAATATCACCTGGCCAGCAGCAGAAGACAAGATGAAGATACATGAAAAGACCTGGCCAGCACAGACACAGCCTGGTGCTCCTGAGGCACAGAGGCAGAACAGCAAAGAGCCCACAGCCTACACTGGCCTGCAGTCCCATTTCAAGTATTTTCAATCACTTCACAAATCTAGCAGACAAGATTGTTACTTTTTCTACTTCAAGGGATAAGGTAGCAGCAGCTTGTGCTTTTTCACTTGAAGCATGTCACAGTGCATCAGTCTCAGCAGACACTCTTGCAGCCTACTTTCATCTCTGAGATTGCATCTATGAAAGGAAATTACAATAGCAGCAAATTCTTCAAAAACATAATCTCCAAGTTTGCAACCAATAAAGAATCCTGGCAGAGGACTGGGAACTATGAAAAAATCAGAACATTCATTCATAAATAGTGGCCATTTGCAGTGCATTATGCTTCACATCCTAAAAATGAAGCTTCAAGGCAAAACACAGCCTTATTTAAACAGCATCCATATGCTGCACTTTAAAACCTGTCCGCCCACCCAAATTGCTTACTACATTTAGAGAAACATGAAGGTGTTTATTCTAATCTTTTCTTGTTAAGGAAAGGGATAAATTAAGTGACATAAAATTTTCATATGCCATTGTTTAGCTTAACACTTTCTGGAACAGATTAATAGGCCACTACCTCAGAGACTGCAGAGTTTCCAGCTGACATAAATACACCTCACTTAAATTAGGAAATTGTTACTCGTATGTGCTACCTTATTTGCCATAACCAACATGGAGCTTGCATATAGATTGAAAGATACTTCCCTAGTTTGTGTCTTAAAGGCAGGGGAAATACATTCTGCAAAACAGAAGTATAGGAGGCACTTAAAACAGGGTCTCAAGGCTAGTCAACAACACTGAAAAATAAAACACACCATCTGCCCCCAGATTGCTGGATAAATCTGATTGTCATAACAACTACTGTGGTTTGCATTTTCATAGTCATTCTGTCTTCTTCAAATCAATGCACAACGAAAAGCAGCCGCACATCTACCAACACATACGGATTCGAAGGTGGCATCCACCACACTGCTCTGTTGGTGCAAAGGTGCAATTCAGGAGGCTTCAATCCTAAGCTTTGTTCCCACCAGCAGCAGTGTTCTGTTCCAGCTGTGGGGCTCGGAAGGGCTGGCCCATCTGCGGGCAGGCTCAGCCCCATCCCGACTGAGCGACGAGTTCAACACAGCCAAACACCGAGTTCAGAGAGAGATCATTAGCAACTTTTCTCTGTAAGTGTATCTGTCGCTTCCAGACTGCGGACCCCTCGCTGGTTTCCGCGGCTCGGTGCCTTTCACCGGCGGGGCGTTTGTGGCCGCTGGGCTGCGGCCGCCAGGGCTCAGGCTCCCGGAGCGAGCCCAGGGGAAGGCGCGGCGGCAGGACAGCACCGAGAACAGGGACACGGCGCCCTGCCCCAAGGAGGCGCGGGTGCCACCGCAGCCGCCCAGAGCCGGAGGAGACCCGAGCGGTCCCCGCGGCCGCTCACAGCGTGACCTTGGGCCCGGGCCCGGCCCGGCCGGCCCCGCCGGGACCCGCAGCCCGCCCGCCCCGCCGCGGAGCGCGCACGGCCGGAGCGCGGGCAGCGCTCGCTGCGCGCCGTCCGCCGCGGCCGCACTCACATGTGTGGGTTCCGCTGGAAGGCGTTGCGGATGTCCTTCACCACCCGCTGCACCAGCACCGCCACCTCCTCCGCCGACTCGGCCATGTTCCCGCAGGCGACGCGGCGGGAGCGCTTCCGGGGCAGCGCACACGGGCGGGCGCGGGGCGGGGCCGTGGTTTTATTTTGGGTCATGTGGGTGACGAGGCATCTAAATTCATATTACACAAAAGTAGGATTTGTGTCCGTGTATTA
Organism: Taeniopygia guttata; assembly: GCF_048771995.1. Lineage (NCBI taxonomy): Eukaryota > Metazoa > Chordata > Aves > Passeriformes > Estrildidae > Taeniopygia > Taeniopygia guttata. The sequence continues at coordinate 27,459,099 of NC_133063.1, forward strand.
ATTATATTAATTATATTAATTATATTAAATATCCGTGTCCAAATATTTATATCCCTTCTTGCATGAAGGAAGTGAGCTGCATCGTGGTACAATTGTTCCCAGGCATGCCATGGGATCACTCCCTTTTCCCAAGACGGTTGATAAGGCTCACAGCCCTATCGTTATTGCCTCCCCTTCTAAATAATAGCCTTGCCGCTCAGAAGTTTCCCTTGCACAGAGATTTTTTTAAAAGCAAAAAGAAAACAGGTGCTGAAGCATTTGTATTTTCCATGCAGTATTGGTTTTGCTGAGCATAAGCATTAATATCATATGCAATAGTGTATTTCTATTGCTTATATGTGTACAGGGTGTGATTTCATAATTTGTTGTTTTATACTGTGAATCAGTGTTTTTCAATGCCATTTTTAGTGTGTGGCTCTTCCTAAAAGGCTCAAGACAGACAAGTTACTGTCTCTGGAGCTCCCAGTGCTAGTTACATCCTGAGTTAATGCAGTCCCTTTTGCTGTGTCGGGAATCGCGCCGGGCCGCACAGTTTTGAGAGATAAGGGTTGCATGTACAGCTTCTCTTGACTGCCAGCAGACATGGGAGCGCTTCTCTTCAAGGCGGAATGCGAAGAGGTGACTGTAATTCTGGACTGTTACTTATGTATTTGCTTGTCATTAGATATTGTATATAATGTATTTACAAAGCATTAACCATGCATAGTTGATATGTCTCTAATTTGAAAGCTTGCAATGTCATCATCATCTGCTTCATCATTGCCTTCCCCCGCCTCCCCCACAAGAGGCCTAGTAGACCCTTCCAGGTCTATATTCTCCTTAAAAAATAAAAAAAAAATAAAATGGCAGATGGGACATTTTATGGGGCCTTCTTAATAGCCAATATATTAAGTGGAAAAAATTAGACTAAATAATGTTGGCTTCAGGGAATTCTGCCTGTGCTGTTCCAGGTTTTCATTCATTTTGTCGAATGTATAGACACTGTTTTTGTAACTGTAGTGTCTAAAATTGTTGAAGCAAACTGATACATTCTGGATGTCAAATAGGCAAAAATACAAATACGAGGAAAAGTGTTGCAACACTTGGTGACTACTGGGATATATTTTTAGCTGAAAAATACAAACTAGTTTTTTCAAAATAGCTTAGATTACTGTGTTCAGCATAACCCTGAATTTTTAATTTTTGCCTTTTTACGTTGTGGTAAGGGGCTAAGTTGGTTTTATGTGATGGACAGTATACCTTTTCTGACTCACTGCCTGCTCACTTTGTCCTGTGCAATTTCTTCAGTCTGGGACTGAAATAGTTCTAGCTGTGAGGTTGGTTTGAGTTGGGTTTTTGTTGTTGGAATTCTTTTAAGAGGTTTTGGTGAATTATACCTAAATTAAACAACTTTCAGATGTCATTAATCATGACAAAAATACTCTGTGGATTAAAAGTTGAATTCTTGTGTTTGTGATGGGTTGGGGTTTTGGTGTTTTTTTCATTTTAGCATTGGGTACAAACAAAAGTAAACCATAACAATGCAAAGTTATTAAAGTACTGAAAATCGATAGAAGACTACTAATATATTTTAAAGTTGCAAAAGTATTTATTTAGAATTGTGCAATCAACTGACAATATACTGTCTATGACTTCATGCATTCCTTTTGAAGAGGAATGAATATGAAATTGCTATTCTTATTTAAATGTCATAATCAAATTTATTTTAATTGTACATTTTAGCAATTATATATGTTATCAAAGCTTGTAAGGTTGGCATTGGTGTTAATATTGCACATGATACTTTATAGTAGCTTCTGGTTGTGATTATTGAATTGTCAGCCAAGAATGCTTACTTGCCATAATTTTAGGGAAATTAAATTTATTTATTTCAGAAAATACTCTTTTGTTATGTTTCACATAGGGTATAAACTGTAGAAAATAGACTGCAATTAAATAGTCTGGAATTATCTTTCTGTTACATGCAGAAATTTCCCTGAGTAATCCATTTCTATGTCATCTGAGGCAGTCTCAAAAGTATTGGAAACTGTTTGCTTAAGGAGTTTTTCTCTCATGGGTACAGAATAATATGTCTTTCTAACTATCCAAAGTGATATAACAAACTCCTAGTGCATTAAAATTGCCTTAATAAATGCCTAAAAGTTTAAAATGTTGCAATTTAGATCCAGTTCACCAAGTGTGAAATGTAGTTGTCAATTTGTTCATGGCCACCTTCAGAAAATGGGTAATAAGGCTTGCTTCTGTGCCTCCTAACCATGTTAATTTGTTGAAGCTTTATAGACAAGTCCAACTGAGTTTAATGCAGTTGATTTCAGTGTTATATTTTTTTGTGAAAATGTCTCACAGCTGGTACTAGTTGTCCGTCCATTGTGAGAGTGAAGACAATTGCATGCGAAAATGGGCACATCACATTAGTGATTTCCCATGGCCTAATATTTTTCTAAGCAGATCACATTACATGGCCAACAAGAGTGAAAGTGTATCATCACTATCCTTGCTTTTCTATTTATTAGAAAGATTGTTTGAAATTTTGACAGTCATGGTACAAATGCAGGAGTCGCAGCACATTTTTTCATATCATGAAAAGCATAAGTCTTCAGATTTTTCAGTGATGGTTCTTTAACATCAGAGAATGTGGTGGATGTGTGTATGGTTTTATACCTAGTTGTGCCTGAGTTTGTTTCTTGGGTTAGCAGACAGAAAGATTGCTGCTGTTAGTGACAGGTGCACCCACGGTGACTGAGTTAACAGTCCTTTGGTTCAGGCCATGCTGACAAACAGGCCAAGCTGAAATCAGCCCTGATGTGCAAACCCAGCCAGCTTGTGGGAAGTCACATCTTACTGGGGACTAGTGCCTGAGCCAGAACTGCAGTACCTTCTCTGGTCTGGTACTGGGTGGAAAGAAGCATTGCCACACTTTTATACCTGCACACACACCAAAGGGGTGTTTGACTGCAAGGCTGTCACTTCTCACTACAAGTGTCTACAGCCACCAGAGCCCACTGAACTCTTCTACACTGAGATCTCTCAAGCAGGGATGTTTCTAAGGATTACCTTTCAAGATTGACAGATTGCCTTACCCAGCATTTGATGTCTACAATGGGGGATGATTCAAAAAGGTCTAAAACTGTATTGTAGGCAAGCCAATTATTTGTCATGCAGTAAATACTAGGTGGTATGACTGCTGTTCAGTCATTGTTTAATACGATATTTGGTTAAACACACAATATTGACTCAGAGTTATGGAATCATTGTGGTTAGAAAAGATGTTCAGAATCACTGAGTCCAACCTCTGACCAAACACCACCGTGTCAAATAAACCATAGCATAAGTGCCATGTCCTGGAGGGTTCAAGAAATTTCTCCTCCAGGAGTAGTGACTCCATTACCTATTTGGGCAGCCCATTCCAATGTCTCAGCATGACTCCAGTGAAGAAATTCTTCCTGGTATGCAACCTGACCCTCCCTGGGGTGCAGTTTTAAGGCCATTTCTTCTTATCCTGTTGCCTGGAAAAAGAGAACAACCCTCCCTCAGCTGCTCCTCATAGAAATCATGCTCCACACCCTTCCCCAGCTCCATTGCCCTTCTCTGGATACACTCCAAGAGAAAGTCTTGAAGAACTCCACAATGTCCTTCCTGAACTGAGGGGCTGAGAACTGGGCTCAGGAGTAGAGGTGTAGCCTCCCTAGGACAGCGAGAGTTGGCTCCTCTGGGCATTTGTCCTGCAACTCTGTTACAGCAGTGTTACAGATGTGGTCAGGTACTTCTGGCTTTGCTCCAAGGAAGCTCCAAGGTTCACATGAAAAATTCATTGTATATTGTTATTGCATCAAAATGTAATATTCTAATGTAATGGTTTTACTGCAATAAATTATATTTTATGGTAAAGGTTGGTTATCAGTGTAGGGAGTATGGTGTGGCTTTGTTCATTATGCGGTCAATAAGCATCAGTGGGCTTGTGGAAACAGCACCACTGACAGACAATACAAACCTGGTCCTCCAATGCGTGAAAGATATAAGGAATGGAAGCACACCTCACTCTAAAATGTGCTGAATATTTTTAGATAAAACATTTCTGAGAAACACTCCATATGCTTTACACTTTGGGTATAATGGACATAATTGGTTAATATAATTTTTCTGTGTTTCTTCAAATTCTTTTCTTATTTAGAAAAAAAATGCAGTTGAGGTGCCAAGAAGAAATAATTTAACACACACTGAATTCCTCATTCTCTTGAATGGAAAATATTTTAAATTAATAAAAATTCTACTTTTTTAAAGAAATAATGTTTAATATTGTGAAAATTCCCAACATGTTAACTGATGTAAAATTTTTTCTTAGAAACAAATTCTATATTTCCATAAGATCTGCATGACTGGGAGAAGTTCCAGCACTACTTTTATATGTATAATATTGAATGGTTTGAGTACACCTACAGAGCCTGAAGGGTGAGATGGGTTTTAAGCAGCAATTGTTGGTCATATGCACTCAATCAGCAAATCATGCGTTACCAATTATTGTAAGCCTGACACCTATCTTTTCCTCCTGTTAAAAAAGTAATTTATTTTTATTTTATTTAAATCTTTCTGAAAGGAAAAAAAAAAAACGGTTTTAATGCTAGATGCACCCTGCAAGTCCAGTGTTAGCTAGGATGATGCTGAGATTTTTTTACAATTTCCATATCAGCAAAATCATGTTGAAATTACTTCCCTTTATAAATGAAGTTTCAGCATGATTTTACTTAAAATCTTCAAGGAGTGATTCAGATAAGTAATGTATTTAACTATTTAATTTTCCTTCCTATTTTAAGAAACTGCAGGATGATTGTTTTTGTATATGAGCATATTTTGTGTTGTTTAGAATATATTCAATATTTCTGCTTACTGCTAAATGCCACCTTAGGCTACTTTTGAGAATGCTTTCTCATTTTCCAGCTTTGGAGCTGTTTATAAAGCCCTCGACACCAGCACAGGACAACAGGTGAAGTGTCAATACCCGCAGCAGTTTCTCCCTAAGCTCTGCTGTCTAGCAACAGGGCAGTTTGGCACAGCTCGCTGTGTCACGGCACGAGCACTCGCTCCGTGTTCCTTGAGGTCTCGTGCAGGGAGTGACTTCTCAAGTTAATGGTCGCCAATGTCTTTTCAGGTGGCCATCAAGATAGTGTCTCTTCAGGAGAAGACGTCCGAGGAGCTGGCTGTCAATGAAATCCTGGTGATGAGGGACAGCAGGAATCCCAATATTGTCAGCTACTTAGACAGGTTGGGGTGTTCTCATGTCTGTGTAGCTTTAGAGAGTGCAAGCCAGAAGTGACAACGCCCTTTGGTCGCCGGCAGAAAACAGAGCCGTTTAGCATTTCCCTACTCATCTGCAGTGCGCAGGAGGAGTTTGCAGCTGGTGTTCAGTAATCTCTTCTGGCATGTGTAGCTTGGAGAGCAGTTGCAAAAGCCCGGGTCAGGCCCTGGGGTGCCTGAGCTGTGCCCGTTCCTCTCTGTCTCTCTCCATGCCGTGGTTTCCTCCTTTCAGCTACCTGGTGGATGCGGAGCTCTGGCTGGCGATGGAGTTCATGGATGGCGGCACGTTGTTTGATGTGCTCAGGGCAGTGTACCTGGAGGAAGGAGAGATAGGCGCCGTCTGTCGGGAGGTGAGGCGTCCCGCTTGTGCTTCCCCTGGCCTGCCCAGGATGCTTCTTGTCAACTGGTGGTTAAGGAGAGCAGAGATTTCTTGCCCCCGGCTTTCTTTTGGCGCTGCTCTCACGACACAGAGGAGAAGAAAGAGCATTAATCTGAAGTGAACTGCCTGCTGGAGTCCCCGCGCGCCTTAGGCTCTGTTCTTGCACCCCCGTATCCCACTAACCCCAAACCCCCTGTGGGGTTTTCCCCCCGTTCCGTATTTAGGTCGTTCACGCAGCGTGCTCCGTGCTTTCTCCTCGCTGGCTCCAGCGCGCTCCACCTGCTCGCGCTGCTCTGGCAAACGCAGGCGCGGCACGTCTGGTTCCCTTCGAATTATTGTTTTCCCCGTTGGATTGCAATAAACGGAATTCACCCCACGGAGAAAGACTCTCTTCATTAAATCGCCGTGGGGTCGCTGACTGCTCTCCGAACTCCGACAGCGCTGCCCAAAGCCCGGTGAGGGTTCAGCGGGAAGTGCTGGAAGTCTGCCCGTGCCCTTTCTCCCCAGAGCTAGCCGGGGCAAGGGAAAGGCAGAGGGGAGAAGAGCACATCGGCAGTGCTGTAGATAGGAAATGTAATGTTTTGAGGTTTTCTTAGCTTAGCTGTCTTTAGTTAGGACTAGAGAGCATAGAAAGCTTCATTCATGAAGCATTGTTTAGATAAGAGTAGAGTAGTGTTGATGTAGGGAAGCTCAGAATTCTCCTGTAAGGAGAAATGAATGAATTGTCATCAGAAGAATTGAGCTATCAAAGAAGAATGTGGGATTCAGCAGATCTGGAGCAGGCATGTCCCACGAGTTGTCTGCCTGAACTGGCCACCCGGAGGACAGAATGAGGAAGATGAAGATGGTGAAGTAACCAGGAGATGCTCTGTTCCGGCTCTTGCTTTCAGCACGACTGGCAATAAAACCTCTAAAGCCTCCAGAGCTCTGGAATGTTCCCTTGCGTGTCACGCTGTGCCTAAGCTGGTCAGTGCCTTCCAAGCTGTGCGCTGCGGACGGGCTCTCCCGTTCATGGCTTTGCGCTGCTTCCGAGCGGCCCAAGGCTCTCCCCCTTCACAGAGAGGCCCTGGCCTGCCCCACACACCTTCCCCGACAGCTGCCCCACACCCCCCACCTGCCTTGCGGAGATGTTGTCCCCCATGCCTTTGTGTCCCTCCGTGCCAGCTGCCCCTCATGCCGGGCCAGGATGAGGGACCTGGCCTGGCTGTCCCCCGTTCCTGACGGTCACTTGGTACTGAGGAGTAAAGGAGGGTCGAAAGGGCGCGTCTTCCTTACGCTTCCCTCTCTTAAACCTCTGGGGCACCAAAGCGCCCCGCTCAAGGGGGCCTGAGGGCCTACGCTCGGCTTTCCGTGCTACCCTGTCATTCTTCCTTCTCTAAAGCCCTACAATTGGCTGGTTGATGTGAGCAGACTTGGAAATGGGGAAAATGAGATGCTTTCAAATGGAGGCAATCCTTCTGGGTAACTACTGCAGTGTTTCAGCAACAGAATTTGAAGACAGTGCTGGGCCTTGCATCAATTGCATTGATTTTGAAATGCCACCCTCAGCTTCCGAAGTGTGAGGAGCCCGGGGTAAAGCTCCTTGAAAGACTGGACTGTGCTGTCCACCAGCAGAGGACTTGTGGGTGCTGAGTCACCAGGAAACCAAGCTAAGTCTGGGATCCTTGTTCTACAGGTGAACTGAGTTTATTTCCAGAGGAGTTGCGTGCACTTTTCCGCCATCTCACGCAGTAATTTCTTTCTACTTTTAAGCTGGCTCCTGGGTTCAGTCTCAAGAGTTTTTCTTTATATGTAAGATAATTGATTTTATATATAATAGGATTGCTTTTTATTTACAATTAGAAAGGTAAATAGTGAAATTTTGTGATCACTTAATTTGTTTTTGATGTTTATTTGTATATTCTAACTAATTCTTCTTCACATCAGTATTGCAATATAAAGGAGTAACAGAATTTTTTTTAAGCCCTCACTCCCTCCTTCCCTCTTAAAAATATATTGACTTGATAGAACAGAACAATTTTGTTTAAGGATAGTGCATGCAAGCCTCAATTAGTTTTGTCAAGCTAGATAATGAAAAAACACTTATAAACAGCAGAAGACTACTGAGAATTGCAACTCTGGAGCCTTCAGATCCTGCATCACTCAGTCCTGGTATCTGTAGTAAACATACTACAGGTATTATGCACATATTAACATGGATTGCTAAAGAGGATCAGGCATCTGTTTGCTCCTCCATTCTGTAAATGATCCAATCACATTTTTGGTTGAGATGATGGCAAAATACATGTGGAGCCAGTGGTTGAAATCTCATCTTTATTTTAAAATCCAGGAAGGAAATACAGGGAATCCCAGGAATACTGTGGTTTCAGTATCTGCGGCTGCTCATACAGTTTTCATCTTTCAGTGATATTTTTTGTGGAGTTGTTGATGACTGACATTCTGAATATATCTTATTAAGATAAAATATCTTGGATGTGGTTAATAGGACAGGGCAGTTGTTGATCCGGAGGCTTAAAGGGCTTCTAGGAAGGAACTCAACTATGTGCCTGTTAATGTAGGTAAAGAAGAGTTATCATAGTTCAGGAAATGTGCATACATCTCAGCTAATTTTGTTGCTATTTAGTTTAGTATTAGTCTAGTGATCAGGAAACAAATTTGACCTTTTCTATTCTTTAATGCAAAATACTGTGTGTCAGAAGGAAGGGGTTTTTTATCTTGAAGGGGAGGCATAGATCTTTCTTGCCATCTCTCAAGTGTAATGAGATACAAATTGCAAACATTGTATGAATGAAAGGTGGTAGCAGAGAGTGTTGGAAAATAGTATTAAAAATAATAATGTTTTTTAGCCTTTATCCTGAAACTGGGGAATGTCTCACTCAGGCTTTCCAAATATGTGACTTGTACTCTTTTTAACCTTTCTCCTTGCCATGCCTTGGCACTAAGAGGCTGATCTCAAAAGACTAGGATATAAATGAGATTCTTTTCAATGTATTTGATACAAGGAAATACAGAACAACGAACTCTGCCACCTCATTTAATATAGCTCAGAAATTGAAGTGCACACATCTGTGAGGTCTGTTTATAGATTCAACTAACAACACCTGCATTTTCATGTCATTTAGGTTTAGTTTATTCAGCAAACATAACATTTAAATGTGCATTTTCCATTGAAAAGGTTAAATACAAATTCACTTCAATTAAAGTAGGTAGCTTTTCCTCTTTGTATAACAGACTAAATATACATTCACTCTTTGAATAATCTTTTTTTGTGTGTGTGTACAAAAAACAAGGTTTTTCAAATGTAGTAGGCATGTAGTCATGGCTATGTATTTTTCTGGGTCAGATGTGATGGCTCATAGGAATGTTACTAAGACAAAATAAGAAATAGGTCTGTATCATTCCATGCTGGCTATACATCTCTGCTTCTACTGGAGAGAAATAGAATTCAGTTATGCTAAACAAAAGCATTCATACAGAAATCTTTCTCCAAGGAACTGTAGTCAGCTGGGCAACAGTTTCCATAACAACAACACCTCAAGACTATATCTGGGCCTTTTTCTTCTAAGTTATTTGGTGGATCTCCTAAAGTGAGTGAATTAAGGTATCAGGTGAAAGGTGGTACCATTCTATTAGATACCTTTTCATTAATGAAACGAAACCAGTTCAGCAGCCTAAGTCTAAAGTAAAACATATTTTGATTCATTATAGCTTATGCATTTTACATTTTTTGCTGGAAAACTTTATATAAACTAGCTGTCATATTTATTCAGTTGACTTCAAAGGTGTGTTATGTAATGATGTTCTTATTTTTAGATACATTCATGTATCGGAAGTACAATAATTCGAAATTGTCAGACTTCTACAATTTTTGAAGTATTTTCTGTGAAAAACTAAGATTCAAGACCATTCTTAGAACACAATCAGGAAGAGACTAGACTTTTACATCAGGTGTGTGTAGGACTTCCCCCTACTTGTCTTCACAAACCCAGTTCCATTAATACTCACATGGATGCAAAGTAAATTAATCTACTTGTGAGACTATGTCCTAACCTGTCTTTTATTTTGAAGTCATGCAAATTACTGTGCTTGGGTTTGCTTATGTTTATCTGAGTATTAAAGCTGTCACATAGATTAGTAATATAGTAAATATGAAGGATATTAGTGAACTTGCAGTCCGTGCAAAAGCCTTCCAAAGTGACAGATTCTGTGTAGCACTGAACTGTGTAATGAATATAAAACATAGCCACTGCTACTGAATGTGACAAGCTTTCCACACATTAAAAATCAATGCTGTAAATGTCTGCTTAAAATACTGAACAGTACCTAAAGCCACTCCTTAGCAACACTGTCATTCTTTATAGAAGACAAGCATTTAAACCAACTAATTCTGTAATTATTTTATTCTTACTTAGACTTACTGAATTGACATACTTACTGTTATTTTATTCAATTAATACACTGGTTATCCATGGCTAAACTTCTTATGAAACCTCTTCCTGTTCCCAAGTGTTAGGAAAATGTGGTAGGAATATGTGAGTGGTGGTAAAGTGTAGTGGAGGAGCCATTTAATTTTGTTTCATTTAATTGAGATTATGTCACAGTTGTTTTGACTTCATTTCTCATGAGGGGCTGACAAAGCCCCATTTCAGATTTAATTATCTGACTCATAGAAAGAACACTTAACACTCATTGCAGAAAGGAGAGGTTAGAAGTTTCTCAAGTCCAGGACAAAGAGAAATAGCAGATGGATTTCTAATGTGTAGTATTTCCTGCATTCCTTTTGTGTTAAATTGCAGCAATACAATGCCATTTCTAAGTGGGAGAAAAAAAAAAAAAAAAGAAAAGCAAACAAAAAAGAAAACAGGTAGCTGTGTACTATTAGAACTTAACCTCATTTTCCCACCCTTTTAGTAGTGGGCTTAGCCATGTTATGAGATAGTGGTTTTGGAGTAACTCCTCAGTGCTTACTTTGGGTATCAGTCACTCCAGGCTTCCATGTCACAGGGAAGACACTAAACGATATTTTAATGTATCCTGAAGAAAAAAAAAGATTACAAATGCAACGGTTTTCATGATAAAAAGCACTAGCACTTCACATATTTTGGTTTAACATCCTGAGTTTGGCTGTAGCTGCAGGAAAATTATTGACTAGGAAGGCAGGAAGGACTTAAGATGATCAGCATGGGAGCGGGTCCCGGAGCCTGGCCAGGGACAGCAGGCAGCGTGGTGACATTATCCTTATCCCGGTGCTTCGGGGACGGAACCCTCCTGGGACTACAGGGATCCATGGACGGATTCCGTCTCTGTGGCTGTGTCAAGAAAACACTGTGGCAGAAACACACTCATGCTGTCTAGAGTACTATCTTTGCATTTTGGAGATAGAATGATGTTTGAATCCTAGTCCTAAAACCAAAACACCATAAACACATGCAGTAGTTTGCATGCTGCCCAGACCCTGTCCTGTATAGAAAAAAATGACTCAACCTTTCCCTGCACCAAATAGCTTTGCTTGTAGACTTGTTGCTAATGGATAAAGCAGTGATGAAGATGGTATTTGAAGCCCTCAAGTGTTCAGGAACTGCATGTTTGTACGGGAATACTTAGTTAAAAGCAATGAATCCCATGAGCGGACCTGAGTCTGCCCTCTGCCCCCTTCCCTGATGGTCTTCACCTAAAGTAACAATGGAATTCTGTGTGTATTATTGCACTGAGTCATGAGAAAGGATAAGCGCAATGTATAATAAAAAGTTGCATGTGGTTGTGGAGGGCTGGCACAGAAACAGTAAGCTCACAGCAGCCACTCTAGTGTGAAAAGGCAATAAAAGAGCAACAAATGGCAAAGAGGTAGGTAATGTAATGTATTTTAGGGGCTGTTGTGGTACTGCTGCATGGTCTAGGAACATTCCAGTGGAAAATTTATTTTGTAGCACTGCAGGAAGTAATAAAATAAACTTTTCTTGAGTACAGAAATTTTTATTTTGAGCTCACAGGCTGACAGTTGGCTGCTCAGTGGTGAAGAATCACAGGTTGGTTGAACTTGGACGAGACCTCTGTAAGCCATCTGGTCCAACCCCCTGTTCAGTCAGGGCCACTAAGAGCTAGGTGCCCAGGACCATGTCTAGATGACTTCTGAATATTGACTCCAGAGCCTCCCTGGGTACCCTGTGTCAATGCTGAGTCACCCTCACAGTGATAAAGGGGTTTCCAGCTATTTGTAGGGAATTGTCTGTGTTTTAGTGTGTGCCCATCATCTCTGGCCCTGTTACTGGGCTTGTCTAGAAGAAGTCTGGCTCTCTTCTCTGTGTGCACTCCTTCAGGAGTGCACTCCCTTCACCTTAACACGATCCCCCTGAGCCTTCTTGAAGCTCCAGGCTGAACAGCCCTGGATCTCTCAGACTCTCTTCAAAGGAGCAGTGCTCTGATCCCTTCATGATCTCTGCAGCCCTTGCTCAACTCTCTTCAGCATGTCCACATCTCTTGTGTCTGGGGAGCCCAGAATTGGATCAACACCTGGGTCATCACCATCACCAGAGCTCAGTTAAGGGACAGGATCATTTCTGTCCCCTGCCAGCAGCACTGCTCTTCACAGGATGTGAAGGATTCAGCCCAGGATGCTCTTGGTGGGTTTTTTTGCCACAAGGGCAGACTACTGGCCCATGGTCAGTTTGGTGTCTGAGGGACCCCCAGGTGCTTTCAGTGAAGTGCTGCTTCCCAGGTGGGCAGCTTCCAGAATGTGCTGGTGCTAGTGAAATGAACAGGGTCTATGCCTTTATTAATGTTCAGCTCTTTATTAAAAAGTCAGCTCGGCAGGGGGCTTGACAAGGAGCTCGCCCCCACTGTTGTAGCTTCTCCGGTAGCCGAAGGGTGAGAAGGCGTGCAGAGTCTGTCCCTGCAGTCTCCGTGGCACACTGGTAGCTGGAGGTGAAGAGGTGTGCAGTCTGTATCTGAAGTCCCAGCAGACCGTCCTCTCTCCTTTCCTCCTGGTACACTGGTAGCCAAAGGGTAAGGGGATGTGCAGAGCCTGCTGCTAAAATCCAGCAGCAGCTATCCCTCTCCTTCCCTCCTGGTAATGCCAGGAAGTGTGTGTTTCTTTGTTCCTGCTTCCCACAGCCAAGTCCAGTCTGGTCCTCTGCAGGTTATGGTGACAGGTCGGACACAGACTAGGGATGAGGTTCCCTTTTCTTCAACCAGCACATCCATCCAGCCCCCTCCACTGTGCCCAGCCTTCCATTTAGGGGTGTTTTTATCCCCAAAACCCCCTCCCATGATTCCACTGGTCTCCCTATTTTGCATCCCAGTCCTAGAATGGTAGTGGTGGTGGGGGGGGGGGGGTGTAGGTGATTCCCAGGAGCAATTAGCTAATTAACATTTCAATGTCAGTACTTAGTTTGAGCCAAGTGTCCCAGCCAGGCTGTTTTGTTCATAACACTGGAGGCTTTTCACTCTCGAAGGACTGTGCACTTCTGGTTGAACCTCATGAGGTTTCTGTCAGCCTATTGCTCTGGCATTCTTTGTGAAGAATGTATATATTTTTCCAGAAAAGGTGATAAATTTTTTTAAATAATTTTAGAAGTAAGCGCTGCAGCATTTTCCATAAAAATTCCACCAGATTTTGTATCACTGTGTCAAAAGAGAACTGTAAGGGCTTTTTTTTTCTTCCTTGCAGACTTGAATCATCACTTATCAAGCTCACCTTTCTCAGCCTATTATCATTATGTAATATAAGGAAATTACATTTAAGACTTCTAAAAGTCCACACTAATGGAATGAGGACTTAATGTGTTATTTCTGGTACCATAATGAGCATTTATCTCTGTGTGTGACACAGAACTCTGAACTGGACCTCTAAAATAATAATTTGTATAATGATGAACTGGAACAGCCTCTTCAATCTGATGTTTGAAGAACTTAATTTTTAGGACTTTCCCCTGGTCAACACAGGCATTTAATCCCTGATCTAAAGCCATGCTGATGGAAGGAGCCTGATAGGGATGAAAATGCATATGGCTCGAAAATATGTATAACATTATATGATGCAAATATGGTTAAAATGTAATTTGTCTTTCAAATAAAAAGCTTTATCTCTATATGGAGAAGTTGAGAGGAGGGACTGTTGAAAAACTATTTAAATAGTAAATGAGATAATGAATGCTGAAGATGATAATGCTTGTTATGTGTAGTAGATATAATTCGCACCATTTCTAATATGATATATGTGTTATGGGTAATAAACATAATTTGCGCCATTCCTTGTATGGAATATATAATGTTAAATACTTGTTAGATTATACCTCGTTTGTACTAGCCTCCTCCCCCCACCCCCTTCTCCCCTCCGAAACCGGGTGTATGTTGGAAACTAATTTACAAGAAAGAAGATACAGCTCGCCAGGAGATGGGCCATGTCTGGGAAGCTTCGGGAGACCCCAGGCGCTGATCATCACGTGAATGACCCGAGATGGATATCTTGGAGATCCCCGGACAGATACATGTGAATACAGCGTTCCCGTAAATTTCATCACAGGATTCAACAACTCCAGACACTGAATTATTAACATATGGACTCTGAATAGAAGAAAGGACTAATTGCAAAAATCTTGGCCTCATGCGGAATTTTCCCTATAAAACTTGCTTGTGCCAGGATGGAGGTGTGTGGGCATAGAGGAAAACCTCTCCTGAGGCTGACTCCTTGTTGCACACCCAGGGCTGACCCCGGGCTTGGCACTGTTTTTTTTTCTTTCCTGTGGCTGGCTAGATAGAATTTGACCGCAAATAAAACTGTTTTGTTTTTTAATTCAGCTGAATAAATTTTCATTTATAACATAAAGGAACTAAAGAATCCCAGCAGAACACAAAAAATGTCCCATGAGGAATGATTGACTTCAACTTCCTCAATTCCTTTTTGGTTGCAGTGCTGTCACCTCAGTAGCACAGCCATCGTGGCAGTGAGTCAGAGAGGTGGCAGCTCTGTGGCCTGCACGGTGCTGCTGGCAGAGCCGGCTGCTGCCTACTCAAGGCTCAGGCAGGCACAGGAGCTGCCTTGCTGCACGGCCAGAACCATCTCGATGCTGCAGCGCAGGCCAGAGGCGCCGCTCAGCCGGAACCTGCAGGACTTGCCGCAGGGCAGCGCCGTCAGCTGGAAATGGCGCGAGTGCGGCAGGAGCAGCCAGGCCGACGCCACCAACATTTGCACCCAGTGGGTGACTTTCTCTGGGTCCAAGTAGGAGCCCGTGCAGAGGGTGTCCATCAGGTACCACTCCTGGTCTCTGGGCAGCTGGCCACCAGAGGCGTGGAGAAAGCACGTGTGCCCCAGCAGCTGCTCCCCGGAGCACAGGCACTCCAGCCCCACGCGGATGCACTCGCCTGGCGGCCATTTCCTGCTCTCCGTGCTGAAGGAGTGGCCGGGCGGTGGCTGCAGGATGACCGGCGTGCGGTAGGTGATGCTGCTCTCCTGGACGCTGCAGGTGGGGCTGGTGTCCATCCCGGCGGCTGGATGCAGCTCCGGCATGAAGCTCCTCCGGGACAGCACTTGGCAGACGCCGAGGAGCTCTTCCACCAGCTCCTGCAGCACCTTTGTGCTGGGCAGGCCCTGCTGCAGAATCACAGAACAGCTGAGCTTGGGAGTGACCTTTACAGACTGTCCAGTGTCACCCCACAGCAATGAGCAGGGACATTCTCACCTAGATCCGGCTGCTGACAGCCCACTCCAGCCTTATCCTGGATGTGCCCATTGGTGATGGGCTGGGCACAGCCAAAATGCTGCCACCCCTGCCTGTACCCTTGACCTTCTCATGCTCACTGACCTTCTCCTTCCTGCTGGATCCCTCCTGCCTCCTCCTGATGGCAGAGCCACGCTTTCTTGTTCTGACCAGCCAGCAGCCCATAGCAAGAACCTGAACCAGGACTGCTGCACTGACCCAAAGAAGCCACTGCTTTTCCAGCGCAGAGCAGAGCAGGGCTTCCATGGTGCCAGTGCTCCCCTCAATCTCCTGCAGGAGCTGAATCATCTCTTGGTGTAAATATTCCTCATGCTCCAGCAGCTGTTTAACTTCATCCTTTTCAATTTTTAGATTCACCTTCATCTCAGCACAGGTGGCTAACAGGGCCAGGATGAAGGCCACAGTTAAATACATGGCCTGGTGGAAGAAAGAGGGCTCAGCATGTCTGGCTGGGAGGGAGCAATGGGCTGGCGACACCTGCAATGTCCCCAAAGCCTCTCTGGGCACCTGCCACGCTGAGAGCTCCAAGCACCTCTTCCCCCAGCCCAGAGGACAGTGCCCTGCCATAAGAGTCCCAGCTCTCACTCTGGCTTTAAACCCCCAGGGCACCTTTCCCAGCTCCCATCCAGCCCAGCATTCCCCCTGCATTGTGCACTCACTGGCTGCTAGAATCCAACTGCCCTGTGCTGCCCCTGGACACAGGTGCCAGTATCACCTATCCTCTGTGATGTCACAGCCAGCAGAACAATGTCATTCAGCTGCCAAGTGCCCCTGCTCACAGCTCCCACTGTGACACATGCCCTGGCATGTCACAGCCCCCAGAGCCACCTCCCGGCCAACAAGTCTTGGTGCCCACTGCCAGCCTCAGCGGCTCCTGGTGTCACGATCCGCTTATAGCGGGGTGTTGTGATGGTTCGTTGGCCAATCCCAAAAGTGCAAAAAAGGCAAACAGCAGGGGACCATCAGTTTAATCACAACAAATGCACCTTTATTAGGGGCCAAAACAATAAATGTGATAGTGGGATCAGAGAGGAAATAGAAGAAAAGAGACAGAAAAGAGGGGGATGGGAATAGCTACCAACACAGGCAAGATCCTCACTGGTCTGGACAATGGGGAGCCGTCTTGTTGTGTTGGGGAAAGTCTCCAAAGTCCTACCCAACCCAGGCGTCCAGTTGTAGTCCACAGAGGAAAAAGGGGGGAACATACAGAACAATAAGAGTCTATTGAAACTGCTGTGGGGGAACAGGTGAGTCCACTGAAACCACCAAGCAGGATGAACACAATAAAGAATATGTCCATTGAAGTTACTGGAGAAGAACAGGTCATGTCAATAGTGGTCACACCACCATTCCCCCCACCCCTCCACTCCCTGTGGAGGGGTCTCACTCTCAGTCCTTAGGGAGACGGTTCTTGATCTCCGTCTGTCACAGTGGTAATGAGGCAGGTGAGGGGTCTGCAGTGAGAGACCACCAGACTCACCCCAACAGTTCATTCGGCTTAAGGATGGAGAGTGAAGTAGGCATTGCAGCAGGCCACCCTGTGCTGGGTCCATGCCGGGTTTTTGCCAAGTCCTTGCCAACTCCTTGCCAAGTTTTTGCCAGGCTCCTTCAGAACTGGTGTGACAGTACAGTGGCTGCACCTGCACTGTTGCCTTCTCCAAGCTGGAACTGCTGTGGAGGGGGAAAGGGAGTTCCTTCTCGTGGCAATTGGCAGGGAAATGAGTTAGGGTCTTAAGATGGCCTCTTATCCTCACCCTGAGTGCAAAGCCAGCCACAGGAGCTCCCCAGGAGCCTGGATCCAGGCTGCAGACATCACTGAAAGGGACATGGATGGAGACTGGAGCTGGATCTTCCAGTGCTCACCACCCCTGACTGCCCTCAAGATGAACCTAAACCTCACCTGCTGCAACCTGAGCACATCTACCCTTCTTGCCCATCTGTGAATGTGATGTTCCCACATCACACACAAGCCCTTTGCAGGGAATGACCAGCTTCCAGCTGATCTGCTACCCTGCCCTTGCTTTTCTGTTTCCCTGCAATGAACTTAACAGATCATGAGAATCCCAGCAGAACATTTGGTTCTCAAGAGCTCTTAGGCAAAAAAACCTTCACCAGTCATTATTGTGTGCATAGAGAAGGAGGTGCTGACAAGCAGAAGGCACAGGCAGGGCTCTGACATAAGAGCTCCTGAGCTGTAGGATTCCATGCATTGTTCTTCCCAGCTGCTTTTCTCATATTTTGTAGCCAGTTCTGGACAGGGCCTGCTGCTGACAAGGTAGGAGGGATGTCTCAGCCTCAGCCACAGCAGCTCAGTGTCAACAGTGGGAGCAAACAGCCAACAAAACAAAACCAGACAAGAGAACATCTTCTGCACGGTGCTGAGTCAAGGTTCTGCTGCCAAACCACCCATCAGCATTTTGCACTGACTCAGGATCAGCTACACGTGTTCCTCCTGTTCCAACGGAGCTGGTGCTGGTGCTGTTTGCAGCATTTTCCCCCAGCTCTGGGTAGTTTGTTCAGTTGTCCTGCAGAGCTGGACACACGATGGACCTCAGGGACTCCTCAAGGGAGCAGAGATCATGAGGGTGTTCATGAGGGACATGTTGGATGTGCCAGTGTCCTGAGGGTGCTCGTGGTGCATGTGCCATTGCTACCATCTCTCCTTAAAGCAAGATATCCCTAAATAAAAAAGTGCCCAACATGGCACGGTGTCTACAAAGTGTCAGGAGTCTTTGCTGTCATTGCTGTCCTTTGCTGTCCCGGCTGCTCCTACGAGACTTCTCCTGCCCCACCTTGCTGGTCTGGCTGCCTGGGGCCGCACCTGACAGAAACCAGGGCTGGAGCCATGGTGGTAGTAGCCCCTTTCCTGTGCCTCTCATGTTTTTTTCTTGGCATCTCCCTAATTTTCTATTTCCTTTTCTTTCATCTTTCATGAAAAAGAAAATTGTATTATCACTTTGAATTCTCAACATGTAACCTCCTTTGTGTTTTAATCTTACTTTCAGTTATATTTAGAAGTGAATTTCTTTCTGCAGTTGTGGATTGAGGCTCCTTACCTTAAGCCTATCAGAACGTCCTGCTTAGCTACTTCCCACGTTAAATTCATTGCTCCATAAATTCTAGAAAATTCAATATAAAGATCATTCTTGCCTAAGAGTCACATGTCTGTTGACATGGAGCTTACAACACATAGTTCATGTTTATGTCTACAGGGCTATGTTGTAGTGCTTCCACATCCTGACCCAAATCTGTAATTCCTTAACTGGGGTTTGAATTTTGGATTGCCTTACATCTATCTGTGCATATGTTTGTGCATCTGCAGGAGGGGGCCTGGTAGAAGTGTCAGAATAACAGCAAGATGTTGCAAAGAAAAGTGGCTTTTCTAGAAATGTGTTCAACAAAAACCCAAACCAACAAACTTTAATAGCTAATGGTCTTACAGTCTCAAGTCAAACTTACTTCCATTAGAGTAAAATATTGTGACCTAAGAGCTGTGAAATAGCAGGATCTCCGAGTTACAGAACTAGTTTAAAAACCAAATAAATAGCACTGAAATGTTTAGTTTCAAAACTATATTTTACCTAAATTGGAAACATGACAATTTTTATTTTCCCCCAAAGCATGATGCTAAATGTAACTTCTTTTAAAAAAATACATTGGAAACCCAGGACTTAAACATCTTTCGATCATATGATGATGATTAATGAAGAAATTCTTCTTGTGATCTTCTTTTGATCCATCTATAATGCTTAATCGTGAACTTACGGAATTTGCCAATTCATTTTATAGCAATTTAACACCTTTACTCACATTCCCAACTTTGTGGTTTAGTTCTGAAAATTAGCTCATTTTCACTGAACAATGCAGCAACTTGTTTTGACTCTGATGGGCTTTCTGTGATGGAACTTGTATTATATATGATTTTGTTTGAAAAAATGAAACACTGGGGCAGCTATTGAGCTGTTCTTATGTCCCACAGTAAATAAATAAAAATCCATCTGTTTTATAAGACCAGGTTGTACAAAAAGCCAGATAAGGTGAATTACAAGGTGGTTAAAATTCAAATATTCTTGAAGCCATAAGTCTGAAGTCAGTCTCCTCTCGCATGGGAAGAAATTAAAGAGAAAGCAAGCCAAATACTGCTGAGAAAGTTTGTCTTATTTCTGGCTGCCCAAAGCAGCTCAGCTGCCTAGTGCACCCAGCCCATGCATCCGCTGCTGAAGCATGAATGTGTTTCAATCCTCCAATGAAGTTGAAATCACTTTGGAAAAGCGGTTTATGACACCACACACATTTATGGTGTCAAATATGTTTTATATTCATGTCTGTTTGTGGAGCTTGTGCTGCCTGATTAGGCAGCACATCCTTGACTAAGGCTCATTCTGTTTCTGGTTTGACAAAATTATTTCTAGAGGATTTTTTTTCCCCCTTCTTAAATTATTTTCAGCTGCCATTGTTACTTCTGTTGTTGTTTGGTGAATTATGAAAAGGAAAGGATAGGAATCGGCACAGGCATAAACAGTGGCAAATGCTCATTCAGCTGCAGTAATACCAAAATTTCAAGTGAGTCCACAGTACTACAGAATGGATGAGCAGAAATGCCTCCTGGTGACTGATCAGGGCTCCAGCTACATAAACAGTGGCCCTGTTTTGTTTTGTGAAAGCACAAAAGGCAAAGATCCTGAGCTGGGATAAGAAGTTGTTACTGGGAACTGCAACAATATTGAGAACAGAAGAAATAAGACAAAGAAACGACTTACAGGGGAAACTGTGACAACACTGACCCAGCTCTTCCAGACCATGTCCCACCTGGAAAGGTCACCCTTCTCCTTTGGGAAGAGAGAGAGTTCCTTTCTTAGTCTCTGGCAATGACCTGAGGTGGGATCAAAGATAATGATGGGGACATGGCCAGACGCTCATGTTCTTTGGTCCCACCTCGCATCATTGCCGGGTGCAAGCAAAGGGACACGTGTCTTCCCAATGTGGATCTTGGAGAATGTGGGTCACCAGGTCTCTGCCCAACATGGGTCCTCAGATGGGGGATGAAGCTGGAGCAGAGGACAAAGCTCATTGTGCAGTGGGGGCAGTTACAGGGCTTCCCTTATTGGTGGGTTTGTTGGTGTTGGTCAAGGATGATGGCCAGGAGAAGCTCTTTCCACTCTCCAGACAATTGTAGGTCATCTCCCAGTGTGGATGTGCCAATGGGTGGATCATCTGGAGACAGATCAGATTGGAGCTCTGGATGAAACTCTTCCTATGTGCCCCACACTCACAGGGCTGTTCCCCAGGATGGATTTTCTGATGGTGGATCAGGCTGGAGCTCCAGCTGAAGCTCTTTGCACATTCTAAGCATATGTAGGGCTTCTCTCTGTTATGAAGCTGCTCATACACCACCAGGTCCGAGCTCCAGCTGGATCTCCGGCTGCCATCCTGGCACAGAGTGGGTCTTTCCTCCTTGTAGCACCCTGAGCTGGATTTGAAACCCCTCCTTGAGCAAGATCTCTGGGGATCTTCTTTCCCATTGGATTCTTGCACTGGGGAGCTTCCCAAAACAGCCTCTTCCATGAGGTTCTGCCATGGGGATTTGTCCTCCCTGGTCTGCATCCTCAGCTCCTTGTCTTGGGGAGGAGGGACAAGGAGAGGATGGGATTTGTCTCTAAGCCAGAAGAAGGGGAAGAAGATCTCTTCAATCTGTCCCCAGAAGGATGATGTTGGCAGTGGGGCTGTCCTGCAGCCAGGGGTGATGCTGGGCTGGGAGATGGAGGAGAGAGGAGGAAAGGGGCAGTGACTTCATCATCACCTGCCTGGGTGTTCTGGGGCATCTTTCTCTTCCTTTCCGCCGGCTTGTTCATCCAGTCAAGGTTTGGGAAAGGGAATCCTGTTTTGGGGGAAAGCAAGATGAGAGTATGTTACAGTGAACTCATGG
Source organism: Taeniopygia guttata (assembly GCF_048771995.1). Taxonomy (NCBI): domain Eukaryota; kingdom Metazoa; phylum Chordata; class Aves; order Passeriformes; family Estrildidae; genus Taeniopygia; species Taeniopygia guttata. Next base: position 27,480,412 of record NC_133063.1, read on the forward strand.
GCATTCTGCCCCCCCCCGCCTTCCCCGGGACCCTGTCACTCTGATCAAGATAACTCCCAGACCCCTCCTTCCTGCCCCAACGGGGTTTGCGGAGGGTCAGGAAAGCCCACCCTGTCTAAAACCTACATAGACACCTGACATTTCCTGTTCGCCCTCTTTTGCCCCACTCTGCACATGGACAACACAGAATAAAGAGAGCTGTACCAACATACCCTGGGGTAAGAGCCTCTTTTAAATACCTTTACCCTTCTCCTGATATTCCTCCCCTCACAGCCCCTTATCTCTGAGCTAGTTGGATCATTCGGGGGGCTCCGTGAGGGGGGGAACGACAAGAGTACATTGAGTTGGTGACATAGCCCACCAGAGTCCCAGCTAGCTCTGGAGTGGGGAACAGCTGGGAACTGGGTTCTGCCCACAGCTGAACCTGAAGAGCCAGCAGAATCAGCAATGTCAGGGACTGGGCGAAGAAGAAAGGAGGCGGCTCTCTGTTCTGAGGTTCCACAAGGACAAATTTATTCCAGATGAAGGGGACAGGTCAAAAGAGCCCTGAGCACCTCAGTGCATGGGTTAAAATACTGTCACAAACCAGGGGGTGGATACAAAAAACCAACCAATAGGGAAACTTCAAGGGTAGAACAAGGGGATTGCATCAGTACTGTGGGACCAGTGAGAGTAGGGGGAGGAGAGAGAAAGATCACAGGGCCCAATGGGGCATCATAGATTAGAGGATTTCCAAATGGGTGTTTGAATCAGGGATTAGTCCAGGCAGAGAGTGGCAGGGAAGATTCAGGAAAAAGAGGCTGACTTGCCTTGATAGGCAGGGAAGAAACTAGAACAATGGGAGGGGAATGGCTTGAGGGACAGCTCTAAGGGATTATACAACTCAGGGGTAAACCAACTCTGGGGAGAACATAGGGGAACAATAGAACAAACCGTTCAACAATAACTTAACAAAATAAAATATGAACCACAACAGGTTGGAGGTTCCTTTTGCCCAAATTCATCTGTAGAAGTTACCAGGCACCTCATGTCCATAAAAACCTCTGAAACACCAAGATTCAGAAAAAACTCCTACCCAGGACTTCCCCCACTCTGTTTTCTCCAATTTGGGGTTTGTGGGGTCACCCCTGTCTGCACTGCTGCAGATCCTGTATTGGTATCCCATCTCTCTGGGCTGCTGGAGATCCCAGGAATCCCAAATCCCAAAGGTTCTTCTTCCCTGGGCTCCCCAGTTTGGTGTCGGAGCAGCTCCAGGGTCTTGCCTGTCAGGGTCCCAAATTTTGGGCTCTGGGGGTACCCATGGGTCCCCCTTGCCCATGCTCCCAATATCTCCAGGCTGCTGGGGTTCCCCCGTCTCCAGGGCCACGTTTCAGGGTCCTGGGGTCCCCCCCATCTGGAGATTTCCCTGCAGGCTGCTGAGTGTCCCCCAGCTCAGGTACCCCCACTCTCCACTCTCCAACCCCAGCCCTGCCGGTACCGAGTGATCCCCATGTGGCTCTGGGTGGACCATGCAGCGCCTGGCCCAGGCACACCAATCCCTGCCACAGGGGGACCCTGCATCCCAGCTCCCACCAGCGGGGCTCTGCCAGCAGCCAGCACGGAGACCCAGCCAAAATTCTGCCCTCCTGGAGCCGCCAAGTGCTCCCTGTGCCACCTGGAACTCAGCCCTGGCGGCTCCCAGGCAAAGGCAGTGGCTCTGACCTCGGGCAGCCACAGGTCCGACCTCGGGCAGCTACAGCCTACCCAAGGCCGCCTGTTTCACTTCTCTCAGAACGTTATCTACCAAATTTATCATGTAGAATAAAAGAGAATTAGAGTAATACAATCAAATAAACAAAACAACACTTGAAATGTTTTGGTTTTTGTTGGGTTTTTTTTTGCAAAAAATAATGAGGTAATGCCATGAATTGGAAATAATAATTCTGTTCTATTCCACATTTTATAGAATTCCCCGCTGCCAGCAACTGTTTATTGATTTGCTTTAGGAAATTTCAGCAGAACCACAGTCCAGCAATGAGGGCGATTTCCTGAAGGCTTATGGCTATCGGTGCTCATGTTGTGCATGCAGAATGGGGAGGAGGAGGAGAATGTAACTTGTGAGGAACTTTATGACAATGAACACCAGAATTACCTGCCTGGGTGTTGTGGTGGTGGTAGCAAGTTGAGAACCCCTTAATGAGGAAAGCCAAAGCTAGTCAAGACATTTTCAGCTAAATGGAGTTTACACAAAAGAATGATAAATAAAAAACAAAGATCACAGTCCTTCTGCTTACTTTCTTTTTTTCCCCCCCAACATTCTTTGGGGAAATCTTCGGGAATATTTAAGGATAATGAATCCAGGCTGATTCAGGATAGTTCCTGTGACTGGGGACTCTGCTGAAATCTTTGTCAAGAAAAATGTATATGTCCTTCTGGTAGATGGAATAAAAAATACCAAAACCCAGCTGGCAAGGCCAAGGTGTTCCTTTCTGGCAGTCTCTGTGAAGCAGAGTCAAACTCATCCCAGGCAGAGTTTTCACTCAGTGGATCACAGGTCCCTACAGAGGTGTCCGTGTGAGCGGCTCCTTGGAGTCCCTTGTGGTTGGTGGGCATCCATCAAGTCAGTCAATGGAGAACGTGAGATGATTCACAGGAGCAGATAGAGGTGCCTATTTTGGGATGAAATTGAATATTTCTGCAGCTTCCTTGCTGGGTGTCTGGTTGTGGGTGGCTGTACAGGCAGATCTGCCAGTCTTTGTCTGTCCAGGGAGACTCCCAGGCTGCAAGGAGCTGCCCTAAATTCCTTTGTGGAGGGGCAGCCGAAAGCTTTGCTGAGCAGAGGCTGCCCAGCAAGTGCAGTCTGACTGCAGGATCTGGCAGAAGAGGAGGAGACCTGGGCACAAGTTGATTGAACAGCAACACTTTTTAGCACCTACTGCCTCAATCCCTTAGCTCAGGGATTCAGCCTGTGTCAGAGAGAAGAAACTCTCTAATCAGCCTTGTCTGGGTACTGGGAGGCTTTCACAGCCCTTGTGGGACCATGCCAGGAGTGGAGGATGGACCTTCACAGACCAGGAAGAACCTTTACCCTGTGAAATTTAAAACTGTGTTCAAATAAAGAAGGAAGCCTATAAGAATCACCTCTACCAAGCCACCTGAGTCTTTTGTTAAAGCTGTATTCATGATTATAACTAAATGGCATGGGGCTAATAACTCCTCACACTTAAACATTCTGTTAGGGACTTCATGTTTATCTAAGTGCTTTTTATTGCCTGAACTGATACAGAAATAATGCAACTCAAATGCATCAAAAAGACATCATTTCCTTCTTTGCCTCTTGTCGTAGTCGAGGAACTGAGACACAAAGGTGACAAGGCAGAAGAACTTTGAAGGGAAAAAAAGATGTGAGAAAACTTCTCTCATGTCTTTTGTGTCCATTTGCACAAAGAAAACCCTACAGGTTTTTAGGTTTCCTGCAAATATTCTTCTCAATTATAGAAGACTAAGCATATTTAAGGGTCTTTTTTAGAAATGCAAAGATAATAGATTTTAAATTAATTAATGCCAGTAATCAAGTCTTGAAAAGCTTTCATTTAAGTAGAAAGGTCTATTGGACTTGTTGTAGTTTTTAAATTAAGCAATTTATTTCTAATGTCTTTAATAGATGAGAATATTGCTCACAAAAGAATTAGATCTTGAGCAATCTTTGACTCTGGAGGTTTGGCTCAACTCACAGGACATGAATACTAAATTATTTCACAGAATATCCATGATGTTGATGCTTCAAGTACAAGGCGGAGATATTTTAATGAAAACTTAAAAATACTTCGCACTAAATTATCTTAAATTCTTAAATCATCATTAAATGTTCATAAGCACAGTTCCTATGTTTTCACTACATCTTATTCCCTGAAAAAAAATGAGAAAAGCAGAGAAGCATAGGCCAGCCTGCAGCTCTTAAAAATCAATTGTGTTCTACACATGCTGAATTCTAGAGTTAGGATACTGCTAAACATTGAAAAGTTTAATCACAAAGAAATTTTTTAACATCAGATGCCTGTTGTAAAAAAAAAAAGAAAAAAAGAACAAATAGTCATCTAGTCTGATGAGTTTGTTATCCTGGAGAACACACAGTAAACAGGTTTCAGTGTGTGAGAGAAGGGGCTGTAAATTTTGATTGTGATTCCTAACTACATATTCCTTTTTTGTTGTTTGGTTGGTTGCTTGTTTGAATTTAATACTTCACTGGACAATGCCAAACCTGCAGTGTCTGCTTTGTCTGCAGGAAGATGAAGGAGCAGATGGAGTGGTTTGTCTTTGATAAATCATCGCTGCAGAGCCTCTGATCCAATTCACAGTAACAGGCAAACCACCAGATGTAAGGAAAGGCAGCCTGATACACAGACTCACAGAGATGTAAATCAGCCTCTTCCAAGATCTCAGCTAAAATATTAGAACTGAAGCCACGAATATAATAAAAAAATATTGTGCTGCAGAGCACAGCAACAGGCCCAGCCCTCCACAGTAGGGCTCACCACCTCTGCAAAGGGTGATTTGCTCTGTGCTTGACTCTCACCATCTGGGAAGGGCAGCACTTTGAGGCACAGTTCTCCATCCCTCATATTAGAGAGACCTTTGGTTCAGGGGCTTCAGTTTGCAGGAGTCTTTGCTAAATAACATTTAAAGGAGAAGGATAGTTAATTCTTCTGATGGAAACAGCTAGTGATGGCCCACTGAGATTCAAGCAGAAAAAAAACAGAATTGCTGCTTTTGTGTCATTGATGTCTGCCGTTTAATTTTAAATGCACTCCTCTGTTTGTAATAAACCTGACACTGATTTCCCAAGGTGAGCACTCAGTGCTGCCTTCTCCCAGTCATCTCGTTTATTGGTAGTGAGTTTCTCTTAGGAGGGCTCTCATGAGCTTGCTGCTTACCCCTGCTACCATGTCCCTGACATACCACGCTACAGCTCTTCTTCCATTAAATTCTAGAAAAAAAAAAATTAGCATACAGAAAGAGCAAATTTTGCTCTTAATAGAATTAATTATATTTAATTATAACTTTGGGAGTATTTTTTCACCATTTGTACCATGATTTATTTTAGGTATACTACACTGTTACTGACAAAAAGCAAAATTCCCAGAAAATTTGGCATGTTGCAGTTCCCTGTAATGGTGGGAAGCTCATCCTCACCTCTTTTTCACATGTATTTCTGCAATGTCTGATTTTTTTTTAATTTGAAAAAAGGTATCTTTTTTGCAATGCAAATCACAGAATCACAGAATAATGAGGTTGGAAGAGACCTCTAAGATCATCAAGTCCAACCTATGCCCTAACACCTCAACTAGACTATAGCACTGTGTGCCATGTCCAGTCTTTTTTTAAACACATCCAGAGATGGTGGTTCCACCACCGCCTTGGGAAGACAGTTCCAATACTTTATTATTCTTTCAGTGAAAAATTTGTTTCCTAATGTCCAACCTATACCTTCCCTGATGCAGCTTGAGGCTGTGTCCTCTTGTTCTGTCAGTTGCTGCCCGGTGAAAGAGACTGACCCCCACCTGTCTAGAGCCTCCCTTCAGGAAGCTGTAGAGAGCAATAAGGTCACCCTAAGCCTCCTCTTCTCCAGACTGAACACCCCCAGCTCCCTCAAATGTTCCTCACAGGGCTTGTGTTCCAAGCCCCTCACCAGCCTTGTTGCCCTCCTCTGGATGTGCTCAAGCGACTCAACGTCCTTCCCAAACTGAGGGGCCAGAACTGGACACAGCATTCAAGGTGCAGCCTCACCAATGCTGAGTACAGGGGGAGAATGACCTCCCTGATCCTGCTGGTCACACAATTCCTAATGCAGGCCAGGATGCCCTTGGCCTTCTTGGCCACCAGGACACACTGCTGGCTCATGTTCAACCAGCTGTCAACCAGCACCCCAGGCCCCTTTCCACCTGAACACTATCCAGCCACACTGCCCCCAGCTTGTAACGCTGTAGGGGATTTTTGTGGCCAAAATATAGAACTTGGCACTTAGACTTATTAAATTTCATGCTGTTGGGAAAGAGTTCAAAAGGAATGTAAATAATTCATTATCTCCCTTGTTGTTCACATTGTTTATAGATATGTTCTGCCACCGTGTGCCATTCACAGTGGCACCAATGGTGTGAGATGTTTTTACTTTAAGACCAATGAAATTGGTCTGCATGATGTGCTCCATAAAATGAGCGATGTATTTGAAATAAATCAGTTCAGTTCTCTTCTTTGCCTTCTAACTTGGAGTCTTTATTCCTGTCCTGCCTCAACAACGACAACTGGTGACCCCTTGTGGAACTGTACCCACCCCTGAAGGAACAGGGACTGGTGGACCCTGACTGTTACTGCAGCCTAGGCTGAAGACTCAGGACACTGAGGGATCAAGGGTGGCACTTCTCAGCCGTAGCTGGATGCCAGCAGCCTGGAGGTTCTGGCCAGACACCTTTTTCCTCTTGAGTGAGGTAATGCTGAAACCACATACCTTCTGGAGAAAGCTTGGTTCTGTTTGGACCATGGGTTGGCTCTTAGAAGCCGAGAACTGAGCTGGACGGGTTCTCCCTGGAATAGCAGACTGTCTGTCTCTTGAAGTGGATGTTTGCTAAGGGAGGGTTTTCTTGGAACATGGGGACCACCTTTGTGCAGCTGAATGGCTGGTTTTGTTCTCCTGGCAGGGATATATCCCTCAGCTGGGGGTTCAAGTGTCTGAGGCCGAGCTTGTTTTCCTCCTGGGTTGGGCTCGGGACTATGGATTTTCTATGTATCTCAGATGCGCCTTTGACCATAGTATTTGGCAGGATTTGGGACACTGCTTATGAAGCAGCTGGACAAGGGGAACACAACAGCACCCGCACTAGGAGCGCATCTACACAGCCCTGTGGAGCAAGACCCTGAGAGGCAGCGGTTCCAACTGGGACATTTCAGGATTCCGGACACTGACCATGCTTCAGCAAGCACCACAACTGGCCGCGCAGACCCACCACATCTTGAGCATGGTGCCGGTGACACCATCCGCCTTTCAGGTGGCAGCCGGGGTGCCTTTGTTACAACTATTGGCAGACCCGACATTGCAGGGACTGCACGGGGCAACACCGCACTGGTGGGAGCCACCACTGCCCGCGGCTCTGCAGCCCCCACCTCTGAAATGCAGTTTGGGGGCGTCCGGTGCCGCCCACGGCTCGTGATGCAGTGGGGGCTGCTGCCCCCCCGACTCCTTCACTAATGGAGCCTGCGCAGATGTAAGGGTCCCTGTGTACCGCCAGGATCGGCAATGGAGCCTTTGATCCATCCCCTGGTGTGGCCTCTGCTCCCCGCGAGGGCTTTGGCTTTGCTGGCGGGACAGTCGCAGCTGCCTCCCAGTCCACTCCTCTGCACGCCGCTTGCACTGGCTCGCTTGACGTCTTTTGCGGTGCCGTCGCCTACCGTGCAGCAACATGTCTTGGGCGGGACCTCCACGTCATTCTCTGCCCTGCCCTCTGTGGGACTGGCTCCCGCACCACGAGCGGTGGCTGCCATAGCACCGCCCCTGCTGGCAGCGGGGTTCGCCGCCCCGCCCGCCGCTCCGCCTGCCGCTCAGTCCTTCCGTGCAGCCGCCCGCTCCACTCGGACCGGCGGTGTGCTACGCCATGAGGGGGACTGCGCCCACCGCTCCGCTCGCTGCGGCGGGGCAGCGCCCACAGGGCGCAGAGGCTCCTGCCTCCGCACTGCCTGATGCCGACTCATCAGCACCGACTCCGCTCTGTGATCCGCCGCGGGCAGTGGCCAAGAGCCCAGTGCTGGACAACAATTCCAGCCCATTCGTTTTAGAGCCTGCACCCAGCCCACCAACCACTCCGCTTCCCTCCGACTGCCCCGAGCTCTGTCCCTCTGAGCCAGAGGCAGAGGCCCTGTGAGGGAGCACCGGCTTGGTCTGCAGCAGCATCCCTGCTGCTGGTCCTGTGTCTGGGGATGGGGGTGAGAGGGCAGACACACTGGGAGCGAAGAGCAGCCCCTTGTACTGGGCACATATGAGTGGTACTAAGAGCCCCAAAGCCCAGGTGGAATTTTATATTCCTGGGAAAACCTCTCCTGCCGGCGCCCTGCGCGTCCTACTCCTGTTCACAGAGCAGGATGCAGAGAAGCTGTGGTATGGTCCATGGCCAGGTGGGGTGGAGGGAGGGGGAAAAGCCGGAGGAATTGCCAAGACTATTGCAGCCTGGTGGGGTCGGGGACCGAAAAATAATGTTGGAATGGGTCGCCCATCTGAGGGTGGCCATGAGGTGTCCCCGGGACCCCAGATCCAGGGCCCCAAGTGATACTGATGAGACTCTGGGGGGAGGGACCGAGCCGCATGGGTCTTGGCTCGGCAGAGAGCCTGGGCTCCCTGCCCCCCCCCCCCACCCCCCCCCCCCCCGGCCGGGTTTGGGACGCTTGGTCCAACTCCCTGGGCAGGGTCCTCCGCCTTACCTTGCACTGCAGGGTCCTAGAGCTCACCAGTGCTGCTGGCTCTTCTGGGAAGAAAAAAAAAAAAAAAGCAGAAAGAGCTGTGTTTTTACTGACACCTCAAAGTACTGGAAAACCACGAGTCAGCCTCGGCCCAAGTGATTGAATTAAGGTCTGCGGCCATGGCATTTCAGAAATCTCATGGCATTTAAGATATTTCTCAAGTGTTTTTGAATTTGGTCAATTTCTGAACTGGGTCAATTACACTTAATTGTTTTGAAAACTGAGGATGCAATTTGGACCTGAGTTCAATTTTATCACTCAAGTTGTTCATTGAGAACATGACTGACTACATGGGCCAAAGCCTTGCATGATTCTTCTATCAAGTGCACACACCTTGCAAAAAGCAATTAGATGAATGCCAACCAAGGCTTGACCTGCTGCACCTTGCTGGCTTGGACAAATCCCAGAGACCTAAAGGCTTTGCACCTGTGGCAGACAGATGTTGGTCGTCTTGCCAAATTCCGAATTTGGCTGATTTGGGTATGTGCACTTGTTTGTTAATACCTTTTTTTCTGTCATGTGGGCATCTGCTCACACTGGGAAATGGGTTTTGACAAGTTGGACTTCTAGTCCTTTGGCAGACTGACAATAGGTTGTTACTATACTAAAGTTGGTAACTGATATCTTGAAAATTATAATATAAGTTTGGAATCTCTCCAACTGTTCTGAGTTAATATCCAAACTGAGATTTTGATTGACTTGAGTCAATAAAACTCTCGATCTGTGTCTGTTCTCTTTCCTGCAAGGGCCCTGCAGGAGGGCACAAACAAAACAGGGGAAATATGGATACTCTCAGTTCAGATAGAAAAGGGGAGATTTGTACCATGCTGAGCCTGGGAAAGAATTCAAAAGGAATGTAAATAATTCATTATCTCCCTTGTTGTTCACATTGTTTGTAGATTCACATTGTTTGTATATTCTGCCACTGTGCACCATTCACAGTGCACCAATGGTGTGAGATTTTTTTACTTTAAGACCAATGAAATTGGTCTGCACTATGTGCTCTATAAAATGAGCAATGTATTTGAAATAAATCAGTTCAGTTCCCTTCTTTGCCTTCTGACTTGAAGACTTCTTTATTCCTGTCCTGCCTCAACAGTGACACCACATCCTTGCAGCAAATTATCAGCAGCTAAACATCATGGTTATGAATAATTCCAGCTTGCCCTTGTCCTGGTATTTCTCACTTCTAGAACAAATTTGGAACAAATATGGAACAAAATTTCCATTATAAATTCAGTCATATTTATTAGTAAACCTCTCTCCCCTGTAAAAGTGGCATCTTAAGCATTTAATTCTCTCAGAGAATGGTGAATATAACATTTATTTTTTTTTTTAATACAAGTATCCTGTTTCACTGAATCAATACACATATACACATAACAGCTGTTTCTGTTCCTGTGTTTTATGGAGGTTTATGTCCCATATTTAATGACTGTCTGTCATTGTTGAGAATTGCAGACACAGCAAGAAAGTTGCTGCCCAGAAATAAAAGATACAGGGGAAATAATATTTTTCTTGGATGCTTTGCATCTTCAGAATTCAATACTGGACGGAACAGGAAAAAAGGAGAGGAGAAAAGAAGAAAACGGCTCATCACATGTATTATATGCTTTCACTGCTTTATGTAGCTTATGGCTGGGCAGCAGAAAAACACAGACTAAAGCACTGTTCATTTTCTCATCCTGGAAGAGTTTTTTTTCCTTTTTTTTTTCCCTCTGGAAACAGAGGATATATTGGATAGCTGTGTTTCATTTCTTATAGGGTACTTTAATTTTATTTGTGAAAAGCACAAGGGGCTTGTGTCACTCTGGGTCTGGCCCAAATGAACAGACCACCTGGGAGATTGGTGAGAGGTCTCCAAACTTGGAGATCAAAAATGAGAGATGGGCACAGACTGGTGACCCAAAAATAAAGAGGATTTATTGTTGCTTTGCGAGACCAGCTCTGGGCGGGCGCCGGTGGAAGTGTAGGGGAGGGGGGAGAGGCGGGTGCCACTTTGCCCTTCGGCTCTGTGTGGTTCAGCTTCAGCGCAGGAACAGACGAATAGCGACACGGGACTCGGGTGCAAACACGTGTTTATTGTGGGTGCCTGTTCCCCAAGACACCGGGGCACCGACCGAGGGTCGGTTATACCCCCAAGCTGGGGGGGAGGGGGGGGAAATAGGAACTGCGGCCAATGGGGATAGGGCAGAGGGTGGGGAAACCCCGGAGACCCCGGGGAGGCAGGAGCGGCGATGGGAAAGGCAGGGAGGGGGGTCGGGACCAACCTCGTGGTGAGAGGGAAGGATAAGGGAATGCAGGATCGGGACAAAGGACCGCGGGGGGAGGGGGGAGGGGGACTCGGGGGGGGAAGAAGAAAAAATTACAACTCCCACAATTTATTAATATGAAAATAACAAACAGGATTGAAGACAAGCACTGTATGGAGGGGTGCACCAAAATGGCCCAGGGCAAGCATAAACAGAACTTCTATAAGGTAGGATAGAGATGGAGTTTTAGGGTGGGGGTCCAATAGGAAAGAGGGAGTAGGAATATGCAAAATATTACAGAACTTTTAAACCTATAATTTCACAGAGAACCGAGAACATTCTGGAGGTGATTAACATGTACACACAGGGAATGCTGGGAGTGAACCAATCTCCTCCCCATAACTGCAGTGGGTTTCTCCCTGCCATTTTCCTTCAGTCTTGAAAACTTTATTTCATCCCAATATCTCCCCGTACATCTCCTTCTCCTTCTCCTTCTCCTTCTCCTTCTCCTTCTCCTTCTCCTTCTCCTTCTCCTTCTCCTTCTCCTTCTCCTTCTCCTTCTCCTTCTCCTTCTCCTTCTCCTTCTCCTTCTCCTTCTCCTTCTCCTTCTCCTTCTCCTTCTCCTTCTCCTTCTCCTTCTCCTTCTCCTTCTCCTTCTCCTTCTCCTTCTCCTTCTCCTTCTCCTTCTCCTTCTCCTTCTCCTTCTCCTTCTCCTTCTCCTTCTCTTCTCCTCTTCTTCTTGACTTTTCTGTTGTAAGATTTCTGAGAGAGACAGGACATGATTAATATTTAGAGTAAGGATTGAGCTACCCCTCAGACTAGGCCCCTGATAAGCAGCCTTGTTGGGGCCTGGAAGCCTTGATGCAGTAAGAAAGTAGTTGTGGCGCAGTTAGAAATTATGTTAAGGTAACCACAAAGTAATGAGCTATTTGAGTGTGAATTAGGGTAGAGCTGTGTGAGAAACTATAGACTGGGGTATTGTTTATTAAGATATATGTTAAGCCCAATGTAAAGGTTAGGCAACAGAAGATATGCAAACAGCCAACGGACACAGCTTATGCAAGACAAGATAACTGCAATCACTTACTCCAGAGACTGCTTATGCAAACATAAGATAACTGCAAGACGTTCCAGGAACTGGCTTGCAAGATATTCCAGGAAGACAAAAGGGGACCCCACTACTTCATGAAAAATGGAATAAAAGGGGGCTGTTTGAACTGATCAGGGCGGCAGTTGGTGGAGCGCAGACTCCCCTGTCGTCCAGCACTGTCTTTGCTCATATTCTACTTGCTGTAATTAATAAAATTTTAATTGGATTATGATCCGTTGTGGCGCAAATTTATAACAATTTCTGGTGCCGTGACTCGGATAAGGAACGGTGGGCTTTGGTCCTCCGGGGAGGCGCCCCGTGACATTTCGCGGCCCCGCGACCAACAGCTTACCCCAACCTTACCGACAAACCTAAAGTCTAGGATAATGAGGAAAGGAGAAACCGGTAAAATCCCATAAAGATTCTGTGCACGGGAGTCCGGACGAAGACGCAGGACGCGTAAGTATATTGCGAAATCATTCGCAGAGCGAAATTGTTCGCGGTGAAATTGTTCACGGGTTTGCCATTCGGGCGGGATTGGGTTTCCTGGAATATAACGAATGAGAGGTTCGATATACTGAACCAAGCAAGTGTGGACTCTTAAGTACTGCGTTTTCCATCTCCCGCGAGGGACTGGGCCAGGAACAAGAGGAGCGAGTGAGTGTGTGTTTGTGGATATTCCAGAAGATGGGGGTGAAGGGCAGCAAGCCTTCGACTCTCATGGGAAGGGTGCCCACTGTACCTAAGAATACCCCTCTGGCATATATCTTAGATAATTGGAGATATTTCCCTGGAACCCTAGGGAAAGATAAGCAAAATATGATAGAATATTGTACTAAGATATGGGGAGGGAAGAAGATTTCTAAAAATGTCTGTTGGCCAGTCTATGGGTCAGAAGAAGATTGGGTAAGACAGCAATTAAACCTCTGGGTTAATAACAAAAAACTCCTTAACCCGGAGGAGAGTCAATATGCGGAAGTGTGGCTAGAAAGACTGGGAGCTGGACTTTATCCGCTGAATGAAATAAAAACTAAACAAAAGAAAAAGAAGGAAGAGTTAGACGAAACCCTTCTAACCTCCCCTCCTTACATTCCTCCTCCTGTTCCCGCAGCCCCTCCAGAGGTCCCCAGAGCGCCCACTCCCCCACCAGAATCAGAAGAAGGGTCTTCCCCCCCTCCTAGAAACGTAACTAGAAGTCAAAGAGGAGCAGCTCAGATGTACCCCCTAAGGGAAATACCCATGGGGGGACCTCAGCCTGTGATCGGATATATTTCTGTACCCTTAAACTCAGCTGACCTACGAGATTTTAGAAGAACCGAGATGGGAAACTTAATTGAGGACCCACTCAGAGTAGCAGAAAGACTAGATCAATTTTTGGGACCAAACCTTTATACTTGGGATGAGATGCAATCTATCCTTGGTCAATTATTTACTACCGAGGAAAGAGATATGATAAGCGAGCAGGAATGAGACTGTGGGATGCTCAGCATGCCCAGGGACCTCAAGCAGATATTAAATGGCCACTCCAAAGACCTAATTGGAATAATCAGGATCTGGCGCATAGAACTCATATGCAGGACCTGAGAACTATAGTAATTCAGGGAATTAGAGAAGCAGTACCCTGTGGCCAAAATATCAATAAAGCATTTAATGAAATGCAAAAGAAAGATGAAAGCCCTACTGAGTGGCTGGAACGACTGAGGAAAGCCCTTCAGCTGTACTCTGGGGTAAATCCAAACAACCCTTTAGGGCAAGCGCTCCTCAAAACTCAGTTTGTGGCAAAATCATGGGAAGATATCAGAAAGAAGATTGAAAAGTTAGAGGACTGGCAGAAAAGAGGGTTGAATGAATTATTGAGGGAAGCTCAGAAAGTCTACGTAAGGCCGGAAGAAGAGAGCAGCAAGCGACAAGTAAGAATGATGGTAGCAGCGGTCAGAGAGGATCGCAAAGGGCGAACTGGTGAACACAGATCTGCTAGGATGAAACAAGGGAACGTAGTAATAGAAAAGGAACAGAGATATTGTTTTTACTGTGGAAAGAAGGGACATATAAAGAAGAATTGCAGAGAAAGGATCAGGGATGAGGAAATATTGAAAACGGAATAGGAGAGTCAGGGGATCTATATCTTAGGGGACCGGAGTCATCATGAGCCCTTGATAAAATTAAAAATAGGTCCCCATAAACAGGAGTTCACCTTTTTAGTAGACACTGGGGCTGAGAAATCAACTATTAAGCAAATACCTGAGGGATGTAAAGTTTCCTCTGAAAAAGTACAAGTAATTGGGGCAAAAGGGGAACCCTTTAAAGTAAGTAAAATCAAAAATGTGGTATTCGAAACTGAAAATAAATTTGTAATGGGTGAACTCTTGCTTGTCCCTGAAGCAGAATTTAATCTGTTAGGACGAGATTTAATTGTTGAATTGCAATTAGAAATTAAAGTGAAAAATCAAGAGTTGACAGTGTCTGCTTATCCTTTGACCATGGATGATCAAAAACAAATTAACCCCAATGTCTGGTACTCTCCGGGCACAATTAGCAGACTGGAAATGCCACCGATTAAAATCCAAATTTCCGAACCCCACATACCTGTGAGGGTAAGGCAATATCCCATATCCTTAGAAGGACGGAGAGGATTGAAGCCAGAAATTGATCGATTGTTGGCACAAGGAATCTTAGAGCCTTGTATGTCACCCTTTAACACCCCCATTTTGCCTGTAAAGAAACCAAATGGGAAATATCGGCTCGTACATGATCTAAGGGAAATAAACAAAAGAACTATCACTCGGTTCCCTGTAGTAGCAAATCCATACACATTGCTAAGCAAACTAGGACCCCATAATTCCTGGTATAGTGTGATTGATTTAAAGGATGCTTTTTAGGCCTGTCCACTGGCAGAAGAATGCTTTTTATTTTGCCTTTGAATGGGAAGACATTGTTGCCTTTATAAAGGACAACCAGGGACCTGGTTCAGATGGCAGCACGGCAGCCTGGTCTCGGCCGGGCTGCTCGGGCTAATCAACAGACGCAGATACCAATGTGGCAGACGGTTGAAAAGCGTTTATTATCCTATCTCGTGGGTTTAAATAGTTTTGGGGGTTTTTGCTACGTCAGAGGGGGGTTGGGGGTCTCAGGGGTTAGTTGGGTAGTGGAAATTTACCAGGGCAGGTGTGGCTACATTCTTCTGAGGTTTCTGGGGTTAATAGATAAGTGGGGAAGAGAGAGAGGGGGAGGGGTCTATCTTTCCGTGACATCCCGTGGTGGTCTTCCGCTCCGCCTGTCCCTATCTACTACATCTCCCCCCTCTTTATCACATATAAAATGAGGTAGTCGTAGGTATAGGCGCTGGAGTGAGGTACAAACTTGCAACTTGTTAAGGAAAGGGTGGTTTAGTAGATCTGGGTAGATTTTTCAAGGCAGGTGCTGAAGGCTTTAGCTACTGACTGTGTTTGCAGTTTTTTGGTTTATAGCATTTGTTGGTGGCCTATGAACAGAATGTTTGCCCTTTTATGACGGGCCTGAACAAACGAGACTAGTTTGTTCAGCAGGCATGGTCCTATGGTAATAGCCAAAAGCAGTATTGCCAGTGGACCTACCAGGGCGGAAATTAAACTGGTAAGCCAAGGTGATTGATTGAACCAGGATTCAAACCAGCTCTGCTGGGTCTCCCTGTCTCTCTTTCTCTGAGCCAGTCTGTCTCGGAGTTCTGCCATGGAGTCTTTAACGACTCCCGTATGATCTGCATAAAAGCAGCATTCTTCCTTCAAAGCTGCACACAATCCCCCCTGCTGCATAAACAAGAGGTCCAGACCTCGCCTATTTTGTAAAACTACTTCTGAAAGCGAAGAGACTGATTTCTCTAGGTAGGAGATGGATTTCTCGATCCTCTGCAGGTCCTCGTCGATGGTCATTTGCAGCTGAGAGAGTCCGTGCTGTTGGGTTGCAATGGCTGAGACACCTGTGGCCATGCCAGCTGCTCCCAGGCCGAGCAGCATCGCGATATTTATACCTGTGATGATTTCCCTTTTGTGGAGTCTGTTAGGTTCTTCGAGAAGATGGTATATCTCTTCGTCTGAGTGGTACAATACCCTGGGGACAATCAGAACTTGAACACAGAAATCAGTAGAGTCATTGAATTTGGCAAGGAACACACAAGGACTCACTCCGGACCTTTGGCAGACCCACATCCCAGACGCAGATGGGATCACCCACTTGTTAGTTTTTCTGTTGGGTTTGACAACTTTAGTGCAGAAGTTGCCTTTCTGCTTTGCTAAGGTTGCATTCCCAAAACATCTGCCCTGTCCTGTGATTTGACTCAGGGTGATTCCTCTGCGGGGAGTGTCCCATCTGCACTGGTGGGGGGCACTGGCTGTGGAGTAACTGAAGGGGGTGTCTAAAGCAATGCCTTCATAAAAAGGGGGTTTAACATCATAGCAAAGCCAACAGGAGTTAGTTAGGTTTGGTTTGGTTTCGTTTAGGGTTAGAAAGGTAGCTTCTAGCATACGAAAGATTGGGTTTGGGTCTGACTCAGCCGTGCGGCTTATCTGGGGGGTATCTGCAAGGCTGGTCGGGGTGTCAGTGGCTTTTGGGGTCAGGGTTTTGGGGTGGGTTGTGTTTTTCCCTCTCAGCACATTCTTGATAATTTTGTTGGGTCCCACTGGTCGAGGTGTTGGCGGCTGGAGCCTGATAATTCTCACATTCACCCACCTCCTCGGTCCTCTGAGGACCACTGTCCATGTTCTACCCGTGGCCCAGCTAGGGTGATCTGGCTGTAGGACAGTCATGTTATAACTTACGCATCCCCGTTGTCTAGGCTGTGCAGTGTGGTCTCCGCAGCCAAAGGGTGCCCAGGTGAACTGTAAGAATTTGTCGGGCTCCTGTGGTTGCCACCCGTCTCCCCATGGTCTGGCATCTGTAACAATGGTTTCGCAGCCCCAATATCCACAATGTCCCCACCCCGGGTAGTCACAGTACCTTTTCCCTGGGTTGGACGCTGGGCACCAGTAAGATATGTACATGAGTATGATGTGTGGGCTTGAGGGCCGTATTTTCGGTTGCCCTGGAAACAGGTCGGCTATGTGGAATATGAAGGATGGAGCGTTCGCGGTGGTGACCTCTTTGAACACCTTGTCACTTGAAAGATGTTGCATGACCCATCTGAACGGCTGGTGAGGGTAGTGGCCTGGGTCGGCTTGCCCCCCGGTCACAAACCCCATCAGTAGGATTGCACAGAGACACTGTGCGAGTCTGGGTCTCACCGCCGTGGGACGCTCAGGTTTTGTCTGGTGACTTGGTGGTCCGTTATCTCTCTCTGAAGCAGGGGTGTGTGTGTCGCGGGGACGGTCCACGAGCGTGTCCTGCGAACGAAAGCTCACAGTTTTCCATTAGTTTCATTCTGAAGGTCAGGTTTGATCGACCTGAGTGGACACCACCTGATCTTGTCCTCCTTTTTAAGTGCCGCGTACCCCCGTCCCGTAAGCACCAGTCTCCAGCCCCGTTCCCACTCGCCTAGCTCGTTTTTGACCATGACCTGTGGACCCTCCTCTAGTGTCTGGGTGGCCCAGTGCTTTCGAATGGGACTGTTTGCTTCATCTCCCCTAGGGAATTGGTTCAGTGCTAGCAGCGCGGTTGCTAGCATGCGTGTCTGGTCTCCTGAGGGGATGGAATTGGCAAAGCCCTCTGCCTTTGCCAACACTTCTAACTTGGCTTTTAGGGTCTGATTCGCTCGCTCGACAATGGCCTGTCCGGTGCTGTTATATGGGATTCCCTGTGCTAAGGTGATACCCCACACCGAGGCGAATTCCCGCACTGATTTGGAGATAAAATTGGAAGCATTGTCAGTTTTAATTTTCTTGGGGATAGCAAGCCATGCCATAACTGTCAGCCAGTGCTGGATCGTGGCCTTGGAGTTGGGTTTGAGGTGCTGTGTCGCTATGATCACTCCGCTGTAAGTGTCCACTGTCACTGCAAGCCATGCTCGGGGCTTTAGCAGTTCGCAGAGGGTGAAGTCTGACTGCCAGATTTCTGAGGCCTTGAGGCCCCTCGGGTTGACTCCACCGGTCCATAGGGGTGACTTCTGGCAGTGAGGGCAGGTGGCCACTACGTGTCTCGCATCCGCTGTCGAGATCCCGCATCTCTTCGCCAGTGCTTTGGCCCCTATGTGGAGTGACTCGTGCAGTTGACGAGCTTCCTGCAGTGTCCACACTCCCTTCGCTGCGGCATCTGCTTTGTCATTGCCAGTCTGGAAGAAGCCCTTGACTGGGTTATGGCTGTTGACGTGGATGACGGACACGGTGCCCTGGCGTGAGGAGAGTGCCTCTTCAAGCCTGGAGGCCGTCGTGGATGTTGACACACCTGGTCTTGACATGGCTAGGCAGAGCTTTGCCACGAATATAGAGTCTGTCACGATGTTGAGGTGTTCGTCCTGGAAAAGTCCGCACGCCAAGACCACTGCTGCTGCTTCCAGCTGTTGCACTGACAGCGTGGGGTCACACGTTTTGACGCAATGCCATGTTTCTCCTGCCTGCCACACTGCTGCTGCAGTAGAAGTTGTGGAGGAGGCGTCTGTAAAGACCGTTGGTCCTGGTTGCGGTCGGTCCATGACCTTCGGTGGCACATCTATGTCGACAATGGTCAGTAGCTGGGTCCAAGGTGGTTTGGTGGCGTAGGAAATTTCTCCCCCGAAGCCAGTGAGAGCGAGGGCCAGGTGCTCCGATATTGCAGTTGACTCCGTGGTCGGTCGCTTGCGGAAGGGGAGGTGGATCCTTGCCGGCTCGGTTCCCAGGTGTCTCAGGGCGAGTTTCCTGCCTTTCATGATGAGGTTAGCAATGCACTCAACTCCTGGGGAGAATGCGTGAGTTGGTCTTCCGAGGACCACCCACTGGATCGGCTGGGATTTTTCGGAAGGTCCTTGGGCAAGTGCTCCCACTCCTCCGTTCCGCGTGAAGTGGACGTATAAGTCCAGTGGTACGCTCGGGTTCCACCTGGCAAGCATGCCAGTGGACATCTGATGTTCGATGAAGTCGAGGGATTTCGTTGCTTGCGGCGTCAGCTCCTTGGGGTCCCAAGGGTGTTTTCCTTTCAGGAGGTCATACAGGGGGTCCATGACCTCTGGAGGAACTAGGATGATGTTGCGGAGCCACTGCAGAGATCCCACGAGTTGCTGCATGTCGTGGAGGGTCTTGATGTCTCGGCGGACCTTTATCCTGGGTGGGGTCACGTAGGAGTTTGTGATCCCCACTCCCAGGAAGGTCACGCACGGTCCTCTCTTGATCTTCGTGTTCGCGATCTCAAAACCGTTGGCCTGGAGGGTTTCCGTGATCGTGGACACTAGGTGATACACTTGGCTTGCTGATGGTGCTGCGACGAGGATGTCGTCCATGTACTGAATGATGGTCGCAGCAGGGTGGGAGTGTCGGACTGGCATCAGTGCCCTGTCCACGGTGATCTGGCATATGGTCGGGCTGTCCACAAGGCCTTGAGGTAGCACCTTCCATTGGAAGCGGAGGTTAGGTCGCTCGCCGTTCGGGAACACGATGGAGAAGGCGAACCGTTCTTTGTCCTCAGCATGCAGGGGTATTGAAAAGAAACAGTCTTTGATGTCCAGCACTGCGCACGGCTGCCCTTTGGGGATGGCTGAGTTTGCGGGCAGTAGTGTCTGAACTGGACCCATGGGCTGAATTGTCTTGTTCACTTCCCTCAGGTCGTGGACGAGGCGGTAGCCTTCTCCTGATGTCTTGGGGATTACAAACACAGGGGTGTTCCACGGGCTGGTGGAGGGTTCGATGTGGCCCTTTTGTAGCTCGCGGTCGACCAGTTCCAGCAAGGCTGTCATTCGAGGCTTTGACAGGGGCCACTGCTCAACCCATACGGGGTCTGGAGATTTCCAAGTCAGTTTGATTGGTAGCAGTGGGTGTACAGCAGTGGCCCTCATCATAAATTTGTAATCCTGACTCCTAGCATGGCGAGGACGTCCCTTCCTATCAGGGGTGGGGAGTTTTGCAAGATATAGGGGTGGATTGCTACTGTTTGTTCTGGTCCTTTCTTTGTATGGAGCGTTATAGCTACCAATTGGGTGCTTTTCCAAGCTCGGGACAACCCTCCCACCCCGTTCACTGGGGGGACCTCCTTGTACTGCCAGTGTCGGGGCCATAGGGCTTGGGGTAGGATTGTGCAGTCTGCTCCTGTGTCTGCCCAAAACTGAAGCCCTATTACATGGGGGTCCCGACTGTCATAGAGGCGGCATGTCCCCCAAATTTTCGGGGGTTCCTTCCCTATTTTTAGGGCCAGGGCCACCCAGGGGTTGTCCCGACCTGGGCTGCCCCCTGCTGACCCTGTGGCGCAGGCGCTGCTTGCGGTGGCGGTGGGTACAAAGGCGCCGCAGGCTGTGCCGTGATACTCGCTGGCAGGGGTATGAAGTTGGCTGCTTCCTGTGGGAGGATGGGGTACGAGGGCTCCCCGCTCCATTGGGGGTTGGCATGGATGGGCCGCCTCATATTCGCAGCGGGAGGAGGCTGGGTGCGGCCCGCGGGCCCCCTCCCCTTTCCGATTCCCTGGAGCCGGGACCTGCATTCCCTAGCAAGATGTCCCTTCCTCCCGCAGCCCCAGCAGGATCCCCGCGGGCGTGTTTGGGGCGGAGGCGCTGCGGCAGGCCGCCGTGCCGGCTGTGGGCAGCTCACCGCGATGTGACCCGCCTCACCGCACTTGAAACACGCCATGGCATTGGTCAGGGTGTGGACAGCTGCCTGAATGGGCGTCAGGTGTTCTTCCTTAACCACGTGTCTGATCATGTCAGCCAGGCTAGCTCCGGCTGGCAGGGAGCGTAAAATATCCTTGGTAATAGAGTTGCACTGCTGGCGCAGGCAGTTGGCCACCACGGGGCCCTTTGCCTCTGCCGGCAGGGTGGAGGAGTCTATCGCTGCCTGCAGGCGATCTACGAACTGTGTGAAGCTTTCGCTCTCTGCCTGCCTCACGGTGGACCACGGTGCCGGCTTGGCCACGACTCGGGAGGCGGCGCGAATCGCCTCTCTAGCAGCCCGAGTGGTCGCCCTGACCTCCTCAGCCTGCATCTGTGCGGCTTGTTGCTGTGGCGTGATCATATCATCATGCTTTCCTATCAGTCTGGATAAGCTCGATCTGTGTAGGGGCTGCCTCGCGCCAGACGCTTGGGCTAGCTGCTTTCTACAATTATCCTCCCATTCCTGCCTAAACACGATCATTCCCGCCCCGTCCAGTATCATGCGCCCTATCCGTTCGATATCAAAGGGAAGCAAGTCATCGTTGCTAAAAAGACCATCGATTAACGTAGTGACTATAGCCGAGTTGATCCCCTTTTCTGCAATGGCTTTGACAATTGACTGTATATCCTTTGGGTTTATCGGGGTATATACCCTTTGTTGGTTCCCTTCCGGACCGGTAAGCCGTACCGGGAAGGCTTGTATGGCGGCCGCTGGGGACCATTCAGCACAAGCTATCTTTATTTTCCCCCAGTCAGTAAACTGGGCTGATTCGTATTGTAGTTGTTTTTCGGCGCGGCTTAGAGCTTTACTCGGCTTTGTTTCAAGCTGTGCCGGTTCCGTTTCGTCCGTCTCGGAGCCATCGCTAGCCTCCGTCAGCTCCCGTGAGCTGGTGGAGCTGTCGCTGGTCTCCGAGCCGGAAGGCGAGTGCCAGTGCACTTCCGGGGCTCCGCGCCGTTTTGTTCGGCCCCGAGCTCGCTCCTCTTCGTGGGGGTGGCGCCGCTCCCGCCCCCCCGGCTCGCCGCGCCCCTCGCGGGAGGTGGTTTTTCCCTTATATGGTGGCAGCAACAGACGGGGCCGCTGGTTGGTTCCGCGCTCTGTGCCGCTCTCCGCCCCCTTCTCCCGCGCGCGCGCATTCCCGAGATCGCGCTCCTCCCGGGTTTTCGCGCCGGGACCGCCCACGCCCCGCCCCTCTCTGCCGCCCCCGGCGCCATGTTCAAAGGGGTAGGGGGGCGGCATGGCGGCCCCGTCCTCCCAAGCCGCGGTTTCGGCGGCTCGGGCTTCTTTCGCCAGCCCTTGCCAGAAGCGCTCCGCGTGCCGTTGCGTCTCCGACAGCGGATCGCGGGCCGGCGGCGGGACGGAGGAAATTGCGGTCTCTCGGGGGGTTTGAGCGGTGGGGGGTTTTTGGGGATTTTCGGCGGCGGGGGTGTCGCGGGGGGTTTCTGCGGGGGGGGGTGGGCTCTGATCTGGGGGAGCGGGTGTCGCGCTGAGCCCCCCCGGGTCCCCGCCGCCTGGCGAATCGCTCTCAGGGGCAGTCTGCGTCCCCGCCCCCACACCGAGTTTGGGAGTAACTAATAAACACGTGCGCGCCGCGGTCCATGTCTCCTGCTCTTCTATCGCTTTGCGTAGGGCTTTCTCTACTTTGCCCCACGCTTTAAGGTTTTTGCCGCTGCCTGAGGATTTTGTGTCCTCGGCTAGCGCGGCAGTGCATTTTTCCCATATTTCTGGATGTAATACATCTACGGGGCGCTCGATTGCCCCTAGCTCAAGCAATCTCGCTATGGAAAGATGAAAATCCTTGAGCTTACACCCAATACCCCACTGCGAATAAATAGCACTTACGATCCTTGCCATTGCGTCCATGACGCCCGCGGATCCCAGGGACGTCTCCCCTACGCCTAGATACGGTCCGACCGTTCCGGCCGCTGCTTCTGTCCAGGTGTATCCCGTCCACCGGGGGGTTTTTCCTTTTTTTTTCTTCTTTTTTCCCGGGTTTTCGGCACCAGTATGTTGCCTTTATAAAGGACAACCAGGGACCTGGTTCAGATGGCAGCACGGCAGCCTGGTCTCGGCCGGGCTGCTCGGGCTAATCAACAGACGCAGATACCAATGTGGCAGACGGTTGAAAAGCGTTTATTATCCTATCTCGTGGGTTTAAATAGTTTTGGGGGTTTTTGCTACGTCAGAGGGGGGTTGGGGGTCTCAGGGGTTAGTTGGGTAGTGGAAATTTACCAGGGCAGGTGTGGCTACATTCTTCTGAGGTTTCTGGGGTTAATAGATAAGTGGGGAAGAGAGAGAGGGGGAGGGGTCTATCTTTCCGTGACATCCCGTGGTGGTCTTCCGCTCCGCCTGTCCCTATCTACTACAGACATAGAGACAGGCCGGAGACAGCAATTAAGATGGACCGTGCTCCCCCAAGGGTTCACTGAATCCCCTAATCTGTTTGGACAGGCCCTAGAAGAGCTCTTAATAGAATATCAGGTACAAACGGGGAATGTGCTGTTACAATATGTAGATGATCTGCTCATAGCGGAGAATAATAAGGAGAATGTAAGAAAAGAAACCATTCGACTCCTAAACTTTCTTGCACAAAAGGGACTACGGGTATCACAAGAAAAGTTACAATTTGTGGAGGAAAAAGTGAAATATCTGGGACATTATCTGTTTAACGGCCAGAAGATATTAGATCCAGAGTGTATTAAAGGAATTCTGGAATTACCTATGCCTGTCACTAAGAGGCAAATTCGGCAGGCATTAGGGCTATTTGGTATTGTAGGCAATGGATAGAGAACTACAGCTTTAAAGTTAAATTCTTATATGAACAACTGTCTAAAGACAAAATACCCAAGTGGACTCCTCAGGATCAAGAGCAGTTTGCCAGTCTCAAAAGGGAGCTAAGTCAAGCACCAGTTTTAAGTCTCCCAGATTTAAAACGGCCATTCCATTTATTTGTTAACATACATGAAGGAACGGCATTCGGAGTGTTAACTCAGGAATGGGCCGGACAAAAGAAACCGGTGGCATACCTATCAAAGCTGTTGGACCCTGTGAGCAGGGGTTGGCCAAGTTGTTTACAAATCATTGTTGCTGCTGCCCTATTACTTGAGGAAACAAATCGCATTACTTTTAATGGAGAAGTTGTCTTATATGCGCCTCATGACATCAGGGGAGTGTTACAACAAAAAGCAGAAAAATGGCTTACAGATAGCCGATTATTAAAGTATGAGGGAATACTTATAGAATCCCCTAAACTATCTTTAAAAACTATTGGAGCAGTTAACCCTGCTGAATTTTTGTACCCAGGAGAAGGTAATGAACCATTGCACAATTGTTTTCAAACAATTGAACAACAAACACGCATTAGGTCAGACTTAGAAGAAGAAGAACTACAATGTGGAGAAGTATTATTTATAGATGGGTCATCACGAATAGTGGAAGGTAAACGATTGTCCAGATATGCCATCGTTAAGTTTGAAAAAGGAGAATTTAAGACAAGAGAATCAGGCCCCCTGAGTGCCAGCTGGTCAGCTCAAGCCTGTGAGCTATATACATTGTGGAAACCATTAGTGTCACTGAAGGGAAAGGATGGAACTATATATACAGACTCACGTTATGCGTGCGGAGTAGTACACACTTTTGGAAAAATATGGGAGGAAAGAGGATTTGTTAACTCACAGGGAAAAGAATTGATACACCCGGAATTAATTTGGCGAGTTCTGGGGGCATTGAAAATGCCAAATAAAATAGCAGTTGTACATATAAAGGGACGCCAGCGAGGTACAAGTTATCAAGTTAGGGGAAATAATGCAGCTGATACAGAAGCAAAACGAGTGGCAGGCAATTATAACATAATTTTGACTATGCAACAAGTACCTGTTAGTAAAAATTTGAGTTTTGAGTCTGCAGAAAAGGAAAAACTAGAACAAATGGGAGCTAAAGAACAAGATGGGAAATACATATTGCCAGATGGGAGAGAAGTCTTGCCGAAGGGCATAGCACTTGAAATATTTTCAAAAATACACAGTAAAACACACTGGGGAACCCAGGTGTTAGTTGATCATTTCAATCAACAGTTTGCCTGTATAGGCGTATACAATATAGCAAAGACAGTCACAGCAGCCTGCGAGACCTGTCAAAAGGTTAATCGAAACAACATAAAACAAAGACCTCTTGGAGGACGTTCCCCAGCGTACAGACCTTTCTCACATATACAAGTAGATTTTACTGAACTACCTAGGGTAGGGCGTTACAAATATTTATTAGTAATGGTGGATCACTTAACACATTATGTTGAGGCTTTTCCTACCTCCAGGGCAACCGCTAACCAAGTCACTAAAGTGTTACTTGAACATATTATACCTCGATATGGAGTACCTGAAGTAATCGACTCGGACAGAGGAACACATTTTGTGTCAAAAATTGTTAGAGACCTGACAGAAAGCTTGGGTATTAAGTGGGAATACCATACACCATGGCATCCACAAAGTTCAGGAAAAGTTTAAAGGATGAATAGAGAAATTAAAACTATTTTGACTAAATTAATGATAGAAACCAAATTATCATGGATTAAATGCCTACCCATGGCACTATTAATTCTCAGAACCAGACCCCGAGCAGATGTAGGAATATCAGCATTTGAAATGGTGTATGGAATGTCCTACAGAATTGAAAGCCCACAAACAAATGTTTTAATTAGAGACCGTGTGATTAATTAATATGTTTCACAATTAGCAAAACATCATAACCAGCTTTGGGAACATGGACTGATTGTGCAACGACCCCCGTTGGACTTAAAAATACACAAAGTTAAACTTGATTAAAGTGTGGAAGGAAGAAACCCTAAAACCCAATTGGGAGGGATCTTATCTTGTTTTGTTGACAACAGAAACAGCTGTCCGGACTGCTGAGCGTGGATGGACTCATGCCAGTCGCATTAAAGGCCCATTGACGAGACCCCACTGGAAAGTAATCAGTACTCCAGGTGACACCAAGATAACCCTGAAAAGATAACGCAATGATAAAGACTTTATTTGATTTTTTGCTGCATTACCTTTTGGTATAAAGTGTGTATTGCTGTTTATATTTGCTATAATTATTTCTTTTTTTAATCTATTATATATAGAAGCGTACAAAGTGTGTTGAAGGAAATTGCTAGACGTATGTAGCCACACAATAGTGAATATAGAAGATATGCTGATGTAAATAATATATGTACTCTAGATATACGAATTAGTTGTAATGATTTAAACTGCAATTGTTATCCATTTGCTTGTTTTAGGTGTAAGGTATGCCAGGATAAATGGTGGACACACTGTTAATGTGGATACCCTCAATATTATTGTTACCATTCCAACGAACCAGTCCCCTTTGTGGCTGAAATCTTGGCTATAAAGTGTAGAAGGGAAGTACTAACTGTGTCTTGCTTTGTCCCATTAGTTCAAGCTGCAAAGTGGGAAGCCTATATAAACAGGCAGAAATCCCTGTTCTCCTGAAGAATTCCCTTGCTGCCGAGAAGATGGTACGCCCTGTGACTCGAAGCAACCGAGTCGACGGGCGAGGCAGAAGAGGAACAAACTGTGGAGAAAAGAACCAGAACAATGGGACGCAAAAGCAGCAACGGCCGAACTTCCCCAGGATTGGTAAAAGTATACTTAAATTGGCAAAATTGACAGACACCCTTTTTCCGGTATACCGTTAGTCTTGATATCGATAATAACCCAGGAAGAAGGGAGAAACCCACATGAACCATTTAAGTGGGAACTAATATCTTGGGAAGGAACGAAAACAATAGCCACTTTTAGCAGCCCAGGTCCACCTGAATTCATAGTAAAACTTTGTGATTTAGTACCAATACATTGTGAAAAAGGACCTCCATTTTATATATGCCCGGCCTCTGGACCGTCTTACTGTAATTATCCCGGACACTATTATTGTGGTTATTGGGGATGTGAGACAATAGCCTCGGGCTGGTTAGTAAAGGCTCCTGATAAATATATAAAAGCAACCTGGATTCCTAACAGATGTGTACCTGAGCAAACAGGTGTAGATCTTACAGGTCTGCGTGACGTGGATTATGTAGCTTCACGTGACAAGGAAGTCTGTACCCGCATCAAATTTCAAGTATTGCATCCCCTAGAAGACAAGTGGTTAGTAGGACAAACATGGGGAATACGTGTCTATGGAGGAATTCCTAAAGACTGGGGAGGGCACTTTCTCACAAGAAAAGTTAAAATACCACATGATTCACTCCCTGTTGGGCCGAATAAAGTATTGAATTCACCCACTTCCCCTACGAAAAAGATTGTCCCCGCAAGTGTTACAACCACTCGTCCAAACTCCCTATCAGTAACAGATGGAACAGCTAATGACATGGTGACTGTTAGGGATTCAGGAGTGTCAAAATCCAAAGACCCTTTATGGGATTTAATGCAAGCCTCTTATCGTGCCCTTAATGAAAGCAAACCAAATTTAACTAAGGAATGCTGGTTATGTTACAATGTTAGACTACCATATTTTGAGGCAATTGGAAAACCAGATAAGATTCAATGGTCTAGTGGTTCAAACCCACGAGAATGCCCATGGAATGACCAGAAAAACCATACGCAAGGAATTACTATTCAATTAGTAACAGGTCAAGGAAAATGTATCGGTACAGTGCCCAAAAATTATCAGCCTTTGTGCAACCAAACAACAATAATCACTACAAAAACTATAAAGAGACACAAGAATAGAAATGACAAATGGGCTATCCCGACACCAGGAGCTAAATGGGTTTGTTCAGACATCAGAGTAATGCCTTGCCTATCCCTAAACGTGTTTGATCAATCTCAGTTTTGCGTACAGGTGATTATTGTTCCTCGTCTGATCTATCACACGTCTGAGGAGGTGTTATGCCACTTTGAAGGAGACCTGAATATACAAAAACAAGAACCAATTACAGTGGTAACCTTAGCTACACTGCTGATAGCGGGTGGAGTTGGAGCAGGTACAGGCATAGCCTCC
This sequence comes from Taeniopygia guttata, assembly GCF_048771995.1. Taxonomy (NCBI): domain Eukaryota; kingdom Metazoa; phylum Chordata; class Aves; order Passeriformes; family Estrildidae; genus Taeniopygia; species Taeniopygia guttata. The sequence continues at coordinate 27,507,972 of NC_133063.1, forward strand.
CTAGTAAAAAGTCAGGAATTACAAAGTTTACAGATGGCTGTAGATGAAGATTTAGCAAAAATAGAACAATCTATCCAAAATTTAGCCACTTCAGTAAAGTCTTTATCAGAAGTAGTACTGCAAAATAGAAGAGGATTAGATCTATTATTCCTAAAGGAAGGGGGGTAATGTGTAGCTCTCAATGAAGAATGTTGCTCTTTTGCTGACCATACGGGAATAGTCCAGGACACTATGTCTGAACTCCAGAAAAGCCTAAATCAACGTAAAAAAGATTGTGAGGCAGGCAGGTCATGGTATGAAAATTGGTTTAATGTTTCACCTTGGCTAACCACTTTATTGTCTGCTTTAGCAGGACCGCTTATTATATTGATTCTGGGACTTATATTTGGGCCTTGTATATTATGCTGTATTTTACACAGTATTAAAAAACGATTTGACATAGCTAAATTGCTTATTTTAACTACGAGGTCGGGGGCAAAATATAAAAGTGCATCTATTGATGAGGATGAAGATTGTTGTGAATGTGTTATGCCACTAGGGGCTACGCCTATTGTAATTGTGAGGTATTACCTTGTGAGTGTTATGATAAATGTTGGGATTGTGGAAAAAGGTTTATTTACAGTGCCGAGAATGAAAGCAGCGTCTAATAAACAATAATAGGATAAAAAGAAAAAGGGGGAATTGTGAGAAACTATAGACTGGGGTATTGTTTATTAAGATATATGTTAAGCCCAATGTAAAGGTTAGGCAACAGAAGATATGCAAACAGCCAACGGACACAGCTTATGCAAGACAAGATAACTGCAATCACTTACACCAGAGACTGCTTATGCAAACATAAGATAACTGCAAGACGTTCCAGGAACTGGCTTGCAAGATATTCCAGGAAGACAAAAGGGGACCCCACTACTTCATGAAAAATGGAATAAAAGGGGGCTGTTTGAACTGATCAGGGCGGCAGTTGGTGGAGCGCAGACTCCCCTGTCGTCCAGCGCTGTCTTTGCTCATATTCTACTTGCTGTAATTAATAAAATTTTAATTGGATTATGATACGTTGTGGCACAAATTTATAACAGTTGCAGCATAAAAGTCTGACCATCTTAAGGCAAAAATAAACAATGTTTGCTGACTGCGTGTTCATAATCTGTAAACTATATTGAAGTGTATATAAATTGCCATCTTTTAGACAATAAAGGGAGAACGTAGCTTTAACCACATATTGGCTCAATCTGTGTTTCATCCAGTCCAGCTCCCCTCATATTATAAGTCCCTAGCTTCTTCTGGCACCTGGGATCAGGAGGCTCCGAGGGGCTCCCAAATTGCCTTAGGGGCAACGGGGAGCAATCTCCGAATCACATGAAAGGAGGATGCCCAACAGGAGAGACCAATCCCAAATCGCTGTTATAGTGATGGGGATCAAGGTGCTGGAGCATCGAAGGCTCCAGACTTCAAATCATGCTGGCCACGATGGGAGAGGGTTTCCAAAACACTTGTTTTACATCAGGAAACACAGGAGCAAACGCCGGAGACTCCACAGTTCATGGGACCGCCCGTGCGGCTTGGGTGAACAAAACGGAGTTGGGGGGCTGGAGCGAGTGTCTCTGCTAGCTTGAGAGAAAGCTGGGAGCACCTCGCACTGGTGGGAAAGGTAAGCCACAAGTAAAGAGAAATTCATAATGGATAGCGATTTAGAGATGGCCTTGCAGCTCCTTTCACATATTCTCTCTAAGAGAGGGGAAAAAGTAAAAGAGTCCGATTTAGAACAACTGTCTCTCTGGGCAAGAAATAAGGGAAAGTTACAGAAGCCTTCACTCATTTTTAGTGAAATGGAGTGGCAAGAACTAGGGCAATTGCTGTGGGATTCTGCCGTTGAAGGTGGAAAAGATAAAAAATTAGTATTAGAACTCGGAGCAGTGTGGAAGAAAGTTTTACATACTTTACAAAGCATGTCCGCTGAGAAAAATGCAAAAGAGGCGGCCATCCAAGCATTTGAGGGGCTCGGGACGGAAAAAAACAGAAGTGCAGAAGCCATCCCAGGTCGAGAGGTTTTTTGGTGTTTGTAATATGCAGCCGATGCACAGAAAAAGAGCCCCAGTTAGCTCCTTGGTGCAAGAAGTTGTGGCATGGATGGAAGCTGTGGCAGGAGCCGGCCATGCGTCCGCGGTGGAAGTGGGCACGCAGTTAGTGGATGTGGCTCTGCCGACGGTCAGGCAGAATGAAGGGCAGCAGGAAGCAGCCCCGCCGCCCCACTCTGTGGGCAGGGTGAAACCCAAGGAGACAGGCGAAGTTGATGACAAAATGGGGCTGGCTCAGGAGATGGAGCGCCAGGGCAGAGACCAGCGCAGAGCCGGGAGCGAGGAGGCCATGCCCCTGCATCTCCCTGGAAGCGCGGCAGCAGTGGCTGCTGCTAGTTGGGTCAAAGATTTAGTTCGTTTTGGTATTGTACTTTTTCTTATTATTATATTTATTGTAGTCTTTATACCTTGTTTATTACATTGCATACAGAAAATGGTTAACAGCACCTTCAAGTTGGCCCAGGTAGCTCAAAAAGAAAAAGAGGAAATTGTAAGATTTCTGAGAGAGACAGGATGTTAGCGTTCAGAAACACATAATCACGGGATATGATTATATGCAGGTGCTTTTGTTAAGAGCTCTGGGAGTTGGGGTACAAACCCAGATCTGACTCCGAACATAAGTTTTGAGCTGAACGTATTTTATACCCTATCGTTGTATAACTTATACATTAACTATTAAACTTACATTGTTCTACTGTATACATTGACATGAGTTTACAGTGATCTTTCTTAGGTCCATGACCACAGTTTCACATGATTATTCTTTCTGATTAACCAGTAATTATATTTAATTACTAAACAGTTGTCACATCTAACAATTATATCAATTATCATGTACTAGCTACATAGTACTATTTCTCCCTGTGCTAAAGGTGTTTACCTTTCCAAGGCCTACTAAGTTTATTTTTTTTTTCTGTTAACCCTAAATCTCATTATTTTAAAACCCTTTTACTATCAAGGACATGATTTATATTTAGAGTGAAGGATTGAGCTACCCTCCTACTAGGCCTCAGATAAGCAACCTTGGTGGGGCCTGGAGGCCTTGATATGGTAAGAAACTAGTGGTGGCGCAGTTAGAAATTATGTTAAGGTAACCACCAAGTAATGAGCTCTCTGAGTGTGAATTAGGGTAGAGCTGCAGTGTGAAAAGCCTGACCACCTTAAGGCAAAGGTAAACAATGTTTACTGAACAATGATAGCATGTTCACAACTTGCAAACTATATTGACGTATATATCAACTGCCATCTTTTAGACAATAAACGGATAAAGTAGCTTTAACCATATTGGCTTGATATGCGTTTTGGCCAGTCCAGCTCCTTTCATATTATAACAAGTCCCTAGCTTCTGTGAAAGGCCAGAACAAGAAATGAGACACTGACTTACTCTGCTACCTGATGAAATAAACATCTACTGAGAATTTATTGTTCTTATTGAAAGTACAGTTTAAATTACAGGAGGGTCTCTTGCCTTGGTGAGCTATTAGCCCTCTGTGATACACCTCACCTCAGTGCAGACTTCAGGCGTTTGTTGTTCTCTTTTTCTTCCTCCAAAACACCAAGAGATCAATATTCTTGGTAAAAACGGGACTTCTACTTTCAATCAAAGCCAAAGAGAAGTTCTGCAGGGCTTCTTCCTAGATACAGATAAAATACTCTGGTGATCTTATCACACCCTCGTCTCAAACTTTTGGCAACAGATTGTACTCTGGAACATCATGACTTCCTTGTGATGTGAAAGAGGGAAAAAATCAAACCTCAAGAGCTGGTCCGACCTTTAAAACCAGTGTTCTTCTCACCAGAAACTTCTTTTCTTGTGCTCTGCAATCATCACTGTTTATTACAATAAAATGCTTCTTTTTTTTTATTGGGTTTACATCAGTTCCATATGCTTTTATGAGCTTTTATACCTTTTTATCTATATATGTTTAATAGCACTATCTGCTTATTGCAACATTCCAGGAATCTCTTTTGACTCTTCTCTCCATATTCCTGCAGAAGGTGAGGTCACTCTGGGTTTTAGACCAATAAAAATCCAAGTTATTCAGATCCTTGACATGATGGGTAAGCACAATTTCCCTGCTGACACAGAGATTGCAGACAAACTCTTCTATTGTCACTGAAAACAAAAGAAAGGAGGAAGTTCCTGCCCATTGGAAAGTCTCTGTTTGCTCTGAAGGACTCTACCTCTTCCTTTCTCAGCAGCAGCTTGGCAGGCGGACGCCAAGAAGGGCAAGAGAGGGACGGGTGGTCGATTTGTGTGACAATTTAACAACACTTGTAAACGAGAGCTGAGACTGTCAGTAACATCTCTGCAGAGGCAAGTCCTTGCTGAGGATGAAGAGCTGTGTCACTTGTGTTTAGTTTGCATCGAGTTAACGGCATGGTGGGTTTTCATCCTGCAGATGTGGCCCCTGTGACAGCAGTCTGTCCATCCTTCAGGAGGGTTTGTACCCACAGGGACAATGCTGCTCTTGCCAGCAGACCACAGCTTGCCTTATATCAAATAGTCCAGGCAGAAATTACTTCTTAAAGTAACATTTTCCTTTTGCTCTCAAACCAAAGATTTAGATGTCGTGGTATAATAGAAACAAATATTTTTCCCTGTTGTCTATCAGGACAGGAGTAAAATCCTAGCACATCCAGATAGCAAGGCATTGATTTCACTTCCACTGTCAAAATGACTTGCAGGGGCAAGTAAAGTAAATTCTGTGATGGAACAATGAAGTCCTGTCCCTCTAAATCACTGTGATGCCTAAAGGGTTTTATATCAGGTTTGCGTCTATGTCAGTGCTAAAGAAGTTTATAAGGTCCAACAAAGACCTAAGGTTTGCACATCAGAGTTTAGGCTGACAGCTAAGGGAACATAAATTAAATGGTCTTTCCAACCCAGAAAGCTGATGAGAAGTGTTGGTGTTTCTGCTCTCCTTCCTTGTTTAAAGCACAGCAACATATTTAATGAGATTTTGGAATTGCAGCTAAAAATCATGGCCAGATTAAGTAATAGAAGTGGTTGTTGTGCATTTATAATTGTGGAGGTCAGTATCAGTGTAGCTGCTTCTGGTAAAACAGAATGCTCTTTCAAGACACTTCTTAACAGAAATGTCTTTTTCCTTTCCATTCTTAACTGCGAAGTCTCCTCCAGGATGCACAGTAAACACGTTATCTAGATTGTCTTTTCACAATAACAAAAAACTTCCCCTTTAATCAGGCCGAATTGTACAATTCTCATCTGTATTAAGGAATTTCATTTTGTCTCTGCTTGTAAAGAAGTGATTTCTATGCAAGAGGGTTGATAAAGGACAGACCCAAATTAACAGGAGGGATATTTGTTAGAGCTACCATTCCCCATCAAACACTTTAAACAGCCCATACCATCAAGCCCAAAGCTAATACGGCTCCATGTTAAATATTTCTGATGGATTACACATCCTTGTGTGAAGATGGAATTAGGATTTAAAGCCAGTATTTATGCATATACAAACATTGTGGAAGAACATTGCATATTCAAAATGGAAAAAATATCACCTGTACACAGTAAACACTGCAATAACATGAGTACACTTCTTCCATCAGGTTCACAGGCAGCTTAACCAATTCTGTGCTTGCAAATAATCTCTTCTGGCATCTTCTGGGGCCCTGAACCAGGAAAGTCACACGTAAATACTGTGGGACCATGAAAACTTCTCCAGATACATTTTGGAGACAAACCAGTCTCCGGGTGACACAAGTGACTAAGGCAGCCTCCAATAATGTAGCGGGACCCAGGTTTGCTGTGTTCTCTTTGTCATCGTGGGTTTGTAATTCAGACTCACAGAGGGGCTTGAGTTGGAAGGGACCTTAAAGACCCTCTAGATCCAACCCCTCTGCCATGGGCAGGGACACCTTTCACTGAAGCAGGTGAATCAGAGCCCCTCCAAGCTGTGGCAAATACCCAAGGACCCCTTTTTCTCTGTTTTGCAAGGTCAGATTTCCATGCTCACATTCACAGTTGGCCCCAGTCTCACACAGAGCATTGGTGGCTGGTCACTTATCTCCACAACCCAGCAGAGATCCTATTTTGGATGGCTCTCACTGCTCCCATGGCCTCCAGGGACCAGCCACTGCCTCTCCTCCTTCTGCTTTTCCAGGATCAGTGATTTCCTGCTGCTTCTTCCATGTCTGAGACAACTGGAAGAGATAAGGGGCTGAGGATGCAGGCTCTGGCAGAGAGTTGATAACACTCAGCTGAGTATTTTATTCTCCTGCCTGTCCTAGTTTAGGGCAAATTTGGGGAAAACCCTCTGGAAGGAGCCCCCAGAAAACAAGCCCCCACGGCCCCTCCCCACCCACCTGGTTCGGGAAAAAATTTTCTCTGAGAGAAATGGAAAAGAACCTGTTTATTTAACGAACAAAGCACTCCCCAGCACCAAAAAAATTAACAACACCAGATGATAACAAAACTCTTTCACCACTCTTAAGAGATGAACAAATCCAGAGAGTCTTTCCTGGGAGTGGTCGCCCGGGTCTGGACGCTGGGGATTGCTCTCCAGCACTGGGGACGGTTGCTGCAGATCACAAAATGCAGGCTCCTGGTGTTCCTTGGTGTTTCCCAGATCCCAGTCCAGAGCAGGTTGGATGGTATTCAGGAAGAGGAAAGGAAAAGAAACAGTCCAGGGAAAGAATTGGATTGCTTAGCTAAACTAACTAGGAAGCAAAGGCAAAAGCAGAAGCAAGCAAAGCAAGCAATCAGGCAAAGCAAGCAAGCAAGCAAAAGCCAGCCAGCCAGCACTAGCCTTTTTTAGACAACAGACCATGGGGGGAGGTGAACCAGCTGATAACAGGCAAAACAAACCTTCACTTTCAGAGTCAGTTCTGAAAGCACAGAACATAATATCAAACATAAACAGAACACATGATTGGAGATACAAACACCATAATGTCACCCTAGGACACTGCCACCAAGCTGTCAGGCTGCTTCCACAAATTCCTCCTGTTTGCAAAGGGGTTGGTGTGAGCATCAGGAATTGTTGCTGGCTGGAACATGTCAAAGAGCTGGACAAAAGAAACTTTTTGTGGAAGGCCACCAGCTGTCCTTTGTCAGCAGCACAAGGTGTGAGGCTCCCTTTGAAGGCCATCCCTGCACAAGGACAGCCTGGCCTTCTCCAGTACCCACAACACCTTTCAGGCTTTCGGGCTGGCCTCGTCCTGTCGGAACTCAAAATGTCCCTCAGACATTTTCAGAGGTTCCAGGCCTTGGTCAGAAGCATTTTAGACCCTGGCAAGCAGTTGAAAACAGCTGTGATCTTGAGTTTGAACCATGGAATGAATTACCAACTTTGAGGGTGGAACAAGCGGTCACAGAGAGTTAGATGGTATAGTAAAAGTAGTCACAAATTAGAGGGGAAAATTTTTTAGTATTGTACAGGGGGGTTTTAACACCTGTACAGGGGGGTTTTACTTTGTACAGGGGGGGTCAGGAGTTCTAAGATGGAGGAAAGTGGGCCTGATCCTGTTCTTCCTCCTTCTTCTTCCTTACCTCCATGTTCTTGGTGATGTTGGCATTTTTCTATTGGTTTAGGCTGGGGACACACTGTTCAACGTAGATGATAGATATTGGCACATTATTGTAAATATAGTACACGTAGTTTCTGGTATATAATGTTTGTAACATCCCACTGAGGGGCAGAGCCCCGCACACTGCCCTGCAGGACAGACCTGCGGCAGGGCAGCAGAACATGTTATAGATAAGCAAAAATAAACAACCTTGAAAACAGCACAGACGAATTATGGCTTCTTCTTTGGCAACGGGGCAGAAAGACAGAGACTTTCTACAATCTCGGAATCACCAATACCCACAGATTCCGACAAATGGCGTCCCAGGCTGGGCTTCAGCAAGGAGAACAAGAAGAAACACCAAACAACCTCCAACCTTCATCAGCAGAGAAAAACAAAATAAAGAAAGGAAGAAGAACAGAGCACAAATACTCTCGGCAAATTCCAAGAAGAGAGGGAGCGGAAAGCTCAAGATAAGAACCTGACCTTCACCAAGACAGCTCGTCTGGAGGACAGCCAGGAGGAGGAAAACCAGAAGCGCGCCTGGGATTTCTCGCCTGTGACCTGCTGGACGATGAACAGTGCCATCTCCGGACTGACCTCGTGCTGACTCAGCTTTTGGTGAGAATGGTTGAAATCAAGAACATGGGGAAGGGATGCTCCCAAGGACAGACAAAAATTTTTTTTTCAGCCCTACAGGGCAAGACTTTTACCCATCTGGTAGAGATAGCCTCAAATGAGATGAAAACTTTTGCCTTCAGCAAGGACAGTAACAGTAATTTTCACAACGTGGCATTTTAGACTAAACAGCCAAGGCTCCTATGGGAGCACAAGGAGGAAGATGGCCCAGCCAGCAGCTTGGGGCAATTTTCCTCACCAGGGGAAGCAGGATTGCCTCCCGAAGAGGATCAGGGGGGGATGGTGTCTCATCATGTCCTGTGTCTCCGGGTTCACACTGTTCCTCAAGACTCCTCAAATCTCAATTTCTAAGCTCCTCAGCTGTAGAAACTCCCCAGACAGTGAGAGATAAGCCAGGCTGAAGCAGCCCTCGGTGGGGGAAAGGACTGGCCACTGTCCGAGTCCGAACCCACGGTGGGGGGGGCAGCGGCGCCGGCGGCTCCTGGGGGGAGGGTGCAGACGTGAGTGCAGAGCGGAGGGAAAAGTGAGAGAGAGGAGAGAACTCTCACAGCTGCGCGGGTGGGGAGTTCAAAACAGCCTGCAGTGCAGGCGAGGGGGGGGGGGCAGTGGGAACCACGCGGACGCAGGAGGCGGCAGGAGCGCGGGTGTGGTGGTCAGACGCCCGGAACGCCCGGTGATGCGTTCCATGACGAGAATACGTGAGAGCGCGAAAAAGCGATCGCCCAACAGGCGCCGGGGAATAGCTCCCAGTTCGCAGCGGCAGCGCTGGCCAGGAGGGCGGCTGGACGGAGAGCGGGACTCTCCTGTCGCCGCGGTGATGGCAGCGCGCATGCGCGAGACGGTAGAGCAAACCCGGAAGTAGGAGCGGGGATTTCTTGCATTTCGAACGCACGGGCACGGGCGCAGACGGTGTCGGGGGCGGCGGTGGCCGCCAGCCAGCCGTCCGCAGACTGCGCGGTGGCCGCGGGGGGAGACCCGAGAGGCGCGGGGCCGGGTGGGACGCGGCGCGGGGCTGCGGCAGAGCGGAACGCGGCGGCGCGCGCTGATGACGTCAGCAGAGCGCCGAATCACACTGGGGTCCAGCAGCGGCTCGGGGACGGCGCAGGCCGACCCAGAGCGAGACCGGGGTGGTGCCAGGCCTGACAGAGAGAATGGGGGGGAGACGTTCCCGAGGGACGGCCGCGCGGAGCCGGTGCAGGCGGGCGCGGTCGGTGCGGGGGTTCCTTCCCTTGTTCCCATGGCGACACAGACAGAGAGGCTGCGCATGCGTTTGCGAGAGTTAAAGCGAACGCGGAAGTGGCTGAGAAGTGGTGCTGGGTTTGGAGAGGATTGCAGGCACTGGTTCAGCACAGCTGACAGCGGGTGTGAGCAGGGAGGGTGAGCAAGAGAGGCGCAGCATCCTAACGCAGGCAGAAGCGGGGTTTGACTGCACCAGAAATGCTCCCAGTGCTCTCATGCCGGTGCAGATGGGGGCTGAGCAGAGCCAAGGCAGGGATTTCCTTTGATCAACCCTTTCTCCACAGCAGGTGCGAGCGACGCACCGCCCATTTCCTTTCAGCAGCGGCAAACAAAAAAAAACACAACAGCCACAGCAAAAAACTTTTTACAAGCAGCAAATATCCTACAGCAATGCTGAGGATGAGACTCCCAATTTTCACCCTGAAATGAAATTCCATCAGTCAGTCGCTTTTTGAAAACCAGTCAACACAAGGCCTTTTTTAAATCTCCCCAATGTTTATAAACACTAACCCCAGATTTTTCAGTTAGGTCACAGAATTGATCGAGCAGACACGCCCAGCCGGTGGGATGATAAGTAATGATTGTGGAACACAATGTGAAAAAGAGATATCATAATGAAAATTGAAATAGAGAATTAAATAGCATGAAATGTTAGTCATTTATTATATTAAGGTTTAAGTTAGGTTGTATTTTAACGTTCTATTAATGATAGAATTGATTTTTATATAGTTGGTTTGAGTCTAAGTTAAGTATTGTTTAATTAGAGTATATCACTTTATTTTAGGTTTGGGCCCTGAAGAAGTTAAGTTTATAAAGGTTTCATTGATAGTGGATTTATATATTATTAATTTAATACATATGGATTTCGTAAAATTAATATAATTTAGGGATTCTTTACTAAGATTGTTATATATTGAGTTTAAGTACTGTTTGATTCAAAAATTATTTTAAGTTTTTCAAAGGTCAAGTTTATTTAGCAGCAAAGTTTAGTTGTTTTTCTTTAAGGATGAGAAGGTTTTGTCTGAAACAGTTCACAAAGTAATAATGAACATTGATTTAAGGAGAAGACACAATTTATTGGATCTTTGGTTTTGTTTTAGTATTTTCTGTTTTATTATAAGTTTATCAGTATATAAGAGTTGTAAAGGAATTTATTTTGAGTTTTCTGAGATTGATTTAATTGTTTAACAATCAGTTTTATAGTCTGTTATTTCTTTGTATAATGATACAAAGGGCATTTGTTTTCAAATCCATTATTTTTAACTATTTAAGTGTTCTATAAACGTTATTGTTAAGAAATTTTATCATGTTATCAGGTGAAGATTTGTGCTTTGTTTTTTATAGTGAATTTTCATATGTTTTATTGTTGTTTATGTAATCTTATCCAGGTTACATGCCAGTTCTGAAGTCTCATTTTGGATTTTAACTGTATTGTGCATTTTTCTAGGTGAACTTCCTGATTCGTTTTTATATCTCTTGTGAGTGGAATCATTGCATTTCTATTTTTTATCATTCTCAAATGTTTTTCAGAAAATCTCAGAGAGAGGTGCCTGAAGCATTCTGACAACCTCTTGCCATTGTTAATCTTACGATTTCTTCAATTGACATCCTTTTCCTTCAAAAGAGTTTCAAGAAAAATGAATCTTTGTGTCATTTGACCAATTTATCGGTTTGAACTTCAAGTGTTTATTTTATAAGAAAATGTTATAATAATAGGTTGTTATGTTTTAAGTATCATATATGTATTATTGGTATAAGTTTTGTTTTATATAATATGTTAAGGGACATCTCTCCAGTTTAAAGTTTGGGTCCTGGCCAGACCCTGATTATAACTTGGACAGATGAGTTTGCCAGCAAAATTCAGAGGTTTCTGCACAAAAATGAATGATATGCAGGTCATTTTGACCCAACAATTTGATTCTACAAGGGTGACAGCTGACAGAGCTTTGAGGTGAAACTTGCCAGCCTTGCCCGGGAAAGGATGCCAAGGGTTTTCACTGAAAACAAATATTTCAGCTGTTTGCAGACTCTGAACTGCTGTCACAATGTTTCTAATGATCGTGCTTTGTTCATTTTTATATATGCTATTTAGAATATCTTTCTTTTGAATTTTATTGAATTGTTATAGATTTTGATAAGTTTTATGCATTTTATTATTGAGATATTTTGTCTTGTTCTATATTATGTTTTATATTTCAACTTTCTTGTTTCAAAAGAGAAGAAGAGAAAGAGAGAAAAAAGGAAAAAGAAAAAAGAAAAAAGAAAAGGAGTGAAGAAGTGCCTGAAATAAGGCTGAAATGAGGTTGAAGATTTTGTATGTTTTAATCTCTTGAAATAATTATTTTGCAGACTTGATTTTGCTGATCATTGAGAAAAATATGAAGAGAGTGCTAGACACTGGACAGATAAAATTGAAAAAAAAATCGTTCAAATAAGTAGCTTTGAGCAAGGATTTTGTTAATGTTTTCACAGAAGTTGAAAGTGGAGTTTTTTAGTTTGCAGACCCTCAAAAACAATTCTTACAGATTTAGAGATGGGAGCTCAGATCATTATTGTGGCAGAGACCAGATTGCTGACAATGTCAGGCAAAGATTTCTTAATCATTCATTTACATTTAAAGAAGAAATATTTTGAGTGGACAATCCAAAGTCACAAGATTTTTCAATCACGTTGTTAGGGCATTCAGAAGTTTGCACAGTTCGTTTTCCAGCACACAAAATGTTAAATGTAAAAGTGAGTTTCAAGGAAAAAACAAAAAATAAGCCAAGAACCAGTGGAAGGAATGACAGTATTCACTGATGGTTTGGGAAAAAACTCACAAATCAGTGGTCACATGGAAAAATCAAAAAACAGGGAAATGGGAATCAAATATCAAAATGGTACAAGGTTTACCACAAGTTGCAAAATTGGTAACAATAGTCAGGGTTTTTTTGTTATTTCAGGAACCATCAATCTGATCACAGGTTCAGTGTATGTTGCAAATGTGATCAAACAATTAGAGGAATCACTTTTAAAACATACAGACAAGGAAATTTTATATTCATATCTATTATGCATGAAAATAATCCTAGAAAAACAGAGAACATTAATAAACACATCAGAGTGCATTCTTCACTTCCGGGGTTTTTAGTTAAAGAGAATGCTCATGTAAATAGACTCACAATGCCCATCTTGCAGACACTGCCAGGCATTTTTGAGCAAGCAAAATTGAGCCATGCATGTTTTCACAAAAATGCACAGGCATTGATGGGAACCTTTCACCCTTCTGAAAGCCAGACAAAGGAAATCTGCTTGCCAGAGAGCCAGTTTGTGCAGTCTCCTGTATCTACAGGAGTGGACAATCTGAAAGGTTTGTAAAAGCCTTCAGCTGTGGCAAGCTGATGTCACAAAATATGTGTCCTTTGGGAGACTCGAAAATACCCATATTTCAATTGACACATTTTCAGGGGCGATTTTTGCATCATTATATACAGGGGAGACCACAGAACATACCTGCAGACATTTTTTATAAGCATTTACATCATTAGGAGTGCAACAAGAAATAGAAACAGATAATGGTCCAATTTACACAGGCAAGGTGCTTGACAAATTTCTGAAAAAACAGAGAGTCAAACATATTTTCAATATTCTTCATTCTCCCTCAGGTCAAGCAAGCAAAGAACACATCACACCCTGAAATCCACTTGGATGGACAGAAAAGGGATGAGGCAGGGTTGAACAAATGTGTTGAATTCTTTAAATGGTTTTTTCTCAGAGCCCACTCTACTAATTGTCAGATATGTTACAAACAGCCCACAGGAAAAACTAAGGGAAAATCCTTTCGTTTTGATCAGAAACCCAGAGTCAGGACAGATTGAAGGTTCATTTACATTAATAACTTGGGGCGAGGGTTTCGCTTGTGTTTCTATAGGACGAGGACTGAAGTGAATGCCAGTGAGGCACATGCAACCTTACCGGGTGCAGACGTCAGTGGACATGGACCCGAGAAGCAGAGAAGCAAGCACGCAGACGGAGGCAGACAACGACGCTGCAGACGTCTCGTCGGACAACGATTGATCACCCAGAGACTTGGGCTTTTTTCTGAGAAATCAAGTGTTATTTGGGTGTTGCTGCATTGCGGGGTTTCTCACAGAGGGTGGGGACATGGACATGGGATTCAGACAGATAGTGTTCATGTGCTTCATTCTTTCACCTGTTGCCTTGGGCAACAGGACAGACTTTCCCATGAGACAACCAAGGGAAAAAGTGTGGGAGACTTTGGCAAAAGCAGCAGGTCTGGACAGCATTTGCCTGACCCATTCGAAACCAGAGAAACCATTTTCAACATGCTTGGTAGGTGTGCCAGTGGAGGGATGGTCAGTCTCAGGGGACATCCTTCCAGGGGTTCTGAAGTTTCTTTCAGATCCTGTGGAGGGATGGCATGTTTGGACACAGTTCCTTCCTGTGGCTCACTTTGAACCTCTGGATTTGGACATTTTGGGTCAACAAAAATGAAATGGTGCATCAAATTTAATTCATCAGGAGTGGCAAAGACAGATAATCATACAATAGATGTCACTCCGAATCAGCCTTTTTATAAAAATGCGTCATCTTGGTGCAATCATACCAAAATGACAAGCAAACCATCCCTTCAACATCCAGCCACTTTACCGAAGGGAATGTTTTTCATTTGCGGGGACAGAATTTGGCCTGCTATCCCTGCAAAAATCAAGGGCGGTCCATGCAGCATTGAAAGATCTTTTGTTAACACACAGCAAAACCTTGATAAGAGAGCAAGGAGAAAAAAAATCTGATAAATGAAGTGGTCCATATTGTGACAATAATAATGTTAATACCAAGAAAAAAGGCTCGGAAAAATTGAGTGGTTCTGCTTTCACAGCAGGTGGCATCAAAAAGAGCCTTGGTGCAGTTGGATCAAAAGAGGTTGTGGGCAGAGTAAAGATGCCCATGTCATTTCTTTTGCATTGAATGATTTGTTAGCTAGCAGAGAGAAATGAGAACAAAACAGTAATTGAACATCTATTGTAAACACATGGACACAAGAGTGATAAATTTAAAGAGGTATCAGAGGACCAAACACACCTGGAGAAAAATTAAATCATAGGTAGATGGTGTGTTCAATTTGTTTCACCTTTCACAGTTGTAGAAAAGAGATTTTGAAAATAGTTGTATGTAATTATAAGGTATTGTAATTCTTCTGATGCTTGTGCTGTCCTTGCCTCAGTGCATGAGGCAGACCATGGACAAAGTTGTCAAAGAGGTGTTCTTGATTCAAAAAGGAAAGGATCCCTTGAACAATATAGTCCAAATTGTGATGATGATGTTTCTACCTGGGACAAGTCTCGGAGAATTGCAGTAGCAATTTTCTCACCTCAAGCAGCATCAAGGGTGGCCTTGACACAATTGGATCATATAGCATGTTGGTTGAGCAAACACAGTCGTGCCATTTCGTTTGCACTGAGTGACATGTTGACAGACATCAGCAGTGCAAGGCAAGCACTGCTTCAAAACAGGGCGGCAATTGATTATTTGCTGCTGACACATGGGCACGGATGTGAGGTAGTTGAGGGGATGTGCTGCATGAACTTGTCCAATCATTCAAAATCTATTCATGAAAATATAAAACAAATACAAAGTAATATTAGCAAATTGAACAAAGTTACAGGGTCCTGGTGGGATGATTTGTTTAGCTTTTTTGATATCTCACCATTGTGGAAAGAACTTTTGAAAATAGTATTTTATATTCTTATAGGGCTTGTAGTTCTTCTGCTTGTTCTACCATGCATTTTCGTGTGTATTTGAAGGACCTTGAACAGCATGGTAAAGCGGGTGTTTCTGATTCAAACAGAGAGGGGAGATGTCGGAACTCAAAATGTCCCTCAGACATTTTCAGAGGTTCCAGGCCTTGGTCAGAAGCATTTTAGACCCTGGCAAGCAGTTGAAAACAGCTGTGATCTTGAGTTTGAACCATGGAATGAATTACCAACTTTGAGGGTGGAACAAGCGGTCACAGAGAGTTAGATGGTATAGTAAAAGTAGTCACAAATTAGAGGGGAAAATTTTTTAGTATTGTACAGGGGGGTTTTAACACCTGTACAGGGGGGTTTTACTTTGTACAGGGGGGGTCAGGAGTTCTAAGATGGAGGAAAGTGGGCCTGATCCTGTTCTTCCTCCTTCTTCTTCCTTACCTCCATGTTCTTGGTGATGTTGGCATTTTTCTATTGGTTTAGGCTGGGGACACACTGTTCAACGTAGATGATAGATATTGGCACATTATTGTAAATATAGTACACGTAGTTTCTGGTATATAATGTTTGTAACATCCCACTGAGGGGCAGAGCCCCACACGCTGCCCTGCAGGACAGACCTGCGGCAGGGCAGCAGAACATGTTATAGATAAGCAAAAATAAACAACCTTGAAAACAGCACAGACGAATTATGGCTTCTTCTTTGGCAACGGGGCAGAAAGACAGAGACTTTCTACAATCTCGGAATCACCAATACCCACAGATTCCGACATCGTCCCTCACTCTGGAGAAGCAGGCTGCTGTTGGAACTCTCATATCCACCGTTTCTGGCTGGATTGCTGTGTTTTACCACAGACAGCCCTGGAGACAACAGTACAGACAGGCTCCAGCTGCAATAAAAGGGGACGTGGTTCCAGCTTTTCCCTTGGACCAGCATGCAGCAAGCACACCTGGATCTCATTCAGGTCTGTGTGGGCTGGTAATCAACTTCTGCTGGGAATTTAAAGCTTTTACCCTACTTCCCACAGCAAATAATGGAGCAAACCCAGCTGCATCAAAACCCAAATTTCTCTCTAAAGCTTAATCACATCTGAATATTCTTGCCAGAGTATCAGTTTATTGCTCTTTAGGTTACTGTTTTATTAACAACATTTAAATCACTCATGGTAGCAGCTGGTATTATAAATTAGTATGTAATAGGTATAAAAACTAAGCAATGTTAAAACTGATAAATTATAGTAACGATTCAGTAAAGAGATTGATTTTCATTTAACTTTCTGAAAGATTTCTTATTTTCATCTAGTAAAAACAGTAAATTGTTTTGTTTCTTAATCATTTTCTGCTAAACAAGACTGCTATAAGGGTAGTTTACTATTTTAATGAAAATCCCTTTATTTGTTATTATCAGAGAGCACACTTTTCTAGAGTTTAGCCGTATGCTGACCACTCTTGTTCTCTGTAACTTGACAAACAAAGCACAAAATTATAATGATAATAGGTTAATTTTAAAAGTTTATTCCAACTGAATTAATTTTATGATTCTAAAATGAAAAGGCAACAGACAACTGAAGTATGTTCCCAAAATCATATGTGTTGGGATAGGGCAACCTCCTAGAGATGAGTGTAGAAGGTGAAGCTGGTAACAGGGTACTTAATGAATGAAAAATGAGACGCATGTGTGCATTGTTCAGATCCACCCCTTCTACTCTGATTTATCTGTCGAGAACTCAAAATCTGTCACTGACATCAAAAAATGGTGCACAATATGTAGGATGAGGATTGCTAGAGCTCTGTGTCAGGCAGCAGATGCCGTGTGAGTGTGGTGGACAAAACCAAGGGCACAGCAGGACATTCTTACATTTTGTGTAGAGCACAAGAACATTACTTGCTGAAAAGTGTATATACATATTCCTAAGGAGCAGAATAACAGTACTGTTATAAATGAAATTGACCCAGCCGAATTAAAAATAAAAGAACCAATTTTATTATAGCAATCGAATTCTACCTGAGCCAGCCACAAGG
Organism: Taeniopygia guttata; assembly: GCF_048771995.1. Classification (NCBI taxonomy): domain Eukaryota; kingdom Metazoa; phylum Chordata; class Aves; order Passeriformes; family Estrildidae; genus Taeniopygia; species Taeniopygia guttata. The sequence goes on from NC_133063.1 coordinate 27,525,226, forward strand.
AAAAGGACAATGCTGATCCCAGGATCGGCACTGGGTGGGTTCACAGGTTTGACCGCTCCAGCAGAGGGTCTCCCTGTGCCCACACACCACCCTCCTGGTACAAGCGGTTTTATAGGTATTTCAGCGATCAGCCTTTTCTTTCCATTCAAAGTCTCACATATTCATAAAGTCTCTCTTCTCTGTGGTGAGGAAGTGATGAATATCCCTTATGTAGTTACTGGAACATGGCATTTAGATGTATCAGCCTGGAGGGTTCCAGGGATTCTAATCTCGTGTCCTTGCCAGGATGATCGGGATGATCATTGCCTGGGCGTTCCTGTATCACCTCGAAAACGACCCATCTCCGGGCGAGCCACATGTATTAGCTTGCAAATGAGATTTAATCAGGGACCGGTCTCCAAATATGTGGGGCAACTCCCAGTGCCGACTTGTGCATCCTCCCAACAATATCAAATATTATATACATACTGGCGTGAATTATCTTTATTACATATCCCATACCAATTCTACAGTTGCTTGTGGCAGTACAACTCACATTTAAGGCTTTTTTATTGTGCTGCAATACATGCTGTTCTCTTCTACCTTGGGTATATAAAAGCATAAGCATCTGGTGATAACCATGTTAAGTTTCCCACAGTCTTAACAAACCCCAAACAACCAACCAAAAAACTATATTTCATACTGTGATATTTATCTGGGAGGTGTGCTGTACCAAATAAAGCAGTGTTTGCAGGTGTTGTCTCTTATATGCACAGTGTTAGTGTGGTCCTCTCAGACTTTGAGGTATTTTGTGCTAGATACACATTGTTCTAATTATGCTTACTTCTTCCTCCTAGACATTGCTTTCCACTGCAGCTCAAAACAGAATCCTGGTGTTGACTTTATCTGTTGCTGTGAGACAATAATAACTGTGCCTTGATTTTTCATTTTAGTCATGGAGGAAAAAAAAAAAAATTCTAAGTATCGTTTGGACACTTAAAAGTAAAAATTCAGTTTACTATTGTCATAATTTAAAATTTGTAGTACTTATGCTAACCTCTCACCCTCTTTGCTTCCTTCTTCTTCCCCTGTCCCAAATGTGCAGATATTTAAAAGGAAAAACACAAGAAGAAACCTACATTTAACTGTAAATTTTCAGTGATTCCACAATGAACGCAAAGAATTTTTGTGTTTCAGGTGAGAAAAAGTCAGAAGAGCATAGTTATTGAAGAGGTGTTTGAGAAAAGAATTTTTAAATGAGGCCAAGTAAGTGCAAAAAGGAAGTGGACTGCTAAAATTGTAAGCTTTCTTTAACTAAAATTTAGCTTTGTCTCTTCCTATGTACACGTAATGACAACACAGTTAGGAAATTACTATTGTGGTCTCCAGGTGCCCAGGTGAACTGTAAGAATTTGTCGGGCACCTGCGGTTGCCACCCATCTCCCCATGGTCTGGCATCTGTAACAATGGTTTCGCAGCCCCAATATCCGCAATATCCCCACCCCGGTTAGTCGCAGTACCTTTTCCCTGGGTTGGACGCTGGGCACCAGTAGGATATGTACATGAGTACAATACGTGGGTTTATAGGCTGTAGTTTTGGTTGTCCTGGAAACAGATCGGCTATGTGGAACACGAAGGATGGGGTGTTCACTTTGAACACCTTGTCACTTGAAAGATGTTGCATGACCCACCTAAATGGCTGATGAGGGTAGTGGCCTGGGTCAGCTTGCCCCCCGGCCACAAGCCCCAACAGCAAAATCGCACAAAGACACTGTGCATGTCTGGGTCTCACCGGTGTGGGACTCTCGGGTTTTGTCTGGTGGCTTGGTGGTCCGTCATCTCCCTCTGGAGCAGGGGTGTACATGTCACGGGGACGGTCCATGAGCATGTCCTGCAAACAGAAACTCACAGCTTTTCATTAGTTTCATTCTGAAGGTCAGGTTTGATTGACCTGAGTGGACACCACATGATTCTGTCCTCTTTTTTAAGTGCCGCGTACCCTCGTCCCGTAAGCACCAGTCTCCAGCCCCGTTCCCACTCGCCTAGCTCGTTTTTGATCATGACCTGCGGGCCCTTCTCTAGTGTCTGGGTGGCCGAGTGCTTTCGAATGGGACTGTTTGCTTCATCTCCCCTAGGGAATTGGTTCAGTGCTAGCAATGCGGTTGTTAGCATGCGCGTCTGGTCTCCTGAGGGAATGGAATTGGCAAAGCCCTCTGCCTTTGCCAATACTTCTAACTTGGCTTTTAGGGTCTGATTTGCTAGCTGAACAATGGCCTGTCCGGTGCTGTTATATGGGATCCCCTGTACTAAGGTGATGCCCCACACCGAGGCGAATTCCTGCACTGATTTGGAGATAAAATTGGAAGCATTGTCAGTTTTAATTTTCTTGGGGATAGCAAGCCATGCCATAACTGTCAGTTATGGATTGTGTGCCAGTGCTGGATTGTGGCCTTGGAGTTGGATTTGAGGTGCTGTGTTGCTATGATCACTCCGCTGTAAGTGTCCACTGTCACTGCAAGCCATGCTCGGGGCTTCAGCAGTTTGCAGAGAGTGAAGTCTGACTGCCAGATTTCTGAGGCCTTGAGGCCTCTCGGGTTGACCCCATCGGTCCATAGGGGTGACTTCTGGCAGTGAGGGCAGGTGGCCACTACGTGTCTCGCATCCGCTGTCGAGATCCCGCATCTCTTCGCCAGTGCTTTGGCTCCGATGTGGAGTGACTCGTGCAGTTGACGAGCTTCCTGCAATGTCCACACTCCCTTCGCCGCGGCATCTGCTTTGTCATTCCCAGTCTGGAAGAAGCCCTTGATTGGGTTATGGCTGTTGATGTGAATGGCAGACACGGTGCCCTGACGTGAGGAGAGTGCCTCTTCAAGCATTGAGGCCGCCGTGGATGTTGACACACCTGGTCTCGACATGGCTAGGCGAGCTTTGCCACGAATATAGAGTCTGTCACGATGTTGAGGTGTTCATCTTGGAAGAGTCCGCATGCCAAGACCACTGCTGCTGCTTCCAGCTGTTGCACTGACAGCTGTTGCACTGACAGCGTGACATGTTTTGACGCAATGCCATGTTTCTCCTGCCTGCCACACCGCTGCTGCAGTAGAAGTTGTGGAGGAGGCGTCTGTAAAGACCGTTGGTCCTGGTTGCGGTCGGTCCATGACCTTCAGTGGCACGTCTATGTCGACAATGGCCAGTAGCTGGGTCCAAGGTGGTTTGGTGGCGTAGGAGATTTCTCCTCCGAAGCCAGTGAGAGCAAGGACCAGGTGCTCCGATATGGCAGTTGACTCCATGGTTGGTCGCTTGAGGAAGGGGAGGTGGATCCTTGCCGGCTCGGTCCCCAGGTGTCTCAGGGCGAGTTTCCTGCCTTTCATGATGTGGTTAGCAACGCATTCAACTCCTGGGGAAAATGCGCAAGTTGGTCTTCCAAGGACCATCCATTGGATCGGCTGGGATTTTTCGGAAGGTCCTTGGGCCAGTGCTCCCACTCCTCCCTTCTGCATGAAGTGGACGTATAAATCTAGCGGTACGCTTGGGTTCCACCTGGCAAGCATGCCAGTGGACATCTGATGTTCGATGAAGTCGAGGGATTTTGTTGCTTTTGGCGTCAGCTCCTTGGGGGAGGAGACCTTTCAGGAGGTCATACAAGGGGTCCATGACCTCTGGAGGAACTAGGATGATGTTGCGGAGCCACTGCAGAGATCCCAAAAGGCGCTGCATGTCATGGAGGGTCTTGATGTCTCGGTGGACTTTTACCCTGGGTGGGGTCACGTAGGAATTTGTGATCCCTACTCCCAGGAAGGTCACGCACGGTCCTCTCTTGATCTTCGTGTTCGCAATCTCAAAGCCGTTGGCCTGGAGAGTTTCCGTGATCATGGACACTAGGTGATACACTTGGCTTGCTGATGGTGCAGCGACGAGGATGTCGTCCATGTACTGAATGATGGTTGCAGCAGGGTGGGAGTGTCGGACTGGCATCAGTGCCCTGTCCACGGTGATCTGGCATATAGTCGGGCTGTCCACAAGACCTTGTGGTAGCACCTTCCATTGGAAGCGGAGGTTAGGTCACTCGCCGTTTGGGAACACGACGGAAAAGGCGAACTGTTCTTTGTCCTCAGCACGCAAGGGTATCGAAAAGAAACAGTCTTTGATGTCCAGCACTGCGCACGGCTGCCCTTCGGGGATGGCTGAGTTCGCGGGCAGCAGTGTCTGAACTGGACCCATGGGCTGGATTGTCTTGTTCACCTCCCTCAGGTCGTGGATGAGACGATAGCCTTCTCCGGATCTCTTGGGGATTACAAATACAGGGGTGTTCCACGGGCTGGTGGAGGGTTCTATGTGACCCTTTTGTAGCTCGCGGTCGACCAGTTCCAGCAAGGCTGCCATTCGAGGCTTTGACAGGGGCCACTGCTCGACCCATATGGGGTCTGGTGATTTCCAAATCAGTTTGATTGGCAGCAGTGGGTGTACGGCAGTGGCCCTCATTATAAATTTTTAATCCTGACTCCTAACATAGCAAGGATGTCCCTTCCTATCAGGGGTGGAGAGTTTTGCAAAATGTAGGGGTGGATTGCTACTGTTTGTTCTGGTCCCTTTTTTGTATGAAGCGTTATAGCTACTAATTGGGTGCTTTTCCAAGCTCGGGACGGCCCTCCCACTCCGTTCACTGGGGGGACTTCTTTGCATTGCCAGTGTCGGGGCCACAGTGCTTGGGGAAAGATCGAGCAGTCTGCTCCTGTGTCTGCCCAAAACTGAAGACCTATCACGTGGGGGTCCTGACTGTCATAAAGGCGGCATGTCCCCCACACCTTCGGGGGCTCCTTCCCTATTTTCATGGCCAGGGCCACCCAGGGGTCCCGTTCTGGGGCGCCCCCCGCTGACCCTGCAGCACAGGCGCTGCTTGCGGTGATAGTGGGTACGAAGGTACCGCAGGCTGTGTTGCGAAACTCTGCAATTGTGTCGCTGGCGGGGGTATGAAGCTGGCTGCCTCCTGTGGGGGTATGGGGTATAAGGGCTCCCCGCCCCACTGGGGGTTGGCATAGATGGGCCGCCTTGTATTCACGGCGGGAGGAGGCTGAGTGCAGCCCGCAAGCCCCCTCCCTTTCCCGTTTCCCTGGAGCCGGGACCTGCATTCCTTAGTGAGATGCCCTTTCCTCCCGCAGCCTCAGCAGGATCCCTTCGGGCGTGTTTGGGGTGGAGGCGCCGCGGCGGGCTGCTGTGCCAGCTGGGGACAGCTCACCACGATGTGACCTGCCTCACCGCACTTGAAGCATGCCATGGCACTGGTCAGGGTGTGGACGGCTGCCTGAATGGGTGTCAGGTGCTCTTCCCTTACTACATGTCTGATCATGTCAGCCAGGCTGGCTCCGGCTGGCAGGGAACCTAAGATATCCTCCCATTCCTGTCTAAACACAATGATTCCTGCACCATCAAGTATCATGCGACCTATTTGCTCGATATCAAAGGGAAGCAGGTCGTCATTACTGAAAAGACCATCGATTAAAGTGGAGACCATGGCCGAATTGATTCCTTTTTCTGCAATGGCTTTGACAATTGACTACATCTTTTGGGTTTACCGGGGTATATACCCTTTGTTGGTTCCCTTCCGGGCCGGTGAGCCTCACTGGGGAAGGCTTGTATGGCAGCCGCTGGGGACCATTCAGCAAAGGCTATTTTTATTTCTCCCCAGTTGGTAAACTGGGCTGGTTCGTATTGTGGTTGCTTTTCGGTGCGGCTTAAAGCTTTACTCAGTTTTGTCTTAAATCGCTTTGGCTCTGTTTCCTCCGTCTCAGAGTCCCAGCCGGCCTCCGTCAGCTCTTCCGAGCTGGCGGAGCTGCTGCTGGACTCCGAGTCGGAAGTCGGATGCCAGCGCATTTCCGGGGCTCGGTGCCTTTTTGTCCGGGTCCGAGCTCGCTCCTCCCCACGGGGGTGGCACTGCTCCCGCCCCCCAGGTTCGCCCTGCCTCCTGCAGGGGGAGAGGAGGAGGTCTCTCCCTTAAATGGTAGCAGCGTCAGGCATGGCTGCCGACTGGCTCCGTGCCCTCTGCCGCTCTCCTCCTCTTTCTCCCGCGTACGCGCATTCCTAAGACCGGGTGCCTCCAGGTTTTTCGCGCCGAGACCGCCTGCGCCCCGTCTCTCTCCTTGGCTGCCAGTGCCATTTTCAACGGAGTATGGTGGCGGCGTGGTTAGGATCTCCTCCCAAGCCGCGGTTTCTGCATCTCTGGCTTCCCTCGCCAGCCCCTGCCAAAAGCATTCCACGCTGCTGCACCTCCGGCAATGAGCCACTGACTGGCGGCGACGAGACGGATGGGGAAGCCACAGATTACTGGGAGGTTTCCACGGCGGGGATTGGGTTCTGGCCCAGGGAGGGGGGTGACGCTCCGGGCCCCCCCAGATCCCCGCTCCCAGGCGGATCGCACTCAGGGGCAGTTTGCGTTCTCGCTCCTACCCCAAGCTTGGGCGTAACCAATAAACACGTACGCGCCGCGCTCCATGTCTCCTGCTCTTCTATTGCTCTGTGCAGGGTTTTCTCTACTTTGCCCAACGCCTTAAGGCTTCTGCCACTGCCTGAGGTTTTCGTGTCCTCGGCCAGCGTGGCTGTGCATTTTTCCCATATTCCCGGATGCAGAACATCCACGGGGCGTTCAATTGCCCCAAGCTCAAGCAGCCTTGCTATAGCAAGATAAAAGTCTTTGAGCTTACACTCGATACTCCATTGCCTATGAATCGCACTTACGACCCTGGCGATGGCGTCCATGATGATCGCGGGTCCTGGGATGTCTCCCTCGCCTAGATATGGTTTGACCGCTCCGGCCGCTGTCCTTGTCCAGGCGACTCCTGCTACCCGAGCGAATTTTTCCCGGGTTTCGGCATCAGATATGTTGCCTTCAAGGGAGGCAATGGTGACCTGGTTTGCAAGGAGCAGCACGGCAGCCTGGCCTAGTCTGGGCTACTCAGGCTAACTACACACACTGACACCAGTGTGGTGGATGGTTGAAAGCGTTTATTATCTTATCTCATGGGTTTAAATAGTCTTGGGGGACTTTGCTACGTCAGGGGGGGTTGGTAGGGTCTCTAGGGTTAGTCAGCAGTGAAAACTACTGGGTTAGGTTAAGAGTTGTCATGGCTGCCTGTGGAATTAATGATATTGTCATGTCTGGAGACTCTTACGGAATGTGTGGATGTGGCACCTGGGGACATGGTTTCAAGGTCGACTTGTCAGTGTCAGGATTGTGGGTGGACTCTCTACAATCTTAGAGATCTTTTTCAACCTAAACAAGTCAATACTACTGCGATGGAGAGCCAGTTTTAACCCAAGGAGTATTTGGTAATGTAATTTCATAAAGTCATTAATAGGAACTTCACTCTAGTGCTCGAACTTATGCAGCTGCTTTTCTCTTTGCTCTCCTCATCTTCACTTCTACCTTCAGCCTTGAGACAGGAGAATTGGCTTTGGTGGGACCAGTGGTAGTGGGAAAGCCTCAAGCCAGGGGGTTGTAGGTTGGTTTATTTCTGCCAAGGTTGGAGCTGCCTCCAGAAAAGGCTGTGATCCCTCCAGTACTTACTGACAGTCTTTGACTGCTCTGAGATGAGTTGCAGGCTGCAAGAGATGTTGGTCAACCTGAGATGTCTGCAGCTTTTCTGCCGCCTTCTGCTGGGCACAGGCTTTTCCACCTACACCCTGAAGACCATCGTCATGCACCTCCTGAACAGTCCCCCCGTGTCACAATGGCGCAGGAGGGATTTCTTGCAGCGCCTGCGAGATATCACTGTGAACCTGCGCTGCTCTCTGGAGGAGAAATGCCTTAACCACTTTATCATAGGCAACAAGAGATTGCCTCAGGAGATTAGCTTGCCCCTGGACATTGCAGCAGCTGAGCCACCCAATCTCTTCCATCAGCTGGCACGGTATCCAGCTGCCCACTCTCAGGCGATGAGCGAGTACCAGGATCTTCGGCATCAGCTCGCAAGTGTGCTGCTCAATGGCTGCTGAAAGAGGTGATCATGCGTACAGCTGTGCTTGTGGGCTTCACAGGCAGTAGCAGAAAAGCACCTCACATCCCCGAGAAAAAGAGAGGAGAATGTGGGATACAGAAAGAGAAGATAAAAAGCTTCTGTGCAGCTGCACTCTGCCATCAGCAGCAGCAACAGTGTTGTTATGAACAATAAAATAAACTTTTGGGCAATGTTGTTAACAATGTATGTATAAAAAAGGTTGTTGTTGATACAAGTAGCAAGTTATAATTGGATATGTAGTTAACAGGGTGTGGTTCAGGGTTGGATGTTGTGGCTACAAAGTAAGGTGATTAGTTGTATTAGAGCTCAATACTGTTGTGTACACCTAAAAGGGGACTGGAACCAGGGAGGAAATGCCAATCTTTGTGGAGGGGGGGCAGAGAAGCTTCTAGAAGTATAACATCGTAGAACACAGCCACAGCTTGGATTAAGACTGGAGAAGAGACCAGCCAATAAGAAGCAAGAATCTCAAAATGATTGCACCAGCTTATGGGCCAATCAGCAACAGAAAAAGAAACCGATCACAGTACGGATCCTGAGCGCCCCAATAAGGGAAGAAGAGAGAGACTTTAAAAGGCCTGCGGTGTGTGACACCTGGGTCTTTGCTTGGAGCTGGTATCCTTGGAAACACCCCTAGGTGTACAATTAATAAATTGTTGAAACAGTCTCCGGACTAGCCAGAGGCTTTGGCTTCCAGTTGTTCTGTCTGTAATGAACAGGCTTATTTGTTTTTAATTAACTGGCCTGTTTTTTTTTTTGTTTGTTTTTTTTTGTTTTTTTTTTTTTTGTTTTTGTTTTTGTTTTTGTTACTTTGAAGTTTTCGTTGTAAGCCTGTCCATAACAGGGTTGTCTTGGCAGTCTCCCCAGCACAGCATCCAGAGATGACTAGCATCCAGAGATGACTACCAGAGAAGCTGACTTCCATTGCAGGGTGGATTGTGGTGATGGACTCCCCTTGCCCCTGGCTGCACTACAATCTGAGAAATCCTCATTAGGCCTAAGCCTTGACAAACTCAATTTATATTAGGCTCCTTTTGAATGTATCAGAAACATAATTTGTTCCCAGGAACTAACAGGTGTCTAACTAGCACAATTTTTATTTTTTTTTTTCTTAATGAACAGCCTTGGAAAATTTTTTTTCTTTGCTGATTTATTTTTCTTTGCTGACTTTTTTTGACTAAGAACCCAAGTGGAATAATATTCTTGTTGACAAACCTTCAAACAAAGTTACAGAGAAAAGACCTGAATGATGGAACATTACTATGACTAAATCCCACTCTGTTGCAACTGTAAAGTGTCCAAAGTGAGACCTTTTGAGCTCTTGATTCTCAGAATATAAGGGACCAATGAGTGAGTCTCTAACATTGATAATTGTACGGCAGTGGAGCCAACCAGGAACTGTTGGTAATAGCCAAGGACTGCTGGTATTAAAATGCTGTGAGAAAGACCAATATATGGCTGGAGAAGGGGGGCCAGGAGGAAATAGGGCAGCACTTTTCAGTGAGAAAGAGCCACAGCACAGTACAGCATAAGCACAAGAATAAGGCCAAGAAGAGGGCGTGGACTATAGAGTAGGATTAAGACCCTCAAAAACCACCAAAGCCCTCTGACCCATGTCCAGGAAGGCCTGAAAGAAAAGACTGTACATGGTTATTAATTGACATAGAAAGTGGGAAACTTGTGTTTAGCGCAGAGAAACCTGTCGATAAAGAGGTAACCCCCAAGCCTGGAAAGTGCCCTCAGGACCCTGGACATCTCATAGACCAGACCAGCACAGCTGGATTGGTGCTGAACTCAGGATTATTGCCGGGATTGGCACTGCAGGCAGGATTGACATTCCATTAACTGGATCAACACTGGAACCAGGACGGGTGTTCTTTTTTTGTCTCTCTTTTCTTCTTTGTCTTTTTCTTTCTCTCTTTAATTCATCCCTCCCTCTTTTTCTTCTCTTCCCTTTAACCCTACACCTTTATCCAAAACCCACTGCCTTGTGCTCATGTCAGGGGACTAACATATTGATTTCCAAGCCCAGTGTGTAGTTAGGTAATAAAGTTTTCTGATTGTGGACCCCCTGACTTTTGTTATTCATTTTGATCACAAATCTTCAGCACTTCCTTCCCCTTAAGGATGGGTCGTCACACTACAGCGGCTATGAAGATGGCTTTCATCCCCCTTTCCTCTAATACTGTCACAGCCAGGGTGACCATTTTAGATGGACCCAGAAATTCTTGCTGGCAGCTGCAGCTGGTCAGGGACCGTGCAAGAGGCATCGCTAATATTCCTCCTTGTGTTCACTGGGGTCTGTATGGAGGAGCTACCCATCCTTAGACACTGCCTGGGGAAAATCTGACACAGACCTGAGCATGCAGGACATGGAGAAGGCACTGCTCAATCAGCAGGGGGAATTGCTGCCACACCTTTCCTCTAGAGCAAAAGCACACTTGGACACTGTCTGCCATCCCTTTTCTGAGACAATCTATTCCCTCTGTGAGCTTCACTAAGTCTCTAAGGGATCACTGAGCCAGGATGATGACACTGGTGGATAATGCTATAAGGAATGAAAGGAAATCTCTTGATCAGTCACACAAAGTCATACTCATGGTGCACCTCAACTTCTTAGCTGCAAATGGAGACATCATAGGGAAGAGCTGAACAAGCCCAGAAAATTCTGGAAGTACACACTGAAAGTAGCTTTTTGACATGGGTACTGTGGGAGCCAACTAGGAAAAGTGCCCTCCTAGACCTGTAGTTTTTCTGTAGAGATGTTCTTGTGGGTGAAGTGGTGATTGATGCTGTCTTGGCCACAGTAATCAAGAAGGGCTTGAGTAAAAAAATCTTAGGTGTTATGGAAAAAAACTGTCCGCAGAGCTACTCCCAAGGGTTGTAGGAGAGCAAGCTCAGGAACTAATTAAGAAGGGCCCCTGAGCATGTAGTTTGAAGGGCATTGATGTCCACAAATGCTAGTCTTTTTATTAGAAACACTTCTATAAGAGCACAAGTCTGATGAAAGAGGGCTGAGGGAACTGGGGTGTGGAGGCTGGTGGGCCAAGAGGGAAAGAATCCACAGCACTCCCCTGGAGGGAAAACCTCTCAAGCCATACCCACTTAGGTTGAGGATAAAGGCTTCTCCCAGCATGCCTTGTTGTGACATGCAGATTTGATGTATCCCATTGGCCCTTCCCCCTCACTCCACCCCTGTGCCCTCATCCCATTGGCCCTAGTGTTCTGTCCCGCCCCTCAAGATCCCTGTGTAAATCCCTGCTTTCCCAGCCTGAGTGGCTCTGTGTCCCTGGACCATCTCAAGGAAGAAGCTCAATAAAGGCTCACCTTGGAACTCCCCACAAAGACCCCGTCTCTTCTGCATCTCCCGGATCATAAAAGAGCTGAAATTACCCGGTGTGAGCACAGACGGCGAGGTGTTTTGAGAGGCTTCTTCAGAAAGGTCATGGCACTCAGAACACTGTCCGCTGCAAATAGTGGGGGTGTTTAGCAGAGAGAAAAAGCACCTCAGAGGGACCTTACAGTTCCCTACAGCTCCCTGAAGGGAGGTTGTAGCCGGGTGGGGATTGATTTATTCTCCCAGGTGTGGCAGGGCATCTCATTCTGCTCAAGAGCTGATCCGTGGTTTGTTACCTGGACAGGTAATTCAAACAGGAATAACAGTCTTGCAGTGAATTCTTTTGGCACTGTGGGGCTAACAGTGGGCGGGCATCTCCCAGCTGCCAAGAAACATCTTACTGTTAAAGTGAGATCTGGAAAGACAAGCTGGATTTCTGACTGACAGGCACCTCACTTTATAACTCTAAAAAGCCATACCAAACTTTCACAAAGCAGAAATTTTCTATACATTTCTCTGGAAATGTGTGGTGTTTCTCTTGTGGACAAGGACTTGTTTTGCAATTACTGCTGAGGAGGTTAAGTGAAAGACATCCAAATAATTATCATCATCATCACTGTGGTGTGTAAGATTTGACTCCTGTTTCTTTGACAAGCTTTAATATAGATACCTTCATGTTGTACATTGTTTGTTATGGTTTAATCTACTTCTAGTTCCTTTTAGTTTTATACTGAGTAGTAAGTAACTCCGAGATCTTTCATCTATTATCTCTTGTTTATTTAATAAATAATTCATTTTATAAATAGATTTGATCTTTAGAACTTGCGGGCCAGAGTGATTTCTTAAACATGAACTGTTGACAAAATCTTTGGCTAACAATGGGCATGTCTGAACATCCCACTTGTCCAGTGACACAAGGAAACAAGCAATAAGAACAAGGAAAATGACCTCACGTTGCATCAGATATAGATATTTAGATTGGATCTTAGAAAAACTGCTTTCATCAAAGGTACTATCAAGTGTGGATTTCCCTATTGCCTAGGGAAATAGCTGAGTCCCCACTCTTGGAGGGATTGAAAAGGCATGGAATATTTGAGGACTCAATTTCTTAAAGGAGTAGGCAGTGTTAGGTTCGTGGTCACACTGTGGGATCTTCAGAGACTTTTTCAACCACTCTGATTCTGAGATTTGAGTGTAGCTCAAGCCGTGAGGCGTCAAAGCTTAGACTCAAAGATCCTCAAGGGCGCCTTCCAACAGGGGTATCTATGAGATTGTGAGTGGAAGGCAGATGAAAATAAATCCAAAAGAGAGAACAATGGGAGTTATTTGAAGAAGCTTCCCTCAAAAGCAGCCTTAAGCAGTGCACCAGGGCCTTTCTGAGTTCCTGAGGGAGGAGTTGGCTGAGGGGACAAAGGGTGGGGTTGGCTGGGCTGTGATGCGCTCTGACACCTGTGACATCACAGGGGACGTGTCACAGAGGGGGAAGCAATAAAAGGCCCCAGCAGGTTAATGCTGGCCCTGTATTGCTTGGGCAGGCGGTGAGTACACTTGCAGCGGGGAGGCTGGGCTGGGGACAAGGGCTGGGGCAGAAACGCTGCAACCGGGGCTGGCTTCTCCCCCTGCATGCAGGGACAGCCCCTCATGGGAGAGCCTTGGGAGGCCACAGGGCTGCTGCTGCTGCTGCAGCTCCAGGGGCACTGGGATAGTCCTTACTGCCTGCCAGCTGTCTGGGGCCCTGTCCTTCCTGCGCCCAGAACCCTGAGCATCCTGTCCTCCCTGCAGCAACCAGTAGTTCCCGCCCTCCCTTCCCCACTCAAGGCCTTCTCTCCCTCCTCCTGCAGACCATGGATCCAGTTGTGTTCCTGTTCGCGCTCTTGCAAGGTCTCATCCAGTACCCACCGCCCGTGGCTGATGGTTTGGATGAGGAAACACATTGGCGCATGGAAGCGCGCGCAAAGTACTTGGAATGGGAGAGGCTTCGGCTGGAGCAGGAGGTGGAGCAGCTCTCCCAGAAGAAGATGCCACACTTGCAGCTCTTAGCTGTTGCTGTGCTCCTGGCCCTGGTCTTGGTCCTGTGGATTATTGGGTGGGAAAGCAGCCTGAGGAGAGAGGAGAATGAAGAAGAAAACCATGGTGCAAATGAAGAGGAAGTTGGCAATGTTGCTGGAAATGAAGATGACAATGATGGAAATGATGTTGTCAATGGGGCTGCACTTGCAGAAAAGAACAATGACAATGATGTTGCAAATGTAGTCCAAGAAGAAGACAACAATGTTGACGATTGTGTTGGACAAGATATAATGGAGCGCATACAGTGGCCTGCACAGGACCTGCAGAGAGTCTGTGAGTGGATAACTGACCTGATGGACAATTATACAATTTACTTTGAGCATGTCTTGTCTTACAGTTTCTACCCAGTCCTGCACCGACCCATCGGGGTGGGCAGTGCCTTTGAAGGTTGGAGTCCCCGTGAGCAGGATGTCGTGTACCGTGTGCTCATACCCATGACTCCTCCCCGAGGCCACAGCTTCCACCTGGAGCTGGACAGTGAGGGGCAGAGGCATGTGAGAAACTTCCGTGTCCGCGTGCAGCTGGAGTGCACCTGCACGAGGCAGCAGCAGGGTGAGAACATGCTGTGCTTCCTGCACAACCCCAAGGAGGAGCTGAGGAGCAATCAGGATCCCAGCCTCCTAGACACCCTGTGCACCGACTCCTACCTGGACGTGCAGAAAACTGCCTGCTGGTTCCAGCAACTGGTGAAAGCAATCTGGCCAGCTTTGCCTCAGTCACACAACTGGCATTTAACGCTGCTGCCCTCCACACGCTCCTGCCAATTCAAAGTGACCAATGGTGAAGAAAGCTTCAGGATTGAGATGCTGTTCGGGGTGCGGAGAGGTGACTCAGCCATCTTTGTGAGCAGCCAGCCTAGAGAGGCCTACACACTAAGCACAACCTGGCCTGAGTCCTACGCTGTGGCAGAGGCTGAGTTCTTCAAGTACATTGCCAGGCAGGCCCCCCCTGACAGCTTGCACCTCAAATGCCTTCAGTTCTTCTCCCGCCTTGTTCTGGGCTTCAGCTTCTCCACCTATACCATGAAGACCATTGTCATGCACCTGCTCGTTGCCATGCCCGCATCATCGTGGAGCAGGGGACATCTCCGGGAGCGACTGATGGATATCAGGGACAGCCTGCATATATGTTTGCGACAAAAATGCCTCCAGCACTTCATTGTGGGTAACCGGAGGTTTCCTCAGGACATCAATTTACCCCCAGATGTAAGAATGGGTAGGACATACAATCTCTTCCATCACCTGGCGCAGCAGCTGGCTGCCCACACCCAGGCAAGGCGGGATTACCGGGTGCTGCACAAGACGTTCAAAAGGATCGCTCTCGGGGAGGTTAACTGAAGGAAGGGCAGGAGCCATGGCCATGTGCACAGAGCTGTGCTTGTGCTGCTCGCAGCTGGCAGCAGACAACCACCTCCTAGCACAAATTTGGTGCTAAGGAGAAGAGGATGCGTGCAAAGGCTCTGGAGAAGGTCCAACAGCCTCTGCTGGCACCTCAGAAAAAGGACTGCCATGGGAGGGTTTATTCTACTTCTTTGTATCATTTCACTTTCCAAAAAAGGCACCCAGTTGTCATTGAGCCCTGCTCTACATGCTGAGCTAAAGTCTCCAAACCCCACCTACAATATGCAGTTCTTCCCAGCCTTTGAGGAGAGCTAAAATTTCAAGCATGAAAAAAGTGGGAATCTGGGACAGAAAAAGAAAAAAAGAAATGGGGCAAAAAAGAGTATGAGGAAAAACTGGCACTGCTGACCCGGGATGAGTCAATGGATGGAGCCTCTCCATGTCCCTGGAAGAGACATCTTTATGTCAGCATTAGACCATGTGTGTTGGAGCTGACATGAAATTTTATCTATAGCAGAATCAAGGTTTTTGTTTCATACATAGATAAATTGTGTATGCCTGTTATATACTATAAAGTTTATGAATTATCATATCTACTAGTAAAATACGATAAAACAATATAGTAATATAAATAATATCAAAATATGAAATATGGAGTTACATCAGGATAAAAAGTAATTTTAAAGAGTTGCATATGTAATTTCGTTTAAATAGTAACAGTAGAACACATATTTATTGTCAGTGTCTGTTGTGACACATATTGTTGCTCATAGTCCCTTTATGTCTGGAAGGTTTTTCATAAAATAGATATATTTATTACATATATAGCATACACATGATATATACTTGCTGTATACATTAAATATGAATATAACACTGTAATATATATTCTATATCATATGCCTATAATAGATTACATGCGTGATATAAATTTTATACAGATGTAAAGCCATATCCAGTCTTGCTATCTGTTGCAACCCATATTCCTGCTCTAGAGTTAGTGCAGTAGCACTACTGGAAAACACTTTGCTCTAGTGTCAATAAAAGGCAATTTGTGCAGAATCTGGAGTGCGCAAGACTTTATTGATCTCAGCCAGGCTTATAGTAGTGGTAAATGTCACGGGCTGTGAATCTGGGCTCATGAACATGGCTCCTTGAACTCAACCAAACTCAGAGTGGTGAATTATCTCTAGCTGAAATTAAGCCAAGCCACCCCCAGCCCCTCTGATCACAGAATCCCAGAATGCCTTGGCTTGGAAGGGTGCTTAGAAATTGTCTTGTCCCAGCCCTGCTGCCAAGGGCAGGGACACCTTCCACTAGGCCAGGTTGCTCCAAGGCCCATCCAAGCTGGCCTGGAACACAGCCAGGGATGGGGCAGCCACAGCTCCTGTGGGCAGCGTGGGCCAGAGGCTCAGCAGCCTCAGAGACCAGAAGTCCTTGCACAGCTCCAGCCTAAGGCTGCCCTCTGTCAGTGGGAAGCCACTGGCCCTGGCGCTGTCCCTCCAGGCCCTTGCCAACAGCCCCTGTGCCGGTCTCTCACGGCTCCCGTGCAGGGACCCAAAGGCCGCAGGAGGGTGCCCCTGGAGAAGCCCTTGGAGAGCGCAGGGGCCAGGAATGCCGCCATGAGGGCAGCAAGCAGGGCCTGGCCTGCCTGTCCCTGCGGGAGGGCACAGGGCGGGCGCTGAGGCCCTGCCAGCTGAAGCTGGGAGCTCTGGAGCGCGGCCGGCAGAGAGCCGTGGGCTCCCGCAGCTCTGCAGCCCTCACGGCTGAGGCAGCTGCCCGGGCACAGCCGGCCGGGGATACGCGGCCCGCCCGGGGCCACCCGCAGGGGGACCCTGCTCTGGGGCCAGCCCAGGCCGCACCCCAAGGGGCAGTGCCCGGGCAGGGAACGGCTCTGCCCGGGGACAGGGCTCTGGGAGCAGGGCAGCAGGGCCGGAGGTGCCGGGCACAGAGAGCGAGGGACACGGTGGTGTAGTAACAGCCTGGCTGCCTTGGGGCATACACAACAGGCTGACAGGGCACAGGCAGGCAGAAGCTCCCATCCTCTTGGCATCCTGGGGCCAGACTGTGCCTGGATGCATCCTGAGACCTACCCTGACTCAGGTGCAGCACCTCATACTTGGTCTTTTTAAACCACATGAGACTGCTATGGTTCCACTCCTCAAGCACATCACATCTCTTTAGTAGTCATTCCATTCTTCAGGTGTGTCAGCTGCTGCTTGGTGACATCAGCAAACCTGCTGAGGATACCTCTGTGTACAGGATTAATGAAGATATTAATAGACATTGTTAAGAGAACAGAACTTTGAGGTCCATCCTGACTCTTAGCTGTTGATCTCTGGAAGCACCATGCATGCAATTTCTTATCCATCCAACAGTCCAGGCACCAAATCCATCTCTCTCAAATTTAGGGAGAATGTTTTGGGGATCATGTCAAAGGCTTTACGGTAGTCCAGATAAATGACACCTGTAGCCTTCCCCTTGTCCCTTCATGTACTCGATCCATCATTGAAGGCCACTGGGTAGGTCAGGCAAGACTCACCCTCGGCTGTCCCAAATCACCTCCCTGTTCTCCATGTGCCTTAGCATAGCTTCAAGGAGGATGTGTTCCGTGATCTTCTGAGGCACTGACATGAGGCTGATGTGTTGGTCATTTCCAGAGTGTTCCTTTCTACCCTTTTTTAAAATGGGTGTAGTGGGTTCACCTTGGCTGAATGCCAGTTGGTCACTAAGCCACTCCATCACACTCCCTTTCCTAGTGTGACAGGGGAGAGAACATAAAATGGAAAACAAGTAGTCAGCTGAGATAAGGCTGTTAATTAAAGTGAAAAAATTGAGTTTGTGCATGCAAAAGTAAAGGAGAAAAAACATTTATTCTCTACTTCTCATAGATGAGCAATGTTCAGCCCTTTCCCGGGAAGCATCAATTTCTCTATTCTCTTGTCTTCTTGTTCCCTATGAGATATTGGGCCTATTGTACCACACACCTTAACGGAGCAGAGTGATACTTCATGAAGAGAGATCTGTTCTGCTTAGAAACCCAGCCGTGAGTGGCCTCTAGCTGGAGCCAGAGGTTTATGTATTCCACTCTGGCCCTGGAGAATCATAACAAGTGAATGGCTGCGGACGTACTTCCCCTCTCCAGAACATCAGTCTTCCCTCCTTAAAGCACCCTGAGCAGGGGAAGAGGGAAACAACCGTTTCCAATTGTTTGGCTAGCCCAAATCATACGCACTGATGAATAAAGGATGGGAATTGCTCACAAAGTACTTGCTGACTTTCTCTACTCCCCTCTAGCAGCAGTTTCTTTAGTATGGTGACTTTTTCTTTTGTGAGGGTGATGCAAAAGGGAAGTAAACAAGCAGAGCCAGCAATCAGACTGCAAGTTAGGTCACTGCAAAGAAAAGGGGTTAATCTTTCACTCAGAGCAAGAAAGGGTTAGATAAAAACATGCCTGTGTGGAGTGTGGAATGCTGCAACAGGTCCCAAAGCAGTGGTGGCAAAGGCCTGAGCACAGGAAAGGGTCTGGTGATCAAGTCTGATGAGGAGCAGCTGAGGGAGCTGGAGGGGCTGAGAATCGAGAAGAGGAGGCTCAGGGGGGCTTTCTTGTTCTCTACAACTCCCTGACAGAAGTGTGGAGCCGCACCCCAGGTGGGGGTCAGGCTCTGCTCCCAGGAAACAAGGGAGAGGACAAGAGGAAATGGCCTCAACTTCTGTCAGGTTGCGCGCTTCCGGTGCCGCCGGCCGGACCGGGACAGTGGGAACGGGGCTGGGATAGGGAGATCGGGGCTGGGACAGCGGGAACGGGGCCGGGATTAGGGCCGGGACAGCGGAGCGCTGCTCTCCCGCGGGCGGCCGCCGTGCCCGCGGCGTGCGAGGGAACCGCACCGTGCCCGGTCCGCCCGGCTGCTGCTCCGAGCGGCGGCGCTGGGGCAGCGCCGAGGCTCCCCCAGAGGCGGAGAGCGGCTCCGGGACTCCCCGGGCAGCCTGCCGGCCGAGCCGCTGCTCCGCTGCCCGGGCTGGCCGGGCTCAGCTCCGTGCCGGGCCCGCCCTGCCCGCCGCGTTCGGCTGCGGACGGAGCCGCCCGCCTCGCCCCGCTGCTGGCCCGGGCCCCGGGGGGCGCCGCTGCAGATCAGTGACCGCCGGTTTGTCACAGAGCTGAGCTCGAAGGCGATTTCAGCCACGGGGGAGTTGTGTAATTAAGGAATTCTTGTGTTCCCGCCCCGCAGTTGTCAGCGCTCTTTGTTCTCCCAACTGTTCCGCACATGGAGTGTGAGCTGTACGGGCTGTGAGGGAGCCACAGGAGCTGTGGCTGCCCCTGGATCCCTGGAAGTGTCCCAGGCCAGGATCCCTGGAAGTGTTCCAGGCCCCTGAATACCTGGAAGTGTTTCAGGCCAGGCCCCTGCATCCCTGGAACTGTTCCAGGCCAAGTTGGATGGGGCTTGGAGCAGCCTGGGGTAGTGGAAGTTGTCCCTCTGCATGGGTGCAGGAATGCTCAATCCCTGTTAAACATCCCTGGTTAAAGGATGTGATGCCTCAGGTTTTAGCTTTTATGTTTTTTTTTTCACATTCTCTGCTGCTTTAGTGCATCATATTTAGGGGATGATGAGCTCTCTTCACAGAGGAGTGAGATAGAGTGAAAATTTAAGAGTAGGAATTTATTTGGATTTAGGTGAAATGTGTCACTTTGTCCTTGTTAACATAAATGAAATATGTTGTTTAGTCTGGTATCTGCAGCACTAGCAAAGTTGTCCCAGCTAAGGAGAAAAAATTACAAATTTCTACACTAAAATGATGAGAGATAAAAAAGCCTCTTCGGACTTTGAAACAGACAAGGCAGAGTGACTCAAGAGTTCTTTCTGTACTTCCTGACAAAAACTGAGTACAGGCTGTACTAGCTGTAAGTGTAACTCGAAATCAGCAGAATGAATGTACATGAACCTATTGTGAAATCCTATGTATATGGAAATTAGGGTAACAAAAAAAGATCGAGAGTTCTCAGGAGTGTTCTTGTCCATTGAAAGGCAGTAAGTCCCCACATGCATGCAGTACTATAATAAACATACAGTTCCCTACAAATCTTTATTAGAATTGTAGAGTCTTGATTTTTTTCCACATTTCAGCAGGGAGGCAAAACAATTCCTTCTCTAGCTGGGGACTGAGGACAAATGATCCAAATTTCAGACCCAAGAACAGAAACAACATGGGCTGAAGAGAGAAAACCAAAAAGGATGGGACTTCATAAGCTAAAGATATTGACAACTAACTCCAATATGCAAATGGACCAAAACTTATAAAAGTGTGAGACCCCATGACCTGTGGTCCATTTTTGTGGCCATTTTGGATTGTGCTGCCCAAGATGGATCTATTTGAGGCCTCTTAATAAATTCCTGCTTTATTCTTAAGCTCTGTCTAGTCTCTGTTCTAGGTCAGCCTTCACAAAGCATCAGTTGTTTAGTAATGTTCTGTTTTTCAGAGGTTTCTCCATGCTGTAAATCGAATTTCTCATTCAGACTCACAGAATTCCTTGATGTTTTTAAGCTTCAGCACAATCTCTGTAGTCATTTGTGTTACAAGGGTTGTGATGTCCAGGCCTTCAGAGATAAGGGAAATGTGGAACTGTACAGAAAATGCACCACAAATTATCCTGACCACAGTAAAACTGCTTTTATTTTAGGAGTCCTAAGCACCAAAGCATATCCAGAATGCCTGCTTCCAGTTGAAAATTCCAAGCCCATGTTTTTATCCCAAATGGTAAGAAAAGCTGCTGCTCCTTCCTGCAATCCTGAGCTAAGAGAACAGCGTTTTCCTCAAAAAGCTGTAGCTCCTCTAAAAGCAGCACAAGATTTTGGCTCAGCCTCTGCACCACAGCTGTGCAGCTGCTTTTTCTTTGGGTTGCTGCTGGTGTGGTGTTACTGCTGCTGCTTTTGGAAGGGCTTTATTTTACACTGAGTGCTTAATTCTCTGTGTGTGAGCAATCCTGAAATGTCCAAGATTAGCAGCTTCTCTAAACTTCAGCAGGTACAGTTTCACTGCTTCTTCTTTGGCCACAAATGAAAAGAATAAACTTACTTAGAACATAGAATATATGGTTTTGATTTGAATTGTGCTTGTGGAGTTTTAGTCCCTAAAATGCCATGTGAACTCTTGCCAACAATGTCCAGACTCTTCTGTGGCAGAGGTCTTCACATGTTTTGTGCCAAGGCCTTTGTGTTGCTGTGTGTAAATGGTTCCATTTGTGTGCTCAGAAGTTCCATCTGCCATTAAAATTTTGGCTGTAGAGGCTTTGATCTCTGCTTTTTCTGCTCTTCTCCTCAAGGATTCTCCTGGAGAAGCTGCAGCACAAGATGATCCTTTGGTGCTGCTGGAAGATAGCAGAGGACCTGAAGGTAAAACACACCAATCACCCTTTTTGTAAGGAGACTGATTAATTAAAGGAAAAGGGAGATTTTAGGTATTATTTTTTATTTTCATTATAGAAACTTCTGAGTGAAAATATTCAAGGGTTGCTTTGATAAAAAGATGATAATTGTAACAAACATTCTTTAATTTTGCAAATTTTATCTCATTGCTGGCATTACATTTTTTTTAAATTGAGTGGGTCTGCCAGTGTTGAGATTCCTTTTGTTAACCAGATATTTGTGTCTCTGAATAGACAGTTTGGGGAAGGGGCTTGTTTTGATCCATTTTCCTCTTGTGAATTATTGTACTACAAAGGCATATTTTTCTTCAAGCAACCTGTACCAAAAAAGTGTCTTTCTAATCGTTAGGAATCCTAAAAATCACAATGTCAGTGTCTTTTCCTTTAATTTCTGAATCTACCAATTTCAGTCAGATTCAGGGAAGCGAAGGCTTTTTAAAGAAAACACATGTATGCAGGTTTCTTGGATATCTGGAACTGTGCAGAGGATAAAAAACACAAATAATACCCTAGTTAAGACAAAAAATCAGTACTTTTACACTCATAGGCAGCAGCTACCTGACTTAGCAGCATTTGCCTCCTCTGCCCAGCTAACAGTGGGTGAGGGACAGCCTGCAATGCTTTTAGAATGATTTACACCTATTAAGAAAACTTGTAGTTTATGACGATGGCTGGGAAATACTCTTTCTGGGGTTTTCTTAATTAAACTTTTTTTCAAGTCAGAATTTGCAGCATTTTATTGACTGGGTTGCCTGAGCTCAAGTTACCATTGAGACTTTACTCAGCATTATTGGACTTTATTGATAGCAGCATTCAGTGCTATAAAAATTGTGTTAAATTAAGCCTGGTCTTACTCTTACCTTTATTTAAGTTTTCTACTTACTGAAAGGAAACAATTTGTTGTTGCAATAGATGATGTGGTTCCTGGAGGCTACAGATTCTTCACAGCAAAATTAAATTGAAATATCTGAAGTATTGAAGTAATTGAAATGAAATTGAAGTATTGAAGTAATACTTTTTCTCTACCTGTGAAATAGACATTTTGTGCCAATTATTTCAACAAAGGATGTTTGTCCTTCCGCACAGATGATGTTTTTATTTCTCAGTATGCTACTGGCCAGAAGGAGGCTCTGAGAGCAGCATTAGAGTGAGTTGTTGTTGGTGTGTGAGGAAGAAATGTTTTTTTTACAGTTCTCTGTCATTGTTCTTTTTCTGTGTATACAAGTGTTTTCAGCTGATTTTATTCCCTGGATATCTTGTGTCAGAACTTCCAGGAGAAATCCTGTGTGGGGGAAATATTTACTTGGAGGAGATATGAAGAAAATGCTGTTTACAGGCACATTTTTATTTTTCTAGAACTCGGGTTATTCCTGTTCATAAGGAGGTAAAGGTGCAGCTCTTGGGAAGTGCCTCTACAGAAAAAAGGGAAGGTGCTGGGGATGACACCAGGTCAGCACCGAGGGAAGTTGAGTCTGCAACAACCATTGCAGCAGCCACTGCTGCTGCCATTGCCACGACAGCTCCACTTCTCAAGGTGAGTGGGAGTAGCAGTTCTTTGTCCTCTTAAAATAGTAAATGCTCCAAACAAGCCTGAAATTGTTGATAGTAGCTCCAGAGAGCCTCAATGTGTCTACTCACTGCTTTGTGTGTTTGTCATATCACACTCACTGACCAATATACCAGAGGGAACTGATTTGGATTTAACTAAATGAGCAGAAGACAGAGAATATTTGATTTATCTATTAGAAATTCACAATATTGCTAAACCACCAAGTTTAAGGCTAAACAGAATTTTGTTTCTTTTGGGATGCAAATCCAGGATTCTGTGAAGGATGTTTTGTTCTTCTGATGCTCACATATCTTCTGCAATAATGGGTTTTTTCACCTCCCCCTTTTTTTTTTTAATCCTTTATTGCAGGTTCAAAATGATTTGGAAGCAAAAGTGAACTCAGTTTCAGAACTGCTTCAGAAACTGCAGGAGACAGACAGGCAGCTGCAACGAGCATCTGAACAGCAAAAAAACGTGAAGGCTCAACATG
This sequence comes from Taeniopygia guttata, assembly GCF_048771995.1. NCBI lineage: Eukaryota > Metazoa > Chordata > Aves > Passeriformes > Estrildidae > Taeniopygia > Taeniopygia guttata. Next base: position 27,548,424 of record NC_133063.1, read on the forward strand.
AGGAACCTCACTACCACCAGAGAGTCAGCAAGCTTGAAAAACAGATGAATGCTTTCATGGTGCAAAGGATTCAGCACCTGGAAAAGCTACAGGAGCAACAAATGAATATTCAGGTATCTAAGTCACAAGGCAGAAACTTCAGGTTAATAATTTCTTTTGTATCTCAGAATTAATGTTATAATAATTTGGATTGTTTCTAAGTATTAGAAAGAAAAAAAGTTCAGTAGAAGTGGATCAAAAGAAGTGAAAGCATTCAACAATGAGAAAGACACTGAGGGGCTGGAACATGTCCAGAGAAGGGAATGGAGCTGGGGAAGGGTCTGGAGCCCCAGGAATGACTGAGGAGCTGGGGAGGGGCTCATCCTGGAGAAAAGGAGGCTCAGGAGGGATCCTCTGGCTCTGCACAGTTCCTGACCGGAGGGAGGGGCTGGTGCAGGTCAGGCTCTGCTCCCAGGGAACAGGGACAGGACCAGGGGAAATGGTCTCAAGCTGCACCAGGGTAGGTTTGGTTGGGTATTGGGGAAAATTCTTCACTGAGGTGTGGTCAGGCATTGGAACATGCACAGGGCAGTGGTGGAGTCACCATCCCTGGAAATTTACAGAAATCATGTTTGTGGCACTGGAGGACTTGGTTTGCTGGGGAACGTGGTGGGGAACATGGGAGAAGACTTGGACTCAGTAATCTTAAAGGTCTTTTCATCTTTAAAAATTCTGTGATTCAATGACCAGGAATATTCTGTACTTTTGTCTCCCAGTCCCATCTCATCAGCTCTGCAGTGAACACCCATGGGCTGCAGCTGTGTCCTGTGCCTGTCCCTGTGCCCCTGGCAGGTCACTGGGAGAAGCCAGGGCAGAGATCACTCACTAATGAAGCACCTTCATCTCACAGGGGTTTATTCCCTGCCACTGCTGCACCTGCCCAAGGTGGGGACAAATTCTTCTTTTCACTCTTAGTTTTGCATTAATTTGGTGTCCATTAATAATGGATTGTGCATCACATCAGTAATAAGTAGTAAATATTTCTTCTGTGTAATTTGTTTTATTGGCCAATGCTCTTTATAATTTTTGTGACATTCTGAAGATGTTCCAATATATTCCAGTTTAAACTGAGACTTTTGATTTACTGAATCTGCATAAGGAGGGGCCTGGATTTAAAATAATCTTATTGAGACATAATCTGTGTGGAAGGCTGTGATTAACTACAGTGGGGTTTTGGGTTTTTTAAAATCCCCTTATGATAGCAGTCAGAAGTATGAAATTTTCTTCCTGTTTACTTAACTAGTGCAGAAATGCTTTGCATTTTTGTGCAGAATTTATAGACCTGGCATGGGGTTTTTTCCCTAGATTTTTTTTTTTTTCCTAGAGTCTGCAAGGGCAGGTAGTGATAGGACCAGGGGGAATGATTCCAAACTGAAGGAATCTAGGTTTAGATTAGATGCCAGGAAGAAATTCTTGTGAGGGTGGTGAGGCCCTGGCACAGGTTGCTCAGAGATGCTGTGGGTACCCCATCCCTGGAAGTGTTCCAGGCCAGGTTGGACAGGGCTTGGAGCAACCTGGGATAGTGGGAGGTGTCAGTGCCCATGCCAAGGGGTTGGAACTGAATGATCTTTAAAGTCTCTTCCAGCCCAAACCTTTCTATGATTCTATGATATAATTTCCTTTGAAGAAAATTGTCAACATTTAAATAACTTTATTTTTTCAGTGTTCCCTGAAGCATATTCAAGCAATTTTCCAAGTCATGGGGTTCATACACAAAAATCTCCTCTAAAGACACCAGTTCCTCGAAGATATGCTCCAGAACCTGTACCCAAAAATGGGAAAATCTCAGAGAAAGAAAACTCTGTAGTAGAAAAAGAAAATATTTCCAAACCTACAAGAGAAGGTATTGCCCTCCACTGGCCTAACTAGTATGGCCTGGTGGTTACTTTGTGTATTCCTCACCTTTTCTGACCTTTTCCCTTGGGTTGCTGGCACTTAAATGCATCTATTCAGAATATTTGGAATCTACATTTGGGAAGGGTTAGTTTTGTGTATAAGTCACTTACTCATAAGTAACTAAAACTTAAAGACAGTGCTGATTTAATCTCTAGAGTTTCAACAGGACTACTCACTGAAATATTTTTTCAAAGTCAAGTTTCAGGAAGATTTAACAGAGTAATGTAAAACATGGGAACTACTCAATAACTTTGTCATTATCATTGGTTAAATTGAATTTTTATTTTATTTTTTTCATGGGTCCACAAGGTCTCTGGGTTATTATATTGAAAGCAGCAGATGTAAAACAAATGTAAAGTAATTTTCTTTTACTGCTTCTGATCAGTTTCTATCTCTGTTACAAAGTTGTCAGGTATTCCTATTGTTCAGTGGGTCCAGGAATAAATCAAATAAGACAAAAGAAGAAGCATGCTGTCCATAATGTCACAGATTTGTACTCAATGACTCAGTTCATTGCTATCCCAGTTCCATCTAGCTTTGCTAATTTAAAGCAATCTCAGAAAGACATACTAGTGTGTGTGGTTTTAAGTGACTTGCCTTATCTGAAACAAGTCTGTATATTTAAATTTTAAAAATATTTTACTTTTCTTGGTGAGTATATTGAAATACCTGGAAAGGAAAAGAAAATATTAAATATATTGAACTAACTCACCTTTCTTTTTTTTTCTGCTTAATTTCACTTCATTGTAGGTGAAGGGAAAGGTCTGGAACATGTTTTGAATTCTCAAGAAACACCACTGAAGCAAGTAGAATATTCCAAGAAGGCAGCATTAAACAGCAATGAAAGGAGCTGGCATTCTGAGAGACACAGGTGGATAAACACAACAATCCAAAACTGAGGAGAAGTTTGTGTTTCCATGAAACTGGGAGAGGTGCATTAGACACTGATGCTGTAACAGTCACTGGTGTGGCCCTGCAGCCTGGCACAGCTGTGCAGGAGTATTTCTGTTGGCATTACTTTTGGCAGGACCCAAGGGAACAGGTGGAGCTGTGCCAGGGCAGGTTTAGGTTGGATATCAGGAAAAGGTTTTTTTCCCCCAGAGGTGCTGGGCACTGCCCAGGCTCCCCAGGGAATGGGCACAGCCCCAAGCTTGACAGAGTTCAGAGAGTTTGGACAACACTCTCAGGGACAGGGTGGCATTGTTGGGGTGTCTGTGCAGGGCCAGGAGTTGGACTCTGATCCTTTGGGTCCCTTACAGCTCTAATATTCCAGGATTCTGTGGTTCTGTTGAATTGCAGATTTCTGTTGAAAGGCAGATGAAGTCTATCCTTTTTGCTAAGGATAGCTCACAACACCTTTCTCAGAGGTCAGCAAGTTGCATTTGGAGTGTTTTACAGGAGCAGCAGCCACCTAACAATCCCTAAGATTTAAAATGGGTGAAAAAATGTTCTTAGCCATGCACTCTGAAGCATATTTCCCCAGGCAGTAATTTAAAGTTATAATTTCATTAATACAGTGAGAAACTTCTCATATACGCTGTCTAATTTAGAACAGTGTGCAGAAAGATCTTAATTGCTTAAAATGGAAAGATATCCAGAGTTTAAATGTTGCTCTATTAGATGTAATTTCACTATTGAAAATAAAAAGGATTGGGCTGAAGGTGTTAAGTGGTAAACACAGAAAACTCAATAACCTCTCTATTACTTCAGATGCCAAAGCAAGTTCCAGTTTATCTAAAGCTTTGGTACTTGCACTGTAAATTCCTGCTTGGTTTCACAGTTGAATCCTTTCTTGGGGCGCCTCAGGAGCCACGAGAGGTGTAACCAGGAGTGTTTCTCCCCTCAGACACAAAGCTTTGCCTCCAGATGCAGTTTCTTCTTTTGAAAGCTACAGTTCAATTGAGAAAACAGTGCAAAAAGCAGATAATTTACTTCAAGATCTTGGCAAGTTGAGAAGAGAAATGCACAACATTCTGCAGGTAAAGTCGGTCTAATCACAATGAGGTGGGGTTTGAAGAAGGGGAATAAAAATGTGGAAAAAAATGTACAGGTCTGATATTAATAGTGTTGCTCTTGCTTCTATACCTGTAAAATTATCCACATCTGTTTACAATTAATTAAAATATTGGAGTCTCTGCGTGTGGAAGAGTTTGGAGTCTGAATAAAGCTCTGGGTGTGCAATGGACTCTGACTGCCATTGTCCCAGACATAAAATAGGTGAGAGACAGGGAAGGACAGAAAGAGAAAAAAAAAAAGTTTATTTGTTTGTTTTAAGGTTTTGGATATTTTCAGTCCCTGTTCTCTGCAGAACTACAGAGCTGATATAATTTTCCCATTTGGGAAAAAAAAAAATGTTCCATTTATCTCCAGTCAGCTTTAGGGCTGATTTAAGCATTTCCTTTCTCATTTTGCCACTTTTTTTTTTGTATTGAGTGCTGTTTCCAAGGAAGTACCTGGCACAGAATCCTTGTGCTGTTTCTTGTGCTACTGATTTTGTTCCTTTGAGGGTGCAAGATCTGCTTCTGAGCTTGTGGCAACTGAGGCTTTTATTTATTACCCTGGTGCCATTCCTGGCTCCACCTGTGTGCTGTGGTCCTTTCTGTCCTTGTCGATATACACAGTGAGAAAGGAGAAAAGCTTGAAAATTCACCTCTGTGAATTGGCTTGAAATTTAATAACTTTGATTCTGCTGATTCATTTCTGTGGTTGGAAGTTTCAACTTGCATATTTCCCTAAAAAAATATTTTGTATTACCTGTCTGGATTTTGTTGCTGTATCTGTAGAAAAGTCAGCCTCATCTGTCATATAGCATGATGTATTTTTTATAGATTTTATAACACTTTGTGGATTTTACATTTAACTATTCTTACTAGGAATGGAACAGGTTCCTTGTGCCCCACTAAGGTTGCAAATATTTTCTTACCACTGCTAAAAACTTAAGTAAGTCACATACCTTAGTACAGGCAACAGAGCAAGATGAGATGGGATAAGGAATGGGAGACACAGTTACAGAAATTATTTGAAATCTCTCTTATGAAAAAGGCCAGTAGAAAGACAGAGATGTGATGACTTAACAAATGGAGAGTTGGGTCAATTAAACACTTAGCTACTGACTCCTCATCACTGAGAGGTTTGAAAGTAAGATAATGATACATTTTTGGGTAAATTCTAAACCAGCTCTGTAATAAAGCAAAGGTGTGAATGAGCTGAGACAGAAGGTGGTGCTCTAACCCAAGGAATTAATTGTGGCCAGAGGAACTGATCCAATATCTCCTATGGATTTTACCTTAAAGTTTCAATAGCTCTTCTTCTGTCTTTTTAGGAAGCAACTACATGGAAATCTGACATGAATGATCTTATTAAGGTATACCTTGATTTTTTTATGTGTGTTTCTTTTGTGGGGTTTTGAGCTTTCTATAAAATACTCAAATGCTGAAGCAGTTTTGGGTGTGTTTGCAATGAAATCTCAGGGCCTGCCTGTGGCACACCTGGATGTTTGTTAAAGGATTGCTCTTGGAGAGATCACATTACTCCTGTCTGGTTATGTCCTAGGAAATCCCTGCAGGAGACAATGTCAGGCAGTGTCAGATTGGCACAGTGTGGGCTGCTGCTACCAGCATTTTTTACATATTTAACAGATCCAGGTACCATTTCATGATCTGGGTCTCACTAGCAAGTCCACACCATTTTGCAATCAATTATACATCTGTGTTTCTTACCTTTTCTCACAGATTTTACCTGTCTTACTGAGTTAGTATTTGTCAAAAAGTTTCATTTTAAAATGAAAGCCTATATAAAATTGATAAATAACTTGGTATATTGCTTTGAACATAAACTTTTGTTTAATTATGATTTGACAAAAAAGTAACCTTAAAGCCAAAACTAAGTTGTGATCTGTGAGATTTTTTTCCCTGTTCTTTCAGTTGATGTTTTCAGAGTCTACTCACATCTGGGCATTTTGGTTTTGGTTTGAGGTGTTTTTTGTTGGTTTTTTTTAAAAGTACATTTATCACTTTGAATTTTTTTACTGTTTGATGAAGCTTTCATGGGCCTCTGGGTTTTTTCTCAGGAGTGTGAGAATGAATGTAAGAACTTGTTTCCTGTGTTTGTGTCCCTTTCTTTTGTACTTAGCAGCTAATTTATGCTCGATTTTTATCTCTGTAAAAGGGTTCTGCAAAGTGAGAGGTTTCATTGTTCCTTCTGAAAAGTGAAAATGAGTAAAAGTAAAAAAGGATCAAGGGGCTGCTGAGGGATTTATCGTGTTAAAACTTATAAGTTTTGCTTGGTGTTTCTTGAGGGTAGATTGATGCCAAACAAATGCATATATTTAGAGGACTTGGGCTTTTATTAGGCTCTTAATTATAGTTAATTACTGTTACATGGAGAGATTTGCTTGTGATACTTCATGTCTCTAATTGCCATCTTTTCACATGCTTATTAGCCTCATTAGCATTGCCTCTCATATTTGACATCATTTTCCATTTGAGATCTTTTGGATATCTTTCACTTCTCTAAATATATTTGCAGCATTATGAACATTCTTGAGTAATTAAGTTGCTGATAGTGCACATGGGCAGTATTTCATATGATGGCATTGATGTGATAATAGATTAATAGGAAATTACAATCTCTGATTAAAAGCTAGAGGTTCTCTTTCAATTTTAGGCAAAAAATCCTCCTGTTGCACCTGATCCTCCTGAACATCATCTAGTCAGCAAACCATCCATCCTTCAAAATATCCAAGTGCCAAGGTCTATACTGACAGATGCTGAAAGGATTTTGAGAGGAGTGCAAAACAATAAAAAAGTCCTTGAGGAGAATCTGGAAGCTGTTAGTCATGCAAAAGATGGAGATGCCATGTATGCTTTCAGTAACTCCTTGACTACAAACAGGTCAGAGTCTACAATTCAGTGCTTTGTGAGATTGATGTTTCCAAATCTGGGCATTGAAGAACTTATGTTCTTCCCTGCAAAAAGGATTTATTGACTCTTGCTAGCAATCGTTGTCTGATTCTTGAAATTCAGATTTTTTCGACCCTCATGGTATGAACTGATTTTTGTCAGATGCCTAAATCTGATTTCTTGGGTTTTAACAGCTGGACAATCTGCTCTGCTGCCAGGGCGTTTAACTGTTTCCATACCAACATGCATTTAAAAGAAAATTGAACCGTAATTTAATTATTCAGAGCAGAAGAGGCTTCATAAACCTGTAAATGTACAGAATTTAATCATCTTGCAACAGATCTTTGGCTGTTGAACTTTTGCTTTGTTAGTTGTGTTAAATACTCCTGCTTGAATCATAATGGAAATTTTCTATTAAAAAATACAATATAAATTTGCATTTTCCTGAGGAAGGTAGCTATTCTGTATGCATAAGGGTTTTTTTTTGAGGCATGTTACCTGCCCTCATTATCTTTTAGAGGATGTAATAATTTGTCATCTGCTTTTTTGTTAAGGTGGAATATTTTTGTTTTCTTGTTTTTTCAGTTGTGATCAAAGTAGGAGGTGACACATGGCTGCCTCTTATTCCTAAAATATTTGTAATGCTGTCAGGATTTACCAGCAGGGAGTGGGGTTTGCAGGTGGCACCATGCAGGAGCAGATTTGGGATTGGGACTCTCGATGAGCTTTGGTGCGTTTTGGGGAGTGCAGAGGTGCAGAATCTCACTGTCTGTGTTCTGGGCTTCTGTTTTTAGAGCATTTAAAGGTCACTACTTTCCCAGGAACAAATCTGTGCAATTTGAGAAGCATTGACCTAAAATGGTTCTTTCTTCTGTTTCAGAGATGTCCTGGAAGAGATTTGTATCCGAAGGACTGTGGATGAGAGGATCAAGGAAATCAGTGAGGAAATCCAGATAGGGCTGGAAAGATGAGTTCAGATTTTTGTGTTGGGTTTTTCCACCTTGACCTTGTTCTTTCATGTCCACAGTAAAGTGATTTACTCACCTCCTGAAAACATGAGAAAGCTGCCTATTATTGCTAGCATGCAGTAAGCTATAGTAAAATAAATATAAAAAATTTTAAAAATAATAAATAAATTAAAAATAAAATATTTACCTGTGTTTTAAAACTGTAGTTATGTAATGAAAACCCCTGGTCTCACTTGCTGGCTAACATGAAAAACAGGCCCTTTCTCAGAGCTTCAAAGTTACCATGCATTGCTGATAACCTTGAAGACAAAAATCTCCATTTATTTATTGCATTTATGTTTTCTATTTAGGCTGAAATGGCAAGAAATTATTCAGAACGAGGGAAACATGATCAAAAATGTACCAAGAGAGCCCAAAACCTCAGGGCTGTGAAGACCAAGAAAGAAACTAAAGAGAAAACTCAAAACAACCAAGGGTGCTTGACAAAAAAGCTTTTACCTGCAGCTAAGCCATTGCAGAAGGAAGTAGAAGATAACACAAGGAAACAGAAGTTTAGAACTTACTTTTCTGAAAATGTGAAGAGCAAAGAAAGAAGGGCAGATGTGAGTTGCCAAGTAGTTGGTTTATTTTCTGGGAAAAAACTGTTCAGTATGGACATGAAAAATGGTATGTGCAGGTGTACTAATTCAAAATGAAAGTGATAGCTTTGTCCTGCTCCAATTTACATAAATGAAGAATTGTAAATGACTTGTTTTTTTCCTTTTTGGTGTCCATCAGGGAGCTGTAGGTGGAATTACACTGACCCAATATGAAGATTATCTGTCTCTAGTTTATGGAAAACCAATTTACCAGGGCCACTGGAGCACGCTTAAAAAAGGACCTTACCTTAACTCTCCCTCTCCCAAATCTAAACCGCCCAGACCCAAGCTGATTGAGACTGTTAGAGGTAAGTCATTCTTTGATGGGAATAAGCTGTTCCTTCCCAGTTTTTTTACCAGGAATTCCTTGTGAAAATGAATCTGTTCATTTTAGTTCATCTGCTTTTCAATATAAAGCTTAAGCAACTGCAGTGGCTTTTCAGAGAGGTGGTCGCTGCCTCAGGTTGGTCAGGGCTTAAGAGGCATTTGGAAAATTCCTTTAATTTAATTTTTGTTCAGCCCTGAAGTGGTCAGGCAGTTGGACTAGATGGTTGTTGTAGGTCCTGTCCATTTGAAATAGTTTATTTAAGATCCTCTTTTCAAAACTAAAAAATACCAAAAGTTGTTCAGCTTTGCTTAATGTGTCTCTCACTTATTTTAGATTGTCAAATAAACACTTATTTTTAAATATGATGAATGTATTAGTATGTATTTATTGCTGTCCAAGATTTAATGAGCTGAATTGCTAAAATTAATCATAAGTGAGTGTGTTGGAAAATGAACTCAGTTTTTTATAAAGGTCACTGGGAGATGTGTTTTTGTGTCAAGTTTATCCAGTGTTTTTCATTTAAATATTTAACTCATTCAGAGTTCAGAAATGTACTGAGACTTGAAAACAGAAGGAAGTCTGATATTTAGTTTCTTGTTTCAAATGAATCAATTGAAATATGAAAAATTGAATATATGGGCATGAAGATGAAAATATTGAAAGATGTAATCAGAATAATTGGTTAACGTCGCTAAGTGCAAGTAATTCCTTTTTCTCTATCCAGTTAGAGAAAATCCTTTTCTCTAAGAGAAAAGAATCCTTTCTTTCTCAGAGTAGAAGATTTCAGAGTAGAAATCCTTTCTGTGATAGCTTGTTAAGGTTATTTAACTGATAACAGTTATTAGTTGATAATTAATGAATTCTATTCCTTAGTTTTGTTGGCAAAGTGTTAGGATAAGAGGATCCTAATTTTCTAACTAATAAAAAAGTGTAGGAATAATTACAAAGGGAGACTAGATGATATGTGACATAGGTCAGTGTAGATAAACTTCATCTAGAGTTAGTAATGTTTTAATTGGATCTGTTTTAGTTCTTAATTACATTTTCAAAACTTAACTGATTCTTGATGCAAAAACTAAGAATAATTTTAACTGTTATTAAAAAAAAAACAGTGTGGATCATTTTACTAGGGAGAAATGACATGAAAAAAGATAATGATGAAGGGAAAGTGTGGAGATGGGAGAGAGGCTTAAGAGGAAGAGGTGGGTGGGCACAATGGAGTTAATAAGATGTGCACCCATGGAAAAATATTAACTGGCTCCTTCCATGCTTCTTGCACTTAGGCTGTTGTTACCCATGCAGGGAAAATATACTTGATGCAGTCTTAAATGCCATGTTTAAAAATGCTGCCTGGGTTTTAATTACAGCTGTCAAAACATTACATTCTGTGTGCAATATGAGAGATTAACATCAGAAGGCAGCCAGTCACTTGATGAAATTATGTTTTTAGGTCATTGCAATCAGTGGTGTAAAACATATCTGTGTTTCTGAAGACAGGCAGTGCTGAGGTTTGAGGCTGGGGATTTTAAAACATCATCATCATAATCATCATCATCATCATTATTATTGTTGTTGTTATTTGAGGCTGGATATTTTAAAACAAAATTATAATTACATATTTATTTATTTATTTATTTTAATATTATAAAATAATAATGGTCTAGCGGAAGGTGTCCTTGCAGATGGCAGGAGGTCGGAACTGCTTGATCCTGAATGTTCCTTCCAACCCAAACCCTCCTGTGATTCTGTGGTTAAGATGTACATCCACAGTGGCAAGTCCTCAAAATAGTACCAGAATTTCTTGTTTGGCCTGAGCTGGTTTTTATGGCACTTTCCTTACCTGTGCTCTGGAGCCCAGTTGTGATCTGTGAAGAGAAAGGGCTATTGGTAGAAATTATTCCCAATTCTCAACACCCTCCTGGAAAATGTGGGTTATAGCCCTGGCAAAAACTTAGAAAACTTTTCAAAACTCACAATTTTTTTAAAAGGTCACATGAAAACTGCCAGCCTTGTGACTTAGGTATTATGTTTGCCCTCTCTTGGGTGACTTTGCTTTGGTGAAAAGTAGTGTATCCTCAGGTATACTCACTTGAGGCATGATATAACACTGGTTTTGACTATCGGCTGTGCTGTGCAACCATAATTTAATTTATTCTGTATAGATCTTTTTGGGTGAAATGTGTGCTAGTAAGCACTTAGGGTAGTAATAACAGTGACCACTAAAATTTGGATTGAGAACAGACACTTCTTTAAAAATATTTAATCAGCAGTTCTGCTTTTGCTGAGTCCTAAATGAATTTTCTTCTGTATTTATTGGCCTCTTGTCCTTTACAGAAGGTCATAACCTTTCCAGGAAGGCCAATTTCATCATTCCAGAAACAATATTTTGTAAAGTGGCAGAAAGAGTGCCCCCCACCCTGGTCTAATTACAACAAATAGGCCATTTGATCATTTGAAACCACCAGAAATTCAGTGACATGGAAAGGTGCAGCTTCTGTGCAGCTGGAATGAGCTGCTCTATGCTTCAGCTTTTTTCTGTTGGGGGCAAATTGAAATGAAAGGGAAAACTGCACTGGAGAGGAAAAGCTGTGATGCAGCAGAAGTGCACTGTGCAGGCGCTGCAAGCTGTCAGCCTGATCAGGCCAGCTGCAGGGCAGAATGATAAAGATGCAGAAGTAGTGAGGGGACACTTTGTTTCAGCCGGAGTGGCAATAAAACTCTGACATAGGCAGAGCTTTGGAAGACTCCCTTCCGTGCCATGCTGTAGCTAAGCTGGAGAGTCCCTTGCAGAAGCCCAAAGAACACGCTGAGGTAAGCAGCTTTGCTTACCGCAAGTGGGGAAAGCAAGCGCAGGGAAACAGGAGCGCAGACGCCTGCGCCTGAGGAGGCCCTCGTGCCCTGCCAGCTCAGAGGAGGGAAACGGGGATGGATCGTGCATAGGCAGAGCTTCAGCCATCCCCTGAGTTTTATGAGGAGCTGTGCTCCTCATGTGGAAATGTAATGTTTTGAGGTTTTCTTAGCTTAGCTGTCTTTAGTTAGGACTAGAGAGCATAGAAAGCTTCATTCATGAAGCATTGTTTAGATAAGAGTAGAGTAGTGTTGATGTAGAGAAGCTCAGAATGATCCTTTAAGGAGAAATGAATGAATTGTCATCAGAAGAATTGAGCTATCAAAGAAGAATGTGGGATTCAGCAGATCTGGAGCAGGCATGTCCCACGAGTTGTCTGCCTGAACTGGCCACCTGGAGGACAGAATGAGGAAGATGAAGATGGTGAAGTAACCAGGAGATGCTCTGTTCCGGCTCTTGCTTTCAGCACGACTGGCAATAAAACCTCTAAAGCCTCCAGAGCTCTGGAATGTTCCCTTGCGTGTCACGCTGTGCCTAAGCTGGTCAGTGCCTTCCAAGCTGTGCGCTGCGGACGGGCTCTCCCGTTCATGGCTTTGCGCTGCTTCCGAGCGGCCCAAGGCTCTCCCCCTTCACAGAGAGGCCCTGGCCTGCCCCACACACCTTCCCCGACAGCTGCCCCACACCCCCCACCTGCCTTGCGGAGATGTTGTCCCCCATGCCTTTGTGTCCCTCCGTGCCAGCTGCCCCTCATGCCGGGCCAGGATGAGGGACCTGGCCTGGCTGTCCCCCGTTCCTGACGGTCACTTGGTACTGAGGAGTAAAGGAGGGTCGAAAGGGCGCGTCTTCCTTACGCTTCCCTCTCTTAAACCTCTGGGGCACCAAAGCGCCGCGCTCAAGGGGGCCTGAGGGCCTACGCTCGGCTTTCCGTGCTACCCTGTCATTCTTCCTTCTCTAAAGCCCTACAATTGGCTGGTTGATGTGAGCAGACTTGGAAATGGGGAAAATGAGATGCTTTCAAAGGGGCCAGGAGATGGGCCATGTCTGGGGAGATACAGAAACCCCAGGTGCTGATCGTTCGTGTGAACGACCCAAGATGGATATCATAGAAATCCTCAGGCAGATACATGTGAATACAGTGTTCCCAAATTCCTGTAAATTTCATCAAGGGATTCAACAAACTCCAGACACTGAATTGTTCTCCCTCATCACCAAAAAAGAAAATCTTTTTAACATATGGACTCTGAATAGAAGAAAAGACTGATTGCTGAAATCTTGGCCTCAGGCGGAATTTTCCCTGTAAAAACTACTTGTGCCAGGATGGAAGGGTGTGGGCATGGAGGAAAACCTCTGCTGAGGCTGACTCCTTGTTGCACACCCAGGGCCAACCCCGGGCTCGGCTCTGTTCTTTCCTTGTGGCTGGCTAGATAAAATTTGATTGCAAAATAAATATTTTATTTTTCATATTAATTTGGTTGGACAAATTTTCATTTATAACACAATGAATAACACTTTGTAATGTTGTTGCTACTCATGCCTTATTCCATTCCCTTTCATTTCTGTACACTGTTTAACTACTTCATGGAGTAACTTCACAGGGGTTCCTTGACTGTGTGAAATGGTTTGTCATAGCACTTAAAATTTCCTGGGATAAGTTTCAGAGGAGAGACATTCCGTAACTGCAGAGGCCAGTATTTAATTTGAACAAAGCTGGTGCCTCTCAATAGTACTTGGCTTCTGCTGGGATCTGTGAGGATTGCCTTCCAGGGAAGGGTGTTCTTGGCAAATCCTCCGTGATAAAGATGGTAGCCAAACTTTGAGCAGAGAGTTTCTTTGCTGTCACATGAATTAAATCTCTATCTCCCTTGGACCTATATTATTCAGTAACTACTCCAGTGCTCCTCTGAATTCCACTGTAATTTCTTTATTACAACCTGTAATAGGATGCACACCCATTGAAAGATGCAGTGGTTCTTTCCTTCCTTTTTCAATATTACCTGTTCCTCTAGGTTGTTGCTGAACCTAGTCAAGGGAGGAAAATTCCACATGGAATTTTCAATTGATCCCATAGTGACTTTTAAAAACTCATTCCTGAACCTATCAGGTTTGTTGCTGGGTTTGCCCAGGGCAGTGGCGGGGTCTTTTCACCCTGAAGACATTAGCAATATAATGAGAGACATGTTCTGCCATCTCAACTGAAGTAACTCATTTAGATTTCAAGTTGATTATAAAGTTTCAATGCTCAGTTCCTTAGAAGGTAAAGGATGAAAATATTTTCTCCTGTTCCATTGCAATGTTTGAGGAGATTTCCCTGGAGGCAATGTGCTGTATGAGGTGTGAACTGCCTCAGCCTCCTGGTTTGCATTCTGAAAGGGCTGCCTGAGCAGCCCTGCATCCTGAAATGCCTTGCTCAGGCTTTTCTGGACGTCAGAGCAAGTGGGGGTTGATTTTGTATAAATCTCAAATGGGCAGTGAGAGCTTACTGAGATCCGGTACACACATACTTGCTTCCCTTCCAACACAACCTGAGTTCTGTTTTGAAGAAGTGAATTCCCAATTTTGGGTATCTTTGTTACTTTAACATTTTTTTTCAGCTGTGGAAACACACATCAACACAGACTCAAATTATCAATGTTTATGATTTCAAGGAGAAAAAAAAAGTAAAAGTTGTGACTGATGGTAGTGGTGTGTGGTTGAGTTATTCAGTGTGTTGCAGAGGGCAAATTGATGGAGACTTTCCCAATGGGCTTCTCTTTGGAACTCTGAGCAGGTGTCAGGTGATGAAGTCTAAACAAGCTCTTCTGATATCAGTGGTCTTGAGGTTTTACTACCTCATTTTACAATTTTGTGTAGACTTTATATTTGTCTTGAGCAAGATACGAGCCTAATTTCTTTTTGAAGGAATACAGCAAGGAATGTGCATGGCCTTTTCATGGCAGGACTTTACTGGAATGAACCCTGGCCCTGCCACATGAAGTGGGACTGTGGGCCTGACCACGTCTCTTTACACATTCTAGCACTAAATGTTGTTTTCAAATCAACTCTTGCTAGATATGAATGGAGATACTTGGTTGTTTCCAATTAGTGAAACATTTAAAATTCACGTGATAGAGAAATAATTAAGCTCTGTACAAAAAGATATTGTTTAGTTCAAATTGTGTGCTCACAAACAACTGTTTGTGACCAATCATATTTCTGTAGTTTGCATACAGCAACCATAATGAACATTTCTTGTCTGAAATGTCTGCCTATATGCAGCCAACTGGAATCCAAAAGATAATTCCTTCAGTCTGAAGGAATATCTGTTTCAAACCCTTCAGATTGATTGGCCTGGCTACACTGAAATAGACAAACAAAATTTGAAGTTAATACTTTCTAGGTAAGTTCAGTCTTTCAGGGAGGGAAAGCTTTTTTAGAAGAAAGTCTAGGATCTTACAATATGCTGAGGTAGCAGGGACCTGCCAGTATCCTGGCCCTGCACACTCTGCACAGGCCACCACAATAATCACACCAGGTGCCCAAGAGTGCTGTCCAAACACTTCCTGAAGACTTGCTGCAGTGACCACTGGCCTGGGGAACCTGTTGCAATGCTCAAGCATCCTCTGGGGCATGAATGTTTTCCTGATATCCTGCCTAAAGCTCCCTCAACTCAGCTTCATGCTGTTTCCTTGAGTCCTGCCACTGAAGGTCTGTTTTTCCCTGCAAGGAAAGAATTTTTACTGTTGATATTTATGCCTTGTAACTTGAAATATTGGACCATCCTTACAGAAAATCAGCTCCACCCCAGAAAGAACCAACACCAGCCAAATGACATCTCTGGGACCTTCTGAGAGAGGCGCTCTAGCAAGTCCTGCTCAGGTATTTTATGCATTTTTAACATTCAGGACTGTAGAGTAAATTTTAGCAGACTTGCTGGTGGTGTAAAAGCTGTCATGTGAATGTACAGGATGTTCCCTTTTGGGAAAGCCTTTGATGGAGCTCCTGATGTGAGTATCTTTCTCCCAAAGCATTTCATCTACAGACTTGAAGTAGGACTTGCAAAGTGCTAAGATGAGAAAGTAGCAATGAGATAGAGCCTGTATTTACCTGCAGTACTTCCTGATTTGAGTGCTCTTTTTGGTTAAGAAATATGTGTTTTCAATCTTGGCCAGTTCAGAAATGCTGTTTTTTCAGAATGGGAACAAAAGCTGATCCTGATCATAGGTTAATGAATTAATTATGTTCTTACTGTTGCAGAAACAGCCTCTGGCTTCTGACTTTACCAGTTCTGTGATGAGCAAGAAGAGGAGAATTGGTCACCAGCACAGCCTTGTCCAGGTAGCAGCTGATGGCCACTTTTCTTCCTTGCTTCTGCCTTCCACATCCCTCTTCACTATGGACATGCCTCCGAGTGTCGGCTCCATTTCCCCCTGCACCTGTGCAACAAACAGAGAAATTTCAGAGTTCCAGCATCCCAGAGCCTGCTGAAGTGATATGCAGAATAAATAGGCTCCACAACCTAGGGTAGTTATGAAGTGGGTATGTACTGTTGGTGCCCAGCACAAGTGAGATATCTCTCCAAAAACTTGTGAACCGAGCCTCAGTCTGACCGACACCTTTATTCACAAATGTGTTCTATATTCAATAGATTACACAACTTTTCTATGCATATTCAACCCCTGGCCCCATCTGTCTTTGCCTCTCATGCTAGATAAGTCCATGCCCTTCTAGGCATGCGTGGTTTGCCATGGTGATCCTGTGGGGGTCTCTGGTGGTGGTCTCTTGAGGCTGAAGATTGTAGTCTTCCTTGTGGTAGAACTTTTGAACTTTTCTCCTTTGCGTGTGTGCTTTTGGTCCTTGGTGCTTATCTGAGTAGTCTTTCAGTCTTGATATGCTTGGAGACAGAGGGGCTTCTTTATCTGGGTTCTTTGCATCCTAGGTATTACTGTTTATGCAAGAAGCTTCAGAAATTTGCATTTTCCTATGCTCTTTGTACCATGGCAGAGGTTTCCTAAGTAAAAGGCTAAAATTCAACCCATAACTCTACAAGCTAAAATATAAATGCTTAATTAATTCTGTTAATTTAAGTGAACTCCAAAAATCTCTATTTCACTGCCAGAGTGAAGAAGGAGAGCCCTAATTCAAACAGGAAGAAAAACAAGTTGGGGAAGCTGCAGCAGTTTTGTCCCTTGGATTTCAATGAAGGTAATAATCTGCTGGTTTTCCTGATTCCTGCGTGGGTAACTGTGGTGTAAAGATTTAGTTATTAAGAGGAGCTTCTGCCTGAATTAAGGTGCAAATGCCATCCTTTTCCATAGTCAATAGCAAAAACTTTATTTAACAGTAAATGCAAACTAGGGAGATAGAAAGAAATAAGAGAAGAGAGGCAGGGTAAGGGGAAGAGAGAGACAGTAAGTAGCAAGTTATCATCACCACATGGACTCTCTGTTGTCCAGCTGGTCCTTCTTCACCCATCGTCTTCGCAGTGCTGGGGGTCCCCAAGTCGCTAGGGAGGTACCACCATTATACTGTCCAAAACTGGGGTATCCACAGGGTGGTCACAGCTGTCCCCACATCTTGGGCTAGAAGCCATGTAAGCAGTGATTTTCCTTATCCACAGTCTCTACAGTGGAGTTTTGTCTGGTGTCCTAATTCCAAATCTTCACCTCTGTTAGGCCAAAGCTTAGTGCTTTTCTTTATGCCATCTATGCTTCTGTCAAATTCCTCTTGTGGTGGCTTATCTTATGGGAACACCCTTCTTTGACAGTGTTCTGAAATAGTTAATTGTGCTCTTGTACCTTGTGAAAAGGGAGC
Organism: Taeniopygia guttata; assembly: GCF_048771995.1. Classification (NCBI taxonomy): domain Eukaryota; kingdom Metazoa; phylum Chordata; class Aves; order Passeriformes; family Estrildidae; genus Taeniopygia; species Taeniopygia guttata. The sequence continues at coordinate 27,565,832 of NC_133063.1, forward strand.
TTTGAAACTGGGCACTTGATACATGAAGGCACTGCTCTACATTACTGTTCTACCATAATCCTTGCTGTATGGTCATGAAAAATCAAGACTTCTTTTTCTTTCTGCCATTACATTATGTTGTAACTCTAGGTTTAAAAGACAACAGCAGTAACATCCAGAACCTGTGCTGCTTGAACCTTGCCTAAAACTACATTGATTTTTAGCAATTCTCCCTCTAAGTATTGCAAAACCAATCAAGAACAAAGAAAAGTGGAATAGATTGCTGTTGAGAGAAGCTAGTTAAAAAGTAGAGCCAGGCACTAGAAAGCCACAGGGAATGGATTTTCTTTCTTTCCATCTGATTTCTAGTAAAATGACAGTTGACTGAGCACCACTGCTTCCACCAGCAGGTTTTCAAGACTGCATGCTGAAGACAGAAACCTGTCACACATTTATTGCAGACTAATTTTACTGAAACACGTCAGTCAAATCTCAATGATTCCATGATTGTTCATTGAACTCAGCCTTTTCATGGAAACTCCAAATGCTACAAAACCTGCGCTGTGGTTTCCTGGAGTTCTGCTTTGAAGTGGGCTGTGAGTTCTCGGCATCCTAGCAGCAGAATTTCTTTCTTCAAAAGTTGTGGAAGTGGTGAAGACTGAAAATAACATTGGAAAGCTAAACGGAAATGCCTGGTTTCTGATGACAGGAACACACGCAGTATGACAGAGTTCAGCTGCTTTGTTAAATCTGTGTGTTTTTTTCTCTTTTGGAGGTTGACCTTACAAAGTACAAGTTGGGTTTATCTTGGAGGCAGGTTTAGATTGTGCAGATGCCTCTTGCAAGTGGTGGTGTGCTTGTAGAGACAGGTGCTTTGACATGGTCTTTCCACATTTCTTCTGGACATACACATCTTCTTCCAAGTTGTATTGAGCATACTGTGACTATTGGTATTTATGTCCAGTTTTATTACCACTTTTACACTTCTTTTTATACTTCTGCTATATCATGTAATGATTTTAATGCTAAAATCAACTAAACCAAGTGGAACATGACACGACGGCTGTTTCTTCAAGAATTAAAGCTCAGAGAGCTTAAAGATTGGCAAGAATGGCTGAGTTTTAACAGGACTTCTTTGTGTAAACAACGGCAATGGAAGATCCTTGCCTCAAAACCTAAAATGGAAAGCAGAGAGAAATTACCAACATCCTGAGTACTCCTTCCTATTTTAGCTGACTTTTACTTATGGCAGCTCTTTTTATTATGATCATAGTTCTTCAACATTTCTTTGGAAAGAGGGCTTTGAGGTTTTGTGTGCAATTCTTCCTGAATGCTTTTGAAAAGAGGCAAAGGCAACAAGTGCAGGGCTGGTCCAACCCCATCTTGCCTTGTTATTGAGGAGTACTCAGTTTTGGCTGTAGGTTATTGGAGCCTTAGTGCCAGTAAGCCGTGTAGAATGGAACTGGCTCTCTGCTGACAGGAGTGCAGACACTTATCCAAACCTCGGGGCTCTGGAATTGGAAGGGAAGTGGGGATAAAAAAATGGCATGAGAAGAATTTCAGCTTTCTTCTTTATTTCTTGTTAGAACCTCAATGTTGATCTCTCTCAAGCTGTTGTCTTTTGTAAAGCTGCATCTGTTGCTGCATGACTTGAATGGCTGTGCAGATGCCACTTCATGCTTTCAAATAAGAAAAGCTGAGCTGGGGCTAACATTGTGGTAATGCACAATCTGTAGAACAGAGTGACCATTCCCTCTTTCTAAACCCTGGGACTGGCTACTGTGGAGAAGGTTGTGTTTGCCCTAATATTAAATGTTATTGGTTCTTGTGAGTAATTTACTGTGAGAAGAAAGCTCTGAAGGACATTGTCAAGACTCTCCAATGGGATCTTTTGGCTTTTTAAATATCTCCTGATGATGAGTGACAAAATTCGTCTTTTCTGCAGGAAATGGAAAAGATACTTCCATTGCCGCCACATGATATGCAACAAGCAACCAACCAGACTATTTGAGGTGAATAAAATAGCAATTAACTTTTAACACTCTCAGTGGGATGCAGCGTCAACCTCTTTCCTGTGCTGAAAGGATGATTTTCAGAAGGTTTTGTTGGGCCTCCAAGGTTCAGAGCAGAAATGAACACTGAGGTGGGTTAAGCCTGGACAGGCCCCTCCTCCCTGCAGTGGAGTTGCACAGGCTCAGCTGCAACAGTGGTGCTGCATCCTCTCATCGTATTTGCAGTGCTGGAGGGGAGGGAGAATTGTGCAGTCCTCTTGGAGTGTCAGGTGTGGTTCTGTTGGAGTAGTGATCCTGTAGAAAAAGGGTGTAGTCTTCCTTTGAAGAGGCAGGAAAAATCCAGCACAGAAAAAAATAGCTGTGCTGGTGGGCCAGAATCTCAAGACTATATACAGGTAGTCTTAATATTTTCTTCATATTTTTCTTCATATTATCTTCATATTTTTTCTTGAAGAATCTGCATCATCTAATCCTAGCAGATTATCAGCAATTACAACAGGTATGTGTGACACCAGACCTGCAGGGTCATGGTAACTGCTGAGTCTAACTCAAGGCTTTTTAAAGCAAAGGACATCATATTCTAGATTTTGCAGAAGTGTTTGCATGCCCTAATTTTCTTTTGCTTTCTCCTTCACAGAGTAGCCCCAGCTACTCTGAAATGAAGAGCAGGTGCCAGTAAAAAAGAAGCTCCATAAAAAGCTGCCCATATTCAGAGCTGCATTTCTAAATTTGACCAGCAGTAAGTGGAGTACTGGCGCCAGAAACTTGCTTCAGCAAGGAAACATCTATGAACTCTAGATTTTTATTTCAACTAAAAGGTTAGGTTGTTTAGGATTTTATAAATTAGTATTGAACAGTAAGTTATTTTAGCACTGAGCAGTACGTAATTGCTTAAAAATGTAGGATTAGTCCAAAGAAGTTTAGTAAGCTTAAGAAGTTGAAAATTATAGTATTGAATGCTAACAATAAAGAAATCTCCCTATTGGTAATTTCTTCTTTCATTGTTGCTTGTGTTGTATTTGTAGTGGGTTTCTTCTGGTCACTTCTTTTCTTCAAGTCTTAGGTTTGTCCACTGAAATAAATTTATCAGTACAGGATGGAAGCCCACTGCCTCTACCATGAAGTTGTGCAGGTTTTAAGAAAATACTGTAACAAATGGAAATGCTTTATGATAAGTATAGGAGTGTTTTTTGACCTTTCTTTTTAATGCAAACTTTTTGCATAATGTGGTGAAAGGTGTAGAAGTTTGTACAACCCCCTCCCCAAATCACCTTGCTTTGGAGGGTTACAGAGGAGTGCACACGGGGGCTGCTCTAGGCTGTCAGCTGAAGCAGCTCCCAGGACTGCTTGTAAATCACGGCCTCAGCTTGTCAGTGAGCCAAGGAATATTCAGATCTTTGCAATAGTTTTGTCAAACACAGGGAGAAGTGCTGGAGGCAAGGTACTTCAATGAGTTTTAAAGAGAAATTCAGTAAATTATAGTTGCTGGAAAGCTGCTTTATATGGCAGTTAAAAATTATTATATGAGCTCAGGAGGCTTTGCGAAGCTTGGATCTAACTCTGTAAGCTCACGGCTGGAGAACAAAGCAGGAGCATCCCTGAAGACCAGAAGGATGCTTGAGACCCCTGGGAGTGGGACAGGGCAGAGGAATATGATGGGGGTTAGCACCCTGTTGGTTTCACTAGAAGCCTGTCACCACTCTGTCCCATGCCTGCTCACAATTGGGATAACCTGTGGTTCAAAACAGATCTGAGCATCCCAGCTTGCAGTGCTGCTAGTGAGGCTGCATAGGGTAGTCCCCACCTGCTGCTGCAGAGAAGATTTTGGTGTAGGAAAAAGCAGAACTCAACTTTTTATTCATTAACTCAAGGTTAATGAATAAAAAGATGTCCCAGTCTTTAGAAAGTCTTTGTATATGTATTGGAGTATCCTTGGTCTTCAAAAGGATGAGCCTGTCATGGCCCAGGCTGGTCCAGCTGATTTCTCTTGTTAACTGAGCATGGCTGAACATAGAAAGGAATGTAGGTAGTTGTTGTTTTGCATTTACAGCCTATAACGAGGCCTTCAATCTTTATCCTTTTGAGCAAAGAATAGTGAGAATTTAATGTCTTCAGCTTGGAGTTCCCAGGTGAATCTTCAGGTCACGTGGAAAATCTTTCAGGTTAAAAACTCTAAAACAGTCTTCACCCTCACAGCCACAAAATAATCAGGGCTGGCTTTCCTCTACCAAGTCTGCCTCTCTGACACAAAGGGCTTGACCAGTAGCCTGCACAAGAAGAAAATGGATTCTTGTTGGGCTCAGCCATTGTTTTCAGCTGTCCGTGAATGAGAAGCTGGGAGTGGAGCAGAACTGAGAAAAGCGATGGACAATACTAGAGATTTGAGTGTTTTTCCCTACCACCTGACCTGAACCTCCTCCTCCTTTCCAAATGTAACAGCCACATATACAGGCTAAGAATGGCTTCAAGACTTAATAAGATACATGCTTTCAAAATAGCCATTTTCATAATAATAACATTGATTGTGAAATACATGCAGTAAAAATTTAATTCTGTGAGGACATCACTTTACTGGAAAGTCAGAAGTACTAACCCAGAGAGGAAGAATAACTGCAAACCTTTTAAACATAAAGCTGTGACCAGAATTCAGCCTTCCACCACAAACCACCCTCTGTACTTGGGTGAAGTGTTGCTGCCTTAGGTGTTTGCCTTCTTTGTTTTCAACCTGAGGCTTTTGGAGCAGACCTGGACTAGCTGATACGTCTGTCTCCGTACTGACATCACTTTTTGCAGTGTTTTGTAAGAGATGCTGTGGACTTACAAGGACAGCAAATACTGCATTACTTGCTCTCCACCAGCAGAGCTTCCCCTAATACCACTGCAGTGAAGCAGTCACAAACGATCCGAGGTAACCCATCATGGCTGAATACCATGTCACAAGCCTGGAAAGAGGACGCCATCTGCAACAAAGTTAGTGCCAATCCTCTACATGATTTCTAATTATCCACCTATCCATCCCTTCCCACAGTAAATTTCTTGCAATTCTGCACTTGCCACAAGATAGCAAAAATTTCATTAGACAAGCATTTAGGAAAGGGATGAGGAGGTTCCCACAGATTTAAAGTAGTGTCAGTGAAGATGGGATAAGAGTCATAATAGTCTCCTTGTTGCCTCCTGTTTTCAGAACCACTGGAAAAGTCTGACAGGTAAAAAAAAATGCAGGGAGCCTACATATACTTACCTATAAAAAGGTATCCGCACAGAGCCTGGGTGGGGAACTGTCTGGATCAATGCTGGACCAAAGGCTGGTGATCCTCTCTGATGTCCCCTTCCTTGTTATCTTTCTTCCCTCTTTCTCCAATGCTTTGTAAACCAAACCCTTCCTCCCACTGCTACCTGAACACACTCTGGCTTTTTGGACACTGCATGCATCTTCCATCAGTGCTCAGTGCTGCTGTTGTAGCTCACTGGGTGCTCAGTTGAGGATCTGGGTGTCCAAGGTGAGGCTGACCAACCTGGTCTAGTGGAAAGTGTCCCTACCCATTACATGAGTGTTGGAACAAGATGATCTTAAAGTCTCTTGCCACTCCAGCCAATGGCTCTACCCAAGCCAGTATGGTTCTATGATACCAATAAGCTACAAAAAATATCACCAATGTAACAGTCAAGTATGCTAATACATATCCATAAGTAACCACATGAGACCAATTAGAGATTTTTTTTTAATTTTGTATAAAAAATTTTACATATTCAATCTAAAAATATGTAATTTAGGTATACTAAAAGAAAAACATACAAGAGTTTCAGGACATGCCTAATAAAATAGTTATTCTTTTTTCTAACAGTTTGGTTTTGTTTTCAAATCCACCACACCATGGCCTAAAGACAATAGCAAAGGTTTTATGACTATCATGTGGAAAACATTACTAGTGTAGAAAACTTTTTTTTAATCTCTATAAGTTTAGTGCTAGTTTGGGACAAGAAATAGACACACATATATAGGACAGCAAAAATTAAGGATGTAGTCCATTATTCAAAATATTATTTGTTAAAAGTTAATTTTGAAAGTTAGTTCTTATGAAGGATTCAGGAGTGGCATCTCTACTTAAATTTAAGCCTAAATATATAATTTCAAATGCTATTGGTACTGCCTAGGGACATCCAAATTCACCACTGACCTCTTTCTTTGATCCCAATGCTGCCAGTGCCAGGGGAGTTTGGGAGGTGTTGGAATCAGTGCAAGCATTCCAGAAACATTTTATTTTTTCTAAACCACTTCCTTAAATAACTTTTTTTTTTCCAAATTGGTTCCTGATTTTTACTTGGTACCATAGTATAAGGTGGGGGGTTTATATCAAAGCAGTTTTTACTTTATGCCATACACAATTATAAATTAATACCAAATTCAGTACTGCCCTAATTCCTGACTATCTGTGATGGATACAGTCGTAAAGCCTCCACTAAAACCAGCTAAGAATAGCAACTCACAAAACATAATTATCTACTTTCAGTCATGTTTCCAAATGCTAAAAAGGTTTAAAAATAGCTCTAAGAGACATACATTACTACAGAAAATCATCTTAGAGAATGAAAATAAGAATGTCTAGTAAGATTTCTTTTAAGACTTAAAATTTATCAGATGGTCTACATCTGCAAGTACAACACATCTGCACCAGATACAGGCAGCATTATGGGGCTACAGAGTAAAATGGAAACTTGGTTTATTATCTGAAAAGTAATAAGCATTAATCTCTGAATCTGAATAAGTACGAAATGTTTTTACCTGCCTGACCTCTCTGTATAAAACCTGTGGCAATCACTGACTAAAATGCATAGTAGTAAAATATTTCTCTGGTTTGGATATAAAGTGTTTTATATTTTCATTAAGCCTATTTTTATATTTTTAAAATTTTAATCTATAAAACATTTACAGAAAATTAAAACCAGTACTTTCTTATGTATTATCTATACACAAATCATTTCCTAGTGAAAAAACTGGGAAAGCTTTCAAAATATTAAAAATGCAGGACTACATGAAGCTTAGAGCAACATTCACAGAGCTTTTGTGTCACTTTTACACAGGATGTCAGTATGAAGCATTTAATCCCCACTTTTGATAATTGAGCTGGCTTCTGGTAGAAACACCCAAAGATGCTATCAGATGTCTGGACAAACTGTAGTTTAACTGTATGCACAAATTTTTCCATGACTTTAAGCTTCAAATAACTTACTGAAGTTTTATTCATATCTATCCAGTAATTTAATTTTTACTTAAAGTTTTGGTAACTATATGACTATAAAAACGACTTTTTTCACATGCAAGTTCCATACATATTACTTTCCTGCTATTTTTTTTTTTGTTTAATGATTTCAGTTTTCTTTTATGATTTTGAAAAAGCATTATCATTTTCTATATTTTAGGGTCTCTATATGCAAGATGTAGATAAGTATATTAATCTTTTAAATAACTTTAGGATCTGCAGATGCAAAGTTTTTTTTGGTTTTTTTTTTTTGTTTTTTTTTTTAAACCATTCTTGCCTAAAACTAACCTTGGAATTCTGAGTCTGCAGCAGCCAGCTGTGTCATAAACGCTTTTTTATTTTGTGTGTATACAAAAATAGGGAAAAATCACAAAAACCAAAAAAATCTCTATGACTACAGAATGGAATTTGAAAAGAACAATTTATCTATAAAATGGTATTGAAAAATATAACAATTCTTATACTTAAAAAAAAAAAAAAAAAAAAAATATTCAGCTCCAACAATTTGTTTTTCCACCTTCTTCACACAAGTGCAGTTTCTAGGTACATTTGATGTGGTAGAAATGCCACAGTCTCAGGCTACAAACCACATTACAAAGGCAGATGAGCAACCAGAATTGAAAATACAAGAATGATAATGAGGCATCTAGTTCCTTGATTAAATTTTGTTTCTAGAAAAGCACCTATGCTCAGGAAAAGGCTCCGTTCATTCTGGCATTAGCACATACTATAGCACACACAGGTCAGCAGCATGACAAGTTATTTTGGTCAAGAAAATGCTAAATAGCAACTGCAATGATCTTGCAAGTCATAATATTCTGGGTTTTTCTCTTGTATCTCAGAAAGGATCCACAGCTAGGTTTGTCTCACATGGTGTAGCTTATGAGCACATGATGATAATTAAACTTGAACTTAATCCCTGCTGGGGAGGTTTGAGCTCAAAGTCCCACCCCACAAAAGCCAACATCCGTGGCAGCACTGGCAAATCTGTGAGGGTCATCTCCTTCATGACTAGCGCATCTAACATCTATTGTAGTGACTATGATTACTAGACACACTTTTCCCAAAAAAAGCCATTTTTGCTAGTGGCTTTTTGAGATTTTTGCTCAAACCCCAAGAAAGACTGTTGAGCCCTTTTTCTTCCCTGTCCATTAGTACCATACGGATATGCTCTGAGCGTATGTAGTTTTCCCTCTCTTTATTCTTTATGGGGAAAAATACAATATGACTACACTAACAAAGGTGTTCTGCAGATTGTGAAAACAGGCTTTCTTCTCCTACCTACTGGCAGGAAAAATCATGTCATTCTTTAGATATTTGGAGGCTCTAGAGAATACTGTGATGCAATGGCATTCCTCTGGAATTAAAACATCTAATCAAAGGGTTGTAACAGAACAACAGGTTTTCTTTGGAGTAATAAATTAATAGTAACTACAATGCTTCTTTAGCCTACCCATTATATTGTGAACTAACAAATGCTACAGAAAATTTTTGCATCCTGAAGTATATGAAAAAATTATGACCTGGGTTCTCAGCTTCCCTGCACTGTTACTGTATCCCTATGCTTCTCTTATGCACAGATACACAAAACCAGTCTATTTTGAACAGATTCAGTTTAGCAGCCACAAATAACCATGAAAAACAATAAAATAAACAAAAAGGAAATTAGAAGGGGGAACAGATGCCAGTCAGGGCACTGTCCTGTAATACATTTAATCCCCATGAATATGAAGTCCTTGTGCTTAAAATAAATCTTCAACATTCATTTCCCAATGCTTCAAGGTAAAAATTAGAGTGATTTGTTAGCAAAACAAAGAACGTAATTTCCAGAGGAGGTTAGCATCAGGTAGCACTCTTTATGTGGTTTTTATATTCTAGATAATCCCCAATCTGAAATTTTGCAATTGAGATGCACTTTGTGTGTATTCAGCCTCTTTACATTACTGTGCAGTGGCATTTCTGAGAGTGGATATAGTTCCTGTAATCAGCAAGCTGCTTCAGGTACAAGTTTGAAGGCCATCGGTGCATCTCCACAAAATTGCGCTCTTCCACTAGAAAAAGAAATGAAGGAATTAAATACAATTTATAGACATAGAGCATATGTGCACAGGCTGCAAAAAAAAATTTTAAAATAGATAAAAAAATGATTAAAGATATTAATACAGCTACAAAAGTAAAGGTAAGTGCTGACTGTTTTGCATTGAGCTCTGCTATGGCACAGAGATAAGAATTACCACACAATGTTTCCTTGTTAGTAAGTTAGTAATAAAAAAGCTTTTTGAAAAAAGGAATACAATACTCATTAAAGAGAGCAAAGAGATATTCCTAAAGATGAGCATACTTTATCCCTAGAGGATAGTCATATGTGGTATGCAAGGATTTTTCTAAGCTGCAGAACTATAAGGCAGGGTATATAAATTCCTGTACCAATAGTTTGATTTGAGATCAGTAAAGAGAGCAAGGTGAGAAGTGCAGCTAAGATTCAGTAAGATATTAATCTCCTATTGCATGTGCTTTTTATCACTGACAAAGTTGTATATGAGTCTTTTACCAATATTATTTAGATTAATCTTCTCTACATTTGCAGAAAGATGCATTTTCATCTCCTTGAACCCAGATATTCCAGAGTCAGCTTGCATCCATTACTCCTGGCTCCTGAGGGCCGCAGACCAAGGCACAGCAGAGAAGCTCACGGCTGGGAGAGCCTGAGGGCAGGCAAACTGCACTAACCTGGGCACAAGGCAGGGCTTCAATCCTCAGGGGAATATCCTGCTAGTCAAATCTGATTTCTTCTATGGCAAAGTAACCCACCTAATTGATCAAGAGAAGCCAGTTGATGTAATGTTTTTGGATGTCAGTAAAGCTTTTGATACTGTTTCTCACGGGATCTTTCTTGACAAAATGTCCAGCCCATAGTAAGATAAACACATCGTGTGAAGGGGGAACAACTGGCTCACAGGCACAAAGGGTTACAATGACTGGGGCGACATCAGACTGGGGACCTGTCACTAATGGGGTTCCAAAGGCTTCCATCCTTGGTCCTTTGCTCTTCAACATCTTCATAAATGACCTGTATGGAGGACTGGAAAAACTGAGCAAATTTGCAGATGCTAAAAATCTGGGAGGAACTGTTGACTTCCTCAAAGGCAGGGAGGTCCTGCAGAGAGGCCTCGATAAATTAGAAGACTGGATGATCACCAAGCATAGGAAGTTTGAAAAGGGAAAGTGCTGGACTCTGCACCTGGAATGGGACAATCCTGGATGTATGGACAGACTGAGGAATGAGATGTTGGATAGCAGTGCCCTGGAAAGTGCCCTGGGGGTCCTGGTTGATGACAAGTTGAGTCAGCAGTGTCCTGGCAGCCAGGAGTGACATTTGTGTTCTGGGGGCACCAGGCCCAGCATGGCCACCCAGGCAACGGAGGGGATTGTCCTGCTCTGCTGTCCACTGGGATGATACCCCTTCAAGTCTGGGGCAGACTGGGCGCTATAGTATATGAATGACATTAAAGTATTAGAGTGTCCAAAGGAGGGCAGTAAAGAGCCTCGAGCGGAAGCTGTGTGAGGAGCATCTGAGGGCACTTGGTCTGTTTGGCCTGGAGGAGATTGAGGGGAGACCTCAGTAGCGTCTGCAAGTTCCTTGTGAGGGAAAGAAGAGGAGCAGAGCGGAAAAGGAGGGGCCGACACTGATCTTTTCTCAGTGGTGACCAGTGAGAAAAGATCAGTGTCTGCCCCTCCTTTTCTGTGAGAGGATTGAAGGGTATGGCCTGAAGTTGTGTCAGGGAGGTTTAGGCTGGATTAGGAAAAGATTCTTCCCCAGTGTGCATTTGGGCACTGAACAGGCTCCCCAGGGCAATGATGATGGCACCAGTCTGACAGAGTTCATTAAGCTTTTGGAGAATACTCATGATGTCACTCTTCGGGATGGTGTTGTGCAGGACCAGGAGCTGCACTCATTGATACTTGTGCATTCTTCCAACTCAGCTAATTCTGCATTTCTGTGAAGGTCTCAGGTCTTGGAAAGCCCCTGGAGAGCCACTGCCTGCTGCTGCGTTGCTGTCCTAAACCTAGGGGTGATGAGGTGTCACAGGTCAAAGAAATGTATCCAGGTCAAAGAGATGCAACCCTCATCAGGGTGAAGGAAAATCACACAGGCAATGAACAAAACTTTCTAGTTACACCACCAGAAGCAAATACAAATGTCTGGAAATATAAATACCAGATCCCTGGAAGAAGATGGATTTATTTACTTGAACAGGCCATAATTTTTTTATTTTATAAGATCTGCTGGAGCATATTATAAGAATCCTATTTTTTTAAAGGAAAACCCCAGCACTTGAAGAAGTCTCAAAAATGACCTATCACCTTGATTTAAATTAGCAAGATAACATGAAGACATTGACATACAATGACCAAACTGTTCCAGCAAATTCAGTTATGGGTGGGAACCTGGCTATCCCAATAGGAACCATAAAAATAGTGATGCAGGGCTGGCTGCGTCATGCTGTGTGGTGATCCCACAGCAGGATGGTGAAACATCCTGCTGAAATACCCTAAAGAAACCCTAATTATTTTCTCATGCACAAATGGTATTATCCAGAACATCACTTTTCATCTTGGCAAAATATAAAACATGCGTCTCTTCAAAATGAACAGAAAAATACCTGAAAGTTCTTGAAATTCAGGCTTTTGACTGAAGATGAGGTAGTTTGTGGCAATAAAATGAAGAAGCCAAGTTGAAAGGCAATCAGAATTGTGAAACTGTGGGAAGAAGGAAAAGACAAAACATCTAAAACATAACCACATCTCACATATAAAAATACTTTTGGTTTAAGCAATTTACTAAATAAAGTTTTGACTATGGAAGGTAAAGAAGGAAAAGTCATTTAATGGAAATACGTAAACAGGTGAACACCCAATAACAAATTAACAAAGTCCCTCTCCCAGAGGTAGAAAAAACGCCTGAGATATCATGAATCTTGGAAATTTTGACATCTGCACAGAGGCAGAGCTTCACAGGACTGGAGGGAAGGAATGTGGCATGTTGGTTTTGTGGTCTCCTGTTTCAGCAGAAAATCCTATTTGATTAAGGCAATATTCTGCAATTTAGTTTTTATTTTCCTCTTCTGTTTTTCAAATCTGCCTTTATTGTCTTTTTTCAGCCTCTAATCTTTTCTTTTCCTGCTCTTTTGCATTTCTCTCAATATTCTATGCAGTTGGATCTCCTTTGTCACCTGCATGCCACATAATTTAGTTTTTTGACTAAAAGAAGAACGAGTGTATCTTTACTTGCCTAAACCCCCTCTTTTCTGGAAGAAGCTGTAGTTGCTGTAGTTAAGTTGAATTACTGTAGTGTGTCCATGATAAAGGAAATTCCACATATGAGTGTGTGACTAGAGGATCTGGAGCCCAAATCTTATGGGAAGCAGCTGAAGGAGGTGGGGATTTTTATTCTGGAGAAAAAAAAAAAAAAAAAAGAGGCTCTGGGCGACCTCATCACTCTCTACAACACCCTGAAAGGAGGTTGTGGACAGGTGGGGGTCAGTCTCTGCTCCCAGATAAAAAGTGACGGCACACGATGAAATAGCTTCAGGTTGTGCCAGGGAGGTTTAGTTTGAATAGTAGGAAAAATTTCTTTGTGGTAAAGGTTGTCAAGCTCTGAAGCAGACTTGTGTACAGTGGTGAAGGCAATTCTGTGATTATAGGCTGAAAGATTTCTTCTGGCCACCCTTGTTTCACCAGTTATCCCTAGTAAACAGATTTTATACCAACATGTTTCCTTGGGAACAGAAATTGCTCTAAATGTTTTTTAAATTTCTAAAACAACTTATTAAATCAACATATATATTCTCATTTGATATATACAATAAGTACCTTAGCTTTTTTGAGCAAGCTAACAATACTGAGGCTTGTGGAAGCCAGTTCCCTGCTAGGCATGCTCTGAAGCTGCGTGATGATGTAAAGTTCACAAATGTGCTGGAGTCTCATTACTTGGTACATCTCTGCACAGATCAGCAGAGACATCGCTTGGAGAATACTGGCTGAAAACCAAGAAAGCACAAGTTACATGTATTTTACCTTTTTGACAAGATGACCAACACTACTTTTCACCACATTGAATTTTAAATACCAAACAACAAACACAAAATCAGACTGCTGTAATCACCTTGTTTTATTTTTTCATTATTATAAATTTTTGTTTGCTGTATCCCCTTATTTTTCCAGATAAGCTATTCAATTAAGAAGAAAAATTTGTTTAGAACTTTTTGGCAGATAGATGTAAAGAATTGCTGTCAATATTGTGGATCTTGAAGATGATGAGTCAAGTGCTGCTGATCTATTTAGAGTAACTGAAAATTAATGGGTGGATTTTGCTAAGTTCTCTTTCAGAAAAGCACTTTTATGATAAAAGAAAATATAGCCAAAGTCCAAAGACAAAAAAAGAGAGGCATTTTTTTTTAAAATATAGCACAGTGGTTGCATTTTTAAACTGATAAACAAGGAAATATTAGGTGGAGTGAAAAGAGAAACATGGAATATCTAAGAACAAGCTAGAATATCTATTTCAAAAGAAAACAAAAGCAAAACTACGTATTTTGATATGTAGTTTTATTCATTATATAAAGGAAAAATTAGTGACATTTAAATTATGTTTTAGATTTAGTATTCAGATTTCCTTCTCATAAGAAAGATAAAGATTGGGACATAAAGAATATTTTAGCTCAATTTTTCTTGCCAAACACTCCTGTTGGCATATTTTTTCTGGGTTTACATACACATAAGATAACCATGTGTATAAGTAAGATATTCCTGCAATTTAACCTTGTTTATTATAACTCAGCTATATGCGTGTTCAAGAAATGACAACTTTTAAATATAATGCAGAATCCAAACTAGAAAGCAGTAATACTGTAATGTAAAAAGAAAATTATAAATACATAATGGATCAGAAATGAAATTACAACTTCTTTGAGTCTTGCTATGTGAGCACAAAACAAATAAATAATTTTATTAGAAATATTTCTTCTATTTTACTTGTATAGGACGGATTTCTTTTTTTATTGCACAATACAAAAAAGTTATCTTTCTTGAGACATTGCACATTCAAATATTGGCATTTTTCAATTAAATAGGCGCTGCTACATTACTCTCGATCAATGCCCTGCTATGGAAAAATGAGTTACAGATATAGAACTATATTTTACAGTTTCCTTACCTGGGTAGCAGGAGTCAGTGTAAAGGTACTCTAAGAAGGACAGGAAAGTGTCTTTGGAAACCCCATACACTGGAACCAGAATGCTATTTGCCTCTAGATAATTGCCATTAAACATAGCTGCCATAACCTTACAGCGAGCCACCAGAACTGCCCTGTGGGCTGGTACAGTTGAACCTGCAGGATACAAGACAAAAATAAATATACAATGACTTTTTGTAACACAGAAAGATCTTAATTTTAAAGCTCATGTCTTCTTAGGAGGTTTTCATCCCACTGAACATTATTCAAGTGTTGAAAGTTGGCAATGACTAAGAACACACTCACTGCATACTAGTTAAGATGACTAATGAATAGTAAAATAAACCAAAATCAACAAACAAAAAAATAAATTAAACCAACATGCAATAGACTAAACCAACTGATAATAATCTGCTCACACTGACTGAACCTCCAGCCCACTTCATAATATGAAATGTTATGAATTGTTATGCAAGTGGTTAATTGTTGGACTTGATGACCTTAGGGATCATTTCCAATGTGAATGATTCTATGAAGAGTCATTTATGTTCACCAGTAACCCTGCTGATAATTAATATTTGTACAGAATGACCACACAAAGCAGAAAAAGGCAAAATTTTCCAGATGAAATTCCATTAAGTTCAGTAAGTAAGTATAAATTTAACTAGGTTAAATACTGTGCCTAAGTGAATTTCATGAATTGTAGTCTCATGAAATAAACACTTATGATTTTTTTCCAGAAATTTATTAATTTTCTACTATTTGCAAGTGAACTCTTTGCTTTACTACAGCATTTGGAAGACCTGGAGAGCCCTTAAGCCCGGAGTGGTAGAGGCCTTTCAGGCTGCAGACTCCAGCTGGACTGAGCAGTCCAGCTCAGTATTCAAGGAAGTGCCAAGCAAGTGCCAGTCAGGACAGCAACCAAAACCAAAATAAGCATTTGGTGTTGGATGTAAATGTTTTAATCAAAATTATAATAAACAGATCAAGTGACATGCAATATACTGTATGTACTTAGAAAGAAGTTAATTATGTCTTTAACCACAACATTGACACCTGAGTAATTCTTTGAAGCCTTCTGGCATTTTTTTGTCTTTTGTTCTGCTTCTACCCCCTGTACTTCTACTTTCAAAATGTCTAAGCTGCGTGCTATGTGTCCTGTATGTGCTTGTGAATGGACATTTATCGACTAGTTAAGATGTTCAGTCACATTCTATGTATTTACACAGACATAATGGGCTCCTGTTTTTCCTGGCTCTCATACTTCTCTGGGCTAGAAAACTCAAAGCAGTGCTAAGTATTTAAGAAATTGCTCAAAAACTTACAAATTTGTTTGTCTGGTTAAGATTAGTGCCTTCATTTTCTCTTAGTAGTTATTTAATTTTGAAACAGTTACTCTGATGAATTAGAGAAAAAAAAAATCGTCATAAATTATTAGAAAAACAGTTCACATTTTATTAGTGGATAAGCATGCTTTTTTAAAAATACTTGTCAACCCATTCAGAGATTTGGGTTTTCTTTCTCTAAAATATATAGTGTTGTTCTGGTTTCATCAGCTTTCCACAAAGACTTTCTCAGAAGAGGGACACTGAGGTGAATTGTTCATGTCATTGAGCTCAAAATCAGTATTTTCCTCTCCTTTACAAAGATATTTTTGTGGTGTCTTTTCTGAGTGTTAAACAGAACACCTAGAAAGAGTCTGCTTGTCCTTCTGTGCTTATGTTTGAGGAGTTAATGCTTCATATTTGTCCCTGAGATATACATCTGAAAATAATTAAACCACTATCTAATTCTAGAAGGCCGTTTCTGCATGAAGGGTGAGTATGGACAGATGGAGAATAGTGTTAGCTTTTAAAAGCCATCTAATTTTTATTCTCACAAAAGTATGCAACACATTTCTCACACTGCATCTTTCATTGTAACAATGAACACATTTAATTTCCACACAAAACACTGAATCCTGACACCACAGCACATCAGGCAGTGAAATGTGATAGGTGTCAGTGGCACCAGATCTGCAGTTCACCAAACCCTGGTGGCAAGGACCGCGAAGCCAGTCCCTGTCAGCTTCTGAGGCCACAAGGGCGATGTTGGCAGGAGCCAATAACCACCAAATCTGCTCTTTTCAATGGGGGCAACAAGCACAGAGATAAAGCTCAAGCCTTTCCCTGGTCTGATGTTAGGGAGAGCCCTTGAGTGTGTCCTAGTGCTTGTGCACCTGGGAACAGGATTGAGATTAAAAAAATAAAATAAAATAAAATAAAATAAAATAAAATAAAATAAAATAAAATAAAATAAAATAAAATAAAATAAAATAAAATAAAATAAAATAAAATAAAATAAAATAAAATAAAATAAAATAAAATAAAATAAAATAAAATAAAGTAAAATAAAATAAATAAATAAAAAATAAAATAAAATACTGCAAAACACAATGGAGTAAACAAAAATATAATAAAAGACAATAAAAAATAGTGTAAATCAGGGAGGGACAATGTGCCGTGACAGGGAGAGGGAATTCCTATAGGATCAGCCCACATGAACAATGCTTGGAGTGGACACTGCTACAGGGCATCCACAGGGACAAGCTTTCCCTGCTTTCCACAGTGACAGCAAAGCACTCTTATTTCCTTAGTTTTGATGCTATGGAACATGGTCACCTCTATATCCCACATTCCTGAAGAGGGGAACAAGCAGAAAGACTGGAGGCTAAGGGAGCAGAGGTACTGTACCTTGTATTTTGAAGATTACATCAGCTAGCACAGGTGTGTTGAAGAATAGCCTGAGAGAAGTATTATACAGACGTTTTATCTGGTGAGAGTTGCAGTCCTTTATAGTGTTTAGCTGAAAAATAAATTGGTAATAAAGTGCTGTCATGTTTGGCTGTCCACAGAACTAAATATTATGGGACATTATTTATATGGGAAAATAAACAACAGCTTCTGGCACGTGCATTCCTCTGCAATCACCTTTTGTCTTCTAATTTCCTATTCCAGGAAGTGCAGCATCTCTGAGGGGTCTCTTGTCCCGCACAGTCACACCTCAGCTCTATCCTTGGTAATCTTGACCTCTGACAAAACTCCCCCACCAAGCCCCTACAGGCAGGTCGGGCTTCATCAGTTTTCTAGAGTCCAAACCTTTGCATGCATTCCCTGTCCAGACCCAATGCTGCAGCAAAACAAGGTTTGAGGGCTCAGGGAGGAGTAGGGATGGGACACACCTCCACCCCACAGTGCGATGTACAGAGGCAAGGCAGCTGGAAGTTCCATGTTTATACTGCCCTGGAATTGCTTTGACAGAGGCAGGGGGAGCTCACAGGCTGGAGCACAGACTCCTCTTACAATAACCTGGTAGTGTTAAGACCCTCCAAGACCCAGTACTCTCAGTTAGTTCTCAGTTTTGTTTTTCTTACCTTAAAAATGTAATCTAAAGCTGCCAAAAGGAACAATATTCATCATGCTGCTAGATTGTGACAAGTGAAATTCAGATGAGGTTGAATTTATGGTTAAAATGCTAAATTTATAAATTTTTTAGTTTTACTAAGAAAAATTACAATTCCTTCCTTTTGGCCTCCAAAAAATGCTTAAATGTGAAATAAGAGTACCCTGAAAGCATAAAAAAACAATAAAAGAAACTACAGCAGTTCAGGCTCACTATCTTAAAAGTCTTCAGGCTCTCCAAGGCCAAACCTATAAATGTTTTAGCTGTGGGCTGGTAAGCCTAAGACAGAGCAGTCATAAGCTGAAAACAGTTCAGTGACTTTTTGATGTCTAATCTGTATTGTTCCAAGAGAATCTGAGAGATTTGCCCTTCTAAATCAACAGAAATTATTAGAGCAAGTTCAATATTATCAGGGAATGTATATGCGCCAAGAAAAAATGTCTGTAAAAATGAATTCTATATTAAAACTAATTCTACATTGTGACTTTTTATTAACCTAATAATATGTTACATTTTTTGTGTGATCTTCTACTGGATTAAATATATTGAGTTACAGACAGTTTTCCAATCACAGCATTTACATGAGAAACCACCCCTATGGATCTACTGCAGAATCCTAACTTTTGGCTTATGTTCAGGAGCAAATCTTTCCTGGGCAGCCTCTATTACATGGGAATTAGCAACCCATAATCATATTGCCAGACAATGTTCAAAGCTGCGAATACGAGTAATACTTTTAGAATACCTGCTATTGTGATTTTTACCAATTACATTTATTTTGCATGTTACATGTGGATCTCTGTGTATGTGCCTGCAAACAACCCACTGAAAGCATTAAATACTACAGGCTGTTTGATCCAAAATGACTTTAAAACAAAAACTGACACGAAAACCTTGCCTATAAAACAATCCCTCAAAAACTTAAGTAACTAATGGTGACCCAAGGGAGTTTGATGTACCTTCCCTGGAGTTTTCAGGATGAATTTAACTTTCTCAAGCACGTGTTCTGTTTTATCTGGATCATTCAGCTTCTTTCTTATGTCCTCTTCTAATCGATCCCACTGGAAAGCACCTACCACAAAACCAGGCGGAGTTCAGATTATAAATCAGCATGGCACAGACCTCAGCAGGCAGAGGAAAAATGACATCAATGCCAAACACATCCTACAGAAATGGTAGGGGGTTTGTACATAAATCACCCAGACCTTTGCTTTTAGGAAGGGCACAATGTAATTTTTGCAAATTAAATTTCCATGGTACTTTTTATAGTGCAACAGACTAGTACTAGTACCAACAGACTAGAGCATCTCACTTGCTTTCACACTCAATGTATTAATTACTTCCAGTTCAGTCACTACATATTGCAGGTAGAGATTCAGAAAAAAAAAATCCTTAATGTTTCAACATTTGTGGAATTTTTTTAACTTCTGCCTGTGCTGCTGGCTTCATTGTTCTGTAGGGGTCTGAACTAGAAAAATTTAAAGCACAGTTACATTCTCAGTCCTCATAGCTAAAATCAGCACAAAGTTTGCAGTAGAATTCCTGTTATTCTTGTTTTCCCAGACAAAGCCATGACATTCACTGAAGTGTCTCAAAAGCTTTCTTGGAAAAATGAAGAGAGTAAAAACAAAGATAGTTTATCTTCATGCAGCTTGCTGGTGTAAGTCTCAGATGCACCGTGGGACTTTGTGGTAACTTTCAGTTCTAATCCAGGACAAAAAGGAGACAGAAATAGATCAAGCTCAGTGACAAGCCCAACTCAGCACAGCCCTGAAGATGCTCTGCTGTCAAGAGGCTCAATCAGTCCCTACAACACACAGCATCCTCTTATCCAGCTTAATTATCTCCCATCTATACCACACTGGATAAGGGTTTATAACCTCATGGGCATCATGTCACAGTCCTGAAAAATCTGAAAACTCATGATTTGTTCTCTTCTCAAGCACCTTCAGGTCTCAGGGGCACCAAAAGCCACAATGACCCTCAGGCTGGGAGCTGAGAGGCAGAGTTCTGCCTACAACTGCACAGTTTCACAGATCTTTGGCTGACAAAAAAGAAAGTAAAAAAGGAAAATTAGTGCACACAAGGCACTAGACACAAGCTGTAGATGGTAACAGATAAAGATATTAACAAAGATGTTTAGACAGGAGGAAAGGAGGCTCAGGGGTGAACTTGTCACCTTCTGGCCAACTGCCTGGAAGGAGGTTGTAGCCAGGCTGGGGATAGTCTCTTCTTCCAGGTAATAAGTGACAGAACAAGAGGAAACAGCCTCAAATTGCAACAGGGGAGGTTTAGATTCAATATCAGGAACACTTCTTCACCTAAAGGGTTATCAAGCACTGGAACAAGGTGCCCAAGGCAGTGGTAGGGTCACCATCCCTGGAGACACTTCAAAGATGCGGCACATTGGGACATGATTTAAGTGATGGGCTTGGCAGTGATGGATTAGTGGCTGGACTCGATAATCTTAAAGGTCTTTTCCTACCCAAATTATTAAATTATTCTATGAATTAAAAATACTGTATTTATCCATCCCCTGCTGAAAATCCAGTTTTAATCCCCTATCCTTTTCTGCAGTAAATAAGAACAAAAAAAAAAAATCTATTCAGGGATTTTTTTTTCAGTGGAAAACTTCTTCGTCTGTTCTTTACGTTTGTTACTATTTTGGAAAGAACTGCCTTTGATGTACAAATTCCAACTGAAAGCTGAAAGATTCTCTAACAGGCTGAAAAATATTTCATGGAGAACAAGCAGGCATTGGCTACTTCCAGAAAAAAAACCCAAATATTTCTGCTGAGGACTTCTAAGCAACATCTGAAAATCTAAAAAAAATCAGTGCCATTTTAATAGCTGGCATTAGGTAGATGAGGTCGCAGCCTGTGGCAACTGGTAGCAAAAGTCATGCAACACATCAGAAGCCTCCACACTCCAGCCACTTATCACTGTGTTCTCTTCAGTTGCACCATACTCAGAATAAAAATTATTTGAGTTTTCTTAAGTAACTCTGCACTCTTGCCCTCATGTTCTTGGTTCTCATGTTTAGAACATGCAACCATTTGCAGTATTTTAAAAATCTAGGATCTGAAACTCACTCAAACTCCAAATTTTTTATGGCAAAATTTTGGATATTATTGATGTTAGCCTATGGACTAATTTAACTTAGGCCCATTAGATCTGGAATGACAATAATTTAGTTTTTGTTATAGGTGATGATTTTTTTCCATAGTGCATAGTAATCACAATGGTTAGAATAGGTATGGAAACAAGGCGAGATATCATCTAGTGACAGAAAAGTCATGTTTCTTAGTGTGATGCACATATTCCTTCATGAGACAATAGGAAGTGAGTAGCCAGATCTGTTCCCAGCAGGTACCTGAATAGATGAAGTGGAGGATGTCTGGCAGACAAGAACAGAAGACAGAATCCTTCACCACTACCCTGACTGGTGGGACACAGGGTGGTAAATCATGGGAGGAGGAGGGGAAGAGATCCCCCACCTCCACTGCGAAGAGGCTCTGTGCCAGCTGTACGATGGAGGCATCATGGGTGTCAGACGGGCTCTTCACCCTGAAGAGCAGCATGAAGAGGTGGCTGACAGAGCAGAGGATGATCTTGTGAGCCTCCACCGCCGTGCTGAGGTCCTCAGGGTAAAAGGCCACATCTGCACACTGGCAACAGTAGAGCAGATTGTGCAGGTCTGCATTGTAGTGCGAGGCTTCGCCCTTCAGGATTGGCATCTTTTCTGAAAAAGAGCTCAGGTTGCAACCGTAGCAAGTTCTAACCACAGGACAATTGACCTTATTAGGTCAGTTTAATTTTTAACTGAGATATTCAATAAGAATATTTCTTATATGCTGTTTGAATATCTTAAGTAAAATTCTCTAAAAATGGAAATACTTAGTACAGTAAGTAAATTAAGAAACACTTAGTTTAATGGTATCTGTCCCTTCATGAAAGTTACACTATAAAGAAACTTTTGACTGTATATTCCAAATCTAAGAGGTCTGAGCACATTTTTAGAACATGGAAGAAGAGACGACTACAGATTTAGAGGTAACTACTTGTCAGTAATTTTTTTACTAAACAAATGCATCAGATGCTCAGAAATCACATAAAGGTGTGTACTTCTCTCCCTTGCTTTATCTGCAACAAACAAAAACACTATTTGATTATACTGTAGAATAATAATTCATGCTCTAAAACAACTTTCTTTTGTAATTTGTCTGTTAAGATTTTATGTAAAGTTTTTATCAATTCATGTTTTCATAAGTCCACCAGAAAACCATTCCTATTAGTTATATCTAAAACAAGCTAGAAATCCATTGCAAAGTTATATATTGCCATACAATTCTCCCCAGGTAAATTAAACCATCACTAAAAGATGATGCAACATAATCAGAACAGCTGACAATAGATAGCACAGCTCATAGTAACAATTGTTACTAAAAAATGTAGAAAAAATATTAATTGTGCAAAAAAGGTGACACACATAAGGAATTATACTAGGGACCAGATATCAATGATCACCTGGCTGTTCAAGCTGAGGTGGTTGGACTCGATGGCACTTCTGCGTCTTTTTCCTTTTCTTCATTTTTTCAGATGACTTCTGATTCAAACTTTGGATTATAAAATATTCCAGCTAAGACAAGAAATAGATATTTTTAAAACATTTGTTATTTAATAACAACCTATATATCAAATTAAGGGGTATAACAGGTTCTGTATGCAGGGCTAAAGCTACTGACATTATTACGAGTCATCTGGGAGAGTCCCAAAACTCCTAACAAGAAGCTACCATATTTAAATAGAACTAGCACAATTAAAAAGACTATTTATTCAAATGATTGTGGTTAATTCTTGTGTATTTGATCTTCCTAGAATTGACAGACACAAAGATATTAAATTTACCAACCTCTTTGGATACTAATTGTATCTTGGGGAATGGTCCCATTTAGCTGGGTGTTATCCAGCAAGAAAAAAGGACTCTGAATACAAGTGGAAAACTTCCTGCAGTGTGTCAAATGGCTTCCCTAAATCTTCCTACTTAAAACCAGATCAATCTTGGTAATGCTAATTCAGATAGCATCATAGACTCACAGAATCCTAGAATGGTTGGGCTTGGAAAGTACCTAGAAGACCACTGAGTACCAATCCCCCTGCCATGGGCAGGGACACTTTCCACTAGATCAGGTTGCTCCAAGCCCCATCCAACGCAGTTAAGAATACTGCCAAGGGGTACTCACAGCCCCCCTGACCATTCTGTTCTACTGTCTGACCACCCACACTGTGAAGGATTTCTTTCTAATATCTAACTTGAATTTTGCATTGGTGGGATCTTGGCACTTGGTGGAAGAGCCCATGTGTGTGCCTCCCCTGGCTCTCTGAAGCTCTCACATCGGTCATGCATCTCATGCATGTTCCACCCTGTTTCGAAAAATGCAGATTCTCACTCACCACTCCTCCAAAATATTTCTGGATGTAGAAGTCGTCAAGAGTGTGCAGTTCAAGGTAGGTGGCTCTGAGTTCCTTTGCAAGTTGAACTCCTTCGGAGGTTGTGACACAGCTCTTTCTGTCTGAAGTGCACAGGGGACAGGTGCAAGACACTCCTGGGGAAATAAGTTATGAAAAAGAACCATTTTGGCCAAATAATGCAGAATTCTTAGATTCCTAGATAACTGTAAAGATATCTTACTTAGAGGAGAACAAAGAGGGAAATAAAAACATAGGAATTTTATAATAAGAAATCTATAATTACAGAAAAAAACCACAGCTCCATACTAATAAATTCAAAACACTAGTCAATATAAAAACCCCTGCATACATTACATTAGCATTACTTTATTGGTTTTGTTAAGGTGGAAGAGTCCAGCCAGACTTAGGGATGCCAGATTTGGCTTTGGCTCAATACCTTTGCATGCCCAGGTCTTGTACTAGCCTTCAGGTGTTATAATTCATGAATGTCACCCTTAAACCTGTTGAATTATTGTGGCCTGTCCATGCAGGAAGTACACACAGTAGTGAAAGAAGAAAATTTCCACTCCAGACCAACCCTTGATGGGTTTGTACGTACTGCAGGATCTGATTCATTTACATGTATTTCACATATATTTAAAAAAAAACCAAAATAGTTACTTTTAAGATTATGCCATTTAAATGTTAAAAATCTTCTAGCCACACTGGGTCAGCTATGCTTAATGACAGTAAGAATATGCCAACCATGGATGTGCTTTCAAATGTGCTGTGCATGCTCTGTGCTAATGTCCTCTGCCTAGACCTATAGATAATGTAATGAAACAGCTTTTTCTGTTTTTTTGGGGGTTTTTTTTAATAATTTGTTTTGTCAGCAGCATTTACCACTACAGAGGATTAATATCTTAGTAATCTGTATGAGCAAACTGCTGTATTCACAAATACCTCCTAGAAACAAAAAGGTTCTGTGTGTACACAGCAGTTTGCTCTGACAGGTCCCAGGGCAAATCCAGAGGTCCAGCCTGATGTCTTTCATGACCACATTACTTAGGGAGGAACACAGAAAAAACCTAAGTGGAAAAGAAAAAAAAAAACCTTTAAAAAAAAAAAAAAAACACCAAACAAAAAAAACCCACTCAGTTTAGTGACATCCTGTTCTTAAACACAAAGTGTAAGGAAATGCTTGGGGAATACAAACAATTTACCAAGACCTTGCCCTTAGAATGGGAGATTTATTATTCCTGTATAAATCAGAGCATGAAAATTTTTGGTCGTGATCACTGAATTACTAAAGTAATTCAGTGAAATAAATATTTAACTGTTATGCAGCTCTTTAATTGTCCTGTATCTGTCACTGAGCTAAAAGATTCATAAGTAGACCTTAGCAACACTGAGCATTCCATCCACAGAGGAAGTATACTTCATATGGATTAATATTTCTATGTACAGTACAAAAATAAATGTCTACATCTACGTTCATCATGTCTCTTACTCATTAAAATGAGGGATGCTCAGAAACACTAATTTTAGTAAAGTATCATGAAGTAAAAGACAAGCTAGGACTGTGGTTTTCAGTCACTGTTTTAGGAAAAAGATCCCAGAGAATTTCTAGGCTTTTCCCACCCACTCTCCACTGTTTTCAGAATGTTGGATATAATTTTAATCTCATACTCTAGGGATACTTTATACCCAAATAAATGTTGCTTAATCCAAATTACTAGATTTAATCCTCATGTGTGATGGCTCCACAAGAAGAGTCATTGCAGAGGTCGAAGAAGGATAAGTTGCCTTTCTTCACTGGGGTTGACTGGGCACAGTGTTCTGGCCAGCACATCAGTCTAGAGAGCCAAAATACATGTGCATATTATTACTGTCATCCTGACAGACTAATTGTTTCTGCTAGCAGCTTGGAAAAACAACCAGCTTCTACTGAAACTGCATTATACCCAACTTCCAAACGAGATTTTATCTATTGTTACAGGAGGCTGGATACATACCCCTTTTTCTTGCACCAATAGCAGAAATTATTACTGGAACTGAGCAGTGATTTAGGGCTTTTTTTACCATTGGCACATAGCTGTCCTTCAGTTCTTGAAATGAAGTCTTGTCATTGACAGAATATTTAATCACAATAATATCAGCTCCTCCAATGAGCCTGCAGGAAGTATACCAGTCACTGTCAAATATATCCTAAAAAGAAAAAAAACACTAATGAAGAATTTACTGTCTATAAAGACAAAGATCAAATATTCTATATTCTTAATGCAAAACTCTATATAATTGTTTTTGTCTGATTAGATCTTATTTGAAGACATGCAACAATGAACAGACTTCCTACTCCGTAATTTCCTTGTTTGGAGAGCAAGTTGTTTGTTATAATAAATCATAAATATTTTCCATTAATTCAGGAATTCTGCAAGAAGAAATTAAAAATAGGGTTTGTCGGGGAATATTCTTTTCAGGAAGAACCTTTTCTGGTTTAATTACTTAACTTTAAAATTGTTTCCTTTAGGAAATAAAAGCACCTTCAGTGGTAGAGGTTTTCAGCAATTCATACAAAAACATTATTAAACATACCATTTTAGAGAAAGGGTTACACAGAACTACCCTACGTACCTATGAACTTTTAAATACAAACTTTATAATTCAGTGTGGTTTTTATTATAAGAGCTTCCACATAGCTTTACCAGGTGTTGATGTCTTCAGGATAAGCACTTCAATCACATACCTAAACTTTCTTTTTCAACTTCACATTCAAATTTTCACTTGAATTAAATGAAAGCTCTGTGCTGAGGACTTAACCTCTAAAATTGTTTGGTATTCTGCTAATTTACAGTTGTGCTGTATCCACATGCAATATGTGGTTATTACTTGTGTATTTGTCATGGAACTGTGACTCCATAATTTCGGCTTCACCAGAAGGTAGCTCATAAATACCAGGGGAAGCCTTGGCTTTGAATGCATGCTGAATTGAAAACTCTTGAGGGAGGTCTGGAACTGGTCCAGAGAACTGAAGAAAACCTCTGGAAACACGAAATGCCATCGCCGCTTAGAACAGAGAGACTTTTTTTGCCCTTCTGGTACTTAAAGGGGGTTTATAAGAAAGATGGGAACAAACTTTTCAGCAGGACCTATTGTAACAGGACAAAGGACAATGGTTTTAAAGTAAAAGAGGGTAGATTTAGGTTGGACATAAGGCAGACATTTTTTACACAGAGGATGATGAGGCCCTGGCACAGTTTGCCCTAAGAAGCTGTGGGTGCCCCATCCCTAGCAGTGCTCAGGGGCAAGTTGGATGAGGCTCTGAGCAATCTGGTCTAGTGGAAGGTGTTCCTGCCCATGGCAAGAACGAACTAGCAATTCTCAAGCACATGTTTGTGCAACCCCTCCCCCGTGGCAAAGGGGGTGGAATGAGATGACCTCTAAGGTTCTTTCCAACCCAAATCATTCAATGATTCTGAGATTCTATGGGAGCCCTGCATAGCATGTGAGGTAAAACTAGAAGAACTTGGGACATTGAGGAAAAAAAAATGGAAATTAGCAGTAATGAAATAAATACAATGTGAAAACAGAAATAAATGAGCAGAGAAAAGGGCGCAACTCAAAGTTTGGGTAGTGGGGAGCAATTTGAGTTTTGTAAAGCAAGTCACAGAAATAAGAGCATTACAAATGGGAGTCAAGTACATAAATTATTATTAATATCAACAAGTGGTATGGCTTGTGTTGTCAACATAACTATTTTTGATCACTTCAAAAAGGTCATTGTTCGAAATCTGGTGAGGTAGCTTCAATGCTCTTAACTACAAGAAGTAGCATGACCTTGCTGGAAGTCAAAGTCAGCAAGTATTTGCCTAAAGTGTCAGTTCACATCATTCCCAATTCAGGTCTTGACCTTACAAAGAAATAACTCAGGAAATAAATTACAGTACACATTCCCATTGATCTCTGTAAGAGGAATTTTTGTTCTGCAGTAAGTAAACCACAATTAACAATTTATCAGGAATATCTCTCACATGATTAACCATGTTGACAATAAAGTAGGTCAAGTGCACCGCTCTCGATATTTGTTTTTTTGAGACAACTCGATTAGAAACTATTATAATACCAGGCTTAGGACAACCTCAATTAGCACCTAATACAATCATCTAGACCCGGTTAATAATATAACACTTACACATAAATGCACATTTAGCACCTCTAGCAGTAGGACTACCAGCTGCAATGCTTCAAAACAGCCATCTAGAAGGACATTTGGAAAACTTGATCACACAAGCAGGCAAAAATTGAGAATTTTCAAGGGACAGCTTTAGTACACTTTAGTTGAAGAAGATCTCAATGGAGAATTTTTAACAGACTTGTATACATTTAACACAATACAGGTTTAAAGGAAAAATACAATACAACCCCAAAAATAGCATGGAATATTTATCTGTTCTGTTCTGTTCACATCTGTTCCTTTGCAATTTCCTTCCACCTGTCTGTCTTCAAGATCAGCCCAGATTTGCACCTGCCCATCTCTACAAGATTGGAGACAATGGGTGGCATCATAAGCAAAGAGTAGAGCACAGGTGCACAAATACACTGTAACTGCACAGCTTTAAGCATGAGTAATAAAAAATTCTTATGGAAACGTCCTATGGAATTTAATATGTGTATTTTAATATTGTTTGTATGTTGGTTTTGTGATACGTTTGTATATTGTTTTTCACTCACTCCATTGTACAGTGGAACTAAATCTCATGTGCCAGGAAAATTCTCCGAAAATATCTCTGACAATGGGTTATTGGCACAAGGCATCCCTGAGACAAAGCATCTAGAGACTCCTTTATTATTGCTTTTAGAGAATCTTTCACACAAAAATGATAGAGGGAATGTCATCAGATGACGAACAGCCGTTCAGATGCAGGAATAACCTTAATTTCAGGTTCCATCTATGAAATTTTTGTAACAGCTACTCCTCATTATGCTTCCTGCTCCATTTCACAAGTCAGACATTGGCAAAAGGAAGAAGTATCTGCACAGCTAAGGTTATTTTATTATGACCTTATTAATTATAATTTTAATTATATTTCTGTTGCTGTTCCACTCAGGACATATTAGGAAAAATCTTCAGTCTGTCCTTGCATGCCTTCATTCTAAGTGTCTCATAACATATTCTTGCTGTTAGTAAATTATACTTCTCAAGATTAAATGTTGAAAATAAAGCTTTCAGAGGCATTGAAGATACGATTTTCCTACAAAATCACATGATCCCTTAAGACAACAATACTTGCTTTGTCAAAAATGATTTATGACTGTCTTTCTCAATGGCAATGAAATTCCTTACACAAGTGCCCTTGCAATGCCCACACTCTTTCTGAAAGCTGCTCATAAGTGTCCCCATGTCCAACCATCCCAGCCCCGGGTCTGAGGCAGCAGCAATGCCAACTACTTTGTGGGGAAAATGGTGCCTGGACACCCCGTAGGAATGTTCCCCAGGGATTTCCCCAGGATCCAAGAGAACTGCATTGGGAACATTGGAGAGTTATCCTGTGGGATTCCTTAAAATCAGAGTGTTTGGGCATGTTGCAAAAGGCAGGCCACAGAGACAGCAGGATGGTGATTTAGAGCTAAGCAGTAGCTATAAGATTTGTCAGAAGAAAAATTATATAAGGCATAGGAAGAAAGGACAAATAGAAAAATGGTCTGTGTATTAACGCTTGGGTAGAATAACTCCCTAAGTTGCAAAAAAGTATATCCAGTGAGATATTAAGAAGTATTAAGCTTAATAATGGAGCTCTGTGCATTGTATCTTAAGGCTTACAAACAAGTATTGTACTTGAAACAAGCAAGTATTGTTTTAACCAAAGGTATGTGTACTTATGGTGGTTAGGTAAAACTACTGTCATTATGATTTTGCTTTGTGTGATTAGTCAAAAAGCTTTTAAAGTAAATTGTAACATGAAGTTCTTAGTCTGCTGCCTAAGATGTGAGCTACTGGCATCTTCCCATTGTCATAACCATGTAATGAGACTAATGCTAAAAAATAAACAGCTCGAGACACGTTCCTCAACAGTCCTGTCCCATTCGTAATTCATACATAACCCCCCACCCAGCAATATTATATCTCTTTGATCCATTTACAGACCTGTCTCCCTTACCAAAACCTTCTTCACACTGATGTTTTCCACACCACATACAAGAACCTTCCTCGTTTTTTTAAAGATTCCTCTGCAATTTCTTATCAGTCTGCAGCAGGGCAAATTTTTTGGGTGTACTCTCCATAACTTACTAGGCCCCTGAACTTACTCAGATAAGTAATCTTCAGCACAGATGGAAGTGTGCCCTTCAGAAACCCTCCTGAACATCCCCCTCATGAAACAAAGTAAGCTCATATTGGTCTTTATCATCCTCTCATAAATGAATTTAATTTTTTACCAGGATATGATCATTTGTTGTAAATTGCCACTTCAGGCATTCAAACTTAAAAATGAGAAGGGATGACATACTGAAAAATGAAAAGTTATTAGCTGTCATTTTTTACTGAAGCAGTGATATGTCTAGATTTCTAAAAATAGCAAATAAAATCTAAAAGTGGCTCAGATTCCTGTACCTTTAGACATGATAAAGGCTGGCCAGCCTTGGCAGCACAAGGAGGACAAGATTTATGATAAAGAGGAAAAATCCAGAGAACAACACTATGGGTGATATCGGCGACATAAGAAAACTCAGTGTTTGAGGGACTACTCCTGTTGGTACAGTAAATAACAAGGAAAAAAACCCCAAAAATATTCAGGGAAAGAGATTGTTGTAAGGGAGAATTAAAAAATTCACAGAACAGTTTCTTAAAATTGTAGTTTAATATATTTAAGTTGCAGTTAATATATTTGTGTACTAGTGAACCTCATGAAGGTCTGCAGCTCTGTGCAAGGGCTCTGAACAGACAGCAGAGCATCCACCCTTCTTCAAGTATCTCATCCAGTATAAGGCAATCTCCAAAACCTAGTTGCTCTATATTCTCCTTTTGTAACATTTCTGTACTTGATGATGTCAGTAATTCTCTAGAAACTGAGCAGTTTTTATAAAATAGGGGAAAGCTAAAAAAATTCAGGGGGTATTATTTCTCATAGGGGAAAATAAACCCAAACAAACCAAACAAAAGCCAAAAAACTGAAACAAACAAACAAAACCATGTGGGTCTTAGTAGAAAAAGTTAAAAAGGGCAATAAGACCCCCAGGCTAGGACAGAAACACTCTCATATCCTAAGGGGATTGCTCCAAGTAAGAGAGGGGAGAACAAGAGTTACTTCAAGTAGGGAACACTTACAAAGGACTTTTTATTTTGCCATTTAATTTCTAGCACTGTAATTAAATGAATCAAAACATGAATTATGGCTTCTATGCTATGCTTAATTCTGGACTTGAGGAAGATTCACTTGCCATTAGATATTGAAAATTCTGTCTGCATTTTTTCTGCAGAAGCATAAAAAATTTAGGGTCAAGTGGAATTGTAAAATACAGGCAAGTCAACAAAATGGCATGTCAGACCTGAAGACTGTCAAATCTAACACAGATTGTCAATTAAAGCAGTCTTTTTCAAAGCTAGTCTTAAAATTAATATTGCAAATTTCTCCTTATGAGTTACTCACTCCATACAGAGGTTTACCTCCCAAAATTAGAAAAACTGGGACATTCTCAATATGCCTTATTATAGAGCAGCTTAAGCATGCATTAGCAGCTGATCAGCTGTTAAAACCACAATATTTAGCAGACATGTTAGCACACATGTGTCTTCCCTAGTTCCCTAGTTCCTGATGACTTCTCTACCCTAGGTTTACATTTTTGAGAAAACGTTTTGAGGCCAGGTGATTTGCAACAATGTTGGTGCATTGTGAGCCTGCCCCCTGCGCACAGCACACAGCTCTGCCAGAGCAAGACACACTGGTACACCCAGAGAGTGGCACACTGTCTACTGAGCACTTCACTCTAAAAAAGCAATCTGTCCTTGGAAACTCTGACATTTTGCCCTCAGATTTTGAAAAGTGTGGTGTTCCACTGCTGTCTCTACAGCTCTGTGATATTATAAGGTCCCCAAAGTCAGCATTTCCATCCTGCACCATGCAACTGCCAGGGGAAGGAGAGCTCCTCACAACATGCTAGTTTGCATGCTGGCAATCATGAATTTATCTTTGTAATTTCCCAAAGACACCTGTCTTGCTGACCCTTCTGCAGACTCAGAAGGCTGAGCAGTGTCCTGGGCTGACAGACAGGCGCAGACTAAAACTGAAGAAAATTAAACTGCACCACAATCTACCATGCAAAAGGATCCCCCCACTCACTGTGGAGCTGTACTCAGTAAAACCACATCAACACTGCTTTTCCAGACTGATGGCTGTGGAGGACAAAGAGCAGCTGGGCACCCTTGAGTTTTGAGACTCACAGCTATCAGTGTATTCAGCTGCCAAGTTCATATCTAGGACCCTCTTGTCTTGATAATATGCATTTAATCTAGATGAGGTACAAATCCCAGGTAAAATGCAAATCTGCCTTGTGCTCAGATGGTGAAATACTGCAAGGCCCCCCATACCACCACCTCTGTGCTTTGGTAACATGAAACAGCAATCCTTATTCTATGCAGAATATGGCTTGAGGCAACATTTGTCAACCTTTTGAATTGTTCTGTGCTGTTTCTCCAGGCTAGCAGCCCTGAATGAGCCACTGTGACATAGTGAATCTCAAGCACCCAGGCTGCCGGAAATGGTCCTGCTCTGCCTTATCCTAGCAAGGACACTGCTTTATGCATGACAATCTGCTGCAGAGTCCTGCTATCTGACATGTCTTCCATGAAGAGAAAAATGCTAATTTGTCCTCAACATTCTCAGTAATGTATATCCTGCCTCCTTTAGCTGATAGAGGGGAAAAAACTGGAGGCCTCAGAAATGCAATAACTCAGATAATAACAAGCTAATTTTTGAAGGGCAGAAGTTATAAGGTCTTCAGAACTGAACAACCTTGTTCTGCAGAAAGTCAAATGCAATTAAAGCAATGTAAAAACACATCAATTCTGTCTCCAGTCTATGTCCTTGCTTCTCCTTCTCCAGCTACCCCCACTGCCTCACCCACCTCCTTCCATCCCTCTGAAACAGCCTTTGAAGCCCTACAGACTTCATTTATATTCAGGAGATTTTACTCTTTGCTGCGCTCCAGTGACTCCAGCAAACTGCACGTGTAGGTCACATGCAGCTTCACAGATTAGAAACAGGATCCCCAGTCCATTCTGGTGAAAAAGAAATAAAGAGCAGAAGGACAGCTAAACTGGATTGTTTCATTTTAAGATTGCTGGCTTCTGATAATTTCATGGAGCTGTTATGGCTCCTGCAGATTCTACAAAAGGCTTCCCTTACAGGAGTAGAAAAATCACTCAAAGGATAGAATTATGGAGCTGAAACTGATTATTGTTTTAATTTCTAAAAGCTGGTAAGCTGAGGGTTTTTTTTTAAGTCTACTAAGTAGTCATTAAATATGTTTTAATTTAGATTATCAGTATAATTTCTTACATAATCATTGATCTGCTCACACTCCAAACTTACTTATAAAAGTAAGTTTTCTCACTTATTAACACAAGTGCCAACAACTTGCAACAGTGCCAGAATCTTTTTTATTTACCATCAGATAAAGGTAATAATGTTAATACGTGAGTATTCTTTGTAAGAGGAGTAAAATTACTCCCTACATGGTATTTTGCAACCTATCAGATCTTTTAATCTGTCATTTTTCACAGCTGGAAAACTTACTGCCTTTTTTTTTACAGAAAAATAAAATTTCATTTTCTTGTTGACAAATATTTGGAGAGAGAGTTTATGATGCAGTGTCACAAAGAAGGCATTCTTGTTTACCTCTAGATTATCTTTCACAACATTTCCACTAAGCAAGAAGATGAAAAAAACACCTTCTTACAGAGAAGGCCCAGCAGAGGTTTGTTTATGAGAACCTTCTTATAACACCTTTGAGATTTCCCAGCATTTGCCTGGTTACATTTTTAAAGGTTTATTACTAAATGCAATAATAAAACTACAAATAAAATCCCACAACAATGAGAACCATTTAAAATTAGGATATGGTTTCATTTTACTAAAACAGCTCACACTTTTAAGTGTAGTTAAAAAGAGTGAGATGGATCTTTTACCCAGACAGGATAGTCGTGTACCACCAGTCTGACATTTCCAAATACGCAGGCTTGATACTCAGTAAAAACTGGGTTTCCAACGTGACTGGCAGATAAGCTGCTGTCGATCTGGGAAATGAGAGCACTTCTTCCGAGATAGCTCCAGATGAGACTGGGCTGCTGATTGTCCTCAGAAAAACCATCTCTTTCATTCCCAAAAGCTACAATATTAACCGACCTAAAATAAAAATAATAAAGACAAAGTTGTGTTAACAAAGATGAAGGGGAGGGATAAGGGGAAAGAAAATAAAATCAAAACTAACATATTAATCCTTCTGAATCCTTTTCCCTCCCTACATTTTAACACCCTCCTGTAATCAACAGCAAAACACATACATGATTTCAAATCCAACAGCAGGGTGGGAGCAAAGCGGAAAAGAAACCTGGAAAGGCTGCTGGCATTGCAAATCTCCAGCGAGTTTGGCTTGTTTAGCTTCGGTGTCCAGGCTCAGCCTCGCTGCGGTGACCGCGGGGACTCCGGCCACATTCCCCCGGCTGTGGCCAGGCTGGATAACTCGGTGCTGGCTGCTCCGGGCGATGGACTGCAGCCGCACGCCGGAGCCGCAGCAGCAGAAGCAGCAGGATCAGCAGCAGCGGCAAAAGCAGGATCGGGATCTGCAGCAGGATCGGGATCTGCAGCAGCAGTATGAGCAGCACCGCAGGCTGCGGTGGCCGAGGCGGTCCGGCGCTGTCGGGGAAGGCGATGTCGCGTCCGGCCGGGCGGTCGCGGCCATCGCATCCTGACGTCAGGCAGCCCCGCAGACGCTATGGGCAGAGCGACGTGACGTCCCGAGGGCAGGTACAGCCAGGTGAGCAGGGGCAGGGAAAGGCGCTGGGGCAGAGCCGTGTCCCACCCCGCACGCCTTCTGCTGCCCCCCCTGCATGAACAGGACCAACATCCGCCCAGCAGGGGACAGTGCCACCGCTTCTCTGCACCAGGGGAGGCACCTGGGACTGCCGCAAACAAAGGAGAGAACAGTGTAAACTTCCTCTTTTAAAGTATTTAAACTTTTTTTTTTAATTACTATTTAAATAATATCTATCTTTTCAATAGTAGGCTGATTAGTAATACAATTTCTAAAATGCCACGCACGCCTTTTAGTATTCATGTGATGGTTAAAGCAGAGTTTTCCAGAAGGATGCTCTTCCATTATAGTAAAACAAACACAAATCACAGAATGGTTTAAGTTGCAAGGGTCCTCTGAAGATCACCTAGCCCAACAACCAACGCAGGGTCACCTACAGAAGTTACACAGGAAATATACCAAATCCATTCTAAAAATACTATTGCTGTCACATACCACTGTATGCACTAAAATAATAAAAAAAAGATTAAAAATATTTTAGGCATACTAGATGGTACACAATACTCTGTGTTATGTGAACACATGCTGTTGTTAATCCCACGGGCAAGAACTCATTCAAAACAGGACTTGATACGATTATCAACAGAATAATGAATAGAGCTTTGCTTGCAACAATCCATAGTTCGAGAAAAGTACTATTCCACTATTTGCAAATTTAGGAGATGCCATTTGATGTAACTAACAAAGTTTTATACCGATATATTACTGAATGGCAAGACTATTTTAATAAAAAAAGTATTATTACCTGCTAATGAATGCTAATTTATTATTTTTACTTTCATTATAAATTCTACAGGGACTACTGAAAAAGAAAAAACCCAAAGAACAAAACAACAGATAATTTCCTAATCTGATTGTTTTTGCATATTTTATCCCATCCTAGCTTCTGCTTTTCAATCTAGCTTTGCTCTAGAAAACTAAAAGACAAATGACAAGTGGGAGTTGTGGTTTTATTTCACCCTGGAAAATAGTTAGAATGCATATTTCATAGGTAAGTTTTAAAAAGTATCACAGTAAACCACTGGTTTTTCCCTAGATGATCCTCTGACTGTGATGTACCACTGTCCATATCCAAAGTCTCAGTGGTGTCCAAACCCTGGGTACATGATGATGTGAGTCAACAGAGCATTCAACATTTTTCAAACATGACTATTTGTGTACTTTTTAAAGGTCATTGAAGAACCCTTGGAATTCTTAAATTTATGCTTGTAGCAATCTACCTATTGAAAATGAGGAAACCTTTGGGAGAAAAATTCTTCACATCACTAATGAGCCTGACCTGGTATAACTAAATGCATAGATAGTTAAATACATAAATAAATGTGCACATGCATATACAGACATAAATATGCATACACAGATTCATGTAAGCATATGTTTAAAATACATGCATGCATATTATAAATGCAACACACCCACATGTGCAGATGTGGACACATATATAGATAGTTGTAATACCAAGAAAAACTGAACTGGTAAATAAGGCAGTACTAATGAGGAGTGACCCAATTAACCCAAACTCCAATTAACATAGCTTATCCATTGCTGCAGACCTAGTCCTGCCCAGGGGTGACACGGGTAGGAGTACCAACTGAGATGGAGGGTCACAGAAAACATTTTTGTTTTCCTCTCACTTCTTTCAGCCACACAGTAAACTACTTAGGACTGACAGAAGTATCAGCTTTGGCAAAGTGTGCAGATGGTGGATGCAAGATACATCTCAGCTGAGGAACAGCACTTAAAGCTTGCATACTAAAATACATGGAACTGTTTTAATAACAGTTTTTCAGCAATCAGATGCCTGAAAACAATATTTAAAAAGCAAGCATTAAAATTGGAGAATGCTGTCTGTTCTCCTGTCAAAGTAGGTCCATAACCTGGTTTTGCTTGCATTGCTCAGGGGCTGTGCAATGCATTTCAAATAAACAAACAAAACAAAACAGGAAAGGAAACGAGTTAATTTTGGCAGGATAATAAATACCGCAAATAGGGAAGTTGCTTGGCACCCCCACCCTAGATGCAATCTACAAGTTACATGGTCAGTGCAAGGGAAAGCAGTAAAAGATTGTTTAACTGAGAGGATTACAGAGGATTGCTTGACTGTTCTCTTTGGCAATCAGAAAGCTGAATACCCTCCTGTGATAGCAAACCTTCCATCCAGCAGACATTTGCCATTGTTGCTGACAAAGACTAAACTGCAGAGAAGGGAGTCTTTGACAAGGTCCAGGAAACAATTACGTATTCGGTCTTGTGTAGTTTGCACTGGAACTTTTTTTTTCAAACCATTTTTGTTGTAGCTTTCTGGTGAGTACCTCAGATAAAGCACTGAAAACAAATACACAGTTGTTAATGACAAAGGCGTATGATATTTGCCAGTGCAAGGAGAAAAGTGCAAGCAAGTCAAGGAGGAGGATTTTTCCCTAGTGGAATCTGTAGCCTTACTTGCATTGATCCATGCAGAATTTTCTAGCCTATATTTTCAGAACAGTGAGGAGATTTAATGTACTTGAAGTCAAAGTCATTGCCAAACCTGCTTATTAGCTGAATTGCACACTGAACAAAGCTCCTGCTGCTGCTGCTGCTGCTGCTGGTGTAGTCAGCTTTAGGTACAAGAGAAAATGTGTTGCTCTAGAACAGGTAAATTTCCAGTTTTGTTTTTTTTTTTTCAAAGATAGAATATAATTCCAAGTAACACTAATACACTTTGCTGTATAGACCTGTTTCCTCCTAATATTGGGGAAAAAAAAAAAATCCTGCAATAGGCTTGGTTTTACTGGTGCTTGTCCAGAGTAGACATGGCTGCTGCAGGATCTGCCAGCCAAGATCTGCTCGGACAAAGCACCAGCAAACAAAAATAAAGTTTTCTGTTGTAGCCATCTGCCACATCCCCACTAACAAAAGACATCTGTGTGTGTGTATGGGAAATGAATGGAAGGACAGTGCTCAGGACCAGTAGTATTTCTCAGCATAACTATGCCAGAAAAATCATGTAGTGTTGTTCAAACTTGGAAGCTAATTTTTTTTTTTTTTTTTTAATTTTTCACACATAAATCACAGAATGGTTTGATTTGAAAAGGACCTTAAGGACCACCAAGTTCTACCCCACCCTGCACATTCAAGTCTGTTTCAGGGGTGGCACAGGCACTTACAATCAGAGCCCAATACCTCTCCAGCCCAACAGGTTTCACTGCTTTGTAGAGGTCACAGATAGAGGCATCAAGAAAAAACAGCTCAAATTCTAAGGCTTTCGCGTCAAGTTGTGGAATGGCTATCCTTGGACATATTCAAATTTCACTAAAGAAGTCCTTGCATAACCTTAGCCCTTTAGACATGTTCGGAGAGGAGGCTCAGTTAGATGGCCTCCAGAGGTCCCTTCTGACCTGAATTATCCCCTGGCTGCATAAATCTCCTCCTTCCTGGAGAGAGACCACTAAGCCCTGTCCCTCACTTCCTCTTCTTATACCAGCTTTCAACTCCAAAACCAACCTCTCATCCAATCTTGTGGAAACTTATTTTCTTTACAAAGTTTAATAAGCTTTGCAAAAAGCTTCTCAAAGCTTTTTGTATGTGCAAGAGGATTATTTTGCTCACATGACCTCCTTTATTGGCATACTTAACACCCTCCCTCCAGAAGCCAGTGATGCCGAACTTTACTGGAGCCTCTCCAACAGCTTCCCAAGAGACTGTGTTTATCCCTGGATCTTATTTTCTCAAAGACTGTGTCATCTCACCAGGAGTGGTAGCTGCTTCCACTGCTTTGGCATTATCCAGACCTTGCTAAAAGAGTTTTTGAATATATGGTGGCCTCCTATGATACCCAGACCCTAGACACAATTTTTTTTCTTGCCAGTTTCTTATGACTGCTCTCAAAATTCTTATCTATTCCTGTCCATTAATTAACATATATTTTTACTACTTTTTTTTTCTAAACTTAGTGAATCAGATCAAGTAATACCAGTGCTGATGCCACAATAATTTTTTGTCTTTTCTTTTATATAGCTTTTATTATTGTCAGTGCCCTTAGCATGCATACTTGTAATTCTTTAAGTCTGATAACTTAGCATAGTCCTGGTATTCTGTTGGGCCACAAGACCAAACATCCTCAAGGACTCACAGTTGGAGGCCAGAAATCCTACACTATCTTGAGAAATCTAGGTCTCCTCTAGAATACATCCTGTGTAAGCTAGGATTAGGCCCATAGTGCGAATACTTCAGGACAAGGAGATATCATGCTATTCATTCAAGTCTCTCATTAGACCATCTTTGTTAGATATGCTAATTTACAAGGTCTATAAAGTTGTATATGAGATCTACCTACCGTGTGTGTGCATTTCTGAGTATTCCACCTTGGAGGAGTGTCACACCATAAAAATCCTTATTCAATACCAAAGTAAAAACCCTGTATCCCTTAACCATGTCTGGCTCTTAATTTTAGTACCAAGGAAAAGGCATCAGTGCAACATTGAAACAGAAATATGAAGGGAGTGGGAAATTATCTATAAGAGGAGAAGGAGAAAGAAAAATATATGTCACTTTTAAATTTAAAACCAGATCCATTTTGTGGCAGAACAGAGCTGTGCAAGCAACTAGTAACTTGTGGAAAGCTGCTAACCCTGTGAGGGTGAGATGTGGAAAACAAGAGCCAGATCTGCTGCTGCAGATGTCCCACACAAGAATTGCCCGACAAGCTTGTTGATTTTGGCAGTGAAAGAAACAAGGTCCTGTGCTATGAGGGGGGGACCCATCTCACGGGATGCCTAGATGTCCCAACCTTCTTCAGAGGTGAAGGGCTGAAAGTACCACATGCTGCAGAAGAAGAAACCCCTCTCACACTGGTGAAAATCCCCAGCAGATGCAGAGTTGCACCTTGCAGTTCTTATGTCATAATTTAATAAGTGTTACAAATTGCATTACAGTAAAGGTCAAAGGATCAAAAAAAAAAAAAAAAGTAGTTCATATATTGTTTCTGCTATTCTAGAAAGGGAAGCCATTGCCACAAGGCAGACACACACCATTATGGCATGCAGAGGAGCATCACTTGACCCCAGCCTGCCCTGCTACCACTCCCCAAGGCTTGACTTGGACTTGAGCTGAGGCTGAGTTGCAGGGAGAGGTGGGCATGGAGCAAACACCACAAAGAATGGGGAATTGGCACGTGATCCTAGAGAGCAGGGAAGCATCCCTTCTGGGGCTGCCTGGCCACACATTCTGATCAAACCCCTTCAAGAAATCTCTGCTGCCTGGGTGTCCTCTCCCACAAGGCACTCAGAAAAGTACCACCCTGGCCAGAGATGCTGCTGTTATTTGGGGCCAAGGAAGGGATGGCATTCACTCAGCATGTTTTGAAAGTTCTGAGCTATCTTAATCCCCTGGAGAAGCACTTAAGACTGAGTGACCCAGCACATGAATTTTACAGGAAGAAGTGCTCCAACTGCTTTCATGTGCTCCTGCAGAAACTTAGCCCTTTGTCTGCCAACATGCTTTTTCAGTAATGTATAAGTTTCTAGTTTTTCTTATTAGAATCATGTTTCCACTTTTTCTTACTAAAAACATTCAACATGATTGCAGATAATATTCATTAGCTATGGTAAATGAAAATTATCTAATAATGTCAGCAAAACACATGAGTAAATATCCATTTTAAGAAGAGAAAACTAAAGAGAAAAGTAAAGAACAAAGACTATACATAGATTTACAAATATCTGCCATAGCCTCTATATATATATAAAAACAGTTATTCACTTACCAAAGTTGTAGGTCTCAATGAATTGTAAATAATCTTAATTTTTGTACAACTGCACTTTTCCAGAATCAAAATACATAGTACATTGTTAATTAACTTTCATTATACAGGTGTTAAACATCTGCCATTGGATGACCATTTCATATTTAAAAAAAAATTAAGAAAGCCCTTCAATTTACTAAACTTCACAGAGCCATTTCAGAGTTAGTCTTTCAATCAGCTGTTCCCTTTTAAATTTATTTTCCTGATTTCTTGTTTTTCTTTCTGTTATGATTTCACTGCTATTTTCTAGGTTTCAGCAAAAGAGGATGAAAAGTGTGTTGTGAGAACTGAATATTCTTCATGGATTTGAATGTTGTCCTTACTGCTTTGAGAAGTTCACTTAGTTTTAGCTTTGTAGCCTCTTGAATTATCCTGTACCCTCATATTACTTACTCCAGAGGGGCAGCCTCTCTCAGAGGTGTTTGGCTGCTTAAGCCTTTGCTGCATCATAATTCTCTATGCGGTATGACATGTAGCTTCCTAAGAAAGCACATAAATAAATGTGTCTTTGTAAATGAGTTATTCATGTCCAGCTTTTCATCCACCAGCATCCTCTAGCATCCATCCTTCTCCACAGGGCTGCTTCCAAGGATTTATTCCCCACGTCTGTGCTCACACCTGGGTTTACCCTGGCGCAGGTGCAGCACCAGCACCTGGCCTTGTTGAACCTCATGAGGTTGTCATGGGCCCACTACTCAAGTTTGAACAGGTGCCTCTGGGTGGATCCCATCCAGAGGCAACCAGTTTGGTGTCATCTGCAAAAGTGCTGAGGGTCCACTAAATCCCACTGTCTATGTCAAAACAACAAAAACTCTAAAGAGCACTGGCTCCAAGACACAAACTTGAGGAGTGCAACTTGTTATCAGCCTCCACCTGGACACTGGGCTGTCGAATTGTGTTATTATATGTTTTATTATGTATAAGTTCATTCCATGTATCCCCCCCGCGCTCTGTAGCGACCCCCTGGGTTTTCCCATGTCCCCCCGCGGTTTGCCTTCCCGGGAAAGTGCCAAGTCACTGTGTTTACATCTCTCAGACCATCTGTCAGTCACGCGGCGGGGTCGGGAGACAACCTGGGACCCTCCACCTGTCCATCTCCCATTGGATGTACCCCTGCACGCCACTGTCCCCAGACCCCCGTGGCATTATCTCATTGGCCGCCCCGGTACTTAACCCGCGGTCTGGGGACGCCCCGGGCTTTTTCTCTCACCGGCCCCTGCTGCTGCTGCCCGGCCCGCGGCTTTTTCTCCCGCCCGGCCCCTGACTGCCGCAGCCGATCCGCCGCCGCTGTCGCCGCGGCTCCCGCACATGCCGGCCACAGCGCCGCGGCTCCGCGCGCCGCCTCTCCTGGCTCGCGGCCTGCTTCGGAGCGCGCTGCCCCGCCCCCGGACCGGCAAGGCGGCACGGACAAACTTCAGCAAAGCACGCTGCAGCCTTTTCGGTTTTTGCTTTCCCAACCAAGCCGCAATAAACCGGGATTCTGCCTGCGGGAGAAAAAGTCTCTCTCCTTTTATTTGCCGCGGGACTCGCCGCGCTCCCAGACCCACGCAGCACCGGCCGACGCCCGTGAGGGTTCGCCGGGAAACACGGAAATTTCCCGCGTTCTCCTCCCCCCCACGGAGCTAGCTGGGACAAAGCGGGGACAAGAGAGCGCTAAGGCACTGGGCCATGGACCACAACTCTGTCTGCATCCACTCAGCCAATTCCTTATCCATCAAGCAGTCCACCCATGCCCACCAGTTGCATATCTCCCTAATCTGGACATGAGGATGCCATGTGGGACTGCGTTAAAGGCCTTACAGAAGTTTAGGTAGATGACACTAGTCAGTCTTCCCTTGTCAGTCCTTGCAGACACTACATCACAGAAGGCCACCAGATTGGTCAGTAGTCCCTTTATTCCCTGTTTAAAAATAGAAATGATGCTTTCATTATCACAGTCACTGGGGACTTTGCCCGGCTGCTGTGACTTTACAAACATCACAAGAGTGTCCTGGCAACAATACCATCATCAGCACTGGGATGCATCTCACCAGGTCCCATAGGCTTATGGCCATTCAGTTCAATCAAGTGGTCTTGAACCTGCTTTTGGCTGGCAATGGGGGTGATTTCACTTCACCAACTCCTACCTGCAGCCTTAGGGTATCAAGAGACACAGGAAACCTTATAGCTGGTGAAGTCGGAGGCAAAGAACTCACTGAGAACCTCAGCCTTCTCTCTATCTGCTGTTGCCAGTTCTCTCTCCTCATTTATCAGGGGTACACTGTCCTTGGCTGTTTTTCCCAACTGATACCCTTATGAATCCCTTTTTGTCATGCTTCACATCCCTTTCCAAGCCCTGTTTCATTTTTACCTTGCCTTTCCTGAGCCCATCCTTACATATCCAAACAGTATCCCTGTACCCTCCCCAGGTCACCAGTTCCTGCTCCCACTGGCAGTGTCTTCCTCTTACTCCTCAGTTTCAGGAGAAGATCCTTGCTTATCTGTGGTGGTTTCCCATCCATCTTGCTTGGCTCTTTACACGTTAGCTTGGAAAGGTCTTCTGCTCCAAGAATAGTCTCTTAAAAGAGTTGCCAGCTCTGATCAAGTCCTCTGTTCTTAAGGACAGATTCCAGCACCTTCACCTGCTCACATTAAAATGTTGCTCTCAGCCCAAAAGCCTGAAAATTTGTGAAGCAGTCCCCTACACAGAAGACTGTAGGTGTGGAGATGCTCTTCCAGCAGCTTCTTCTTTCCCAGCAGCACTCACTGGAGAGAAGAGGCTGCCAGGGACTGCTGAGCACCCAGATTCTGGTGGGACAGAAAGAGTTTTTTTAATAGAAGAATAATATTCTATACCAAAACTAGGAAGCATTTCAAATGTTTATTTCTACTTCAGTTTCACAGACATCAGGGTATTAAAAAACAATAGGAAAAGTAACCATCACATAAAATCACAAAATCACAGAAAGTGTCCCACTTTAAGGGACTCTTTAAGAGTATCTAGTTCCAACACCTCTACCATGGGCAGGGATGTCACCCACTAGACCTGCTCATACAAAGCCCCATCCATGCTAGCCTTGAACATTTCCAGGGTTGGGGCAGCCACAGCTTCTCTGGGTACCTGTGTCTGGGCCTTGTCACCTCATAGGGAAGAATTTCTTCCCAATGCCTAATCTAAACCTGCCCCTTGTCAGTTTGAAGCAATTCCGCCTTGTCTTGTCACTCCATGCCCTTGTCAAAAATCCCTCTCCAGCTCTCTTGGAGTACCTTTACAGACTGGAAGGGACTCTAAGATCTCCCCAGAACTTCTCTTCTCCAGGATGAACAACTGCAACTCTCTCAGCCTGTCTCCATAGTGGAGGGGTTCCAGCCTCGGATCATCTTTGTGGCCTTCTCTGGACCAGCTCCAACAGATCCACATCCCTCTTTAGTGGGACCCCACAGCTGGATGCAGCACTGCAGGTAGCGT
Organism: Taeniopygia guttata; assembly: GCF_048771995.1. Classification (NCBI taxonomy): domain Eukaryota; kingdom Metazoa; phylum Chordata; class Aves; order Passeriformes; family Estrildidae; genus Taeniopygia; species Taeniopygia guttata. The sequence continues at coordinate 27,609,531 of NC_133063.1, forward strand.
CTCACCTAAGTGCACTTCCCTCAGTCTGCTGCCACACTGCTTTTTCTGCTCCAGGACATTTTTGGCTTTCTGGGCTGTTTGAGCTCATCGCAAGCTCATCTTGAGTTTCTCATCTCCCAGCACCCAAAGTCCTTCTCCTCAGGGCTGCTCTCCACCATCCTCTGCCCTGCCTGTATTTGTGCCTTGCATTGCCCTGATCCAGGTGCAGGATCTTGCATATCCATTCAGTTAACATCAAACCTCCATTCTGCTTAGCACAATAAAACTGATAATGACAATTGGTGTGGACACCTGCACCTCCAAACTTATTGTTAGGTTCAGGTAGTCTTTCAGTGCTAAGTCTCATAAAAAATGCCATGAGCACTGCAAGGTGACACTGCCTTCAGAGAAGTGCTGCTGATCCTGAGCATCCGTGGTGGTGTGCTGGTCTCCTCGGTGCTGAGCCAGTGCCATGCCAGGAATACTGAAGACTTTATAATAAATGTAAGGAAGACCATCTCTTCACTGTTCTTCTGTACTTTCCTGGGCCAAAACAAAACTACACAAGTATTCCGTTTTTTCTGGAACAATTTGTGCCAAATAAACATGTAATTTTTTTTTTTTTTTGGGGGGGGGGGGTAAGGAGTGGGATGTTCAGCACACACTGTAATAAAAAAATAGTTTTGCCTTCAATGTGAATCTTAGATGTTAATTGAAATCAAGGAAGGGCATATGTGTGCAGAGGTGAAACCTCTCATCAAATAACTTACATACATACATTAAAAAAATCAGAAAACCTTCAGGTGCAGCCAACCTAGTAGGGGGAAAATCTAAATCATTTTTTTCACTGTAGTGACTACCTTAATAACAAGGGATCACCTTTACTGGTAATCTCTGCATAATCTGGATCCTTAGCCACAGCTGCAGCAAAAATTAATTTGAACAGTTAAGTTAATTAATAATTAAGAAATAAATAATTTAATAACAGTTTGTTGGTTTGTTTGTTTGTTTTAAAAAGATATATATTTTACTTTCAGGTAGAAAAATTATTCCTGGAGTTGTCTTCATAAGCCTTGGATTTCTAACTACTGTTGTTGGCAACAATAAGCCATACTCCTCTGACATCTTTCAGGAGAACAATTCCACTGCTCAGGTAGTGTTTGTCAGGGAACTCTCTTGATTTCATGGAGGAATAGTCACAAATGGGCTAATTAGGACATCTGCACTGATTTTCCAGTTTTTTTTTACCTACAGGCAAAACTGTCACTTTCATTTTTAGTGTACTTCAGTAGTTTACAGATGGCAGAGGCTGAAAACTATGCTCAACTCTTCATTTAGCTAAAAAATCCATTTAATGAAATCCATGGATTTGCATGAATAAATGCCACATCAAAAACCGCATTTGCAGAATAGAGTTTGAAGAAGTGACCCAATTCATCACACCCCCTGAAGCCTCACTGACTCCTGCCTCTCTCAGCAGGGTGCTTGCTCACCTGCTGGTGGAGCTGGCTGAATTTGCTGGCCCAGCAGAAAACCATTACCCCGGACACCTTGGGTACAGCTGTGGCTGAGTCTGCAGTTGCAGGAGCTCTTGCAGGGCTCTGCCAGCCAAGGGCAGCCTCCCCCCACACATACAGAGGCTGAAGGACCTCTCCACTTATATTATTTCCATTCCACATCCCCTGCTTCCCACAGTAACCTTGGAAAGAAGTTGCCAAGCCAGTGGGGCAGAGTGATGGCTGATTGGTGAATGTTGACTCTCACAGTCCATGTTTGTACCGGCACCAAGGGAACCAGATACTTCTGACCATTTCAGGAATCAGAGATGCAATATTCAGAACTGATTTGATTCCAGTATTAAGTATAAAATTTGGAACTGCATGAAGCTATTGAAAAGGGGCTTCAATGGTGAAAGACTGTTTTAAAAATTGCTTTCATACAGAATGAACACTTTTCTCTTTCTGTGCACTGCCATCCTGCAAACTATTCTCCCCCAAGTTATATGCTCCCTAATGAACTTCTCAGTCTCAACTTAACAGCACGTTTTACATTGAAGAGGTCCTTAATTTAATGTGCAGTCAGAGGAGCATTGCAAAACAAGGCACTACAAATAGAAGGAAGAGGACAGCACCCAGCCCTACAGCCAACACCATCTAATCAGGGTTTGCAGTGCAGGTACATCAGGTCAAGGCTCACAGCGCACTTCAAACTACTATGATGATGAAAATTATTTCTTCTGTCTTTCTTGGAAAGATGATTCCATGATAGCATAACATAGCTTATTTATTGCCTTCAAGCTGCTTACTTATTGTAGAGACTGAATACCTTGCAGAATAATCACTAAAATTTTACTTCCAAAGCACAGAATGTATTTCTCTGCTCCCTGCCTGACTGGTCTGTAATGAAAAACAGATGGTATTTGTTCATTTGTCAGATTCAGCTAAATCTCCCTCTCTGCAAACAAACAAAACACTCTTTTGGAATGTCTTCGTTGATTGCTGTCATTAACACACCTCTCTAGGAAGTGGTAATTATCCAGCAATTGACTCACTGACCTCCTGCCCACAGCTACTCATTCCTTCTGCCTTTTCACTGTGCCTTAAATGCCACCTTAGCATCACTGCCTTGACTTAACCACTCCTGTCTCCCTCCCTTGTGCTTTCCCTGTCTTCATGCGCTCTCACCAGTAGAACTAGGAACTTCGAAAAGGCTGGAAAGATAAAAGACTCAGACTGTTGAATTATAGGACATTAAATATTTAAATTATTTTCAAATTAAGTGCATAGTCTAGCACTTCAAGGCTCAGAATAGTCCATGTAATTTTTTTAAAGGTAGCGACTTTAATATGTTGAAGACTTTGTTCTTTCCTTTTAAAAATAAAAAAGAAAGAGGTAAGAAAGAAGAAGAAAGAGGAAGAAAGAAAAGAGAAATAAATGAAAAAGGAAAAAGGGAAAAGCAGAAAGATGAAAGGGTAAAATAAGATAAAAAGGCTTATGCCTTTATTAATGTTCAGCTCTTTATCAAAAAGATCAGCTGGGCAGGGGGCCTGACATGGCAATCGCCCTCACTGTCGTAGCCTTACCAGGTAGCCGAAGAGTGAGGAGGCGTGCAGAATCTGTTGGTGAAGCCCCCAGCAGCAACCGTCCCCTCTCCTTTCCTTGTGGTAACACCAGAAAAATCTTGTCTTTTTGTTCCTGCTTTCCCCACACCACTCTAGTCTAATCTTCTGTAGGTTATGGTGACAGGTCAAACGTCGATCATGGGGGGATGGGTTTCTTTTCCTCAGCCAGTGTATTTTACCTGTCCAGCCCCGCCTCAGCTGTGTTTAGTTCTTCATTTAGGGGTGTCCTTATCCCCCAAAACACACTCCCATGGTTCCATGGGTTTCCCTATTTGCATCTCAATCCTAGAATTCCTAGAATGGCAGCGTGGGTGGGGGGTAGGTGATCTTCCAGGTGGTTTAGAGAAAACAAACAGAGAAATTAACATTTCAATATTAGTACTTAACTCAAGCCAGCAGTGTCCCAGTATTGCCATGGGAACCAGGAAGGCTCTTTTGTTCATTACAGTGAGTTAATAATTTTCTGTTCCTTCTATGATCATCAACAGGGAAATCGAGGGGAATGAAATCTATTGGACAAACTTTAGATTTTAAATTAATGCAACCTTCCTGGGAAAGAGCACTTAAGTAAAAAAAGAGACAAAATAACCATAAACTCTTGCAGATAGTTATTATGTATGAGAAGTACTGAAGAAAAAGGATTTACCTATGCCTGGACATGCAGTTGCATTTATTCAATATGAGTAAGTGTAAGCTCATGATTAAACACTTTTCTGAATTTTACCCAGTAAATTCAATTCTGCAGAATCCTGAGCACTCTTCCACTAGTATCAACATGTCCATGAAGCTTTCAAATAAAGCTTCCTATTTCCATCATTCTTCTAAACATCATACACATTTGTTAGCATCATATGCATATTGTTCAGAGTCAATGCTTTCTTAAACCGAACAACATCTTTACTAATTTAAAGAGTCAATTTCTACTAATGCACTATTTCAAGAAAAGTCAATAAAAATACTATCTCAGCAATCACATGAGTTAATGCAAGTGCATCTGAAGGTCTTGCAATACTCTCCTTTTATATCATCCATGCCTTTTATTAGGACACAACGTCAAGTTTAATGTCAGGTGCAGGTAGCTGTGTGAGGAGGGAGGGAAGAGCAGCAATTCTCCATCCCCCTGACACCACCCAAGCCCCTTGGGGCACCAGTGGGGTAGTTGGCAGGAAGGCAGCTGCTCCACCTTCCTGCCTTCTACCTGGTGGCTTCAAGAGGAGAAGCTGACATATCCATTGTGCAAACAAATTGTAATAAAAAACCCCAACAAATCACAGAACTGGTCAGTACAAACCAGCATTTTCTAGCAGATAATCAAGATGTGATTCACCTGACAGAAGCCAGGCATTTGCATCTGATAATTGGCACTGGCTGGCTGAGTGGTCAGGGAAAGGAAAAGAAGGAGGAGGAAGAGTAGGATGACAAGAAAAGCATTTCTGTGCTCTAGTTCTTATAAAATGCAAAACTGGGGTAGGTTAGCTCAACAGCACTTTCAAGGTGCCACTTTTCTCTGTCAGCTGCAAAAACCATGTTAAGGTGGCATGACCAGAAGAAATTTCCTCTCAGTTAAGCTGTAGTGAAATTAATTGATTGTGTACTTTGCTTTATTTGTTGTGATCAATGCAGTACAAATTTTCCTTTGACTCTTCCCTCTGCCTCACTTCTTCTAAACACATTTGTATCAACAATAGTGTTGACACAGGCCTAATTACCCGTGACATACATTAAAAGCTGCAACCACAAGAGAAGCTTAGAGATGAAGAGCAGGCATTTCAAACTGAACCTGGCTATGAATGAACTTTGTAAAAAAACCCAACAAATCACATAAAAAAACCCACATTGAAGAATTGCAGCCATGCAGGATGGTGTATTTAAAAGAAGTGTAGGTGTGGCATTTGGGGAGAGGGTTTAGTGGTAGGCTTGGCAGTGCTGATTTAATGGTTGGTCTTAGGGGTGTTTTCCAGCCTCAGTGATTCTTTGATGCTCTGTGTTCACAGGGCGTCTCTGCACTCCACAGGCTGAACAGCAGAACCCACCACATCCTGGAGTGCAGCAGAGCTCAGAGAGAAACTTTCTTGGAAGGGTTTTTTGGGGCAGATCTGATATTGGACAGCGAATATACAGAGCAAAACACAGGTTTTGCCTCTACACAGAAAGTACTTTGTTTTTTTTTTTTTTTTTTTTAAATGAATGTAGAAAAATGTGGTTACAATAAAGAAAAACAAGTAAACAAGGGCTATTAGTTCACAAATCACACCAAACAGCTCCCTCTTTAACCAACAGAACCAGGAAGAACAAGCCATACATTACATTATTCGATGTACTAACAAGAGGAGTTCAGTGAGAAGAAGGAAAAGAAATACATCTATATACTCAAGATAGCAATGCACAAATAGGCATAAAAGAGTGCACAAAAATATTCTGAAGCCTTGTGCTTCCCTTTGTGGCATTTAGATAGCTAGATAAATAGCTAGAGATCACACAAATATCTCAAAAGTTAAAATTTCCATGCCATTTTTACCACAGGCATTAGAAATATAAACTGTCAAGTACATAAAGATAACCTTTACACCTGGCTGTTGACTTTTAATTATGTAGTAAGTTTCATAAGCGGTAGTATACTATATCCCCTCTTAAAAATTAAAATAATTCTAACAAAATTTCAAATATTGTGAAGCACTCTGCTGTAAATAATTTTTTTTGAAATGCAAGTGCAAAAAAATTCCTCAGCACAAAATCAGTCACATTTCTGACACTGCAGGGCTTCTCATCTTACTAATTTCTATATATTTCAATTATTTAACATAGCAATATTAGAATTGAATTCGGAGACAATCTTCATGGCACAGTACATTTTTATTTCCCAATAAAGATTCTTCATTTGTTGCATTCCCCAGGATTCTGCTGTCTGGCCATGACCTATTCTGTGGCTTCTGAGTGGTTTTGTTCTCCCATAGCTAATTCGCCACCATTTTTGTACTTTTCAGCAAAATAATCAGAGTCAAAGCTCACAGACAAATCTGGAGGACTCACATAAACATTTCCACTGTCTATTGTGACCTTGTGAATCCTTTGTTTCACTCCTTTTGATTGCCACTTTGGTGTTGGTGATGGCTCCAGAGGATTTATTCCTTCGTACAATCCTTCTCCTGTTTCCAAGGTAATTTTAAACTTATGCCAAGGACAAACAATACATGCTTGTCCATCAATATCCTGCAGGAAGAAGAAGAAGAAAAGATAGCAAGTAATCCTCTGGGACAAAAGATATGTTTGGTAATTTGGTTGTATGGCTGTCTGAGATTATATGTATATGACTGGTTTTTTTTTCTATGTAATATTCAGATAAAAGCATTACAAAAATTCCATTGGAGTTTTCACATGACTCTATACCTCTGCATTATTTTTATTTTGCTTACATACCTCTATTTCTCCAAGACATAAAGGGCCTCCTTCATCTGAAACAAGGCAGAATACCATATTAATTTATGCAGCAGATTTTATGCTTAATTCTAACAACAGTGAGATCAGGCAGGTAAATATCTTACGGTAGCAGCGAGAATCCAGAGCATGAAATTTCCCCTCATGGTAGAAAACAACAATTTCTCTGCCATTGATTTTGGCTGTTATTCTTTGGGACTTCTTTATGTCCTCTTCTTTGCCAATGATTATAAGACAATCTGGCTCCATTTCAGCTCCTCCTGTGCTTGAGCTGTGTGAATCCACATCCTTAAAACACGTGGAAAAATTAATGAAAAGGTCACTTGTAAAGCAATTCACATTTTTATTTCATGTGAGGAGAGGGAGAAAAGGTTTCAGCGAATGACTATCAACTTGCAGAGGTAGAAAAGTGCAAAAGCTTGGTTCGGTTAGTGTGTTGAGTTACTGTGTGCACTAAGAGAAGTGACAGGACAAGGAAAAACAGCTGCTGGAAACCAGATACCTCAAAGCTCAGGCAAGATAAACTCTCAATCACTATTTGTTTACACCTAATCCACTTTTGGTCCTCAAAATCCACATGCAAACAAATATAAGGATGGCAAATGTAAAATACTATACAGTACAGGTATGCCACAGGTAACATTTACATGTAAATCCATTACTTTTACATAATATTATGGCTAGAAATATAAAGTGATTTAAATCAATAAAATATTATTCTGCAAAGGAAATAAAACATTTTTTATTGAGAAGCTGTATTCAGCCTGACATTTCTAGCAAAGCTTCCTGCCTTTCCTTCCCTTCTTTTACATATTTCAAACATGTAACTGACTTTCCCTCTCACAAGAGAGAATATAAGCAGTTTTATGAAAGCAACCTTCCCATTAAATTTGCTTACAATTAGCTACTGTGTTCCAGTTCTTCCTGAATTCCCAATACAACCTTGCTTCCACAGAAAATTAAAGCTAAAATAAGTATTTATAAACACAGAAAGGGGAACCATGGGCAGGGGGAGGAGGGGGTGTCTCTGGCTGCAGGGGGATGCACTGTACCTTTGGTCCATACCAGATTGCAATGGAGATGAGAAAGCAGATGAAGAAATGAAGACTGAGGATGATAAGGTCCAGCATTGCCTCCCTTCACGGTCTGTCACCACTGCCCTGCCTTATTCCTATATGTCACTAGGTGCTTCTCAGACCCTCTTTAAGTGCAAGCAGGAGGAAATGGGGCCAGGCCCTGTAGCACCCTATGACAGGACTTTACAGGTTCAATGCATCAGAAACCGCCTCTGCCAGGGCTGATAAGAGCCAGGGACATGCTGGGGCTGGCCTGATAAGAGAAGAGCAGAGCTTCCAATTCCCCCTGTTGCTGTCCTCACTGTGAGCCCAGTACTGCTGCCTGCTCCCAAAACCCTGCTCAGAGCCACACATAGCCATGTGAGGATCCTGGCTATCCTCAAGATCAGCAAATGCAGGTTTCCTCATAAGCCACCATGCTGGGAAGGCCGGTTTAAGTGCCATGGTGGCATTTCCAAGACCAGTGGTTAACTGATCTGATCTTAACTGCTAAGACCAACTCCCTGCTTTTCAGTTTAAGGAACTGCCACCCAGTCTTACCCAGAAAGTGAAATGTCACTGCCAGACTCACAGGATGATCCAGTAAGGCATTCACACTTAGTTTTTTCAAGAGATAAGCAAGTTAACCACAGGAGCCAGAGTAGGAAATTCCCAGTTTTTGCTATCACCATTTGGCTGTCTCTCCCTATAAACTTTCCAAATTGGCAAAGATACTAAGATGCAGAAGCCTGTAATTAAAACCTCACTTATTAAGACGCCTCTAAAAAGCCCTGTGTATATAAATGTGTACATCTCTAGAAAGAAGAAACACACACACACACATATGTATTTGTGTACACACATATCTGTTTATATGTATTACAACACACCTAACCTCCAGCTCATTTAGCAATGACTTCTTACACTCAGCTTGGATTTTGCACAAATAAATTATCCGGGCTCCCATTCTGAACCCTGGCTGAGACCATCAGCAGCATGGCCTAAATTGTGCAAGCAATCAGTAGCCAAAAAGTTTCTTTCACAGCTGATACTCGAAGGCTTATCTACCAACAAATGTAGACTAGGGACTACATTGGCACATCAGGGGCCCTCCAAAAGAAAACCCTCAAGGCAACTTTCTTCCCTTAGATAAGAGGAAACAGGTCACATCACCTCCTCACAGATCCCAAGACGGAATCCTGAACTTTTGGAGCAACTTGAGTTGTGGAAGCGAGCACACTTCAATCAGTAAGAGGAAAGTTTATTTCCAGGTTTATGCAGAGTAAGTTAGCCTTCTAACAGTTTTTTCCTGATATTTTCTTAAGACTTTGGCTGCTTTCATATTTTCTGAGTCACTCCAGACAGCATGGATGGAATTGTTCCTGCTGCCAAGTGCCACCTGAGGGGAGCAGCCAAGAGGTTTGTGAGCAGCATAAGCATTCCTTCTCCAGCTGGAAACAGAGCTAGATTTGGGAATTGTAGCAATTCACTGCTGTACCCTGCTCTGAATAATTTTTCCTTATTTTGGATAAAAGGAAAAATATCCCTGCTGTAGGGCACATTTTCTTTTATTATTTATTTTATTAAATTTATTTATTTTATTTATTCCCCTCTATGTTTCCATGTCAAACTTAAAGAAGTGGGTAATGTCAACAGGATGGCAGTTGCTACACAAATTGCCCAGACATTCTCATTCAGAACCCGAGTTTTTGTTATCATTACAAAGCCTTACCAATATTTTGGTCATATTTGTGGATTTTGGGATGCCTCATTCAGGAATAAAATTTGCCAGTCTGAGATTATATTTTTGGTCGTATTGCTGCTGTTGGGTATTTTTTGGTGGTTGCTGTTGTTTAAACCCACCAGAAGCATATGCTTGTGACCATTTCATTTCAAGCAGCTGGTGCAATTCTTGCGTTAGTTAATTAATGAGCTGCACAGACTGAGTAGGAGACAGTAACAGGCACACTGCAATGGGATGTATATGTCTAAATCCTGCCCTGCTTATGGCAAAAGGTTTCTAAAACATTGTAATAGTTATTCCTGCCTGGTGTGTTTTAAGGCAGAGCAATGAAGTCCCTTGCTCTGAGACTGTATCCTCCTCATTTAGCTCTATTGCTGTTCATAAGATTTTTAACTACACTCACTGAACCCGCTGATTTTTTTCTTTTTTTTTTGTCATTTTCACATTACAAATAAACCCTATACATTTTTGTGATGCAAGAGCTCTGTTTCTGTGTGGTCAGGCAAGAGCAACATTTACAGCTGTGATGCTTACAGCTGGTATCAATTGCGCTATCAAAGCCCTCAGCACACTGATGACAGCTATGTATACAAAAACAATTGACAAACCTAAGCAGGTGGCATCAAAAGCTCGGTGGCTGCTTTTTAAGTAATAATGGTGAAGCATAAACCACCCCCACCCTGGGCAGAAAGGGTCTGTAAAGCACATTCCCAAGGCACTTGTGCCAGCCTCCAAACCTTGTGCAGGATTATATCTACTTTGGCCATTCCTGAGAAATATTTTGAACTTAATCCCAGTGGCAGGGTTTAGATAGCTTGGTAGGAAGTTTTCATATTTAAATTCTTGGAGTTCTTCACTTTTTTCCTCCAAATTGCTCATCAGAAGAGGCCTGCCTAAAAATCAAAACAATTTCTTCTTCCTGCTCTTGGTGGCAGCATTTTCCAGGCTGTGAAGGCTTGGTCACTGCAGAGGGCTCCTCAAGGTTCCTCTGACAGCTGATACCTAATACAATTCACAGGTCCCTTGTTCATATTATTTTCCTCCAAATGCCCTCATCTTTTTATGATCCTTCTTAAAAGATAAAGTCAGAAAGCAGAGTCAATACACTGAGTATTCACTGCAGTTAATAAAACAGTTGCCTCTTTTATCTTACAAACACCACTCTTTTAAATCATACCCACACATCATACATTTCCTTTTTCACCGGATCATGTAGTTAGCTAATGCTCTATTTCAATTTCTGTAAAATTTCCAGGAGTATTTCACTTTTTTTTGAACTGAAAAAATGCAGCCTAGACAGTTTTTGTTCACCATTTTAGTGTTTTTTCCTTTCCTTTTTGTTTTGACTTCAAACTTTGATTATTTTACCTGATTGATTTCAAGTATTTTCTCCAGCTAATCAAAACTCCTTTGGATTTTAGCCTATCCTCAGGAGCAGCGGTAGCTCCTCCAGGATGCATTTTGTCATGCTTAATAAGAAAAAAGTGCACACTCCTGCATTCAATTACTTCCCCAAAAAAACCCAAGCAGCACTACATTGAATTCTTGCAGAGCAATTATATTATTTGGAGAAAAGGCACAGAGTAAAAAACAAGAGTTTTAAAACTTATCATGTATATAGGTACTTGATAAAAATAGTTGGAAGACAAAGCTATTCAGATTTTATATCCTATTTTCAACTGGATAGCCAGCTCAAAATATTTGAGAAGAGACAAGCAGATAAATCTTTTGTTCTGCTTTTAGAAAATCAAAGTGAAACAATACAGGATTTTTCACTGGCTTTCACTGCCAGAAGTGCAGTTTTATCTCCTGTTCCATGTTCTCTCCAGAAACTGCAGTTTACACACAACAGTTCTGAAAGGGCAAGTTTTGCAATCTGTATTGCAAAGAATGTTTTCCTGAGCAGTAGCGTAAAAGATCTCAGATAAATCTTCAACAATGACTCATCTAATGTTAGTTTCAACAAGATTCATCTTCTACATTTTTATCACAGGTCACTTCAAAAATTTACTATTAATATTAATTTTCATGTGTGTTTAGGTAATTCAGTGTCAGTCTTATTTCTTTAATTCTGTCTTATAATGTATGCCTGTATATCCAAGGAGGTTAAGAGCTATACCCAGTATAATATCTTAATATTATGTTATTACATACCATCCAGATCAATTGTATGTTTCCTATGTGGAGTCTTTATCACATTTCTTCCACATGACCTTTCACAATGGAAGTTTCTTTGATAAGCAAATGAACCTGCCATCCTGTCAGGTTTGATACTATTTCTAGATGCATTTGCACCGTCACTTCTATAGTAAACTGTTAGGCATAACTACTAGCAAAAATTGTTGTTATCTAAGCCTCCCTTTTTAGCAACAAATAATTCTGAATCGAATAATTCCCTGTAGTTTTGTGGATGACAGTAGCAGTAATAAGGAAATTGTCTTTGTAAGAAGCCAAATTATCTCACAGACCTGAAAATATATCCTGTGCCACTAGAAAAATATACTTTCAAAATATTCCTTCCAACTTCTGTACCAGTGAGGGAGTGTGCAACCCCAGGGAATCCTGGTGTCCAATCCTAGAGGGTTGGAAATTCCCCTCTGTGTCACAGAAGGCAGAGCCCAAAGCCTTCAGCCCAGATTAATGTACAGTCACCAAGGAGATGCACAGGTCTGGCTTCCAGTGAAGTGTGGAGGGGACTGAACAACAGCCATAAAACATGTCAAAAGGCAATGATGCACCATAGAGAAATCTATTATAAGAATTTTTGTGTTGTTTTTAGCATAACTATTAACAGTGATTTCAACAGCAGCAAAAGAGAACATCAGAAGGCCTGACACTACGTTCAGGATGAATGACTTCTGGTAGTATCCACCTTATATATAATCAGTAGAAGTTTCTCCTTCCCATGCCTACATCCCTATAGAAGCCTTAGTTCCTGTGAGGAATTTTTTTTTCCCCTCATAAAATGTGGAAGAGTAATTAAGTGTCTTTAAAATTATTTCATAATTCTAACATTGCTGGAAAAAAAAAAAAAACCTGGCTTTTTAATTGAAGAATCTCATATTAGAATGCAAGGAAGTTCTTGTTCTTTCAAATCAAGAATGTACTGTAAAAGTACTGTAAATTAAGACCAGTTTGCACTATCATTTTTATGTATGAAGACCTTACTGCAAACTAGGAGGAATTCTGAATGCCCAATTTATCCTTTCTTCTTAACTGTCAATAATATGCTGCTAAGGAAGACTTCAAGAGTAACTTTACTGTTTAGTCTATGCACAACAACACATCATCCATGCCCCTAATTTTTTCTCTCCCTTCAGCTCTGCTTTGTTAATCTGTCCCATTCGCAACTATTTCCATAATTTCAGTCAACACTTTGTCCTCTTGTTAGTTCTCTAGTTAGTTCCTTAGTTCCTCTTGCATGAGTCACATAAAACATGCCATATTTTACTGCAGTTACTGTGCCTCTGACTGCTTCTTGTGATTACTTTTCAGAGTTCTCTGATTTCATCTTGCAAAAGATCCAAAAGCTATCCAGTTATTCGTCTTAGAGACTGGGTAAGCAACATCCATATGACTTATTCCCAGGCCTTTTTTTCTTCCCCTGCCTGGCAAAGACCAGCCTACGAGTATTTTTATTTTTTAATCAGAACAATACCTACCAAGCATGCCATCTGTCTCTGTACATACAGCATAATAAAATGCTTTCAGTTTTCTTACTTCCTGCTCTGAGAACTCTCCTGTGCAATTCTTGGTGTACAATGAGTAATAATCTACTGGGTGCACCTCTGCAACCACTTAGGCATTATAATAGCTCTATAAGTTACATAAAGATAAGAAGAAAGGACAATACTTTAGCAACTAAATTTGACATATTTTTTAAAAAACACAAAAATGCCCAAAACTAAACTAAAAAATCAGATGCAATTTAAAACCTTTTATCATAAATTTGTAGTTTTCAGTCTGTGGTCCAAGAAACACCAGATGCTCATCTGTTACACAGCACTGTTACCTCCTTCATGTTCTCCCTCTGCTTCCACAGATATCAAGCTATTTTAAAAGATGACTGCAAAAATTAGCTGGAAACAAAACCTAGGAGCCAGAAATACATGCTTCATCAGGTCATGTCTTTTTTAAGAGAGGTACTGCAGAATAATATCCCACAATTTTACTCTACAGAAAGTACAGCAACACTGGCATAGTATCTCGTTAACTGTAGCATAACTATAAACAATAAAGATTGGACATTATGTGAGACTACAAAACAATATGGAAATTCACTTAGTCTAGACAGGTCTCCAGGACAGTGCCTGACAGATCTTGACACCTTGATAGAAAGAATTCAGTACTTCAGACCAATTTTATAGTACTCTTTTTTTTTTTTACAGGTCACAATCCATTTAGTTATAAAGAAATGTAAGATAATAATGTTGCTTGTCTGTGGTAATTCAGGGCTATGAAAGAAGCCACATGCCCTGAAAAAGTGCCAGCTTATGCAAAATGCAGAGGACCATCTGCTCAACATCACAAGCATATTTTGTTGGTACTCTGTTCTGTATTACCTCCCCAGCAGAATTACAATTTAATTCAAGTTCTTCATCAATGCACTCAAAAGAGAGACTGATCTTTGTTATTTTCAAAACACAGTTGCACTCCAGAAGAGCCCACAAATGGTCAGTAAATGGTGGTTCACATACTGGGAATGTGTCAGTAGTGGTGGAAAAGACCTCAGCGACCTGTGGAGTTTACATATTCTAAGTGGAATAAGGATGACAAAAATTTAACAGACACGTTATAACTCTGTCTGTGACCTGAAAAAAAGGAACCCCCACTTTCCAAGACACATCTAACGTAGCAATTACCACCTAGAAAGTTTTCCTTCATGTCCAAGCTAGATTTTGCTTTTTACAAGTATTTCCCCGACATGCTCTCCTTATCCCCAAAAACTTCTTACCATTCCTAGAAGAAAAGAACCACTTTTCTTATTACAATGACATTCACATTTCTCAGCATTCATTTGTATATCCTTGTTTCCAAGTATTTCTGGTTTTATTGCACACAGAGATTTTACAGTTCTGTAATAGAAAAAGCCACAAGTTGCATAAATTCCATAAGCTGATTTTTTGTTTTAAATAAATATAATTTATTTTCAAACCTAATATTTAATTGTTTAGCAGCAGAGAATGTTGGTGCCTTTTTGCAGTGAAAGCTGTTGTAAGCTGTTTACATTTTTATAGTAGATAGTGGTGCCTGAAGACGTGATGTGAGACAGAATAAAAAACATCCACTACTTTGGAATTTACTTCTTAGCAAGTATTATTTGTTAGTTTTCCATATAACAAGCATTTTCTGTACTCTGAAAACACTGAAAAGTTACAGCAACACAGAAAAGCTTAACAGAAAAAGGAAATATATGTTGTGTCTTACTGCTTCCATTTAATGATCATATATTCACAATACACCTCAGACAGAATTATTACATAAATTGACACTTCTAACAAGCACCATGCAGACTGTTCTAAACCATGAACTTCAGATTGGTACTGAAAAAAAAATATACAGCTAAGTATAGCAACATTTCCTTCTGTTTAATATCAGCAAAAAGCCTACCTGGTTCTGACTGTGGGGCCTTGGGAGGATGTGAGGGCACAGGATACAAGCAAAGAGGTGACATTTGAGCACAGACCTCTGGCCCACATCTGCTTCTTCTCAGCTTTACCATCCCTGTCTCTTCTCCTCTGCTGATACTTCCACATGCCTTCTCTCACTCCACCTTTGTCCTGAAGTAAAGATGTACTAAATATTGGAAGCATCCTGCCACCCCTGCTCAAAGAAAGAATTTTGGTAGAAAATTTGGCCATGTGGAACTTCACAAACTGGCCATCGTCTGCGGCAAGTGGAGAGGGAAGTGCTGGTCTCTTCTCCCTGGGATTCATGACAGGACACAGGGAAAGACTCAGAGCTGTGTCAGGGGAGGTTCAGACCTGACATAAGGAAGCATTTCTTTACTAGGAGGGGGGCCAAACATGGAGACAGGCTTCCTGGGGAGGTGTCCAATGCCCCAAGCCTGTCAGTGTTGCAGAGGCATTTGGACAGTGTGGCTTTAACTTTAGGTCATCCCTAAAAGGATCAGGGAATTAGAATACATGCTTCTTGTAGGTCCAAATGAATATTTAGTTTCCAAATGAAATATTTTCCCTTCCCTTCCCTTCCCTTCCCATTTGAATAAAGAAGGAAATTGTGGGGAGCACAAATAGACCCAAGTGTGAATAGGAACCAATAAGATCTTACATATGTATTTTATATCTTATAAATCAGTTCAAACTGAAGAAAAAAACAGATTGGTGTGTATTATTCTTTTCATGTTTGGTGTATTTTGTTTTTCTGACTTAGACACTATAGTTCAACCATCTTCATGCCATCCTCACTTCTGACATGATTTACATTTATTAGGTTTATCTTGGCTTAATGCCAAACTAGATGAATCTACTGGAGATAGTAATAAAAACATAGTGCTCAGCACGAAGGACAGGTAAAATATTTGTGGTGGTTTGTATGTCATTGGAACTGAAGGTATTCCAAGGATACTTTTGATATCTTCCACTGGGTATGTGTTTACTTTATACAGCAATAACTTTATTTGTTATATTCATTAGATATGATGATTAGATATAGGATTAAGTTAGGATCCTATACAGCTGCCATGGGATAAATGAACATTAATTTATGAATTTTTTCACTTTACTGGGAGGGAAAATGAGAGAATGTTTATTGTTGATAAGGTAATTTAGAGTGGAACTGCATTGTACAATATTGGTATCAATTTACTGACACTTTAAGTGTTTCTAATAAGACATTAACCTTGGAATTATTTACTTAGCATATCACATAAGGTAAGCAGGCAGTAACTGTTGCGTCTGTTTCCATCACTAGCTATGAGTTTTATTCTTTTAAAAGTTGATGTTTTGCATGGGAGTAGGTGAAGAGCTGCAAAATAAAAGTATTTTTCCTTAGTTTGCAAATGTCTGAAGGCAGTTCTCATTTGTTCTGTATTGTTTTGGACCTCCATCATTAGGAGCAGCTCGGAACTTTAACTCAGCCATTTATGATAGAACATCAAACAATCAAATGGAAATACATGAAAAGCACATCTTTATAAAAAGCACCCACACATGCAAAAATAACTCTAATGGTGCTCATCATCTCTTATGTAAATCTGAACAAAACTTAGAGTTTTTATGTGTTTCCACTGCACTATCATATTAAAATCTGGTGGTAGCAAATTGATCAAGAATAAAAATTTTAATAAAGCAATGTATTGAACATGACATACTCTATTAATTTAGAAATTCAGTTTTTATTGACTTCAGTTTTCTACTTCCTATTTTTCCCCCAGCTGAACTTCAAAAAGGGCACTTTTGACCTTTTGTGCCTATTCAACACTTCTTTGTAAATTAGTTGCATATGTACATTTCCTTGTGTTTTTTGCATGTAGATGATGGAATGTAAATGTGGGAGAGTTCTCTCATGTTTTCATGAGGATGGGGTTTTAGAAATGCAGCCTTGGTACAGGAAATGTATTTGACTGCAAGCTGTTTGATTTATTTATCTACCAATTATGCGGATAGGTGAGCAGGTAAGGGGCAATCCTTGCGTCATTTGCAAAATTAGAACCTGTATCCTGAAAATTTTTTATTTTGCTCTTTTTCTTTCCCCTCTACAGGTAATTGAAAATATACTTGCTTTTATCATCTAACTGAAGTTTACAGCTGTAATCTTGCACTCTGTGAGTTGGGCTCCTTTTGTGGGGATGTGGAAGTGCTGCAGGATCTGTGTCGTGGTGTTTTTCCTCTTCCCTTGCTCTTCTCCCAAATGTTTGGAAAAAAAGAATTCAGATAGCTTTAAGACTTACTGAGATTTTGAACATCACAAGCTCTATTGAAGCTTTCATGAAAATACAGCATGCCATTATTAGATTTTTGGCAATTATAAAATTATCTTCCCCCTTAGTTCACTTAAAGGCATTTAAAAAGTAATGTTTAAACCACAATGTCATGCAGTCAAGTATTAGAAAAGACTAGTCTGAGTGTCATGTACACATACATTTTTATGTTTATTCAAATTTTATCTGAAAGATTGTTGGTTTTTAGCATTAGAAACATTTTAAGAGTAGGTGTTATAGTTTGATTATAAAAAAACTCCGTAGTGAAAAATGCAAAATAGAGGAGCTAACTGAAGTTGTTTGAATGAAATTCATTTGTAAACATAAAAGGTACCATGTATATCCACTGCAGTTCTTTGTGTGATTAAATCAATGCAACTTAGTGTACTGTATGTTCACAGATGGCAATTGAATGTTATTGTTTCCTGGATGTGCCTGTTTTATGGGAATCTGACTGCCAGACAGCAAGAAAATCCCGCTGTATCCTCTGGATGTCTGTTTTGTGTTAAATACAATTTAAAATATTATCTTAAACAGAAAAATTCAAAACACAGAAGAAAACAACAGATGAAAAAATTGCTTCTACGTATAGAAATTTATGACTTTGATTATGCAAAATTTTAGAATTTTTGTCAGGATTGTTTTGTTTGCCAAGTCTAAACTATATTTAGCAACACGGGGGAAACTAATTTGATTTGCATTTTGCTTTTTTGTGTTATGTGAAACTGGGGATTTAGAATGGTTTTCAAAGTGAATTTACTACTTTTTTTTTTTTTTTTTTTTTTTTTTTTTTTAGTATACTATTATTATTCCAGAGGATATAGATGTGATTTTCCCATCAGGAAAAAAAGTAGGGTTTTTTTAAAGATCAAAACAGCCTCATTATATATTTTAAAAAGATTGAACAAAGATATTTTACTTCTTTTGCAGCTGCTAATTCATCACACCTTATCTTTATACACAAGATTTGACCATAAAAACAGTCATTTCCTTTATCCATCATGTCATATTTTAAGACATGCTAAAAATAACACATTGAAAGGCAGGATATTGTGTTTTCAACATTTGGATTATATTAACCTTGTGGTCTCCTTTCATTGCAAAGGTGTAATGTTGGTTTCCCTAAACTCAGAGCTCTGTTAGAAGAATTGCATCCAAGCTTGCTTACCAGAATAATGTAAATACTACTTAATGTCCTTGGAATTTCTTATTGCAATTGCTGTTACTTCATATGTCTACTGGATTCAGCTGCCTTTTTTTTTTTTTTTTTTTTTTTCAATAGTGAGCACCAATTCATTTGCATTAGAAAAGTCCCACACAGCTTTAATTTTTTTTTAATGGGTGCATGGTAGCAGAAACTTTTCAATAGTCTTATTTAAAAGTCCTGAGACTAACTGTATTATTATGAAACAAACTTGGAGTATAAACCTTTTGTAGACAGAAAGAAAACTTGCTGCAAAACAAGACTTCTTTCTTCTTGGTTATAGTCTGAAAATCATACTCTGCTGGCTGTGAGTCTGTATCAATAGAGGTGGCAAACACATTATTATGCATTTGGTCACAACCTCAGCTTTGGATTTGCTGACAGTCACATCACAGAAATCATTTACTCCTTGCTGTGTGTTAGAACTGGCTGTTGCACACCTCTGAAAGGCAACCAGGGCTTTCTTGCAGCTTCATTAGATACAACAGAAGTTTGCACTTTAGTCTGTGAGTCTCAAAGAATACTAAGGCTTCTCTGTGCATCCGCTTATAAAAGAATTTTTGTTTGTGTTAATTTAACACAGTGCTGTAGGTGACAAATACCTAAATGAATTTGAATATTTTTCCCCAGTGCATCACTAGTATGGAGTGAATTTATGTAGTCTCTGTGCAATTGTTCATGGTATTAATAATGCCAAGATCATGGGTTCAACCTCCATATGGGACATGCATTTAAGAGTCAGACTCAATTATCCTGTGGGTGCCTTCCAACCCAGAGTATTCTATGATTCTGTGAATCTCTTGCAAGAAGGTCAGCTATGATTGCCTATGTTATCCATCAAGAAGGAGGTACTGACATGCCCAAAACATCCTCCAGACCTCTGAACAAAAAGATATAACTTGGGAAATATAGAAGTAAATCATAGTGGTGAAGAATTGTAGAGCCAACAGAGCCTGTCTAATAGTTAAGTGCTGCCAGAATTAGCTCAGCAGCAATCTTGAACAGAAAGAAACAGACAGTGGATTAAAAATATGCTCTATGATACCACTCTAGAAAACTACATAAAAATTAAGAAATTAATTAATTGTGAAGCAATTTTTTCCCCTTTTGCTTGATAATATGACATGTCATAAAAGTGGCAAGGCTTTTATTGGACATTTATGAAATGTGGAAAACTGTCCTGCTTGAAGGAAAGGAGGTGAAACTAAAACTTGACTATGATCAGGAAGATTAATTAAGCACTCATTGCCCAGTTTTTGTGGGAAACTAGAAAAGGAGAGAAAAATATCCCATACTTTAAAGCTTTATAAAATTTAGAATATCTGAAATTATTTTGCATCATATATCATATACCACACACATAAAAGGACTTTCTATATTATAACTGCAGGTTACTCTGTAGCTCCTCATTTCAAGCTGTTCTTCCACAACTTATTTACACTGTATCTAATAATACACAAAGTCTCATCTATGAATAAATGCAAACAGAAAGAAAATTGTAAAAACACACTGAAGAGGTACAGAATACTAAAGAGATACTAAACAGAATTAGTTTTTCTGTAATTAGGACTATGCCACCTCTGGATGATCTTTGATCCCAACATATTATGATATGAGAGATACATATTACTGTGATTTCTCTAGTGATGCTCACTGTTGTTTTCTTGTCAGCCTTAATAGCAAAACAACTGGACAGGCTAAATTGAAATTATTTATCCTCTCAGAACTTCATAGTCAAAACAAATTATCACAGTAACAGGTTAGACTTTCTCCTATATGAACAACAGATTTTTCTCTTGGAACCATGTCATGCTTCATGGTGTCACTGATACTACTATGCTTTACAGAATGATTTTTATGAGGTTGCTCCCTCTGCCCTGCACTCTGTCTTCTGCCTCCTCCTCCTTTCTTCTGTTAAACAAGAGCAAGTGTTATCCTGTATGTTGTCATCCCATTCTTGCTTAAAGAATATTTTTTAATACTTGAGCTAATACTCTAAGTGACCAGATGTTATCCTCCTTAGTCTGTGAAATAGTTTATCTGGAAAATACAAGACTGTTCTCTGTATTCACTGAGGGGGCAGAAAGGTATTGTTTGGAGATTGAGAGGAAAGTGCAGATTCTGAGAACAGTTTCACTTCATGCTTTTGGTTTTGAATTCTATCCATGTTTATAGTCCTTTTTTTCTGTAGTTTGTAGGATTTAGTTTCTTAAATTAATACATATACTTACTGCATACATTACATGCAAGTAACTTTCTGTGATGACTTCTAGCTGCATCAGTGAAATAACAATTAACCCATGTTGAAGCAGTTTGTAAAGGAGGACTGTCTCTCATGGGAGGGATCCTATCCTGGAGTAGGGGAACAGTCTGACAAGTCATATCACTTGAAAGAGAGGGAAGAGCAACTCAGGGAATCAGAGCAGAAACTCCCCTTGAGCCCATGGTGAAGTCCATGGTGAGACAAGCTGTCCTGCAGTTCACACATGTTGATGGGGGAGATTGTAATGGAAACACCTTTAAACTGTTGTAACCTATGTTTTGAGTTGCATATTATGAAAACTACTACGGCTGGAAACCCTTGCTGCAGCCAGACTAAGAGAAAAGGGAAATGTTAATTGCAATGTTGAATTCTGTATCCTGGCCCAAAGGGATCAGGGGTGAAGAATGCAATGGAATGAAGAAAGTAATGGAAATATATCATGGTTGAAGGCCATAATTTGAGTTGCATGTTACAGGATTGTAACAGGAACAACCTGAGCCAGTGGAGGAAAAGCCTTAAAAAAAGCGACGCAAATTACAGCAGAGACCTGAGATGGCCTCAGTGCCCAGGAACTCCAAGAAACATATCACCTCTCCCATCTTGAGAGACCACTATTACCAGTGGAGCCCAAAGTCATGGACTAAATGAATTCAAAAGACATTTTGTGAACGTCTGTGGATATTTTACAGATATTTTGCAGGGGTGATCCATAGGTCCAAGGTAATGATATCTATGTATTGTATTAAAGAACAGGAAGAGGGAGCATGATTAATGATGGTGTATTGAATAGTGTGGGACCTCATCATAACATAAATGGTATGGAATTAAGGTGAGATTAAATGATGGTTTTGTTTATGTAGAGTTAATCTTCCTCACAGTAGCTATTACAGGGCTGTGTTTTAGACTTTTGCTGAAAGCAGTGTTGATGTTTTCATTACTGCAGAGCAGGGTTTACCCAGAGCCAAGGCTTTCTTCTCTTCACCCAACCCACTGGTGACCAGGCTGGGAATGAAAGAATAGCTGGGAGGGACACAGCCAGGACATCTGACCACAACTGAACAAAGGAAAATTCAAGCCCTATGGTTTGTATGTAGCACATAAAGCTGTGGGGACAAGAAAGAAAAAAAGAGGAGGGAGACATTTGTAGTGACGGTGTTTGTCTATCCAAGTAAGTGCTACACAGGATGGGGCCCTGCTCTCCTGGAGATGGCTGAACACCTGCCTGCCCGTGGGAAGCATTGATTCCTCATTTTGCTTTACTTGTGCATATAGTTTTTGCTTCACTTCTGTGTATAGTTTTTGCTTTCCCTTTTAAACTGACTCAACTCTAGGGTTTTCTCAGTTTTACTCCTCTGATTCTATCCCCAGTCCCACTGAGGCAGATGGAGTGAGCGCTTGTGTGATACTTGTTTGTTGGCTTAGGATAAACCATGACATGGGAAAAATATTTATTGTGGTGAATCCAAGACAAATAAAGGTGATTCCTGAATGCCTGATAAAAGTACTGATGAGTTGCAAGAGGTACATTTCAGATGCAGTTAAGCCTTACCTTAATGTTTCACCAATGTCATCACAGTTACAGACCCTGATGAGAATGTTGCTTTTCAGGGGTCCCAACTTCAGTGACTACCAAGCCTCTTGATGATAACAAATAGGAGAGATGGGGTTTGCCATACCTAAGATAGGGTGTTTAGGAGTTAGGCATCCCAGCGTTCAGCACATTGGGCTCCTACTTCTGGAGGTTTCAGACTGGAACATTAGTAAAACTGAATTTAGACAACAGTGTATGACAGCAACTACTGTTCACGATCAGATGGTTAAGTGGTAAAAAGAAATAGTTTGATTGTAATAAACATAATATTGCAGCACAAACCACCTCTGACTCTGAGCCCATTTAAACCATTCAAGATATGTCTGTGCTTTAAAGTTCTTGAAAGATTATGATCTTGTTTAATTTAATTACTTACCATTAAGCAGCTTACTTCTGCTTGTGGACAGAAGATATTTTGGTCTTTATTTATGCTTTAATTTTTAATAGCAGCCATTTACCAATTTCAAACATGTTTACCTAGAACCGTGCCCAGAGGGAAATATACCCAGTTAATTGCTATTAGTATTTGTAATGCATGATTAACTTATAATAATATGTTAGTAAGGCCGTAATTTAATATTAGGATTGACATAAAGAAAGAAGAGTGGGTGACATAATTTTAATAAAATTCTAAATATTTGCAAATGGAATGAAAGGATAGCATGAGTAATATTAATTCATTGTATGTTGTCTTCAAGGAGAGACTAAATTCTACTTGATTTTCTACTGTTTGGTTTCATTTATGTCTGGACTAAAGGAGTACGCAAAGTAAAGGTAGTACACTCGAATACATAGTGCATGTAACAATGGCTTATAAATTTGGTTTGGTATGTGAAATGAGATGAAAAATATGTCATGGTGCCTAAGTAATTTTTTGTGTGTTTATTTTCATAAAACATAATTATTCAGCTATTAATAGTTAATGGGATTACTATGTTTATGTACTCGCAGCAAAAGGGAATTGTTAAATATTTCAACTGTACTCAAACTTTCCATGTAGAAATTCGTAAGAAGGAGAAGGAAAAAGATCTAGCAATTAAATATAATACATAGCAATATATTTTACGTAGAGGTTGTGTGTTTGGTGAGATAATGACAATTTTTATTTAATTACAATGTTATGCTACAATACTGTGTTTGTTTCTGTTGTGACTTGCCACAAAGGTAAAAAGCACCTATTCATTACAAAGTGGAATATTTTGTGAAGCAAGTAATTTAACTGAGTTGCAGGAAAGAAAAATACTTTAGCTTTTCAACAATCAAGTCAAAATTTTGTTCTATTTGGGAATAAAGGCTGCTCTAAAAAACATCCATCACCCTCTGAATATTGTATGTACTATATGGGTAATGTGACAACTAATTGATCTTATTTTCTTGGTTTCAGTGAAACAATTTATATTGGAAAGCCAGTTTGGTAAATGCTTGTGAACTGTAGACTAGTATAAATCATTAAGCAGTCTGATAAAAAATGTTTTGTATGAACTTACCAGGTGAGATTCTACAAACTTACAGGTCATATTTTTTCTTAAATTATGAAAGCCTCACACTGTGCCAAGTTAACATATCTTTCCTAGGAATAATGACTTGCTGCATGAAAATAAATCAGAACTTCATTTCCAGCCAGCACAATTTTGCACCCAGGAAAAGAAATTAAGCACGAATAAACAGTTACTTTTCCCCCACTCTTGATTAATGGGATATCCTGACTGAACATGCCACAAACCTTTTTTGTATTGCAAAACAAGACTTTTTTTTTTTCTGTGAAATTTTGAAAGATTCAGTATTATAAACCAGGACTGGGAATATACATTCCTTAATGATATAAATCAGAGTGGCTTATTTAAAGGCACAGGTTCATTCATGTTGTAATGTCAAACCTGTGATTTTTCAATTATACTATAGTTTTA
Source organism: Taeniopygia guttata (assembly GCF_048771995.1). Classification (NCBI taxonomy): domain Eukaryota; kingdom Metazoa; phylum Chordata; class Aves; order Passeriformes; family Estrildidae; genus Taeniopygia; species Taeniopygia guttata. Next base: position 27,633,772 of record NC_133063.1, read on the forward strand.
ACTTCACTTGTAAGAAATAAAAACCAGAAATTACATAAATACTCTTTGCTGTGTTTCCTTACTTTGGATTATGTGCTACCTCCGTGGAAGGAAGTATACTTCTGGGAATTAGTAAAATTAGTGTAGTTTTATGACTAGCATGGAAAGAGTTGATAATTAATTCTCTACATCTCAGAACTGATTCTACCTTCTGATATGGCCACAGCTGACAAACTTGCTGGCAATTTCAGAAGGGAAGCCCAGTATTCAATGAGCAGTAAAGGCAAACACTTGTTCCAGCAGATGATTCTTTTGCATCTGGCAGAAGACATATTGGTGAGGAGCAGAGCAGAAGTTGGGAGTACATCTTTTCTGTGTTTAGCAGCAGAGAAAAGTTAATGCTAATTCAGGTTGTTACCTTTCTTAGATTAAATCTGTGGTGACATTTGCAGATAGGGCCATGTGAAAACGTGTGGTGGTAGTGAGCAGCTCACAGTAAAATATCTCATCAGACAATTCATGCAATTGATATTTACAGGAATTAGCAAGCATGATGATCAGTAAATAATGAACTTTTCATCATATTAAAGAGTCTACAGACACTTATCCTATGCTTGTCTCACAGTTTGTGAAGAAACAACACCTCAGGTCATAATAGTTAGATGGTACCAGGATGCAAGAATCCTTTGGATGTTTCTAGAGTCCTCTTAAAACATGTTTTCATTTGAAAAAGGTAGGAAATATTAATTTCCAGCCCTTTTATATGAACAAGAATTCCCCGCAAAGGTAAATCTGTTACCCAAGTCAATGCACAGTTGAGTGACTCCAACCAAATTAGTGGCTTATGTGGTTCCCTTTGAGTATATTTACTATAGCAACATCTAAAAAAACAGCTGTCTGAGTTTGTGTGTGAGATAAATCCACTTCTTTATATTTCCAAGATACTTCTGATTCCAGCTCACTCACATCCTTCTTATGAGAAATTTAGATAGCATGCATCTATTCCTTACCCTTCCTTCAGACTCCTTTGTTCTTTTCTCTCCCTCTACCCAAGCACATAACACTCAGATATGTGCCTTTGGTGTATATTTTTTTCCAGTGACAAAAAGAATTATTTTGATAAATCAGTCAAGAGAAATACCTTTGCAATAACTCTATTTGCTAGAAGTATTTAAAGGAATTCAACTACATCTTCTCACCTGTTTTCTTTATTTCTGCTAGCTGATGTTTTCCAGGATGCTTGCTGTATTAAAAACACGTGTTTGCAATGCTAGTAGTCTGCACTTTGTTCCAAGAAAACTGAAAGCATATCTAAGAAAGACGACTTAGCATTCTGTAGCTTCTATGGGGAACAAAATAGTGAATGCTTGTGCGTGAGCATAGTATAAAAGTTAGCTCATATGTTTATTTCACAGCAAGGAAATAGTTACTGAGTATTTTCCATACCAACAAAACAGATAATAAGTGTGCTGTGTTTAATTGACTGGAAGTCATAAAAAGTGCTTTGCGGCTGGTAGGAAGTTTTATTCTTGATTCAGCTGTTCCCCCATGCAGCCTATTGCAAAGAACACAATAATACACTCCAACTTTGTAGTCTGGAGCCACATGCCTAACTCCACTACCCTCAAAAGTAAAACAAACAACTTTGGGTATCAGTGCGAAGGCAAATAATGTCTCACATTTTTCTCAGAATTTCTGTCACAAATGTGAAAAGATGAAAGCTGATTTTGATGACTGCAAGCTGGTGGAATGTCTTAATGTACAGAATAAACCACGTATTTTTAGTAACAAATCAAGGCCATATTTTCCAGGGAATATATGCGGACTGCATTCACCAAAGAAATGCATGGGTCCTTCTTCTTATGCTTTTTCTTTCTCTAAGCCATAGTTATATTTACAATTACTTGTAATATTTTGGGTAAAAAAAGATGTGCACATGTAGGGAATGGAGAAAAGAAAAGATGATTTTCATTAGAAGTTGTCAGAAATGAGAATACTCATACTCAAACCAAAACAAAATCTTTCTACTAAAAAAAAGTAATGCATGTATTTATTTTCTATAAGAAGGCAAAATTTTTAAACTTTGTTTTTTTGTAAGCCTGCATTACTCCCCATACAGACTTTTTGCTTTCCTAAATCACTTTGAATATTTAAAAGATAATTCTAAATTTAATTGCACAAACTTAATATTGAGGCCTTTTGATAGCAGTCTATAAACATCAGTTCTTTCCTTCATAGGATTTACATTATCCTATGTCCCATTGGTTTGTGTTTTATGGATGTTAGAGCATTTATCCTACAGGTATATGTTGTTTTACATATATTTTAGGAGATAGCAAATTATATTGGCTGTAAGGAAAAATTTCTTAAAAATTACCCCACCAATTCAGGGTAAGAATTTAAGTTTCGTTTAGAAAACCTCAACTATCAAGCAGTGAACTCCTCCCTTCTCCTCAGAATAACCCAGTAACCCAAACTGCATCAATGCTTTTTCTGTCTCCGGTTTTCCACGTTGATTTAGTGTAGGCCCACTTAAGCTACACTTCCATTGCAGCAGTGATGTGTTTCTTAGTAAGTTCAGTTCTTTCTCTAATACATGTTATTTTTTTCTGCTGACACTGTCAATATCCTTTCACCCAGACTGACTCGCAGCATGGTATTTCCTCGGCAGTAAGGGGCGTAGGATCTTTGTTCCTCCAGTTGGGCCCCTCAATTATAGCTTTATCAGTATGGGGTAGAGTGTATATAATTACAATTGCAACCAAGCCAATAAACCAAGCCTTTCTGCTTTCTTTACGTAGGCCTTGGTTAAAGGATGGGAAATTTGAATTCTGAATTACCATTCAAATTTGGATTTTTCTTTTACTCTCTGCCTGGTATAGATGAGAAGTCCTCTGACCTTGAGTCACAAAAAGCCTACCAGAAGTGCACACTAAGTTTTCTTTCATTACTTTCTTCTTCTCAGGGTGCCAGGTACCTTGAACAAATCATTGACTTCTCCTGACAACTGGTAGGTGAATACTTAGGCAAGTTTCCTGTGACAGATATGCTGCAGGCTTCGAAACACACAGGAACACTAAAACACATATTTCATGGTACTGTCAATGCAGTCTAGAATTAATTCAGCTCCATGCTACAAGCAGTATTCATCTGAATTTTTATTTTGTGAAAAACTTGGATAATTTTGTTCAACTAGTCTGGCAAAAACCTGTGTTAGGGCTCTACTTTGAGAAGTAAACATCAAAATATGTCAGATAAAAATGTCCACATGAGCAGCACAGTTCATATTTGGCTGTTGAAATGTAGTACTAAAAGTTATATTATGTGTATTAAGAAATTGTGGCCATCAAAAATTATACATTTTACAAAAAAGTATAGGCTGGTAAATAGCAATGTTGCAATTTCCATTTAATGTGCAATAAGTGTTTCATTGTTGAATGAAGCATTCTGATAGACTTTCATGGATGTTGCAGTGAACATCACTGTAAATTATATGTATATTTCTGAAATGTATTTTGTGAGAACAAAATTTGTTGTTGATTGGTTTTGTATAGAGATTGCATTTGTGAGCTGACTCACTACAAGATCTGCAACATTAATGAGGCACTTACCTTGTGTGGAGTTCAGTAGCTGCGTAAAATTTTTTCTAAGAGCTCTGCCACAAGAGGCCTGGTTGTAGAAGTCTCTGTATAATCAAATTTTGGTTCAAGGCATCAGAATAAATCCAGTCTGAACTAAAATCTCAAAGAGAATATAGGGTAGATGCTATGTGATCATGTGAATAAGAATTTTTGTGGTAGATATTATAAAAGCAAAGGAAAAAGAACTTGGATTACTTTTAGTAAAATAATCCAAAATATGCAGTGTAACTTGAACCTAATTTTTTCAGGAGTTCACAGACCCTTATAAGAACAGAGAGGCAGCCCAAGAATCATATGAATACAGAATGTAGCTATAATCAGACCACATATATGAAGGCAGGAGGATTAGTTCAAGGTGGAATGGGATGAAATCACATAGAATGGAAGGCTAGCCTGCTTGAGCTGTTCATATCTGAAATTCAAAACAGACTTGAGAGAAAAGTAAATAAAGCAGAGATCACTGAACTTAAAGTGAACCGAAACAAGTGAGATTCATACGTCTCTAAGAGCCAGCTGATGAAATCTTTAAATACATGAATACTCTTTTAAATTTAAGTGCAGCTGTGACTGCTTAGTGGTTTTGCTAGCTAGCAAGTACTATGTGCAATTATTGATATCTACAAATTAATTTGCTAAAAGAAACAAATAATGGAGTAAGTGTTCCCATTTCTCATGACATAGCCTTTTGGCTGCTGCCTGAGTCCCTTTCTAATGAACTGGTGCGTTAGTGTTATAATTAGGTGATTACAATCTTTGGCTGTTTAATTAAATATGACTTTGTGCAAATATTTTGTAACCAGGCTGTTGAAACTTGCTAGGTACACATTTTTGGAAAGAGCATGTAAACTTGGGAAATGATAGTCTTTGATCTTTGAGATTTTCTGTTTTTTGAAGTTTTTCTCTAAAGTCAATGCAATACAAGTGTTAATTTAATGCAGCAGAGTGGGAAAATAATCTTAAATCAGGAGTATTAACATACAAAACATTCTAGCTTTTCATATGTCTCCTAAATTTAGTAATCCTCCTTTTTCTAAAAAAAAAGCTCCTCTAGGAGACTTTTTTTTTTTTTGTGAACTATTAGGAACTCCTCAGTAACCATCTGTGGTTTTTCACCTGTGTGCTTTAGCTTAGTCTCCTTTCATTCTCCATTTTTTAACCTTTTTGTAAACTTTGAGAGGTATGTTTTATCCTATACTTAGGAACATTATTGAAAATATAATTGTCTGTTTGTTAAAAATTCCTTATGTCTCTGATTACCACTGCTCTCTTCCCGAAGTTTCCTCTCTGAGACCTCTATTGCCATGATTCCAGAGCTTCTTATTTCAATGACGATTTTCAGAAATACTGTCATGAGTCTAGCAAATATTATTTCCAATGTGTGAAACATGTAAGCAAGACCTCTTAAATACAGGGTTTCCAAAGTCTGAAGTCAGGAACCTCAGAGATATTTCACTGTTGTTTTTTTATAATCTCTCCATGTTTGTGATCTAAAATGTAAATACTTGATTTTTCTAGAAATATCTCTCATCTTATCTTAATGATATATATGACAATACTCAAGTAGTTTTTAACACTAGAAGTTTCTGGGGTTCCTCTTGAGCATGAAAATCTTGTTTTCAGGGATATGTTTATTTAGTCAGGATTTTGAAAAGGCCCATGGACTTGGGAGGAAGACACAATCTAATCTTATTCTTTACTACTGTGTACTCCATAATAAAGCAGTGGTAGGTACAGATATATTTCTATAGTTATTTGCTCCAATTCAGATGTTAGAGGTTAATAATTTGTGATGTGGATAGAATAGAGTTAAGCAAATGCATTGTTTAGATTTCAGGGAGACACAATTCTGTTTCACTTTCAAGGGGATGTGAAAAATATATTTTTCTCCCTATGGAATTCTAAATGGGTCTTTCACTTTTAAACTATGTCTTGCTGGAACAAAAATTAACTTGGTCATAGCTTAGAAAAAATAATTGACTGCTGTCTAATGTGATTCAGCAGGCTGCAGTACTGAAATAGATCCTCTTTCAGTTCTCTGTTGCTGTCTTTCCAGCACACAAATCTCTGTCTTCATGGTAAAAGGCATCACACCTCTGTTTCAGGGAAAAATCCACACTTCTGGGGCTGAAAGGATATGCTTTCCTAGATGTGTTTATCAAACCGTATCCAAACAGCTGCATTTTAAGAAATGTGGCCCTCTAGAGCTAGCGGCAACACCTGTTGATTAGCAGTAAGTCTTCAAAATAGGGTTTCATGCATTCAATTTTTCCTTCAGAATAGTAGAATCTAAGTTTCAGTGTAAATATAATTGAGCTATTGCAAACAAGAGAGAGCCTGCCTCTTTTATAGGAAGTTCCCTGTGTTTGTTCACTGAGTTTTTCCTTCAGAAGGTTTTTTTTTAGATGTAGCCAGAATTACTTCAGTTTTCCCAGTTTTACTATATGCTTGTTACATTTTTTTAAATTTTCCATCTGCTCAGTGATGGTGAACAGTGTTATCACTTTGTCTTGTAAACTGTATTTTCTATTCTTGCATCAAAATTATGACTGGATTTGAAGCTGAACAAACTTTTTCTAGTCAACAAATACTTGTTTCTTTTATCTTAAAGAAAACAGATTAGTAAATTGACAGAACATTTTGGCTGAAACATTCTTCTAAATCTGATTAAATTGCTGTGTTTTGCCTTGAAAGTGTAACTAAAAGTATTAAATTTTCCAAGTGAGTGAACCAGTGTTATAAGCTATTTTTATGCACTTTCCACATATTTTCATATGAAATGGTGATAAAATCTGTGCAACTGAAGAAAAGGAGGGTTTGGAACAAAAAGGGATGAAATAAGAAAGAGAGAGAGAGAGGGAGAAAAATCTTTAATTCACCAATTCACCTTGTATATTCAAGAGCATAGTGGTTAGAAATGCACGAAACAACTTTCATAAGAGGTGTATATGCAAGGCTATTCCTTATAGCAAGGCTATTCCTTTCCTGAGATGCCTTTCTGCTGTGCTGAAATGCTATTTTGCATCTGAATTAGGCTTTTCAAATGGAGAATCATTCACAGCTGGACATTTTCAAAAAAGTATTTTATTTTAGACAATATATTATGTTTCTGAAGTAGAAAATTGCACAATTACTACCTGAATAACTTTACTAATCTAGATTTAAATATTACTGACATGAAATATAGGCTTTTTTCACCCCCATTGGTATCTGAATATTTAAAAGAGAAGATGTTCACATATAATGCTCCATCACGAGATTTTTCAGTCTGCTGACATTTACTATATATCTTAAGATGAAATTTTATTGATTACTGCTTACACAAATAGGAGGCAGTGGAATCCTGATAACTTGGTGTTTCTAGTATACGCAGTGCCTGCATTACCTCGGCTGGCATCTAGGAATATGTCTAGCAGGACATGACTGACTATAATGTAATTATTTGGAGTAGCCTTTTTTTTCCCTTGATTCCCAATTATTTTTTAACTTGGTGTATAAATAATTATATGAGATTATATAACAATAACAATTGTCATAACAATTGATGCATCTAATTTTTCTGTTATTTGCAATGTCACTATATTTTCTGTTTCATCTTTCACATTTGCCTGGTGTTAGTGTGGGAATTTCCCTACACACTCTACTCTGTGTAGAGTGGGTAACTGATTCTGTAAGTTACCCACTCTACACAGCATTAAATGCTCTAGACAGGTTTAATTTTTGCTCATATACTATTTTTGAAATGTTTAATTGACAGAAGTACTGAATGTTTTAAGAATTAAATGGATTTGATATAAAAGTTCTTCAGCCACTCCAGGGAAAGGCTGATTGGTTGGGTAAGAATGGATAACTGAAATTTGCTTCATTACTCTTCAACCCTTTTGCAATGATAGTTTAGTGAAGTTCCAAAGGCAAAGAGCACAATTTGATCTGTAAACTGAGGATTGTCCCTTTTCAGTAATCACCTTTTCCCCCTAATATATCTGTTGTGTAAATAAAAACACATAGTTTATTTGGGAGAAATAGAATAGAGGTTGCCTTAAGAAGGTGTTTCCCAGACTTTAGGGTACGAAGATAAAATTTTATTCTCTGTGTAAGTAATGCCCTTAAATTACAGCATGTGAACCTGGTCACTTCTGAAAAATAGTCAGATAGTCTGACATGCTGAATTCTGATTTTTTATTCATTTGTATGTGCCTACTACCATTTCAGATGCCCACAGTTTTCTGAGACAACAGTACAGGAGTAACATATAAGACACTGGAACTGTGAAGAAGAGGGCTTTTCTGGTTGGCATTTGAAGGCTGATAAAACTATACTGGTATATCTGAAATGGCACCAAACATATGTGATTGATTTTAAAGGGATCTTCATATCTAATCTTTTATTTATCTAGTGTTTTGCTCTTTTATTTAAGTGTTTTGATTGACAGGAAAGTTAATAGCTAGGTGGAAGTAAAATTTTTGTCATTTTACCCAAAAGCACCTCTGTACTTTAGACGTCACTGCAGGAAGAAAAATGCCTGAGCCATGAGGGTCAACCATAAAGTTCCTGAATCCTGCCCATATCTGATCCTCTTTTCAAGAAGGATCTGCAGAAATTGTCTATATGGAGGTAGGTGGGGGATGAGAGTTAGAAAATACGGTTCTTTCTTTCCTTTGACCTTATGTCTTTCCATAACTCTTCCTATGAATGCTATCTTATTAGGAACTCATTTTTATGTAGCAGAGAAAAATTATTAAAGTATATTTTATCCTTCCCTTAGAAATATATATATATATGTACATAGTGTAAATTTGTGATGATGGAGACCCAGAGCATCACCTGACTTTAGCTGAATAGCAGTTTGCTGCTTAGCAGAGACTGATAGTCTCCTGGGATCCATAGCAGTCAAAAGTGCTAGGGGTAGGAATAGCTAAAGAAGTGCTAATGCAGTGCTAAATTAGATCCACTAAAATCTCCTACATATCAGCAGGATATTTTAATGATTACTCGGGCTTGAAATCATATGAATGCAGACTTTTTTTTTTTTTTTTCTTCAGGCTGCACATAGACAGATCAAGATTTTTTTCCGCCTAGTATTTGAGCAAGAACAAGATTGCATTGGTTTGAAATAGACACCGCAAATGTAACCTTTGCTGGCAATGACAAGGCTTTTTTTCTAGAGACATTCTTGTTAGCTGTGCTTATCTGTATGTGTAAGCAGTTGACTCATGAAAAAATACCTATTGTTAGCTGCAAAGTAGTTTTTGGAATTGAACATGTAACTCTTAAGGATTTTCTGCCTAAAGGCAAAGGTCATAAAAAGGTCTGTGAGTCCTGAAATCTTTTTTTACTGCCTCAGAATTGGAAGTCACAGAAATATTGATCTTGGATTTGCAGTCAGATTTCACTCTTTACAGAAATGAATTTCATTCCAGTTCAGAATCTCCATATGCTGTTACAGCATAGCCATAAGAGTAATTAAAATAATGAATTGTGAGTGTTGCTGACTCTTCAGGTAGGATGAAATCATCTTACAGTGTAACAGGTTGGAGAAAACCATGAAGGTGCCATGGAAACCTGCATTCACAAACCATGAATGGAAAGCTGCACAAATATCCTGATTTATGAGGATATATATATATATATATATATATATATATATATATATATATATATATATATGCAAGAACAAGATATATTTTATAAAGAAAATTCCTCTGGAAATTTAATTTAAGATTCGTCAATAGTCCTTGGTGTATGGACAGGTATCATGTATTCATATCTCCAAGGAGCTGCTTCGTATCTCCAAGGAGCTGCTCTCAGCATAGGTTATAATTTCCTTGCACTTTCATTCCCTTCTGGATGAGTCTGGCATTCTCTGCTGCAAATACTCCAAAATACCTTTTTTTTTTTTTTTTTTTTTTTTTTTTTTTTCTGTAGTGAGTTGGGTTTATAAGAGACTGATTTATCTTTAAGAGGTTATTTGCAATTCTCTATCAATCTGTCCCTGTACCTGACTCCTCAGCCTTTTAAGTATTGATGTAGTATTGAAGTCAAGGTAAACTGTAGCTGCTAAATATTGAAATATCATTGCAAGGAGTAGAACTCCTCTAAATACTCACATTTCCCAGCTGAAAAGTGCATCTACCCCAATGCACATGGTATGGGTAACAGGAGAAGCTGAAAGCTGTGGTGCAGCAGTAAAGCCATGGTGTAGCTGCCATCATGGAGAAATGGAGTGATGACTTCCATGACTGCAGTTCTGCAAATAAGCTCCTCAGAATGGATGGGCAAGGCAGGAGGGATGACTCTGTACATTAGGGAGAGTTTTTACTGTATAGGTCATGGAGGTTTGGGACAAACTGAATCAAGGAAAACCAGTTTTTGATTGAGCTGGATTTTGATAAATTATAAACCTGAGCTGTTTGTTCATATTATCTGTCATTAATGTGGGCTCTGTTGCCTTTACCCTGTAAAGTACTTCTTACTAAGTAAGGCTCCATGGCATAAGATGTATTTCACCTAGAGGAATGCTGTCTGAAACGTATTCTCTGAAGACTACATAGACAAGTACTTCAAGACACAGAAGGAGGGTAGTGGCATGGCCTCCTTAGATTTTTCTTTTCTTTGGGTTATGTGTTTGTTTTCTCCCCCTTATATTTGGCTATGAAATTAGTTTCATATGTGAAATAGTTCATGTTTCTGTTTTTCAAGACTTCACTGTTTCTCACTTTAAAGAATCCTTATGGAAATCACTTTAAATAAGATCATTGACTTTAGGAGGCGAATAATGAGTTTCATGTCTCGAAATACAGTTCTGCATAATAACTGTAAGTCAATTTACTTGGTTTTCTCAGTTTTAGTTGTTATAAATCTAATCAATAACATGAATAATATATTGCTTTTGATCACTTCTATGTATTGGCTCTTAGGTGTATATCTGAACATCTCTTTTGTCAAAACACAGGATACTGATCCTACATGTTTATCATCTGGAATGTTTATAAATAAAATTGGCTGAAGGTACATGGTCAACACAACTCAGCTGAACATAGGCTGGTTTTAGTCTGCATTCTACTTCTGTGAGGAAACTTTGTATAAACAACAAGCCTGCATCCACACCACAGCATGTATAAAACATATCCATAGTTACTAGGTTTCAAGTCCAGACACATTTTTCTGTAGTTCTTACTATGTGTGTCTGCTTCCTACTATACTCCTTGGATTACTTAGTGTGCCAGTGAAGGGCACAGCTGTTGTTGCCTCAACTCATTAGCATGCATTTATTATTTGTTTTCTGTGTAATTACTATCCTGGAACAGTACAAAATTACATTAGATGTTAAAATTCTAGGTGTCAAGATAAAAATTACAGCTTATTTATTCTTCACAGTAGCTGACATTTTCATTGCTTGTCATCTGGATCTGCTGGATAAGCTGAATTATAAAACTCCTTAGGGCAAGGCCAAATGATTTTTAAAGATCTTAAAAAGAAAGGGGATCTTCTCCTGTTCTATTTATTTATCAGACAACAATCCTATTTGATGTTTGTCTTCAGAAAACTTCTAGAAATTGGGTGAACAATGAGATGGCAAGGCTTCAACATTACATCTCTACGCAAGGTCAGGAAGAATTGCAAAAGATTGTCAATCACAAATGAGTAATGAAGTGCCAGCTAATATCTAAAGTCAATAAACATGAAGCAACACAGATGCCAAGACCATCTTGGCTGTCAATACAATGAATTGTCTTGCAATTAGTGGTCCCCCATACCTGAGTCTATATTCGATGTAACTGTGAACAGCACTCTGAAACATTCATTTTGTTTCTTCACAGCAGTGAGAAAGGTACATGAGGTGTTTACAGCAGAGTAGAGATAGAGAACAAAACAGTGTGGCATCACACAACTAGCACATAGTCTGCAGACATTTTAAAGTGAGCATACTACAAGAAATTCAATCTTAGAAACATTTTAATGGAACTAGGGACAGTAGAGAATGAAATCGAAATGATCAAAAGTAATCAGATATTTACAGAGAAAGTAAAAGAGTCTAGGTTTTCTCACTATAGAAAAGTGATGATGGCAGGTGGTTTTAATAGATGTCCATGTAATCACAAATTTTATGGTCAGAGTGAATAGGGAGTTACTGTTCACTGTTTTTCATGACAACATATATGCAATATCCAGTGTAGCTACTTTACATGCAATAAAAAATAAACTGAAGTGATGCTACTGAAGTGTGGAATTAATTGCTAAGTAAGAGCCTATAAAGAGATTTAAAAAGTCATAAGAAAAAATTGTGAAAGAAAATGTCAATCCAAAGGATTGTAGACTGTAGCTGATGTTTCAAACAGATGAATGAAATGGAGAGGATGTTGTCAGCACAAGATAAGCATCACCTATCTTTCCCCCTTTTTTTATGCGCTGCAATAAGATGCAAATGAAATTACTGTTCTTAATATTTTAAAACCTTGTTTTATTATTATTATTATTGTTGCTGCTGTTGCTCTTGTTAATTATTATTATAAGAAGACAGCAAGTGCCTTGACACTAAATAAGTGCCAGAATATCATTAACTCAAGCCCTATATAATAACTGTATTCTTTACCTCTCCATTGAATAGTCAAAAACAAAACCCAAGGCTGATGCTGTATCTGTGTGTGGCAGACTTACTACCCTTCAAACATTTACCAAGGTTGGGAACTGTCTGAAACATTTCCACAGAATTTGTTTAATTACTGTTCAATATTGTATTGTGGTAAGGATCCTTTAAGTATGAATAAGTTGTATTCCTCTTCTTCCATATCCCTGCCAGGAAGCAGCCATATTCTACATTAGAAGAGAGTTTTGTGTGATCTGAGATTTGTAGATTTCTGCTTGGGATTAACACTATATGACGAAATCTAACATAAACCCTAGCACTCCAGTTTTCTGTGAATGACTAGATTTTTGACCATCGCATAATATATATTCCAAAATACTTTGGGATATTATATGTTCTCAATTAAAATATTTTTTGGTATGTCAATTACAATTTTCAACAACACCAAACTTTATTAAAGTTACTCTTGTGCCACAGTGAAATTTAAAATTAATTTTAATAATGAAAAAATTTCCCATATTTTAAGCATCATTATGAACAATGTGTTATAATAAATGCATTCTTAAAGCAGGTGAAAATACAGGTTTGAAATGAACATTTTTTTTACTTGAATGGAAAAATTGTGCCTTCTCTTATGCCAGCCTTATAGAAGAATGTTCTGCGTAAGTGGTGATAAACCAGCTTGAACTCTACCCTGCTCGCAAAAGTTACTGTTTGGAGCAGTTACCAGATGGAGAAGGGTGGCTCATAATGTTTTTGGTGTTGAAGACTATTGAGACCAGCCTGATTCTTTAATCCCCAATTTATACATTCTGAGGAAGTGAAGAACAAAGTTTCCTGACAGAATGTGGCAGATGTGGCAGATGTGGCAGACCTGATAAAGGAACCATCTCATGACAGGAACTGGTATCTTATCTGAAATGGCTGACTGATGTGCTGCTGAACTGACAGAGCTGGCTTAGAAACCCATGACTCATCATCAATCCCAGTCCTACTTTCTAAGAGCAAGATCTTCTAATACACCTCTTCTAAGGGGCACGTGTGGAGATTCCTCCTTGGAGGGGGAACTCAAGGTTAGTCCTTGAGTAAGAGCTATTTTTCCATGGTCATTGGTATGGGTGAGTATCATCAGTCTCTACTCAATAATTATAATTTTAATATCATTTTTTTCAATATTACTTTTGAAAAATGTGCATTCAATTTCATGTATACATAAACTTTGACAAAGTCTGGGGCTAGGATTAGATCCAGCTGCACCTAGATTCCTCTCTCAGAAGAAGTGTAGAAAACACAGCAGTCCTTTCTGCACCTCATGACTTAAAGGGGGAATCTCCCTTATAACAACTGTCTAAAATTTCCATTTTGTCTGCAACAAGCCCCTTATACAAAACAACAGATAGTAAATGTAGGTCAAGGATACTCATTTAAATTTATGTTGAAAATATACTAACAATTAAATTCTCCCAGGGAAGCCCAGTGGTATATACGTGGATTTCTGTGTCTGTTTTGATGATCTGCTGTATGTTCATTTTTGCATATGCCATGGACTTATGTCATAGAGGCAAGAGGCACCTGTACTACCACTCTATGTATGAATCAATCAAATGGATTGAATGTAGTCATGGGCTGGAGTGTGATTGAGGCTACCAGTCCCAGACAAGAAATATTTGGTACAGGCTCCAAAGAAGGTAAAGATTTGTTCAGTTACAAGAAGAAAAGGAAAGAAACTAAATTTGGAAGAATAGATGGAAATTATGCTCATACATGACCCATATTTACCTAATGTAATGAAAATTAAGAAACTAATAGTGTCTTCAGATGATAGGGCTGGTGACATATGGGGTCATCTTAATGACTATGATGGAGGAAAAGAAAACCTCTTGTTTTCCCTCAGATTCTTCTAAATATGGGTATAGACCCATCATTAAAGCACATACACCTATATTCCAGTTGGTCACCAATGACAGTTGATAAAATTTCCAATAGATACAGGTGCACAATATTTAAACCCAACACATGGTACTAAAAAGATGGTGGTGTGACCCAGAAAGAAGGGAATTAAAGTCAGTGAGGTAAGTGGAACGCATGTTATTCACTAAAACACGGAAGTTAATTTATGGTTCTGGGGCCAGAAGCACAAGCTCTCTATTTGCTTTGTAATTAAAGAACATAACAAAAATATTTGGGGGTTTGATGTTTTGAATTGGTGCTTTCCAGATGGCACCACGTGGCTCTTCAGTACAAGTGCTAATCACAGCCCTGGAAGAAACTGTGAGGCTACAGTGCAGATACTCCAACCAGTTCCTGCACTACTGATTCAAAAATTACATATGTTCCATAATATAGGATTCCTGCCATCTGTGCCATGGAACAAAATAGATTTTCTGATGTAATACCAGCCTTAGAAAAATGGCACGATATTTCCATAACCCACTTCCCATGCAATTCATGGCCAGTTCAAAATTCAGATGGGAGACAGCACCTAATTAACCAGTGCCTTAATGTCATACAGTTCCAATAATGGCTGCAATATCCAATATTACAACTTACAGAAATTCGCCTTTCATACACTAGAAACAGCCTGTGCAAATCAGAGGACCAGTTAATTTCATAGAAGCATTTCTAGAGGGGATTGCTGCTCCAGAAGGAGTTGCACAAATACCTCTGGTCAGAAAATGGTCTGCCTATTTGGCAATTAACCAAAGAACATACAAGAGTTTCCAAATTGCAGATGACTTTTAATTCAGATCTAGTGGCACTACAACAACTTAATAAATTGTCGCCAATTTTAAATGCACCTCTCCTCACCAAAGAAACACCAAAGTAAGAAATTTAGTTCACTGATACCTCAGCAAAAAGGCAGTATACGGCTGCTGCATGAATTATTGCAGCTGGCAAAAAAAAAAAAAACCAAAAAACCAAAAAAACAAAACCAAGGATGTGGTGGATGTAGCACACAGGTAGGAGTATAAGGACCATGGTTTTGCAGCACCAAAAGCAGCAAAAATCATATATGTAAGCTTCTATGCTTCTATGCTGCCGTACAATAGCAGTGGGAATTGAACTGAAAAAGAAAGTGATGTCCAGTTTGGAAAAATAAAGCTTGGCAATTGTTACTAAACATAGCCAGGAAAGCACCAATCAAGACAAAATATGTGAAAATTCATGGGAAAGACAATAAAACAGGTTAAAAATGGACCCAAAATGCAAGTGAATTTATTAAAATTACAAAAACAAAAATAGGAACTCCTTAAACCCCAAGTTCTCCGGCTGGGAGAATAGCTTCACTAAATTTTTTGTTACACAGGTAAAAAACTACATTATTTTGTTGTAAAGAGAAATGCTTGGCCCAGAGACAGAATTCCTGCATAGTGGATTTTTTCTTCTTCCTAATAGGGTGATCTGCTAGGAGTCTCCCCTACAAAAGTGTCTTTATTTTCCCTTGCAACACTCCAGAGGATGCCAGGCAAAGGTTCTATGTTCATGTTAGTACAAAGCTAACACAATGCTGCTTCTCCAAACCAGTGATTGAAGAACTCTAGAGTGATTATGATCTAAAACTCATGTTACGTGCACCAGGAGTGTTGGAACTCTGATGGGAGAAATTGGAATCTTTCCACCACTATCAATACTAATACTAATACTAATACTAATACTAATACTAATACTAATACTAATACTAATACTAATACTAATACTAATCAATATCAATATCAATATCAATATCTCTGCAATTAAGTCTACCTGCTCACCATTCCTGAATTCAGGTATAGGTGAATTCATGTTATACAGAATGATTCACTTTTCACATGGAAAAACCCTGTCCTGTCCAAAATTATCCAGGAGAGGTGTTTTGACAGTACCTAATGCTTCAATATACACTATATACCCTATAATTGTGCTGGGATAAAATCACTATAGAAATGTCCTCTATCCATTAGTTCCTAGATTATGGGCCCAACTAGATGGGAACAAACGTCGGTGTTGATGCATGGGTTGAATGTGAACAACAAAGAATTATTTGTGAAAATAGTACCATTAAATCCCAAGACACTTGTCTTGACACTGAGCAATTTATTTGTCACTTTAAAATACATCCTTATGAAACCCCTGAGACTGTAGTCATATATAGTGGAAATGGATGTGTTTGTATGAGGACCTATTTTGAATTTATATTTACAGACAGCACCAGTGTAGAAATGTGTAATCACTGAAATACCCAAAATTGTAATCTTACTGAAATTGTGGAATGTGACTTTAACTACTGAGCTCCTGTCACAATCTACCAATAGCTACAATCTAACTATAGATTGTTTCAAATGTTCCTGCCTACTTCCATTGGAATGAAACTCACTTTTAAAATAATACAATTGCAATATGTTCATTTCAGTACATTGATGAAGAGAATCCAGAGCAGCAAAGTATCTCAATTAACTCTATCTTCACAAAGTAAAGATACACCATGTCCTAGCAAGACTGGAATGGGATGTTGTGAGAGATGGTCCAAAGTTTCCTTCATTTGCCTCATGACTGTTGCAAGGACCCTGAAGACCCCTGACAGGAGTTCTGGCCTGGCCTAGGTGATGTGGAAACTTGCCAAGTGACTGTTTGCAGGTGCGCTCGCTGTGCTTCTACAGAACACTGCATTCAAACAGGATCTAACAAGCAGTGGCTTGTCCCTGCACTCCTGCACCTGCTTCACCGAACGAGGGTCTCTTCACAAT
This sequence comes from Taeniopygia guttata, assembly GCF_048771995.1. NCBI lineage: Eukaryota > Metazoa > Chordata > Aves > Passeriformes > Estrildidae > Taeniopygia > Taeniopygia guttata. Next base: position 27,650,700 of record NC_133063.1, read on the forward strand.
GGCCCATCAATCTTGCCCACCTTCTGGTCAGATGCCACGCGCTTTGGCTAAAGGCTATATAAACTGTGACTTTTTGGGAAGACTTCGGTTATCCCCCACGGACGACGGCGAATCCATGTGGCTGGACCATTGAGGATCTCATCTCGATGGTGGTAGCTGTATTTCCCTTTCCCTCTTCTCTCTCTATTCTTTATTTCCTTTTTCTGTCCCCTCTCTCGCATTTACTGTTGGCACTCTATAATAAAGGTACATTTTTGTGATTAAACTGATAGTCCCCTGCCATTTGCCCTTTTGCCCTTTTGGGATCGGTTAACGAACCATCATGACACCCTGCACAAGCAGATTGTGACAGATGGAGAACATAATTTGTGGGACATCAGCAACACGAACTTTGAATCTAAAGCTTCATCCAGTTGTGGTTTTGTTAGCTCTAACATTATGCTTATTGCTTAAAATAATTTTATATGTGAAAGTCTGGTAAATCATGAAGCAAATGCTCCTTATTCATTATAACAAATATCCCTATAATATAATTAATTGTAATATTTTATACTAAGAGCTATTTGCTTACTTTGGGTCTGCAAGTATGCAAACAGTATATAATTAACATTAATTTTGGCACTTAAACTAAACAGTTTATCAAATAATTGGACTCTCACCACTGATCTGCCATGTACTTATGCTATAGAGGCAAGAGGTAACTGTACTATGCCTTTATGAATCAATTATGTAGATTGACTGTGTTTGTCAACTAAATAGTTGGTAAAGACTTCAAAGGATGTACAGTCCTGAATGGCAGCTGGGCCAATAAAGCCTCAAAGAAACCTAAAGAGGAACATAGTGACTTTGTGAAAATCAATGCACATGATAGTGGAACACCAATCATACAGTTAAGAGGTGTTTTTTCTATTACTTTATAAAGAAACAAAAAAATAATTGTGGGTGCAGGGAGATTTATTCACACCCTTCCCATTTTAAGCAATTTGACCATTAGCCAGACACTTTATCTCATAAATAAAATGACCTAAGTGAACCTTCTTTGCGATCTCCTTGCCGGTCACTGTTGCTGGATGGTGGTGGTCTCCCTTGGAGCTGGGATGATTCTCAAGGTTGCTCCTCAAGGCAGAGAGACCTTTTGGCAATGATAGATCTTTGTGTGAGCCCAGTTAGAATTCTTCCTCAATTGCAACTGGACTGCACTCCAAGTGACTCTGCTTGAGCCTCAGAACAAAAGACATGAGGAAAGGGAAATATATTTCAGTCTGCATCTCACCTGTTGTCACTGGGTGACTGAATAGCACTAGCCTGAGAGAACTGACTTCTTCAGTAGTTTTGTGGGGGCTTTTTTCTGCCTGAAAGCCATTCTAAGATTTTACAGCATGGGCCAGGTAATAAAATACTCAGTGAAATCAGATTCTGAAATAACAGACTTCAGCAATTGGCAAATCAGGTAATAAATTAAATACCTTGGAAATAACTCAGAACTGAACAGAAGGCTTATAATTTCACTTTACAGTGGCACACACGAATGAGTAAACAGTTGATTTAGATCAATAGCATGTCAATGAAGTTAAGAGCAATACTGCAAAGAGTAGTCTGTAGGAGTCAAGCATCATGTTTTTCAACAAGCTACCTCATTAGTTTATTGAATAGACATACTGGGAATGTACATTAAAGACTCCCGCAAGTCGGATATTAGTTTTACCCTTAGAATGAAATTACATTCATGGTTTTAGTTATATGTTCTCATCATCCATGACTGTGATGCATGTAGTATATTAAAATTCATATTACAAGCTCCGAAGGATTTTTGTGTTGTAGGCCTATATACTTGTTATACTCTCTAAAACATGAATCCTTGTTTGTCCTTTTGCAGCTGTATGAAACTGCCTCAGATTCATCTCTGTCACGATCTTCAAATATCAAGGCCATATTTTCCTTGCATGAACAAGTAGTTCAGCACCTTGAAAACAAAACTACACCACCTTATCTTTTTTTTTTTTTTTGTACTTGATTATGATAACAAAAAGTTGGCAGTGTTAAGAGCATGAACAAAGAGAAGAAATGGTTTGAGCCTCTCCTGAGTCCCTGGGAAACATCTCAATGATAAATCTTAATGCATTTTTCTTTCCAAAAGGATGTATGATGATGCTTTTTTCTTCTCTTCCTGGGCTTGTGAATAGCTGTATAAGTCTATGACAAATGAAAGTCTATTTATCTAGCTGCTGTGTTACTTGTCAAAGTAACTTAAAGGAATGAAAAGTAGATTGAAGACAAATAACAAGACTAAGTTGCTTAAAGTGATGTCATTTTTGAAAAGTGCTGCACTTGCAACAGCTTTTATGGAAGCCTTCAAACATGCATGTAATTATTTCTGTTTCTTGTACATTTTCCTACATTTTTTATAGCTTTCATATTTCTAGCATATAAAGTATATTGGAAGTAAAGTAACTATTTTTTCTAGGATTTTTTTTCCAGATAGACAGTATTTTTTTTTTCTATATTCGAGTTTTCTTTTGACTTTCTTATGAATTGGTCAATGGAAGTTAGAAGTCTTTCACATACACTTACAATGAGAGGAAGATTCACTGGAAATGTAGACACAACCATGATGCAACAGATTTTTTGCTGCCCAGTCAGTGCAGAGCAGTAGTATCTTCAGGTAAGTGCTGATGACACCCAGTTTAGAAATGACTGCCTAATTCAGTGTGGTGGTTTAATGTAGGTTTGGTTTTTAACTGGGGAGGAGGGGTCCACAAACTGTGGAAGTGGTTCCCTGTGGGCATGTGGCAGAACCAATCAGCTGACTAATTTTAAAGATTGACACCTGGTTAAACCACTTAAAAAAGCAGGATACACCGCTGTGAAAACACATTTAAGGGATGGGCAAGCCTGTGAAAAGGTCTCTTGCTTCCGGCCTTTGAACAGGTAACTGGGTGGTGGCTGGGCTGGCCCCACATGGCCCGTGCAGCCTGGTGAGGCTGGGCCTGGCAGGCTCTGCTGCAGCACTGGCCCTTTTCCGGGAAGCCTGCCAGGCCCCATCTAGGCAGGGCGGCTGGGGCTCCTTCCCTGCAGGGCTGGGCGCCTTCCTGGTGGACCCTGCCCATCCTCAGTAGCAAAGACCAATGCCAGGAGTGTCCCTGTGGCTGGCACTGGAGGTGGCCCCAAGGCTGGGAGCAGCCATGTGGCCCAGACTGCTCAGCCAAAATCGACATGGCCAGGGATGTGTCGTGCAACCGTGGTTATCTTGGCATGGCTTGCAATGGGCTTTGCTTGCTTAGCTGCTTTTAGCCAGCCATGCTGTGGACAGAAGAGCAAAAGCATTGTCAGCTTTTCTCTCTTTTTGGTGTCCTGCATGAAGAGAAGGCAGGGTGGTGCCAGCAGCCAGCGTGACTTGCACAGTGTTGGTGGCGACCACATAACCAACAGAGAGGCACAGCGAGCGATTTCCCTGATGCAGAGCCTGGATGAGATCAACCTTTCAATTCTGTAAAACTTTATAAAAATTGTTTCAATTGATAAAGCTTGAGAATAAATGAACCTACCAATTGTCTCCTGAATCAGGAAAAAAGAAAGGGTAAAGACATGTAAAGAAAACAACATGAGACACTGAGGTCAGTGAAGAAAGAGTCAAATTCTAGATGGGAGGAGATTGAAGAGACGCCTTAGTCTTGGCTGAAATTCTCTTGTAAGGCTATGGTGAAGAGATAATTGATATGTCAGACTTTTTTCCCTGTTATTCATGGAACGCACTGGGGGGATGTAGTATTCTAACTAAAGCTGTGAGCAGAAGCAGCAGTATTTAAATAAGCAGATGTTGCAGTAGCTGTGATCCAATAAGAAGCTTGAACAGAGAGTGATGAGAAAGATGAGAAACTTTACCCCAGAGATAGAAGAAGAAATCCTTTGCTTCCAGAGATAAAAGAAGAAAACTTATGTTTCTATACTAGAACAGCTCATCCTTAAAATTGTACCCCAGTAAGCTGAAATGACTGATTGTGCTAGTTATGAGGAAAACTACCAAAATGTGTGAGGGACTTCATGATTGCAGATTTCTTGGTGGCTGCTGATCTTGGTGGCTGTGATGTTAAAGCCATGAGCAAAATGTTTCTTATGGAGATGTGTCAATAACATGGCAAGAGAGACTCCTCTCCCTAAGATAATTAAAGAAAGACTATTTTAGAAGTGCTAAACTGACTGAAGGTCCCAGGTTTTGTCTCTTTATGTTGTCAGAGGGAAAGAAAAGAGGGTCTAAGAGGAGAAGTGTTCTGAAGGTTAAATCTGTTTTTCTTATTATTTTTCTTTTAATTCCGTAAATAAAGTTTTCTTTATACCCTTTATAGTTCAAACCTGCTTTTCTCCTCCTCCTAATCCTTATCTCACAGCAGAAAATGAGTAAATAATTCTAGCAGGTGCATTAGCATTTGGCCAGTGCTAGACCCACTACATTAAATAGTTGGCCAGGAAACTCAGATTAGTGAACCAAAAGCACTATACTTAATTAGTGCTTCTGTCTGGTTTATGAAACTGCTACACTCAGGTGTCAAAGTTGGTATTGGTAGTATTGTTTTCTTCCCATGGACAGTTGAAGAACCTATGCTTCTTAATCAGGTCCATGAAGTTAATTACAAGTTTACATATGTGGTAAGCATTTATTAATGAAAGTTACAAAATGGATTTGATTTCTGTGAGGAATTACAGCTACTCCTGAAATTTCAGCCATGGTACAGCTTCATATGATGTGAGTGGTAAAATAGAAATTAATGAAAAGGCCAAGGAAAATACAGCTACCTAATGTGAGATCTTTCAAAAGGGCTTTATGAAGGGTTGTATGAAAGCAGGCTTTAATTTAACTTGTATCAAGGGTTTTTCCATGAAAGTCAGCATTATGATAATCACTGCCTTTCAGAGAAAGCTCCTTCAGAAGCCAAAGTAAATGTTTTGAAGAGAGACTATTATCATTTCATTGTTGGAAAAGATGTTAAATTTCAAAATCTACTAGGGATTTATTTTGTGTGTGTGTGAGTGTTTTGGTTTGGGTTTTTTTTTGTTTGATTTGATTTCGCTTGGCTTTAATTTTGGTTTTTTTTTTTCTCTTTTTTTTTTTCTAGACTTCTTTTGTTTTAATATTTGTTATTTATTTGTTTTCCCTAAATAAACTTCTAGTTTTTAGAAAATAAGAATATTTCAAAGAATTTTAATATTTTGGTTTGTTAGGTTTTTGGTTGCTTTTTAAATTATTGTTTCCTTGTCAAGAACACTGCCTGATTCTTTCCAGAAGGTGATTTATTTTATGGATTTATTTTATTTAAGGAATAGAACCTTAGTGTTTCTGCAAGTACATGACTGATTGTTTTCTTCTCCAACTCATGTGCTGTAACAAGTTTAATGATACCATTTAATTTAGGGTTATTGTGCTACACAAGTTTAACAAGCCCATTTGCTTGTAGCAGGGAGAGCATTGCTTTCATCAACTCTTTAAAATATACAGTGTGTCAAAGCACTGTAATTAATCTCTGCCATTGGCTCTGTATCATCAAAAGCATACTTTAGGTCTATGTGATCCAAAAGAAATCCAGTTTTAGTTTACTGAAATCAGTTAAAATTAATCCTATTACAATGCTTTGTCAGCCACAGGTAATCTCAATTTATTCCATGATGAAGAGTTAAATTTATCTGTATTTTTTGGACAATCTTATACATCCCATTTGGTGTTTTTTTTTTTTTTTTTTTTTTTTGGTTTGTCTTTACTATTTTTTTTCCCTTGTGGCTATTTTATATACTGTTTTTTACAGCGACCATGTAAGGGCAGTGTGTGCTGTGGAGGTTGGGTGCTGGAAGTGGTTGGTTCAATCCTTGCTTTATACTGGTCACATGAACATAAGTGGTTGTCTAGAATGAAAGTCACTCTCATTTTCTTCTCAAGACTTACATGAGGGCATATGGCATTCAAAAGTGGCAAATATGAAGCAGGTTTGTGTATTGATTGCTGCAGCACTTAAATTTAAATATTCATTACATTTCAGCTGAATCTTTAAATCACAACCTCAAGATGCATTTATAAAATATTCAATTAGACGATGCATAAAACACATGAACTACATGAATTCTACAGTTACTCATAGTTCATATGTTTGAAAAATGTGGTCTTGTACATCAGAATAGGTTTCAATATGAAGTAAGTATCAGATTTGAACATTCTGGTATATTGATTTACAGAACAGATTATCTCTAACACCAGATCCGAGTAAATTACTTTGACAGGATATTTCTATAGCTGTAATGTTGCTTTTGTGTACTTTATGTTATTTACTATAAACCTCCTACCTGCTAACCAAAAGCTTTTCTGACAACATGCTTTAATCTTAAAAGATAAATTTGGGTTCTGATGTAGAATTAGTATAAAACAGGCATTTGCACAACATACAGCTTCCTGAGAAACACCTTTTAGCTGCTTCCCATAGAACTGATTCTTGTGGAAATGCACCTGTACATCTGTGCAATATGTACCTTTCCAGGTAGAAAGAAATCCCATGTTTTCCAGACCTTTTGAAGTGTCTATAAATGTGTCATGATTTGGTATGTTTGCATACGTCAAATGCTGAAATTCTCATGGGCAAGTGGATTGTGAGGGGTTACGTCTTGGGTATTTGTCATTAATGAATAGTACTGCCTATATACAGAGAAGTGAAGAAAAGATGTAGTGAGGGCTCTCCCATGCAATTGTTTTCATACAAATTTACATCACTTACATCAACAAGGATTTCATCTTAAGGATCTTTGTGGCACAATAGAGCTGAGGATTTATTTTCTTCCTGGCTGCCTACAGGAGCTGGCCAAGTGCCAACATTTTTTTAGAGGTGGTTTTGTCACCTATGAATATTTTTTAACATTTCACTTTCAGATGCTTTACTTTGTAAATGATATTATATTTGTTGACTGTGGACAATATCAATGTGATATTTATTTATGCTTTCCACCCAGTAAGTCTACCACATCATAAAACTTTATTGCCAAAGTACAAAAGCTGGAAAAGGAAAAGGGGGCTATAGTTTCAGCCATTAATATCAGAGTTGAGGGTGTTGTGTAAAGAAGCATAAATTATATATATTTCTCTTTCATGTGGCTTCTGACAATCACAGTTCTAAAATTGGAATTTGACAACTTTTATCAGTAGTGACAATTAATTACTGCACATAAAATTGAATAACTGGTAACTGAAACCATGAAACCGGTAATGTTTTATGTTCAAGCTGTTTTTCCCTCTATAGTATACCTTACTTGATTGTGTTTGCTTTAAACATATGATGCTCTCTTACCAAAATCCATTTTTAAGAGTATTTAATACTTTCACTCCTTTTTTCCAGTTATATGTGTTTTGATGCTTTTGTAGTTAAATATTTTATCTTTGTGGCAATAAGAGTCTTTTAAATTAATTTTTTTGAAAGCCATTGAGCTTCAGTTCCTAATGTGTTCTTCAAAGTTGCAAACCATACAAGTTTCAAGCCTGAACATACAGTACTAAGATGTATGTGGGTTGTTTCCTGCCCTGTCCCCTCTTAACTTAAAGAATATTATCTTGCATTTTATCTTGTGCATTTCAGTGTGAGGAGAGGTGACTGGACACCTGACAACCATTACCAGTATTGATGCCAAGATGATTTTTTGTCTTTTCTTTTATATACATTTTTTACAACTTTTATGTATCTTCAGTATTCTTTGCATGCCTACTTGTAATTCCTTAAGTCTGATTACTTAGCATAGTGCTAGAATTGTGTTAGGCCAGGAGACCAAACATCCTAGAGGCTTCGTAGTAGGAGGCTGGAAAATCCTATGCTATCTTAAGGAAATTGAGGCCCCCTCTAGAACATATCCTGTAAACTAGAGATTTGGCCCATCCAGGGGAGAATTCCTCAGATGGGGGAATATTACGCCATTCATCCAGGCCTCCCGTTGGGGCATCCTTTTTAGATATGCTACTTTGTAAGGTCTATGAATTGTATATGTGATCTATCATGTGTGTGCATTGTGGCACATCCTACCTTCGCAAAATGGTGCACCATAAGGATCCTTGTTAAAATACCAAGGTAAAAACCCCTTATCCTTTAACCATGTCTGGCTCTCAATGTTTTAAGACCAGGAAAGGCATAAGCATCAAACCTTTTAAATATACTGTTTCTTCTGCTATGACATGCAGTTTGCCCAAGTTTTCAGAATCTCTCCAGATGGACTGCTGCCTCACTCAGTCACTTAGAAAAGTTGGTATGAGCTGCCTTTAGTAGAAATAGATGTCTATATTTGTAGCAAAGCTACACTTTTTTGTAAATATACCACCTAAGAAGGAACAAGAATAAGTTTGGATTTACCTTGTCAGTGACGGTAGAGAATAAAATTAGCATGACATAATTTATGTTTCTCCACGTCCCTATGGCATTGCTGAAATTAAGTAACAGCATTCAGATATATACAAGCAGAACATAGTGAGAAACAGGCAAACAGAAAACAACAGGGTTGTGTTTTATCAAGACTCAGTGATGTACTCTTTTTATTGTTTACTTTGCTCATTATTTTACTGCCCCCATCCCCTTCAATTTAAACCCATGATTTCTTCAGAAAAGAAATAGTATAGTTTTTGTTTATTAATGGTCTGTGGTTAGAGCTTTTCTGTGTCTGTATAATATAAAGTGCCACAGTAGTCAGGCAAATGCATGCTCACCCATCACTTGTTTAATCTTTGAGACCTTGATCTAGTGTTCTCTTTGTTTATCACATACACCTGTCCTCATTACAGGAGACTGGAGTCAGTGGTGCTGAGATCTGAATTTTTATCTGTAGCAGCTATCTTATATACCAAGCTCACGCCATAGCATTTGGGATTCCACTGTGCAAACTTATGGGGTGAAAGAAAAACCTGCATTATTCTGCTTTAAGATTTCTATAAGGACCTATAAAGAGATTTTCTTGTATTCGAGTGTACAGGTATTCTGAAGTAACAGACAAAAAAACCACCTCAAATATAATTAAATGCTTATTCACCAGTAAATGACACATGAAGCATAGACATTTGGGGACAGAATGATCATCTGTGTAAAACTGATAGAAAATAGCTTATGTGTTCACCTTGAGCTATTAATTCCATTTTGGTTTGGTTTTTGAATTTTTTTTTCAATTCTTTATGAAGATTTATTAACAGTCAGTCATGCTTGGTGCCAGACTGTAGTGAATTCAGATGATCACTGGAATAAATTATAGTTTGAGTTTCATTCTCTGAGCAGCTCAGTATTTTGTGCACAGATTTACAGTGAAATGGTTACATTAGAAAATTTAGCAGCCTCATGAATGGAAAGCTAAGTTCCATAGGGTGATATTAAATACAGGTTGTGGGTGAGCTGCCAGGAAAACACTGCTTTTGGGCAAAGAATGATTGGTTGTTTTGAATTATGGCATTGACAAATTTCTTTTAATGGTCAGGAATAATGATAGGAAAGGTGTAGCTGTGTTTCTTAAAATGCCTTTGGAGATCAGCAGAAAATGATCTCTAAAAAATTGTCCACATCTCTCTTCCTATTAGTCTGTTTCAGGTTCTCTTGTACATTGACTCTATTCTACAACTACAGGTATCAGCAAAATTTCAGGTCCTCTGTGATGAAGCAAGGATTAAGATTGAGTATACTTGTTATATTCAAAATTACAGATAAAAACCAATTTCCAACCAAATAAGCATGTGGAGTCATGTCTCTGTGCCTTGTCAAGGATCTTTATAGTACCTATTAAATCATTCACTTTCAACTTTGTTGTAATTATAAATAAATTCACAGTGAATTCTCAATTCTGCACATGTAAATCATGCCACATATCATTATCTGATAGACTTGAGTAAGGCATGCATAGCTGCTGAGGTGCTAAAATAGCAGGCCAGGCAGTCAGCTATCTCTCTTAACAGTAACTGCTGTGTGTTACAGACTAACAGAGAGGCAATGAATAAAAAATTCAAAATTCCACTGAAACCTGGAACAATACCAAAGATGAATAATGATTCGCTTGAAGTTAAGTGCAGACAAGAGTGAAAACGGAAAAAAGAAATCTCAGCAAAGGGGTAAAACATCCAATTAATTGTAGACAAATTTTATTTATGACTGACTGGTATGTTTACTCCTTCTTTAGATGCCTGACTTTCATACTACTTATCTCCATTACTCTTCTATTACTCCTTTTAATAAGATGCAGCTTCAAAGGATGAATTCAGTATGTTTTATCACTAGAGAAGTAGTACTTGATGAGATTTATTCTATTAGTGATATAAGCTCCTTTTGGCGGACAGGGGAAACTTCCTTGTGTGTCTGGTAATGAATGATCCTTAACAATTTGGACTGGTTTATATTAGTTTTTTTTTTGTTTTGTTTTGTTTTTTTTTTTTTAATTGAAATTATTTTACTGCTTAACAGAAAGCTGTGAACAGAACTTTTTGGTGCAGTCCATTTAATTCCTTGTGGGCTGCAAAACAACAAGTCTCTTTTATAACCTTCTCTGAGATTATTTTTCTTCTCCAGCAATCCAAAAATATATGTGTATAGCAGCTGAATTAATGTTCCTTTAATAAGAAGGAAAAGCTAACTGACTGGAGTTTACAGAAAAATAATTTTCATTTCATTTGACTGTTGCTTTTTATGCCCAGATTGTGTTTTAATTAACTATGACACAGAGACTTAGATGGTAAAATTTATTCAGATGAACTGTAGCATACAATAAAAATGGCAGGATTGAGTGTAACACTACACTTTTCTGTTTTTCCCCTCCCTCAAATTTCCCTTAACTATGGTGTTTCTCCATAAAACCAATATTAGGAAAAAACCCAGTATTAGGAAAAAAAATGAAGATAGAAGATGTGAGCTTTTCCACAACGAGAAAAATATTGTTGCTTCTGCTGGCAGAGTAATTCACCAGCTCATTTCCATCAGCTTTTATTTCACAGCAATTGTAAAATAAACCACTCGTAGTACATGCTGTTAATCTCTAGTCCCTGTGGTGTAACTGCTGTTACACAGTGTGGGTCATGTGCTAGCTAAAGCGTGCATAAAAAAGGTGGAAATTAATAGTAGTAGATCTGATTCCAAGATAAATGGTATTCAATGGGCAAGGTAATTCCCTTAATGGCTCCCATCAATAGATTGCTGTACATGTCTCTTTTTTTTATTCCTGATTTCCTCCATTTACAGAGGAAAAAACCAAAAATCCACAATCATAGCAAAGTTTAAGGAAAATTCATTCAGGAAAATGCCTGTGTTACTGTAATGGTCATTTGTCCTCAGTTTCTTCCCTGGTTCATCTTGTGCAACTCCAAAAATTTATATTAACTAGCTCTAATATGTCAGTATTATATTTCCTATGCAGTTAATTGCATCATCTAGCTTCTTTTTCCAGTCTCAAAAACTTTGGTGTTAGTTTATATAATAGATTATATATCTATTCAGTGTCTCTCTCATAAAATATATTGCAAGGAAGAATATCGGGGTTTTTTTCTTTCTATAAAATTGTTCACCTATGAAATAAGCATTGAACCAGTATCAAAACATACAGAAACTTTTGTACTACTGAATTCTTATTCAGTTTTTTTTACAAGAGTACTCTAATTTTAAGTAACAATGAAACCCTTGAGAAAAACTGCAAAGTAGGAAACAGAGACAAAAAATATGTCCACAAAGCTGAATTTCTCATTGCACATGTATAAATAAAATCTGTGTTTTGAGAACATTGAGAGTCTTGGTAGCACTTTGTAATCTTTGAGAATATTGTGGTCTGAGTGATTTGTATTTTGTTATGAGAATATATTCAAACTTCCTTTCCCAAAGCATGAAACATCTTATCTGGTTCTTAGTGAAGCAAGTCATTGATACCCATGCAGGAGAGAGAAGATTGGTCCCCAAATGAATTTACTACTTAATGCTAGCTTTATGTATTGTAATACAGGATAAAATGTTCTGAATAACATAACTCTTTCCTTCTTGCCTACTGCACAGCTCATGGTACTGCTGAGTTGGCATGTAAGCAAGGGCTGATAAAGAGGAATAATCAGCTAGTAGCCTACATTTACATTGACAAAAGCAGACTATTTCCCTCCTGAGGCAAAGGAGGCTGCAAAGAAAAATGTGTAGTTCTTAACTAGACTGTTTCAGCAGCTGCTCTGTCTCTCTGCAAGGAAGATTAAGTCATGATGAACCCTTAACTTCTATAAGGAGTGACTGTTAAGGAACAATAGAGAACTTCAGATGGAAAACCCCGCTAAAATAACCACTAAACCCTAAATTTATAATCACCAATCACCTTTTTATTTTTTTGAATGGTCTGTGATAAAATTTCATCGCCATGCCTTTCTAGCAATTGTTAGTTTATTCTTGGTGCCTCCTTGATAAATAGATACTTTATATGTGGTAATGTGCATTTGGGTTTTATTTTGTAGCTTTTTCATTCTGCATCAAAAATAAGGTACCTGGAAGGAAATAATGCTGTACTAGTTATTCTTTAATGTTAGAAACACATGGTCCTCTCTCTTTTCACTAGTGAATTATAAGTGTTAAAAAAATTTTAAATATTGGAAATTTATCATCCTAAATCTTAACACCATAACAATATTCTTCTTGTTATTGTTTTAACCCATATAGGAAAAAATATCTGGAATACTATTATTACTTTCATCTACTGCTATTAAACACTAGTATAAAGACTAAATAGATAGGTTGAGAGAAAAGGGATACTTTATATTCAACAGAAGAATACATTAGTTTAAAAATTTTGAAGTGTTGTGTGTTTTCAGACAGTTGAAGAAGGTCTATAATTTTATTGTGTATATGTTTGAAATCTTGCTGTCAATTTTTAGTTGCTCTGCTTTATTTAAATGAGCTCAAGCAAGTCAAGGGCTAAGTTGTATAAATACAAAGATGTTTGATTTCTTATAAGAAAACACCTTTGCCCTTTACCTCTGTTTTGAGTAGTTTGTTTTTTTTTTTCTTTAATATGCAGGCTGTGTTTCTGTGTGACTGGAGAAATGTAAATGTTCCTTGACCTGAGGCCTTCTAAAACGATTTTTCCTTTTAAGGCAACCGTGTAACTGAGAATTCACACAACTGTTTTTGCAGGACTATGTCAGACCAAGATCATAGAAACTTGCTTGTGTTTGGATATTACATAAATAAGTCTTGAAAAACCTTGATTGCCATGAGTGTGCAGGTCAAACTGTGGTATTCATTCCATCATGCTGGACTTTTAAAGTTAGTGTACAAGTAAAGAAGCACAATACTTCGGGAACTTGCTGGTTGAGCTATGTAATTGAAATGTATCTACTTTCCCACCACTAGTCTTTTTCTTGACTTAAATGCTGAATTGTATGAACAGCTGTAGCCTCTTGCTAGTTGGATTGAATTTGTTAGGAGTTCCAGGTGTTTGAATTTTCATAGGAGTTAGAACTTTAAAAAAAGGTATTTTTTAATGAAGTTCATTATGGAGGGCAAAAGAAAGCAAGGGTACTAAAATGTCACATGGAGAGGTTTCCTATTGAAATCAAATACTTGAAATCTGTTTATTCAGTGCTATAGATATGCTTTACCTAAAGAGTCCCTTGTTCCTTGGGCTCAGTATCAAGTTACTCACACCATAAGTTTGAGGTGTCAACTGGCATCAATCCACAGGCAAAACCTTCATCAGAGGGAAGAGTTCAAAAGGCCAGTTCTGCCTTCCTCCTGAGGTATGGAGGAAGAAGAGTAGGAGAACCTCACTACTTTAATACAGAGTAGTTGCGAGATCAAACCAGCAGTGGCAGAGATTAAAAGATACTTTCTGTTCTAAATGCACTCTGTATTTCTAGCAACAGCATACTTAAAATATTCACATATCTCATTTCAGTGCTACTTGTTTAAAGAAACTCAGCTGCTGGACCAGTCAGTATGGTTCTACAGTCCATGCTGATGGAGAATACAGAAGGTGGAGGAAAATATCACTATTATGTATTTGGCAACCAAAAATCTATAGTATGATTCTTGTACTATGCATGTTCTGTTACACATTGGTGATTAAATGTAGCTCAATATAGAGTTTTGAATAAGAACTGATTTCTCCATAGGTACTTTTTTGAAAGAATAAAAAAATGTGACTTCCTATGGATTCAATATTTGACAATTAAAATCCTCAATGTTATACATTCCAATTACAATATTTTAAGTGAATGCTTTATTTTATGCAAGATCTACTCAAATATTTGACAGATAAGTCATGGTTATATATGTCAAGTATATTCCAGTGTAAATTTTCCCAAATTCTTTATATTTCTGTTTATTTTTTTTAAAGGAACCCCTTCATTTATATTTTAATACCTTGATTGATTCTTCTGGTTTCTTAGGATATGTATATTTCCAAATACAGTAGTAACATTTCTGTGTCTTTTTATTTCCTTTATTTCCTTTATTTCCAAATATGTTGTTTCTGCATGGAAAATGTAAAGATACTCTCAAGATGTTTCTAGCATGACTTAAAACTGGAAATGATACCATAAAAAATCTAGTCTGTGAAATGAACACTGTGGAGATATAGTAAAGAATGGAGATGTGGAATGCTGATGGAGGGTAAAGAATCAGACAGATCTTTTACATTTTTAATTCTTGCTGTAGTCTTGGATGTTCTTATTTCCTTCCCACCATTAATATACAGTAGCTTCATCCAATTTCTTTATTATGCTTGTAATTACTTTTAAAATAGAAGTAAGTAATTTATTGTTAGCAAGTAATAAGTGACAGTTATGTTGATAAAGACTGATTCAGAATCTGCTTTGGATTTTACAGATTCATACTTTATGTACCTGAATGTTGTTTTCAAGTACCATCCAACTGTTTGTCATTGTCTTTTCTAGAAGAAAGGTCTGCTCCTCAAAAGCAAAACAAAACAAACCCCTTCATTTTCTCACTTGTCTATGACATTTGTCCATCAAACTTTTTAGTACTGAAAGCAGTCCATCATCAAATGAGCTCAACCAATTACAAGGTTCAGACTGTACAAGAATTTTTTCTGCCAAACCCTATTATACTCAATAATAATAATAATGAAAAAGCTCAGATATATATATATATAAATAATGCATATTGTACAAGCATCAGAGGCAGCACACACACATCAGGTGAACACATCTAACACAATTTCTTTTAAAATGTTGTTAGAGAATGTGACTAGTGTTATTAATTCTTTATCTTTTTCTGACATCTACCTTTACAAAAAACTACTGTTTCCAAGTATGTTTAAAATTGCTAGCATCACATGCTAACACAAGTGGTACCTAAGATCATCAGATGGTAAATCCAAGCATATTAATTACATCATTAAACTAACATTTGGTATATCACTGAGATACATTACAATAACAATAACCTTCATGTGTAATAAGATGCACAGCCAGGATATAATGTGGGAGCTATGTATAACTGAGAGATTCTGTTCTACACTTGCATGGGGTAATTGAATTGACACAAAATTAAGAAAGAACATACTGCTTTAAAACTAACACTGTCCTACTTTTTATGTAAATCTCTATACATATAAGGAAGGGAGTATGTGCATTCATGTCTGAATATTGTCACATTCTGAAATCCATATAAACTATTTCAGAGAAGTCAGAGTTGCTTGGTTGCATCTGTTGAAAACAGTCTGTTCTGTGTATGAGAGCTCATTTCAGTACAGTAATTACCATAGCTGAGATAAAGCCTGTGCTAAATGCCATTTTCAGCTGACAAACACATGAAACCAAGCACCACTAAATAATCCAGTCATTCTGAGAGTGCTTAGCTCTATGTCTGGGATAAAATCATTTGTTCTGACTGCAAAATAGATAAACAAAGGCAAAACCAGAACAGCATGAAACAGCTTAGACCAGAGGGTGCAAAAATGTCAGTTAATGTACCTAATCAAGTGGAGAGAGAAGTTTGAGAAATATCTAGTAGCAATTCTTAACAATTATACTAAAAACTTTTTATTTTGCTACAAATTGTTTAAATGTCATCAGGATGCAAATTTCCACCATGTTAGCAAGTACCCAGAAGAATGTTGTTTCTTAAATTGATAGCAGTCTAAATGTGTTAAAAGCAGCATTTTTTAACAGACTGTCAAAAGATGAGGCATACACATATTACAAAGAGTGGGATGTTGAGAAGTTATACATCATTGCTAAAATATTCCTAACTAGAGAAAAGAAGGAATTAGTTTTCCAAAGCTTGTTGCATGAAAAATAACCAGTTTTTAAAAACGTAAGAAAAAAATAGGTGTGTTTGGAGGAAGTCAGATGTCTTTCCTCACAAAAAGGAACTGTTAACTCTAAGCAACACCTTTTCTCACTGGAATAATGTTGGATAATTCGCATTAAGAGAGAAAAAGGTTTATTGACTTCAGAAGGTTACTGATACCAGGTGACATTTATTAAATATTTTATATTGGAGGAGAGGAATGAGGTGTACAGTCACAAGCTGAGCAGTTACTCTGGCTCATGACACAGTATGATACAATACAGAGAACTGAGCTTGTCTTCCAAAACCAGAGTAAAAGGACTAATGGAATGTCTTGTTAAAGGTGAAATGTCCTTCCTGGCAAAGGTGGTGTGTTTGTCATCTATAGGATTTCCTCCGTTGTACTTCCAGACTCAGCTGTAGAGCTCTTGTTGGCCAAATGCTTGGCAGAAGCATAAACTCAGCATCCATTTCATGTTATTTAATGTCTTTGGAATCCAGGCTTTATTTTGTCTTTCAGCTTTATTGTAGAAAGGAGAAAAAGTCCTGCTTCTCATTCACGTTTTTGCATAATAGTCAGGATGGGAGCTGTTTTCCGTCTCTGGAGACTCTACAGGGTATTTCTTTCAAACACCTGGCCATTACAGTCCCTGAGTGGTGACTGTCAAGTAAACAATATGTAATACCATGCTGTTACACCAGGAAGGATACTGGAACTGAATGGTGTGCTACTAGTACCAGCAGAATTTCAGTAACAAGGGAATGTGTGGAAAAATTCATTCAGTAAAGGCAAGGACAAGAAATATCAGTATCTAAGATGGAAACCAGTAAAAAACTCTTTCTAAATGTCTTTCTTTGTCCTTCTAAACATTTTATCTGTTAATGAATGAAAATGAATGAACTGCAACTTGTGTCATCTTTTCTATCAGTGAGAAAGATATATGTACATTATTTATAATATAATACCATAAATTTATGGTAAGATGAATAACTGAATTAAAAATTGACGTCAAATTTTGCCTGTATGCAAATTAAATTTGGAAAGGAGCAGATCAAGAACATGAAGCAAAAAATATACAAAAGATTACAGGATGATATTTTAAATTAGTTTGTTTTAAAGCAGCTTGCAGTAACAAATATTTGTTTTCAGACAATATTTCATTATTATTTTTGGACATGTTGCATATGCCAAACATATTATATATGAATTATCAAAAAGTAGTAAATACTCTAAGTTTTCTTTGCATTACGGAAAATCTCTCATTTCTTATTACTCTTATGATTTAAATTTAAAAAATAATTTTTTAGAGAAAGGGTGAACTCCCAGGTAGTAATGAAATAGGATGTTGAGAGAAAATGTTGATATTTTTTTCTTTATCAAGTATTTTACTAAAATTTTGTGTAGATAGGGCTCTTATTTTTCAGTGGTCTGTAGCAAACTGTTTCAGATGAGACAGTATATGCAGTGGGGTTGGTATCTGAGAGGTCTGTCCCCATGGCAAGAATATCTAATACCACTCTATCCTGTTTTCAGGCAGCAGCCTGTGCAGTTGCACCAGCAAATTTTACTCACTGCTGGGTACGTCTATTACAGGATTTTTCTTTAGCACATCATCGGGGTTTTTTTGGGAAATCATTCTAAAGCAAGCTGCTGTACTGATTTCTGAAGCGTGCAAGCTCTGGGTGAAGTGTGCAAGTTCTTCATAGAATCATATGCCTTGTTTTGGGATATCCCTTACAGATTGCCTAGTTTCAACCCTTACACCACAGGGACACCTCTTACTAGAGCAGGTTGCTCAGAGCACCATTCAACCTGACCTTGAATACTTTGAGAATGCCCACAGCATCTCTGGGTAACCTGTTCCAGTGCCTCACCGCCACCCTCAGAGAAAAGAATTTTTTCCCAATATCTGATCTAAACCTATCCTCCTTCAGTCTGAATACATTCCTCTCTGTCCTGCCACTGTGGGCTCTTGTAAATAGCTTCTCTCCAAATTTCTGGTAAAGTCCCTTCAGGTACTGGAAGGCCTCAATTAGGTTCAAAGCCTTCTCTTTTCCAGGCTGAGTAATTGCAATTCTCTCATCCTTTCCTCACAGGAGAGGTACTCCGTCCCTCTAGTCATCTTCATGTCCAACTTAGGACTTGCTCCAACAGGTCAATGCTGATCCTGTGCTGGGGACCCCAGAGCAGTACTTCAGGTGGGTCTCATGAGAGTGGAGTTCTTCACCTGATACTCTACGGATGGTTTTCTCTGGGCATGAAAGCAGAAATTCAGATTCTGCTGCTAGATAGGGTGATAATGATGTAGCACAGTTCCTGTCATGAGAAGCAGAGGCTTGTGAGTGTGTCATTGTATTATGACAGCTTTGAAGGTTATCAAGTGCACTGCTGGCAAGCTTTTGCTGAAATTTGAAAAGAAGCATAAGCATCTGCCCTGCCAGTAGCATCAGGAGTGGGAGTAAAAAAGAGGAAAATATGTATTGACATTTTCTTGGATCAGATTTGTACTCTGATAAGTAATTTCTGGGCTTCTGCAGTACATGCTGACTAATGAGAAAAGATTGAGCTGGAGGGTTTTGCTGACCAGCACTGGCTGCAAAATACTGTGATGGCAAGTGACACTTTCCTGGGATGTGTGCAGAGCTTGCCTTCTGTGACAGCATTTTGACATCACAGGGGATTTTTTGCTCAGTTTGTTTACCCAGATGATTAACTATAGGCAGGCTCTGCTGTTAAAATAATGTTTCTTGGCCCAGAAGTGGTGTTAGCCATAGATATGCATGTGGAATGAGACTTATGGAAATATTTTCAGTCCTTCTGCAGTGGGCCTTACACTAAATGGGTGGAAATAAATGTTTCAGTACAATGTTTCAGTGTTGACAGATCTATCATTTTCAAGACAAAAAGATATGAAAAGATGTGTTATACCTGGGCAAACTGAGAATTTTAAATCTATTTAAATACTGGATAGTTTGAGAGAGACTAACTTTCACTAGCTATGAACATGAGCTTCAAGACTGAAATGTCTTTTTATATGGGTCCTTGGTTATCATATCTAGCTGTATTTGGACTCAGAATGATGATTCTGCCTTATGATAAGGTCAGTGACTCCCTTATTTTACAGCAGCATGGTGTTTGAACATTATCTAAAGTAGTCAGTCTGAGATTATAAATATACTAGCATTTTTCTGATTGTATGAAAGCAGCTGGTAAAACAAAACATGCAAAAAATGTGTTCTGCTGGTATGTGATCAGGTTAAATCTTTGTTTTGATTTCAAGATTAAAAGCCTCTATGCTAAAACTAAAACTAAGTTAATTTCATAAAGACTGGATTTGGTGTTACATATGCAGAACGTATTCAAAAATATTTCTTGAAATTACCTAAAATATAAATGGAATTTAATAATTCATTATTGCTCATATAATTCTCCTGCAATATTTCATACAACATTGAGAAAACGCATGAAATCATACTGCCTGTTACAAAATATTTATGAAATTGCAGTATTTTCAGAAATTCTTCTTCCTCCTTCCTCATTTAAGAAACATGATTTTCATAAAGTTATACTTTTCTTTAATTGTGTTTTACATAATTAAATAAAAATTTTAAAATTAGTTTTAATTTTTAGATAGGAGGGGAAATTTTATCAAGTTCTGTGATATTTGAATTAGCAACAAGAAAAGGGCAGGAACAGGGCTCAATACACTGAAGTAGTGTAAGGTTAATCACCAAAAAATCATGACTGCCCAACTCTTTTCTAACAGTGCATTGTGCAACTTTTTTACTATCAGTTTAAAACTGGGTATGAATTCAGTCTCTCAGACTTGCCTATTGCCTGACTGCAAACTGTAAAGTAGTTTTTTTATGCTCAAGTTCTTTAGAGAAAAGAACAACTGTGTTCCAGCATGTTTTTAATAAAAAAGTCTGGCTGTTCATGAGCTTTGTGTTTCCTAGTTCTTTACTCTTTTTAACTTGCACTGAAGTCCTGTCCTTCCCCTTGTAAGTATAAAGTACAGGAAATCTCTCTCTTTTTTTTTTTTTTTTTTTTTTTTTTTGTGAAGACTGCTCAGAGTTTTCTGAAGTTGTTTTTTTTTTTGGTTTTTTTTTTTCTCCTTTCCCTTCTTCTGTTGCATTTGCCAGGCACCAAGAGACAGATAAAGCTCCAATCCTTAAAAGCAAGTCAGCCCAGTAGTTACAATGAATCTGGGAGGTGAGGAGAAGAGCAGGCAATTACTGTGTATTGTTCAGTTGCCATGGTATTAAATGGAAAATATTTTCCATTTCAGTTTTGAGTTCCTGTCATTTGAGACTCTTCCACATAGGCAAGTGATAGCCTATGCCTTGGAGACCCTTCTCTCTTATTTTCTCTAGCTCTGGGAGGATTTGCTTATTATCAGTTTACAGTGGTACGTGATTGCTTTGCAAGTCTGAGGATCAGGATGTTGTATGTGGCTTTGAGAGAACACAGGAGTCAATGGAGAGTGGATAAAGAGGACTGGGAGAACTACTCAGGAAGAACAACAACAGGTTAGCACTACTCGTACTCATTACACTAGAGGATGTATCACTTCTTTACTTGTATGGAAAATAAATGTGTCTGTTTGTGAAAATGGAGGCCAGCCTGGATAGCTTGGAATAATTAATACATTAATAACATTATTGCAGATGAGACAATGACCAGAACAATCCCCTGTGAGATGTGGCAGAACTGAAGGAAAATAGCTCCCTGTGCAGGAATGAGACAGAGTAGCCTGGCCTTCAAATATTAGAGCACAAATAAAATGTTTTTTGTCGTAAAGTTTGCTTTCTATCCATTGTAAGTGTGTAAAAAGATCGCTGTGAATATTTTGCAAAGATTATTCAGAATTTTCAGGAACATTCTGAGTTTATTGTCTCACAAGTGGCATACTATCCCTATGAAGCTTCATATGATATACCTGTTTACCCTGAGAAAATATTTACTCAGAAGAATTACATTCTCTTCTGCTGTACTTCTGTCTATTGCTACGTCAATAAAATAATAAAAGTAATAAAATCTCTTCTACCATTTTAAGACATAGCTTAACTCTCCCTTGTCCCAAAGTACAACTAAACAAATACAAACCTAGTGCTTTGAAATTTTAGTTTTTTACAGTAATATTGTTCAGACATTGAGATACACTAGCATAGATACTGTACAGTTTACACAGTATTCAATGAACATAAAAATAATAGGTCTTGTTACTTGATATTGCTCTGACAAAGAGCAGTATGGGATAAATACTTTGAGTGTGTGTCATGGCACTTTTCCAAATTTCACTTGTAGATTTGGACTGGTAATGATCAAAAAAGCAGTGAGTGGAGGTGGTAACCTGGCTGGCAACAAAATTCATACACACTGTCAAAGAAACCATGTACTTTATAATTTTCCTTCCCACTTTCTAGTTCTCAGTTATATTGAGGGTGTGAAATAAAGAATTAGGGAAAGATATCTCAGTCTGGTAAATTACTGACAGCAAAATAAATACCCCATATTGAATAATGAACACTAGTTATTAAAATGATTTAGTCACAGTGAATGTAGTTTAGGCTATGTTTTTTCTTCAGGGTTTTCAGATGATGCGTGCATTTCTAACATGTGGACCATTTGCAGCTTTTAATTGCAAGAGAACTTATTTACAGAACAGACCTTTTCACACTAGTTCTTTTCGCAGTTTTGCTCCTGGTTCTCTGTGGTAAATATCAGAGATCTGAAACAAGATTATTTTGTCGTGCTTTGAGTTTGCATCGCCAAGAAATGGCACAGCTAAGAAACATCTTATTTTACTTTCCTTCGAGGCTCATTTCAGTGTTCTTCCTGGTTATTCAATCCATCCAGGTGTGATTGATTTTTACCCTTTATTTGGAGTTTGTTCCACCACATGGTTTATTCTGGTTCTTCATCATGGGTGCTTCTTGCACATTCACTTGGTGGGACACAAAGTTTTATCAGATAACAACTCTTGAGTCAGTTTGTAACTACAGAGTACTAGGATGGATGCAACAAGAATGGCAGGATACAGAATTATGCAGATTCATAGTGAACAAGTGCAGTGTAAAGCAGAAGACCTTCTGTATAAACTTTTCTCCTCAGAATTTATTGCTGGTTATCAAAACATGTGTGTCAGAGAACTGTCAAACCAATGTATTTATCCAATGACTAGGTTTTTGTGATTCACTTCAGAATACAAAATAAGCTTTAACAGTTACTGAAAGAGGATAAATCTTAGGTGAAAATGAATAGAGGATAAATCTTAGGTGAAAAATTTTGTAGACTCGTGTTTACATTCATTAGTCTTCGAAACTCAGCCTTTATCACTTATACCCAGTGCTGTGGAGCTGAACGCAGAAAACAGGCACATTGAACTGTTATGTTTTCAGATTGTATGCTAGCAGGCACCTAAACCTAGACATCATGTGTAACAGTTTAAAAATGCAGCAAGCTCAGCTGTTGTCTGTTATGAGACAATGCTTTGGGAATGATTACAAAATAAGTTGTTTGCCAAATTACTGAAACTGTTTGGAATTTCATGCCAGATTTCTGATCTCCATTCCATGTTGGATGTTTGTGACAGTTAAAGGATTTAATTTTGGGAGACAGAGCAGGGGAAAAAAAGCTGATATGAAGGCCAAGACACAAACAGACAATGATGATACAGCTGCAGAGTTGGTGGTTGGTAATACTCAGCAGATTTATTCTCCAAACCCAGAGATTTCTTAGTAAAACTCATTTTCACAAGGCTCTTTTTTACCTGCCACATGCTTTCTCATGACATATAGGATTAATGGTAACTGTTAACATTTCACATTTGTTTTGCCAATAGTAGTCCATAATTCTAATTTAATGTCTTTGCTAAAATGACTTAATTAGAATTTAAATAACAAATTTATTCTTTTAAGATTGAATGAAATAAATTACTGCAGTTGAGTGTAACCAAAACGCTAATGCCAAAAATGCAAGAACGAGTAGAAATTAAACTAAACCCAACAATAGCTTGGTGTTACTGACCTAGACTACTGTTTGGGAAAGAAGATAGGCGAGACTGGAAATATGATTTACTACTTTTCTGAATTTAAATCCAGTGCATAAAGAAAGGAGATTACAGGTAATTCCATTCTCTCTGCCTTCCAGACACCTGTAAAAAAGACAACAGAGTTTACAGCAGATCATTAGGTGGTCTCTTTTTCAATCTAGTTGATCCTGTGGTTTTGTGTGGTGTTGGTGGAAAGGAGAGGGAGAGGCTGTGCCCCTGCTCCTCTTCACCAGGGTACTCCCTGTCACTTAGGCATGCCAACAGCTGCTGCTGCTGTAGGTATCATCATTATTTTGCCATCTGATGTCTCCTGCTAGTGATGGTGTCTAAGCAGGCAGCCTGCACAGAAGAAGGAACCCTGATAGAGACACATGAAATGCCTCTGTCTCCCACCTTCCTCTCCTTCCTTCTCTTCCCACCCTCCTTGCACCGACCCCTGAGACTGAGCAGCCAAGGACACCAGCATCTAATGGAATGGAGAACAGCAAATTTGCCTTATCTGCAAAAACACCAGTGCACCTGGTCTGGTCAAACCAGCCAGATCATCTTTCTTTTTACCATAATGCCTAGGTTTCAGACCCCATTTATCAAAGTCAGGAAAAACTCCTTTCAGTCATGAATATGAGTTAGTCAACAGAGCAAGCTCATTCTGCCTCAGTTAAACAACTGCTTGATAGGATAAAACATGTTGACTTCTCCATTAAAAAGGGATATTGATAAGTTTTGATAAAGTTTGTGTTCCTTAATACGAAAATACTCTGTCATGTTGTAATTGTCATTCTTTTGTCTAAGTCATGCAAACTAAGTCATACAAAAGCTAAGTCATTGAAACTTTGGCACGGATTTCTTGGTGTGTTTGTCACAAAAACCCCAAATGTGCTGAGGTCTTGGTAGTCAAAATCAAACCTTGGATGTGAAACACCTCTAATTGAATGTCCTAATTAATCTGTCAAAAATCAACACTGAGCTGACCCTACTAATGTTCGTGTCTTGTTGTTTTGTTTTGTTTTTAATTTCTGATAAAACCTGGCATTCTGGTGTTTTTTTCTCTTTTTAAATGTAGTGTATTCCACTTTCCAAAAAAAAAAAAAAAATCACTCAAGTGTAAACTGTTCCCATCTTTATCAGTTCTAAACATTATTTGTATGTGAAAGCAGGTGCACATCCTGCGGCTGTAGTGTAGCGCAAATATTGCTCAAGTATAACATACTCAGAGATACACATCCCAACCTTGTCAGGGGATTGGCGGAAATTCAATAAGGAGACAATTTAGGGAGAGTCCTGATGTCCTTGGGTTAGCAGGTAGTGGTTATAAATTGAAGGTGATATGCTTGGCCAACAAGAAAGAGAACAGATAACTTCTTGGAGGACAGCCCAGATAGAACCTGCCCATCTGGTTTATACACAGGATAAGAGCAGGAACAGAGCAGTAGGACGTAGTGGGCAATTTCATTACTATGTGAAAATATTACTGATATAAAAAGAGTTTTTAGTAAGTAGTTACACAAAAAAGAATGACAGAGGATTTTGATCACAAAATATTTATGTAAGGAATAGAAAGTAAACTCTATTTTCTATGGAGTAAAAACAATCACAAGCTAGGTGTACTTAAAGTAACAAAAAATGATGAAGATATCTGAGGAGAAAACAAAACAAGGAATGCAAAATAGCTATGTCTTGATGTATTTTTCACATTTCAAAACTAGGCAGGTATATTTTGATATTTTACGTTGCAGTGTTTTCTCATTTTTTAGGTTATTAAGCAAGTTTTTAATAGAAAAGTTAACAAATACTAGAGCAGACATGATTTTCCCCTCTCTGTCCCACTGCCTGTGAGTGTTCAGGTCAAGATTGGGTGCATTTGTGAGAAATTGCTATAGTTGGACCCAGGTTATTGAGTTTTAAATCTGGAGATGGTGACATCAGATAACCTATTATCACAATTCCGTTGGTTTCTTAGCAAATTTTGCTGGTCTCTTTGTCACAATTTTGTTGACTGATAACAAATTGTATTAGGTGACCCTGCCTTGGCAGGGGAGTTGGCCTAGATGATCGGCAGAGATCCCTTTGAACTCTAACAATTCTGTGATTCTCTAATGCTTTTCACTAAAGATCAGTTGTCAGGACTTACAATTCCTAGATCTTAATGTCTAAATGCCAAATTATTGTTTAATATACTTGCTGTCCAAAAGCTGTAATTTTAAAAAGTTAGAAAATACACAATTAGGGATCTTAAGGATATACTTCCCAGCTACCCTAATTGCATAAACACCTTCTTTCATGTGTTTTTTAAAGCAGAATAATAATTGTCATTATTGTACGTGCCCTGAAAAATGCTTAGGTTTGCCTCCAGAGCCTACATATTAGCAGGGCTGAGTAGTGAATAATTTGCCTGATCAGACATCCCATCATAACCTGATTATAGCTGACCCTGCCATAGAGCTTGATCTGATAAGATTTCTTGGGGTGCCACTGTGCAGATGACACCATCAATAAGTCATAAATGTGTTACCAGAGACAATGGCTCTCCTTCTGCAGTGTCTAGTGGTACATAAAAGCATTCCCCAAAAAAGGAAAGACATAACCCTCTCCCAGGCATTTTCAGGGAGCAGAACTCTTCTCCTCATCTAGGTATGGTTTACAGGTGTCAGGGCATACAGTAATTTTTCTTATTCCCTCTTTGAACCAATCTTTTTCACAAGGTGCATTAAGAGCAAGGTGAAGAGGGCAATCTCTCTGCTCACCCACAGCATTTGGTCACTGTCCAGTCTTTACATGGACAAACTACTACCTTGACACCACCTCTACAGGAACACAGAGTAATACAAGGTAATATAGCAGCAGCTCACAAAGACAGTCCTAGCTTTGCAACAAGGGCTCTGGGTCCCACCTGGAAACCCTCTGACAGGTAGAAAATGAATGCTGAGTGTCTACTTCACCGGTACAACTCTAAGCCTATGTCTGGGGTACTCTTTCCAAAAAGATGACAATTTCTTTTCCTCTTGCCTGATGGGAAAGCAAAACAGCAATTCCTGCTTAATTCTTTGAAAATGAGTGATGGTAGTCATGGTCATAGTGGGGTTTTGCAATTGAACACAACGGATCCTAACTTCGCCTGTAAGGGGACCCCCTGCAGTGCAAGGGTTCAAGACTAAGTTCCAGGTCTCTATTTCTGTTTACTAAGCTGGAGGCAGCAGCAGTTTAAGAACCACGTATTCTGGAACCATTTTTGAGGAAACAAGATCTTTGACTGTATTGAACAGTGCACCTTTTCCAGGCAACTCGAAACCATTCATAAGCACGTATTAAAAAGTCTATTTTGGCAACATAGGGTTGGGCTCATTATGAAGTTAACAGTGGTGAAAAGGGTCTCAAAAGATGTTTGGTCTGCCCTGATATACCAAGAGGAATACTCTTGCTAGGCAATCATTCACAGCTGGAAAATACTCAGTAGTATTTTCCTTTCTATTTAATTTTTTCATGTTCTTCAGCTTAGAGAAAAAAATATGAAGATGGGAGGAAGAAAGATGACTAGATGGAGGAAAAAACCATTGCTATTAAAAAACCTGAGCACTCTGCTTCTGTGCCCAGGAAGCATGTAGGAGACTAGCCCTCCTGCAAAATGGTAAACTCTGAGCCCTTCTGATGGGGTAGCAGGTGCAGTAATGAGCAACTAAGAATGTAGAGGAAAGTGGAATTTTTTGACAAACTAGTTCTGAGAAGAGACTAAATGAACAGAAAAAAGCCTGAAAAAATCTGGGAAAAAAAAAAAAAGGGAAAATTACAATATGGTAATTGCTCTCGGTCTTTCATTAGCTTACAGAGATCTTTCCTGGTCATGGTGTTGGGGAAAAACACAGAATGTGTCCCCTGGTGTGAAGGCTGAATAGCAACATCTTACTAGAGAATTACATACACTCATATATATTGTGTTAGTGAAATCATATTACAGAGATGTGTAAACATGGTCTGTTTGACCTATCAGGAGACAAAGTAACACAGAATATCTTTCAAGAGTCAGAAAACAAGTTTTGGATTACAGACGTTGTTTCCTGCACTGCTGTAGGTTTCAATTCTCATGTCTTCTTCAATTTCTGGAAAATTTCTGAGGACCACTACAGCTTTAAGCAAAAGACCCTAAATTGAGCCTAAATTTGAATTCAGTTGATGGAATTTCTCTTAAAATGCTGCAGTGTAGGAGTAGTGATATGTTTTCCTGTATATGGCCTGCTGTAGTTTTACATCTTTCTGTAATAAAGTCAAAAAGGCCTAGCCTTCTGCACCTGTCAGTCCATAAGTCATATATATTTTTATGTATTTGATATCTTGATTTACTAGCTTTAGATATATTACAAGTGGCAACTAGTTTGGATATAGGTGTCAGAGCTACTGCAGTTTATCTGTTTCAGGTTGAAATCTAATGCCTTATGACTTTTTGCAACACAAGCAATTTACAAGTATCTTAGCAGACTATAGTTTTGACTGTCTCTAGCAGTTTCAAACTTCTGTCCTTTACTCACCTTAAATTTTAGATGAAAATAACATTTTTTTACTATTTCTGAATACTTTTACTCAAATGATAAAGTAATTTCTAGGCAACTGGTACTTTCATCATACAGCTTTACATATTTACTTTACATTTTGAAATAAGTTCTGTTGTATGCTTAGTCTCTGTAGGTAACATTGTCCTTCTTTCTATCTTCTGAGCATTTATGCATTTCATTTTTATAAGATTGGGTAATAGCAAAATAGTATTTTCAACTTAAAAAATGTAACGGCAAAAATGAGAATCCATGTCTCCTAAAAGTGGTAGTTAGCATTGTGTGTCATATGATGGAAATGCCCAGTATAGTAAGAATTTAGAAAATAGGGCTTTTGCTAGCCAGCTCAAAATACAGTGGAATAGGTTAAAGTAGCCTTATATTACAATAAAGTGGCTGGTACTACAAAGAAACAGTGATTTACTATAATAAAGAAGGAGAGATCAGATCTTATTCCAGATACATTGATTTTTTTGTTGAAATGGCTTGTGAAAATAAGGAGATTTATGTTTATTTCCTGATTCAATTTTCTGGATGGCACTAAGTACCGCCGTGCCCACCTGAAGCCCCCTGGACTTCACTCAACCAGCTGGCACGGTCGACTGTGGGGGACATTCCCCTGTTCCTCAGGGAGGTTTCTGGGGCAGCTAGAGCTGTCACCAGCCCTGGGATGGAGAAGAAGTGGTGACATTCATGGACGAAGAAGTAAAGGGCTGACTCTTGGCTGGGGTTAAAGTCTGAAGTTTATTATGGGGCTTTCTGAAGCATCACGCCTCACAGGAACCAACAGTGAAGAACCCTGAGCAGGGCTGTGCAACAGTATACAAAGGGGGTATCAACAGGGAAAGGCTCACCCACCAACCAATGGGGATACTTGGGGGAGTGGAAACTGGGGGAACAGACAAGCATGACGTCCTATGGGGAAAATCTGAGGGAGGGACCCCTGGCCCTCGCCCAATCACTCAATGCCCTGTGTGGAAGGTTCTGGATAGGTGGGATGGGGAATTGAGTGATGGACAAGGCACCAGGGAGTTAGGTGAATAACTCAGCAGCTTTCAGGGTGATTGACATCAAGGAAGGAGGAGGTAACTTACAGCAGAACCACTGTATGTAAAGGGGGTACAGGGACGAACCATTACAGTACTGGTACAGAACTTCAGTGCATAAAAACACAATACAACAACTATGTCCATCATGTATTCAATTGTTCATTCATTCATTCATTCATTCACTCACTCACTCACTCACTCACTCACTCACTCAGAGACACTGTCAACATATTTCAGGGGCAACAGGTAAGACAGTAGTAAATGCCAAACCAAATTTCTATCTACATATTCAGTTCTCATCTACGTGTACATCACAATGCTTGAGATTTTATTGTGGACAAAGATGTGCTTGTGATCAAGAGTGCAAGGTCCTTGGATAGGTCCCAGGTGCAACAGTGAGTATTCTTCAATATTCTTAGTTCTTCTGAAAGAGAGACTGGTCTCACATTTAAGCATTTAAGCCTCAGTAATGTCTGAGCAACTTTGAGATATTCAGACAGCTGAGCAGCAGCTGACAACTAGATTTATTTAATATTTTGCATGAATTACAGAAACTTAAAAATTCTCATATGACCTTTTCTAATTTTTGTGTTAACTGTGAATTCAGTGCTAATCGTCCAAAAACCTGATTCTAGTTGCCATCAAATGACTTACTGCTATTTCTCTATTCCAATTTTTTTTAAACTTCCCTTATAAGCAAAAGATGTTTTCATGTAGCATGATTATATTCATAACTTGAAATAACAAAAAAGTACCAAGCTAAAATTTCTTTGTGGCTATTTTAGTATGGTGCATTTTTGTTTACAAACTATATTTTTAGTGCAGTCATTGGTCAGAAAATGTGCAACAGCTCAATATTTCATGCAATTAGGCTCTGTTTTAACATAATTAAATTACCCGGCATTGCAGGTCTTTAGAAAGAGTGAAGAAGAATATTTCTTATCCTGGAACAGATTCATCAGCTTAGGCAATTTTGGAAACTAGACAAAATTCTTTGTCTACATAGTTTTCCTGCTGTTTGCTCTGAAATAGCCTACTATTTGCACTGAAATTAGACTGGGGAGGAGGGTGTTGCATTATCCCACTTCTGAGATTCATAAATGCCACTGAACAACTTTCAAGTAAAATGACAGAAGGCCATCACCTTTAGCTGTTTAATTAAATTGGGAAAATTAAAGAAAAAACTTGTGAAATTAAAGAAACAAATTGTGTGGATTTATGCTGGGAATTTGATAAATGAATATTGTATTTTAATTTTTTTTCTGCAGAAAGCTCCTATGACAGAATTTTTGCATTAGAGAACATTTAAGAAAATGAATACTTTGTCAACAAATGACTTCTTCACATTCTTTTGGGGAAGATGATTCTTGTGCAAAATTTAGTAAGTATCACTTAAGGCATTTATAAAATAAAATGCTTCAATAGAACAACAAAGCTCCATAAAATTATGGTATATTCAGTATCAGCAGCAAAAAATGACAGCAAGCCTAATTCCAGCAGTCCAAGTTGCTGGCTTTCCCACACAGAGTGATCTTAACAATATATTTGCAGTATCTGGCTCTAAATAATCATGTAGCTGAAAGTAAATGCCAGAAAAATGGAATTTACTTGCATCTAATGTTACCACTATACAGGTTAACTTATTGTGATATACATCAAACAGGTCAGTTTACCTACCGGTTTTTTATTTACTGCTACACAATTGGCTCTTAACCTAGTATGATTTATACCAGCTGCTTAATCACATGGGAGTATACCTGCCATTGAAATAATAGCATTACTACCTGCTGGTGGCTTCCTTTACTGTGACATGAATTACATTCTGCAATTTACCTATTGGTCATTTGCCACAATCCTGCAGAATTTCTAGTGAATTTTCTGCAAGTCTACTCAGTTTTTTTTTTTTTTGTTTGTTTGTTTGTTTTGTTTTGTTTTGGGTTTTTTTTGGTAGCAAAATCTCAGTTTTGTGACTCTGGAATTTCTCTCAAATTTCCAAAAATAAACATACTTAGTGTGAAGAGTTTGGGAGTTTAATTCATATATTTATTTTAATTATTCATATTTTCTAAAATTACAGCACCTGGAAATATTATGTGCAACATCTGAACCACTCAAATAGAACAATGCATGTCTTGGTTTATTTCATAATTTATTCTATTGCATTAAATGGTAGACTTATAGTGTAACTATCTGCTCAAGTGGTGACAAGGTTTCTGGAGTGCTACAAGTACAGAACTAACTGAATGTGCTTGAAGTCCAAAGAGTTGTTATTTATTCTTATAACTTAGCTATGAAAAGTCACCTGTAAAACATGAAGAAACTAATTTTTAACAATGTGTACCGCAAAACATCTGACTCTAAAACTTTCAACCTTATGCAGGATTGGCAGTCAATTTTTGGTGGAACTATACCACATCAGTGTCCAAAAAGCAAAGTTTATTTTTCAGAAGGGCCATTCACAATGAAGGTAACAGTATTTAGTTACCAGTGGGAATGAGCATCTTCTTGAAGAGTAATGAAGCAGAAAGTTGAGCAGAACATAGAATGTAAGTTTATTTCCTGTGACTGTGTCTGGTAATACTGTCCTGATGCTGTAGATGAATGAGCTATGCTCAACATGTGGCTATGCACAACACATAGCTCAGTGGTAATATCCCTGGCAGTCTAGAAAGCAGGATATATCAGAAACAGAAGCTGAAAATGATTTGAGAAAAGGATAGGGTTCATAATGCTGCATGCCTGGGACACTGTCAAGACACCCGGTCTCAGTGTAGCAATATAAAATGGAATATAATAGCTGTGGTGGAAGGAAGTTGTTCCCCTCTTATAAGGTAAAATACTTTAAATAATATGAATGACACCAAATATGTCAGCTAATATTCAAAAGATCCTTTGGAGATGAGGCCCAGACTTAGTGGAGACATTCTAATGAACTTAACACATTTTCAACTTATTTTCTAGAAATAAGGGATATTGAAACAAGACCACAGAAATACATGAAAGCATTTTTGTGAAGATCCTTACCTGACTGCAAGGGAGAGGGAGTAGTGTAATTGCATAATCTGTTTCTCCCAAAGTGATGAAGCTATTGAATAGGAAACCATTACTACTGAGCAGTGGGTATCTGTCTATGATGGCAAGGGGCTGAGCAGTATTGGTTGTTTCATCATGCCAATTGCTATATTAACATCTGAGTTTTCCCTCAAATGGCAGACAGTGGGGAATTCCAAAGGCAAAGGGTGAATACAGTAATAAGTAGAATGAAAATAATTTGACATATCTAGTAAGAAGTGATTATGACTACACTGTCCAGATTAAAAAAGTGATTATTCCACTTGCCTATACAATAGCACTACAGGAGGACTATACCTCTCTTCAATATCCAAATTTGAGTGGAAATCATTGCATTTAGATTATCCTGGATTAACATTGTTGACATAATCATTTGGGAATAGATGAAGATTTGCAGAAAGCCTAATATGGGTGAGATGAAATCAATAAAATTCTCTCAAATAAAAAAAGACTTCTGAGGAACAAGCACTTTGAAGGAGGATTGATGATCATCGTACTTGCAAAAATTACACCCTTTAAATCCAACTGCTGATTTTAAACAGAATCATCAACTATTCCAAAGACTCTTTCAGTTGCTTGTGCAAATCAATGTTAAAAAAGAATAAGAGGATAACCCTAGAAAATATTAAATTATGGTATTCAAAATAATCAGATGCAGCTGACACAAGACAAGGAAGGGAATTCATCCAGAGGGGAGTGAGCTACGGGAATCTCATGAAATTCCACAAATCATGGTGCAATTCCTTATGGAATCAGGGCATCCCATAAATACAGACTGAGAGAAGTCACTGAGAACAGCCTTGCAGATAAAGTCTCAGAGGTTCTGGTGGATGACAGAATCTGATAGGTCCTGAGCCAACATTGTGCACTCACAGCCCAGAAAGCCAACTGTATTCTGGACTGCATCAAAAAAACATGACCACGAGGCTAAGAGAAGGGATTCTGTTCCTCTGCTCTGCTCTGGTGAGGCCCTACCAGGAGTGTTGCATCCAGCTCTGGAATCCCTAACATAATAAAGATGTAAAACTGTTAGAGGGCCATGTAGATGATCAGAGGGCTGGAAAGTCTCTCCTGTGAAGAGAGGTTGAGACAGATGGGGTTGTTCAGCCTGGAGAAGAAAGAATCCATGGAGAGCTTACAGCACTTTCCAGTATGAAAAGGAGGGTTATAAAAAATGGGAAGATGGCTTTTTGCACAGGTATATAGTGATAGGACAAGTGGGAGAGGTTTTAAACTCAAAACGGAGAGGATCAGATATTAGGGAGAAATTCTTCACAGTGAGAACGGTGAGGCACTGGTTGTTCAGAGAAGTTTTAAGTGCCCCATCCCTGGAGCTGTTTGAGGCCAAGTTAGTGGGGCCCTGAGCACCCTGATCTGGTTAGTGGCATCTGTGCCCATGGAGGGGGGATTGGCGCTAGATGATCTCCAAGGTCCCTTCCAACCCAAACTGTTCTATAATTCAATATTCAGTTGATGTTCCTTGCTTTCAACAAAGATGTACAGAATCAGCTTAAATGTGATCCTTTGGAAGATTTTTAAAGGGACTGTTTATTTATTCATCGGGTGAACCTTAGTCGGGTACAAAATATCTTCTAGGTCTGAACTCTGATATTGACAGTAACTTCCAGAACTCATAAACTTTGGGAGTTATTTAGACTTTTTTGAAATGTAACAAACTCAGGAGGGTGTGTTATATATGTACAATGAGGCTGTATGGAAAGTACAAAGACAATAACCACTTTTAGACTGTTTCTTTCTTTACAGAGAATATCTGCTTATGAGTGCCAGTGAGTAAGTGCTCAAGAAAACAGCTATGCCTCATTAACATTTAGCTCCCAAATAAGTATGATCTCAGAGCTAAAGAAGTCTGTACCACTATTCTGGTCTGTTTTTAAAATAGAGCCTGAATCAGAGAGTGAGTGTGATATTTTAGGATTATATCCCTTGTGCTCTGGGGAATAAAACACATCTGGGCATTGTTTTTCCCATTTGATGAAAAGGAAATAATGAGTAGGTCAGAGTCTCTGACAAATTGATTCCATTTAGCTGGCCTAACACAGCACTTCAGCAAAGTGTACATTAATAATCTATCCTTTTAGCCTTCCTGTTTTCTTGTGGAGGCATGTGCCACTGTTTTCCTATTACTTTAAACAAATGTAATTAAGCAATGGTTCAGTGATTTGAGTTCATGAGCCAGACTTTGATTTTTTTTCTGGGCTGAATCTGCTAAGTTGGTAAGCTTTTTTTTTCTCTTTAGACAAGATCAGGATCTAGCTTCATGTGTCTTAGCCTTAATGAAACTGCTCAGTGATGAAAGCAGAGAATTGCTATTTGTTTCCAGATGATTCTTCAGTAAAAAACTACTTAATAGCTTGACGGTTTTTTGATATTGAGGCATCTATATGAGTAAATTAACATCTCATGTAAATCACAGGTTTCACCTGTTGGGAAATACATGAAGACTTGTAGATGGACTGTAATAGGGAAGGTTATTCATGGATCCACTGTATTATTGCAAATTATTCCACTGCCTCATCTATATTTTACTGCCTTTTTCTGGACCATATATTTTAATAGATACCTAGAAAAGCACAGCTATTGTGGTAGAAGAAAGTTCATTGAATACCACCCCAGCTACAGGAAGAGTGGTGTTAGGCAGCATGTCTGAACTGCCTGTTTGTCCCAGCAGTCATTCCTGTGCAGGCACCTTGACTCTGCCTGTGTCCTGAGAGTAAAGATGTTTTCATGTTTCACCAGCCTCAGGGAGATGTTTGGTTCTGTATCCAGTTCACAGTATAAGCAAAACCCCAAAGTTTCAGAACTGAATTGGGATCATTGCAAATTTTTGCTTACCCATAAAGCAACATTTATATTGGTCTCTGGGGACCACTAGAATTGGTCTAAGGGGCAGCTTGTCAGAAGAAAGTATCAGGAAGTAATACAAAATTTCATAGAAGCCAGGACAGGCAAAAGAAAATGCTAGAGCTATGGAGAGATGCAGGGTAGGGGGACTGCAACACAGGAAAATGTGTTCCTGCAGCTGAGAGGAGTGACTCAAGAGCTCTTATGCTCTTGACAACAAATCTAGAGATTTTACCTAGTCTGGTGATAGACAATACTACAAAACTCAGTGACAGTCCCTTCTGTGCGTCCTTTGCTAATTGATTTAACAGTGAAAGAATCTCCCACTGAGGCAGTTGTGTCATTAGTTCAGATACTGTCTGCTCATCTGCTGGAATTAACAGTTTAAACATCCCAAAGCTCTGTGTGGAATCATGAATTGAAAATTTATTTTTAAATTTAGGAAAAATGGAAGAAACTATAAGTGCTATTAGGGGTGGAAAAGCAAACACTTCAAAACTAGGAATTACCAGTATTTAAGGCAATAGCAAGTAATCATGTAGTAGGTAATTATGAAGATTGTATCAAAATAAATATGCACGAGGGAGCCAATTACGTTTGCTTAAGCAACTTTGCACACCGTGGTTTTTTTCCTGAGTAGAGCACTGGGTTTTGGAACCTGAAGGATTTTTAAATGTAGGCAATCACAACCAATATTACAGTAGTGCCTTATCTTTGCATCCTGCTAAGATACTAATTCCTAGTGATACATTCTACCAATGATTTCTGCAGATGGAATTTTTTAAAAATATTGTTTCCTTTTGTCAATTTAAAATTTTTGCCTTTCACTGTCTTCTTCACCTCTTTATTCTTATGAAGAATGCCATGCAAAGGCTGCTTGATGTATGTTTTTCTGTTACAAATATGCTTTTATATGCATCTATCTTATTTTGAATCTATACAGCTCTGGCTTTCTCAGTTTCTCATGTAATTTTATGAGCTGACATCCCTAGGAGGTAAATAGAGCTTCTTTTACAGTCTTTATGCCTTTCCAGAAAACTTATGTTCAACACTGAAAATTGATGAACCAGTGAGAATGTCACAGAAAAAAACAAATAGGTGTAGGAAAAATAAAAAGACAGATACAGCAATTTTCTCTGTTTCTGAAAAAGAGGGGGGGAAAGCATGGTTTACAATGGCAAAATATAACAGGCAGTGACTGGAAATGTTAAATATTTAACCATTTAAGTGTCTCAGAGTCCTCACTGCATATTCACATGCTTCTGTTCTTCCACCTGCCTTTCCCACTATATCATGGAGATAATTTATAACTGGATGACAGTCAGCTTTACTGTCTCAGTCCACACTGACACACTATTGAATGACATTCAGACTCATAGCTACAGCCCTTGTGGGGTTTGGTGTGCAGAAGTATCAACAAAATTGCAGCCAGCAGGTAGAATGAGATGATTACTCCTGTGTGTTCAGTGCTCATGAAACCACACCTGGAATGCTGTGGAAAGAGTCCAGTGGAGGTCCAGAAGAGGTGAGGACTGGAGCATTTTGCAACTTATGCTTATCAAATCAGAGGAAATAGGAAAGATGTAGTCAGACCTGGAGGTGCAGAGTGGTAGGAAAGAGAGTCGGAAGCTGGAAAACAGGAAATTCTGACTATATCAGAGGAAAATATTCACCATGGGGACAATTAAGTAAATTGACTGGTAAGTTAGTGGGATCTGTGTCCTGGGATGCTACGGTGGGTTTTGATGGTAGAGTGCCCAGACAAACCCTGAAGAAGCTGTCCTGAAAAGGACTGCCCAGCTGCGCAGGCACGTCTCCCAGTCTGGCTAGTAATTTCAGCTCTTAGTGGAGCGATGTGGAGCAAGAGACTAAAGCACTGTATGGCATTCCACAGAGAAAGCCTTTACTGGGTGCAGGGGCACCTCTGTGAAGGAGGCCAGTGACAGCTCCCTGAGTACAGAGGGAATGGAGTATTTATAGGGAAAAGCAGTGGTAGGGAAAACACAGTATCGAATCAGGAGTAACTTAGGATGTGAAGTGAGGGAAGCCAAGCCAATGAATAACAATATATTTCCATGGGGGACACAAATTCAACTATTCCACAGATTTGTGTGGGATCAAATAGACAGACTCCAGTGGTCAAGGAAAAAAAAAATTCTTAAGATTTACACTTAAAAAATCTAAAGAATTCATATACTAAGTAATTATATTCATTTAAAATAGAATTGAATAGAACATGTGCACTTTAATGAAATATATATATATATATATTTTTTAATATCAAAATCTTTTGCAGGAACAACCAAAATTTGCTTGTAACATATTTTAAGATTCTTTTGTCAGCATGCCTTCTTGTTATGAAATCTTTTTGTACCATATAAAGATGCAATTCTTGATATTTAGGCCTTTTTTTCTGGTCCATTTTGACAGCACATTAATTCCTATTAATACCAAATGTAGCAAACAAATAATCTTGATAATATCCTGACTAAGATATTTTGTCTGTTAACTACTTCTTGTGTGTGGTGTTGTATGTCTGGTGATTTGTTTCTCTGGAATCACATAGTATGCTCTCAAAGTACACCATAAAAATAATATAATCATGATGTTATCTGTTATGTTGCAAAGTATATGACAATATTGTGTTTATTGTTAAATACAGCCTCAAGGACCTCATGACAGTGCCAAACAAGTAAGTTGTTTTCAATTAAGGACATCGTCTCAGTGCTCAGTAAACACAGAAGATTATTTATGTATGAGCTTGATGTTGTTAGAAAATGTGTAACAGAATCATGCAGTTCAGCTTTTGTTTGGATGCAACTAAAAGCAACAAAGACCAAGCACAACTATAAAAAAATCATGCCTACAATAAACCTAGGTCATAGACGGTTAGTTAATTTTGTATTGCTTATAATGTATGGGTACCCCTAATGATTCCATTAGAGTTCAAATAACAGAATTCAGCACAAATGTATTTCTACTCAGCAGTGGAAACAAAATTTCTCTGGAACTGCAGCTGCTGTAGTTGAAGATTAGTCTCTTACTATCCCTTAGGGAAATGACTGTCTCTGCCAGCTGACTTAGTTTCTATACTGCCAGCAATTTATTAGATTGCTTTGCTCTTAAGTGTGATAATAGGCCTTATGCTTAGCAAGGTTTAGAGACTTCCAGTGCATTAATATTTTATGGCAGTGACAGTCAAGACACATTTTGTTTACCTAACAAGATAAGCCAAGCCACAGCTGATGTGTACTGGAGATTAGATTTAACTGGTAGGAACTCTGCCAATTATGTCTTTAATACTTTGAAATGATTTTTATAATTGTAATCTAATAATTTACATATTTCATGCATCAACATTTTGTTGCACTACTGTTTTGTGTGACTCAAGTGCTATACAGAAAACTTTTGTTTGTAGCCATTTTACTCAGTTCTTTGGTATCAATATATTTTCTTTAGACAGTTTTTTCAATGAGATATAACAATATTTGGAAGCTGAGAAAATGCCCACTAAGATTGCATATAAACCTGCTTGGGGGATTCCTCCTTTTACAATGAAATTTATTGAATGTTTCAATCTTGTGAATATACACCCCAGTTCCTGTACTTGTTCTGTATAATGGTCAAAATAGTACCCTGGTTTTCTGTCACTCTGTTTCAGTGATAGTGATAGCTTTTGCTGCCCAAATAAATATTACACATGAAGGAGTCCTGTCCTGATTTCTTTTTTTGCTTCTTCTCAACAAAGCAGATTTATAAGCTATTAGTGGTGGACGACAGAGAGTGAAGATCAGCGGGTCAGGCGTCTGGCATTGATTCAGTGTTATCTGCAAAAAAGCTCCAGGGACAGGATCAAGCACATGTACCAAGCAATTGCATATGGAAGGGTTTGATGCCTCAATTACTTAGGCTGGAGTATATAAGAGGATGTTAGATGAAGGTTCAACAAGTATTGATATTAGCAGTTGTATGGTTTCAGCTGCGAGTGTGTGGTGCTTTTGGAAATGTGTAGAAAAAAGTCAGGGAGGCAAAATTCGGCTTTTGTTAAGGAATGTGCTGATCCATGGTTTCAAACACTTACCTTCTCTTTGCAACAGGTTTTAAGTGGACTTTGTAATATTTGAGTCCATACAGTTTTTCAAAATCATCTAAAAAAATTCTCTGTAGAAGCTCAAGGTAACCTACAGGCTAATAACACATTTATTTTTCTCCAACAGGTCCATAAATATTATGAAATAGAGTAAGAAGTTACAACAAATCCATATTGTTTCTGGAGATACTTTTTAACTAACAGATGGTGTGTGTTGGCTTGTTGTTTGTTTTTTTAATACCTGTATTGAATATATTTATATTTTAGTAGTACAGAAACTGAGACCTGATCCTTGAGTATATATATTCATAATAATGTAAAGGATAAATGAGACTTCCAGACTGCAGCTCAGTGATGGCTGGTGAGCTGAGCACTGCAGTTTCTCTGCAAACTGTAATGATTTGCAGAATGTGCAATGTACTACTGCCTCTTCCCAGACACCCTTGTAGGTGAAGCTGTAGTAAGCTGTGTTCTTAACCTCAGAGAATCCCAGTGGAGTTGTCTGTATGCTGATCAAGAGAAAATTGACCACATACAAACAGGCACACATCTGACATAGTGTCATGGTTTGACACTGGCACAATGCCAGTGCCCCATAAAAATGCAACCTCTCAATTGAATGCTGTGAAATGCGATTGAGAACAGAGCAAAGCAGGCCAAGCTTAATAATAAAGTGAAAAAACTTTATTAAACTACTACTATGAAAGGAAAAAAAAAAGAAAAAACCACACACAACATCCAGAATGAAAACCTTTCAAAACATTCCTCCTCCCACCACCCAACTCAACAAACCACAGTGAGACACATTTGGACCCTTAATCAAGTATTCACCCATCAATAAAATCAATACTCAGTCCATCAGGGGAGAGAGGAGTCTCCTTTGCACCACAGACCCCAGGAAACACAGCTGCCACTTCTTGTGTTTCCATGTCACACATGGCACCAAGTTTGCCATGGTAACATTCTCCTTTCCATGCACAGTGCTCTCACCACCAATGCATGGACAGACAGACTGCTTTTAGGATTTTTCCTTTCAAGGATGCTCTGCAAAGAGGGGAAAAAACAACAGTCCAGTTTTTCAGTTTTTGGGACCACAGTCCCCCCAATTTTCTTCCTCCCCTGGGGCCGAGGGTCTCAGGAACAGAGATCTTCTTCTCTTCTTCTTTGAAGACAGGGGGCACCACCACAAATCCCCCTTTCCTCTGTTCCCTCCACTCCTGTCTTTTCTCAGCTGCTGAAGCAGGTCTCTTGGCTCACTGGCAACCTCCTAAAATAGTCTCTCTTGGAGGAGAAAATCGGTTCAGTCTGTGGCTAACAAGAAAAGGTCCAGCCAAACACCACTCCATCATCCCCTGCCATCTAGAATTTCTCCTTCTAACATCCCAGGGTCCAGGCTGTCTCTCTTCCTCTCTTTCAGACCAAGGAGGAGTAAAATTTCACAAAGCTTTCATTTCTCAAGGAAGGGTAAAAGTCCCGACTCCCAGGATGGCTCTCTGCCCGGATCTCCAGCTCCCATGGGATGGGCACCTTGCGGCCCTCAGCCCCCCGCTCTCCTCCTTCCCTGCAGTGTACTGCTGACAAAACTGCCGCTGTCTCTTTCTCTCTCTCTAAAGAGAGAGACTCTGGGGGAAAACGGAGACATCCCAGATTTCTCCACCCTTCCATCTGCAGGGGGGTTCCAGCTCCCTCCACCCTTCAGCCTACCTCAGTCAGGCCATGGGCCTTCCCCTCCCCCACTCAGCCATGAGCCAGGCAGGGGAGAGTCTGCACTGCACCCTGACCGGAACCAAAGAGAGAGAGTTCTCCTGGGAATTCTGCTTTTAACCCCTCTGTGTTCTCAGAGGCGTGTCCGCCCTCAGTTGGTCACTCCATGTGTCAATATCCAAATTGACCTCTTCCTTCCGAGAAGATTCTTTTTCCTGTGTCAAACCACGACCCATAGTAACACTCAGGATGGGTGTATGCACATGGAGGCACAAGACAAATTTCACATAAAGTGAAAATAATAGTTGTGGGTCTCAGATTCAGTCAAAGAGAGAAACGGAGAGTTTCTATCCAGGCAGAAGCCTGGGAAAAAGTTAGAGAAGAATGTAAGTAATTATTTATCTTTCTTGTTGTTCACATTGTTTATAGTTAAGTTCTATCACTGTGTGTCAAGCACTTTGCACCAATGATGTGGCTTGTTTTCACTTCAGGACCAACAGAATTAGTCCTCACAAAGCTCTGTATAAAAGAGTGGTGTATTTTGAATAAACCGGAGTTTTGCTCTCAGCAGCCTTCTGAGTCAGTCTTCTGATTCCCGTCCTGCCTCGACAGCAACAATAGTAATAGTAATAGTAATAGTAATAGTAATAGTAATAGTAATAGTAATAGTAATAGTAATAGTAATAGTAATAGTAATAGTAGTAGTAATAATAGTAATTTTCTCTGCTAAAGTATTTCTTTTGTCTCAGTGAAATTTGTCTTCAACATTAAATGTTCTTTTGGCAAACCTCTTGGGCTGCACAGGCATAGTAACAGATATGATCAGTCATAGAAATAATTATGAAGTCTGCCTGTCATTCAGCAAACCTAACAACACAATCAGGAACCATCTCATTTGTGAATAAATAACAGGGAGTTAGGTATTTTCATAGCATGTTAAAAAAAGGAGTAGACCCAAGAAGCTGCAGTAGACTGCCAAAATAATGGTTGCAGGATCAAATTTTTATCAAAACTCTGTTTTGGCAGTGATTGGTGGAGTTGAATACTCCCGTTTTTCAACCTCATTTATTACCTGTTTGTGTGCACAGTTTTCTAAGGATGGTTAGATGTCTGCTCCCCTGTGTTTCTGGCACTGTGGAGGTTTGTGGCCTGCAGGATGCTCAAATACAGCCTGTAGGAGTGCAGAGTAGCAGTAGGGGTGGAAGCAAACCGTGGGTTTCCAGTGAATTTAAACAGTCAGGATTATCTTGTCAGTGGTACTAGCCTAAGCAATTGTCATGGTTGTGTGTATGCTTATATTTTCCAGGAATGAAAATGTATGTAGATGTGAATGTCAATTAGGCATGGCCCTCAGGCTCTTGGCAAGAGGCCAGTGTGGCCACTGATGGGAAAAGATATAAGTGCTTCTCCTGTGGGGAATATGAAAGTGATTTTAACTTGAGTGACTTCA
This sequence comes from Taeniopygia guttata, assembly GCF_048771995.1. Classification (NCBI taxonomy): domain Eukaryota; kingdom Metazoa; phylum Chordata; class Aves; order Passeriformes; family Estrildidae; genus Taeniopygia; species Taeniopygia guttata. Next base: position 27,692,779 of record NC_133063.1, read on the forward strand.
AGGACATCACTGAGTGCAGCCTTTACCCAGATTCAGCAAAAGAATGCTGAAAAGAGTAGGCATCAAGCCATAGGTAAAAAGCTTTTAGATGGATGCTCCAGTTTCTGGTTTTTGTCTTTATGGAGTATCTGTATCACACCATTTGATCTTCTCTGCAATGGTGGTCTCTCCATGTGCTCTTCAGGAATTTTCTAATGAGTCTTATTCTACAATATGTTTATTTTAACAGCAAAGTATACCTTGTGCATACTTTAAGAAAGTATGTGATAACAATTATTTGACAAACAGTACAGATTTATGCACTGCAGCCTACACTTATGCAGCTACTTCAAACATTCAGATGAGCAAGTTTTTGTTTACTCTATGTGTGTGGAAAGAATATTTAATAAGTACTGGTGTGGATAGAGGAGCCTAGCTCATGTGAATTGTTTGTACAGAAAATGCTTTTTAGAAGTATTCTGAAAGTTTTTCCATGTGTTCTGCCAAATTGGTATAGGGAAGAATACCATATTATTTAGCTAATCATCTATTTAAACAAATATCAAAATCACAGCAAATCATAGGTTAGTGGCAACCTTTGAAAGCATTGAAAATCTCTGAACAGCATAGTCTACAGGCACCATTCTGAAAAGAAATTACACTTGGAAAATTAATATAGCTTTTTATACAATCTGAACAGAGATATACAAATAACAAATTTGTCTTCAGTAGTTCCTGAAATCTAATTTTTCATGAATATTGTGAAAACTAGCAGCTGAATTTATTTACTAGTAAAATGGATTGAATATCCTTCCAAGCTATTTTCACTTAGACTGAAATATAGTCTAAAGTGATGGTTTCCATTCTAGTGAATTTATTTTCCTGATTACTGCTAAGAATGAAATGAAAGCAGTTAAAGATAGAAATAATTCCTATATTTTATTTTGGTATTTAGATTTTTGTTGCTTGATACTTAACCACTGTTTTGCATGCACTTGTCAAAACATGAGGGATAATTAGTCCAAATATATGTGACGTTTACTTGAAAGTATTTGCAAACTGCGTTATTTAAAAGTATATATGAAATTAATTGAAAAATGGGAAAATAAAATCAATTATTCTGATTTACAGAAAGAAAATTACCACAGAGATCAGAAAAATTAGACCATTTATTATAGAAGGGAACTTTAAAAAAAATGTATAACTTTATATGAAGTGTACCTTTAAAATCTATTACACGACTAGAAAAACATAAAGTCATGTCAGAAAAACTTTAAAAAGTTGTAGCAGCTATTTATTTTTCAGGAAAATTTCCAAAGTATACAGGAAATAGAAATCTTGCTCAGAGTATTTTAGTTTATTGAGTTCTCTCTGCCTTGAAAATCATAGTAGAAATCTCCAAGGACTCCTATAAAGATGTATTACATCATAAAGCAAACTAAGGATAGCAACCCATGTTATTAAACTGTCAACATACATTATACTGCAATCTATCTACAATCCAACTCAACTTAAACCCTCACTCTTGGCAGAAAGTTTAAAACATAAGACTGCTCTCTAATCATCTAAAGCCTTATGGTACTTTGGAAAAAATGTTGTAATAATCACTCCATGACTCCATTACAGTATGTGAGAGTTTCATTGGTTTAGTACTGCAAATGCTCAATCATTACAAAGAAGGGTTCTGAAGGATTACCACTTAAAATGCTTTATTAGTGATGCTGTAGATTTCTTACTTCGCAGAATGTTAATAAAGGTTTGGTATAACAGACAAAATGAAAAATAAATATTAAAGCCCAGTGCTTAAACCTTGCTTAATTTTCACATTAATATTTAATAATAGACCAGATAAAATTACATCGATATAAAGTCTGCCGTCTCAACTAAAGAAAATAGGGCTATTGCTTTAAATTATGAAATACTGAAGATCATTGTTACTTGGCAGGAATTATAACTGAAAATTTCAGATCTGCTGATAACATATGTTGAGAGAAGAAAGTCCAGCTCTAAATATTAATCTACATCATCATTGTTAGTTTCCATTTTAGCATTACCAAGGAATCTTGAGGTTTGTTATAGGTATTCTCAACCCCGAGTTTCTCATAGGAGGTATGACATAAAGGGTGGATACAGAACAGAAATATAATTTAATCAAGTAGCTGCCAAGGAGAGGTCAGTTTTGAAGTCTTTGTGAAGTTTTAGTGTGAAATCTTTTGTCGTCTTTTGCAAGATGGAAGAGATTGATGATTTCTTTTGTCCTTCTTTATTTCTTTCCCCCTCTCCCTCAGGTGCTTTAGAAAAGAAGAAAAAGAAATGGATGTAATGGTTCAAGAAAGAAAATCAACAGACATTGGTTGACTAGCTGGGAAGAGTTGGAGTGGGTGGGGATTGTAAGGGGTATCCACTTGGATGGATAGATCTTCAGGTGATGGTCATAGATGTGAAGATAGCAGAACGGCTATGCTAGTATATTAATAATGACTATTTTTGTCTCTTCATAACAAATACATTGTGAAATCTCTTGTCCTAAAATGCCAAACAATGCAATTACGTTATCATGGAAAAAATGTCAATCTGTTAAAGTAAATCCTCTGAGGCATTTTATTTAGTTTAAATACGTGTTTCTAAGTTGAAACATCAGAATCTAAAATAATTTAGCCTCTAGGTTGTTAGAGATTAGAAGTGGTCAGAAAAATGAGTTAAGACAAGAATGTTGGAAATGGTAGGAACTTAAACTCTATCTCTGTTCTACCAATTTGCCCACAATCCACATGCAATTACACACTCCTGCTATAAATTCAAGAATTAAATAAACAGGTAACAGACTTGATATGAATTCTTACCAACATCATGTCAGCAATAGTTCAGTAAAAATGGAATATTGTTTAAACTTCTTTTAAATCCAAAGTTTCACCTCATTGAACTGTCAAAAAGTACATTTAACTCTCTCACTCAGAGTGGCAAACTATCATTCAAACTATAGGGTATGATATTTTTTGAAACCATAATTTCTCATTATAGCTACAATTAGATATAGCTATTCTTTTTGTATGGAAAATAAGTTAAGTATGTATTCTGCTTTCTTAGACATATTTCTGTCCAACAATTCTCACAGCAAGGAGCCTTATTAGGAACATGTGAAAATAATTGAGAAACAAAATGCCTAATGTAAAATGTATTTACAGTTTTCCTGAGCTAGACTGTGGTTGAGGGTTTTGTTGCTAATGAGAAATTACAGTATGCAACACAATGTTGCCAAAGAAAGCATCCATGCAGACCCTGTAGTGTGCATCTGAAGACTAACATTTCCTGAATATATGAATATTTGGACTGAGTTGCACTTTGAATTGTTCCTTTCTGGGATCCTTCAGATTTCAGCCCAGCAAATGCTGGCTATTTTTTTCCTCTGCAACCTGTGGGGTAAGAAGAGAAACAACTAGCCAACCCATAAAAGAAGCAGTAAAAATCAGTAACACCCTGCAACCTCCTTCCTTTCCTACAGCCATGGGTCCGTAATACTTGCTGATGAGCATCCTTGCAGAACAGCTCTTGCTTTCTTTAACACCTTATTAGTGTTTTAATGATTAATAATTAGAATTGGATCAAAATAGGATAGCAATTGTGATACTTTACTGTGTATATTTTAACCTTTAGCTGAGAAAATACTTCATCTCATGTTGTGCCTATTGGAAGAAGTAATTTTATGTGGAAATGTTGGTGTGCAGTCTTTGTTTTGAAATTAGAGTGTAAAAGGAGGACTTCATAGTTCATGCACCAGGCATTGCATTTCTAACTGGCTCATCTGTAGGTCAGCTGACCACACAGCCTTTAAATACCTTGTTGTGAAGTGTCACAGTTTTTAGGGAAAGTTCCTCAGATATGTTACTTAGAGCAGTGGTATTTACTCCATACAATAATTCTGCATTAATCTAAGGAATATTTGGTGCCCAGGTGTCCAGCATTGAGAGGTTGGACAAAAAAAAAACTTTTCTTCTTCAGGACTTGAAGGTGACTGTGAAGGAATGAGTCTCCCAAGAAAAGAATGTCACTCTAGCAGAATGTAAAACTCAAAGCAAAGCAACATAAAGCAAAACACATGACTTTATATTTCAGCATCAGTTTACATGGCTCATCATGTTCATGAATTATGTCTCACTTCACAGAGGTTAGTGGTTGGCTCTGCCTGAAGTGACAGCCCCAACATGCATGTTTGTGGGCTTGCGTGCTTTTCTACACTCTGATTGGAAAGTGGATTTGCAGACAAGCTGCTCTACAGAGAAGAAGTCTTTGGAGCATGCAGAAGTCTTTGTTGCTGTGAGTTCCATCTAAGACTGGGCTAGGGAAAATCCATCTAATTATCCACAGGTGTGCAGAATTCACTAAAGAGGGGTTGTAATTCATTATAATGCTCCCATTCTACAGGCATTTGGCCAAAACTGAAAGCTTGCTAATGACTTAGGGGAAAAAAATAATCCTTCAAAAAGCTGAAACTGCTGAATTTTAAATAATGAAATGGAAGAAATTAAATCAAGTATTAAAATAGTCAGGACATTGACCTCTCTTTGTTAGTCCTGTATTTAGAGTTGATGCTCTTTGGCTACTGAAACAGAAATATTTTCCATGATGTTCTTTCCCTGTGTGTAAGTTGTTATTACACCACAGACAAAGAAATACCAGGCCAGATATTCTGTGACCATGCTTGAGTAAAATAAATTACAGTAAATAGCTAAGTGTTTTTTAAAAGTTAAAGAAAAGGTGTATTTAAGTTTTATTACAACTTTTATTTCACTATTACAGTGTGACAGCAGAATTTTACTTCACAAAAATGTGAAGGGGTATTCCTAATACCTTGATTTAATTTCCTCTGTACTGTGGGGATGGTTTACATCAGAGGCATTTCTTGAGATGTCTTTGTAACTAGCTGCTCACCAATAATGCCAAGAGCATTCATGTTGGAATTATCTCCAAAAGCTGGGATAGAAATACACATATCTGCTGAAATAAGCAGTGGTTAAAAGACCACAATGAGCTCTTTTTAGACTTTGTAAACTGTTTGTGACTTATTCCTTTCAAAATTATCAGTCATGGTGAATCTAGCTGCTAAATGTTTTGTACTTAATTAGCACACAATTTTACAAGAGAGACACTCTCCCCACCTCCCCCATTTCTATGCTCCATGTGTAAAGGGAAGAGAGGTCATTCCAATACATTTGTTCAAGACTTAGAAAAAGAAATCAAATCTTACTGTAGTACTTTAATGTGAGTGTTAAATAATGATGTCAGTAGCTTTAGTGAAAATAAAAGTGAACTACTAGTAGATATATAAGCAGTGAATATTTACACGCTCTGCAGGAGCAAGGGCTATATAGCAAGCAAATGGCTAAGATTTTAATTTCCTTTTTAAGCAAATGTAGTATGCAAAATGAACTTTTGATCTTTCAAAATTCAGTCAGTTGTCAAAAATCAATTTGAGCAAAATGTTTTGCCCATCATAAACATAAAATCCCACAGAATTTGTGCTGTTCTTTGCCAGCTAATTAAACCAAAAAGCATCTGGGGTCCATAATTTGGTATTGTTCAGTTCTGTGGGAGACTATGTTTCAGATGTAAAATCAGTGTGGGAGGTGTTTCCCACACTTGTCTGCTCAGCTCATGGAGGCCAAAAGGTGCCTTGCAGCTGTGAATGCACAATTTTATGTTTCTGAGCTAATTTTTCAAAGATCTGGATTTACTGTAGTGTGTTTTCTTTACCCACAGAAAACAGATGGGAATGAATAGCTATGTGGAAATTTCTGTTTGGACCTCCTCTTCTCCATTCTCTTTCACACACAGTTTCTCAGTTGCTCAACCATATCCTTTGGTGATGTACTCTTATGGCTGTTCACAAGTTGGTCATAACCTTCAGTTAGGGCATAGATGCCAAATAAGCAAGGATCTAAATATCCAGCCTCAGGCATGACAAAAGGGCTGACTTTCTTACAGAAAGATATTGCTACAATCATAATATTGTTGTAAGTGGTCATCTCTGGTCTATACACATACCTTTATCTCATTTTCTTGCCTTCCTTCCTTGTCTCGTTAATTTCAGTGCAAGTATACAGGCATCTGGGTCTGCTATTAAAATTGGCTGTATGCCAGTTGTGGGAGAATTGTGGGAGAACCTCAAAGTCTGCTTTTTATTTTTTTACTCCAGGCATTTTGGAAAAGACAGAGCTCAGTGATATCTCATTTACTGGACAATAGTTCCCTGTGCTACACAGCAAGACCTGGGAGAATTTCAGAAGTATAAAGTGGTTTTCAGAAATGCCAAGCAGGGAGGAAGAAGCAATGCTGGCAGCATCCACATCAGAGATATCCCTTGATGTCTCCATATGGCCTAAACCTCTCATTTTTGGCAGGTTCTTTCCTCCTTTCACTGATGCTTCTCACTGATTGTGTGGACTCATTACAATTATAAGAAAGTATGAAGTTCAAAACAAATGCTTACTTAAAACAATAAGCCAATGATATCTTTTGCTATAAAATTTTTGAAAATTAACTGAAAAAATAGCTAATAAAATCAGCAGCGGGTCCTGTACAATTTGTGACTGGAACAAAGAGCAAGAACAAATAGTTAATTCATTGAGACTGGGTACGGATATGCACAGCTCAAAATAGACTTTGTTTAAGATTAAGATTTTCAAACATTTTTCCACCATCATATAATATTGGTGCAAGTCATGCTGGTAGCCCCTGTAGAGACCAAACAATTCTTTTGCTCCATTAGCTCAGGTGGAAATTGATTCTTTCCACTGGTATGAAGAGGTCGGTTTCTGCCAGTGCTTACTGTGGGCTTTGCTACAGACCTGTGTAATCTGGGATACATCTGCAATCCTGGCTTTGCTTTTAAGCCCTGCAAAGTCTGTGTTCTGAAGCTGAAATCTTTGAGCCAGAGATAGGTGAAATACAGGTTAATAATGAAAATATTTGAATGTGGGGTGATCTGATCCTGAACAGGTTTTTCAAGATCTGGCTCAGCAGAGCATTACTGAATGAAAAAAAACTTCTGCTAGTTAAAACACACCATATTTTTTTCTCTAGGTTCTAACTCTCTGACAAATGGAAAAAAATTGCAATGCACTGACATGATAGCAAACAACCAGCAGCAAAAGTGAGGAGGGACTGGTTTCTGTACAAGGAAAAATATTTGGCTTTGTGACTATTTCCAGTGATGTCTGAAGAGTATTTGTTTCTGAAGTATTATGTTTTGCTTGCTTTTGGTACTATATATCCTATGCATAAAAATTACTTGTAATACAGAACTTTGGGAAACACAATTTGTTCTAGCTAGTAGTCATAATCAATTTGTGCTATCTTTACCCTACTTTATTGCATGTATGTTCCTCTGCTCTGTTTATTTTTCATTCTGAACATTTAAAAACTGACTTCTTCAACTTCAACTTGTTTTCTGTTTGGCATTACATTCAAAATGAGTTTGAGACTTTCTATCAGGACATATGCTCAAAAGTGTTTGTGTGTTTCTGCTTCTGCAGGGAACAATATTAAAGGTCTCCATATGTTTCAGTAGTGCTGGATCAAGCCTAATGTTACAAACATCAAAGATAATGTATTATAATGAGCATTTGTATTTGTAGAAGTCTAGCACATGTTATGTACAGTATGGGCATTCCTGATGCCATCAATTTAGATTTAAGAGGCATCTTTAAATCTGTGGCTAGATGCTTCTCAGCAGAAATATAAGTTTATAGCTAATTAATTGATCTGAAAAGCTACACAGACTCGTATTATAATGTTCCTTTTATTTCTTCACTCATTTTAAATTTGTGTGTCAAATAATTTACAAGAAAAAGCTACCAAATTTTAGGACCTTAAATAAACACCCATTAGAACTGATTGCAACTCGTCAGAGACCACTTCAGGGATTTGCTGCATATCTTTCACTAAAAACCTGCCATTTTCATGTTGAGGATAAAAAACAAGGAAAAAAAGAGTCTCCTTATAATGACAAGATTTGTTTAAAAGGAAGTATTCTTTTCAGTTTCCAGGTTGCTCATCAGTATCTAACCATCAAATTAATCTGTTCATACTGCAGCTAAAATAATCAAGGATGCTGACACATGAACAAAGATAGTATTAGTTTTTACAACATTTAAAACAAAAGATAAACTCGTTGCAAAATGGGCAGGTACAAGAATGTTAAGGTGAAATATTTTCTATCAGACTGAAACATGATACGAAAAGCAATAAAGTAGCAACTGTACTGAAATGACTAGATGACCTTCCCAAAAATTTGAAACAATGAAAAGAAAATAAAACATGATAGCAGTTATAAGGGCACCATGCCTTTATTCAAAGAACTCTCCAGTAATCACTGTAGCAAATTTCAATATATAGAATATTAATATCTCCCCCTTTATCTTTGTTTACTGGATGATCTGAGTGTTAGTTATTAAGTTATTCAAAGCCAACACAAATGTTCTTCTCAAAGTTATGTATTTCAGGCCTGGCATCTGACAGTACTGTAAACAAAGATTCATACCTGGTATCTCTTGTTTTGTGTGATGGTGTTTAGGTATTAAACACTAGCCCAGGTAAAAAAAAAAGTGTGTAAGTCTCTTTGTATATTTGATTTGAGATTTTTTAAGAGAATATTTCTGACCAACTGAAAATAAATGTTTAGAAAGAGAATTTTTAAAGATTTTTAAACCTGAAATTACTTTTTAAATATTTCTACTACTATAGGCATGCCAAGCAGTGACAAATATAGCTACAGCCATATATATTATATATAATGTATGTTTTGCGTTATGAAACAGCCACAGGTGTGGCATAGGAAAAAAAAAGGATATTAATATCATCCTAGATAATTGTCACTGATGTGCATACAGCTCTTGGAAAATCTGATACTTAACAGCTGTGCCACTACTGAGAGTTAGGGCAGCTGTCAGGTCTGAGGCTTCCCTACTGTAACGGGCTGTAGAGAGGTGGGGCGTGTAGCAGAGTGCAAAAGTTCTCTCATGTTAATCTCTGTATGCAGCTTTAAGATGTCCAGACTCTTTCCACAATGTTACAGAAAGTGGTTAGCGAAATGATCTGCACAATTTTCCAAGATACTGCTTTTTGAAAAATAAGAAAAAGCCTTGGACTGATGACAACCATCAGCTGAAAGACAAATGGTGTGGCCTTGTGTGTGGGGAAGAAACAGGAAGGCTTCCATGGGGGAAGGAGGAATGGTATAGTTCTTTTCCATAAATCACTGCCTAAATATGTTCATATTTTAAAAAATGTAGAAAGTAGTTTATCGTTTTATACACTACAGTTGTAATAAAATATATGTTAATGAAACATTTTTGAGGAAAATAAGGTGTCCTAAGTTTGTGGGTGGTTGCCTTTCTGGTATGACGTGTTTTATTTCCTCTCCTTACTTCACCATGCCAGGCCACAATTTGCCAAGATGAAGTGGGTTTTCTCTAAGCAAACTGTGAGACAATTTTGTCACAGGCAGCCAGGGTTTTCTTGAACTACACTACTCATCTTCTCACATGTACTTGGACTTAAACAGCACAGAGTCCTCCTGTCAGGAGCAGTTTTACACCCAGGTGAGCAGCTGTGTGCCAGCAGCCAGAAAGCCAATATAAATGAGAGGGGGTGGGGAGGGCAGGCGGTGTTTGCTTATTGCGAGGGAGGAAGGGTAAGCGAACTGTTGCCAGGCAATATGTTTCTGGATGACAGATCCTCTGCTTTGCTAAGTGACCAGAGTAATTTTTTTTGGCAAATCTATGCAGTACTCTGCAGGCCGTCATTGGCCTGTCCAAAAAAAAAGAAATGTGGGTGTATAAATATACAAAATGTATTTGATCCTTTTATCAAATAGGAGGTTTGCAAGAATTAGTGATCTGGCACATGTGCACTTTCCTTTGCCTATCTGTTTTTTCTTCTCTCTTTCTGAATTGGTTACCTCGATGTGAATGAGGGTTATTCTGATTCTCCTCTAAGATATCCAGCTGCTGTTGAGGCGTTTGATCCATGCCATGATTTGTTGGCATAGATCCAGTCAGAATGATGGAAACCCTATGAGTCAGTGCTGCTCTTGGATAAGCTGTAGCAGCAGCAGGTGCTAACAGTGTGAATTGGTAACAGCCACTTAAAAACCCAATGCCCTTGCCAGCTTTCTCCTAAGCAGAATTGTGCTGTGCTTGCTGCTGGCTGCAAGGAGTTCTTCCAATCAACACTGAAATGAGAGCTGGAGATAAACAGCTCTGACCTTTACTGATAGTGTCTGAGTTAAATGCAGGAGCCTAAAAATACACTTTGAAATGTTTTGGTAGCATTTCCAACACCCATTAAAAGCTGATTTGGACCCTGAAGGTGAGGACTTTGCTTGCTTGGTAATCCTGCTGAAGAATCTGCAGGGCATGCCCTTTAAACCTTATGCCAGAGATATAAACTCTTGTTCTCAGACTCCAAAGACTCAGTGACTAGTAATGATGTTTTTTATCAGAAGGACTACAAGGCATATTGTAAATTAATGTGATTACTTGTTATATTAGGGTTGAATATAAACTCATGACTACCACTTATACGGAAACTTTAAAAATCCCTTAAACATGGCTTATTTTTGGGTTCAGCCACAGACTTGAAACTTTGCTTGGGTTCAGGGAAGGAGTGGTGTGGTGATTTTGAGGTTTAATAATCAAAACCCAGAGAAACTCAGCCATTCTACTTTCCTTTGTGGGAGTATTTTTTAACACTTCATTTGAACTTGAATATGAATCCAAACCTCAGGAAAAAAATTTCCCAAACATTAGAAGTGGAGAAGGTTTGTGTAAACACTGACAAACAAAACGACTAATTTTACTCAGCCTGTGCATTTGCATTGCTCTGTGAGGTGCTATTCTCTCATGCTTAGCTCCATCCCCATCCTGCCCATTTAAGTAGCGTCTTGTCACTGCCAATCCCAAATCCTTCTTAAAAAAATCCTAATCCAACCTGTGGCAATTTGCAATCGACATGGTCAGGGGAATGAGGTGACAAAATGATGCCATGAGGGGCCAAGTCACCACCAGAGTGTCTGGGAGAAGTAGTGCCACAGGACGTGATCCTTGCAGAAAGGATGGCAGAGAGTGGAGGAGAGAGGCCTCTTTTTCTTGATTGAAGTTCATGCTTGGTCGTTTAGGTTGGTGTTGTGGTGCAGTTTGCCTTGCTAAGGGATGGAAATCAATCCCAAGTATCTTAAATAAAGATAGGAAGATGCAACACTCTGTAATTACCTTTGAAGCATGTATTTTTTCCTGCTGCATGTTGCTGCTGGTACAACTCTGACTAAAAGAGCTTACTTGGAGTATCAGCACTTCTTTTTCATCTGCTGCTTTGTTCTCAGGGGGCTTTCTGTAGTTGCCAGCCTTAGTAGAAGAAGATCAAATACCTCTGGCAGATTTTGTAGCAAGGTAGGATGTCATTTGAATAAAATTATGCACATATATGGTGTAAGTCAGCCTACCTGCTGAGAGGGCATAACAAACAATTAAAGAGCAGTTTCCTCTGAGGATGAATGGTTTTTGGGTAACTATTTCAGTTATATGTGAATTATATATGTATTACTAGGGACAAGTGATCTTGTAAAGTGAAACAGCTGAGAAAATCCTCTGACAACACTGTGTGTAGTCACATGGGAGTTTCCCTGTGTTTGCTGAATATGGGGAGAACTTTGAGTGGATTGCAGTTGTTATAAATGAAAATTTGGCCAGCCAAATTAATATGAAAAAAATAAAATATTTAATTTTGCAAGCAAATTCTATCTAGCCAGCCACAAGGAAAGAACAGAGCTGAGCCCGGGGCCGGCCCTGGGTGTGCAACAAGGAGTCAGCCTCAGCAGAGGTTTTCCTCCATGGCCACACACCTCCATCCTGGCACAAGTGGTTTTTATAGGGAAAATTCCACCTGAGGCCAAGATTTCAGCAATCAGTCTTTTCTTCTATTTAGAGTCCATATGTTAATAGGATTTTCTTTTTTGGTGATGAGGGAGAACAATTCAGTGTCCGGAGTTTGATTAATCCCTTGATGAAATTTATGGGAATTCGGGAACGCTGTATTCACATGTATCTGCCTGAGGATTTCCATGATATACATCTCGGGTTGTTCACGCAAACGATCAGCACCTGGGGTTCCCGCATCTCCCCAGACATGGCCCATCTCCTGGCGAGCCGTACCTTTTTATTTGTAAATTAGTTTCTAATATACACCCGGTCTCACCTGCGAGGGTGGGGGGAATCCTAATACAAACGTGTATACTCTAACAAATATTCAATATCACATTAGAAATGGCGCGAATTATATCTCCTATATATAACACAGTCAATAAAATATGTTTAAAAACCCCAGAAAAACAATAATTCCTGGTTAAACAGCAGAATACGAAGTGATAAAGTAAAATATACTGTTTAATTCTAGCTTGAAGATCATAGCAGATTACATCCAGTTTTCAGCCTGCTGTCCAAATGGAATATGCATCAAAGCCATAATTCAGTATTAGATGGAATTACATGGAAACATCACAGAGTATAGGAGTTACTTATTTCCAGTAAATAAGTGTCTCTTATTTGCTGGAAAAAAGACTAAAATGAAGAATAAGGGAAAAAATAAAATAGATAAGAAAAATACTGTAATGGGCACTCAACTTCTTGTAAAGAAGGAAATTTTCTATAGGTGACTTGAGGAGCTACAACATAGTCTTGGGTCATGGCCTTATATATATTGCAGAGGAAGAGCAATTGAGGTTTTGTGCTTATAACAGTTGATGGCTGCTAATGTGGTGATTGTGAGAACTGCTCAGTGGTATAGCTACTGAATTAACTAATAGCAGGAGTCCTCTAAAGAGGTCTTAACATCTTTTGATAAAGAGCTCTGGTATGGGTTGCTATCAGATATGTGCAGAAAAATTGAAAGGAAGGTCCCGCAAAAAAAACTTTTAGAAAAATACAAACCCTGCAAAACCTTTTCTGAAGTACTCTTTGAAGTTGCATCCGTGGGAACAACAGAAGAAAGGGGACATTTACTCCAGAGTCAAACTGTAGATGAAAGGAAATTGAAAAGTTGTTTGACATTTTTAAGAGACAAGTAATATTAAGAAGCTTGACCCTGTAAAATAGGAAAGAAGCTGTTTCAATGATTGTGGAATTGAAGACTCAAATTTGAAACAGATAAATGGAACCACTTTTTATACAGAGCTAAGCTCAGTACAGTGCATTAACTTGTGTAATTTTTTATTATGTGAAGGGCTCTATGGGACTCTGAGAGAAACACATTATGTGAACAAATATATATCCAGTGGTATGAGTATTTTCATAGAAAGGGGTATAATTTCCTATAAATTTGGGCTCAAGACTATTATTTTGAGAAAATAGCAGAGGAAGAATCTTTCCTGATAGGCAGCTTTTTCCATACTATTGTGTGTTGTGTGTTATACAATTCTCTGGGTATTTACTGGGTCCTTATTGCATGCTTTTGTTTGCTGGCAGCTCTGGGTTAGGTTACACTGTCAAGTACCTTCTAGAAGCTAAGAAAAAACGTTTCTAGAAGCTAAGAAAAAAATGACAGTTCACCCATCTAAGCTGAATGGCTTTCTCTGAGAAACACAATGTGACTCAACAACTTCTGTACTTTTTTTTTTTTGATAGCTAAAAAGGATTCTTCAAAAATTTTCACATTAACTTCATGTTTGCAGTCTGATACGCAAGCATTGCATGTTGAATCATTGCTTCACATTGTAGAAAGATTGAATCACCAAGGATTGCCTAGATAGAGCACTTATTGCTGATACATGGTAATTAATTATGATGCTATTTTGGCATTAGTGTTTAATCCCATCTGCCTGCCTGAAATTTAGTTGTTCATGGGAGCAATCAACCAGTATTTCATTCTTACAATTTTGATATAGAAAGGAACATAAGTCACGATATATAAACACAAATTTATCTCTCAGATTTGACTTTAAAGTCTAAAGCTTTCATCTACCAGAGAGCACTGTAGTCTTGCTACTGTTGCCCTTTCAGTGAACTCTTAGAGATGTTTTATTTTATAGAAAGCTACTTGGCACAACTTGCTTCAATGTGCACTTACTTGCTTTCTTCTGATCAGCACACTCTATGACTTGCAGCACTTTGAAGTAAGAGCATTTCAGCTCTTTCACTGTTAATGTTAACTTATTGTTTCCAGTTTTTTTTTATTAACAAGCACAGTCTTCTGTTGTTTTTTCTGGTGTACTTAATGTTTGAAGTTTTCCATTGGCAAAAACCCAATCTGAGATGCCTCCTGCAAAATACCTGAAAGACCTTTTTTTGTATAGTATATTTTATACCTTTGTGTTGTACATACACAGCAATGTCTAAACTGTAATCATCTCTTCTGCCTATTCGGAATCCTTATGAATATTTTGTTTGAGACAATTTTCCAGACAGGATCCTTCTGTTATTGATACTGAGAAATTATATCCTAAAGAAGTGCACATGTACATAGGAGTTGTAAAAATCTCTAATGGTGTTAAATTTAATCACAACTGTGAATAACCTGGAAAAACACAGATTTATCCTTGTATTATTCTCTCAATTTTATATATGAAGTTTGAGCTGAAATTTTTTATTCATGAAATTAACGTGTATCTAAAAATTAAGCTGTATATGAAGAAGGCCGATTTTGAACACTATTGAAGATTCATACTATGGACTCATAAAAATATTCTTATATAACCTCTGTATTTTTATGTATGTATTTTAATTTGGTTTTGTTCCTGGGATAATACAAATCAGCCTTATCCAAAATTTTAAATTACTATTCTGTCACTTCTAAGTCTTATAGACTTGGAGTGCAAAATATTTTTAATATAAGAAATAAAGTCAGTATTATTTTTGATCATAGTAATTGATAATTATTGAAGAAGTTTGATTTAATAGGCCGTATCTCTCTAAGAATAAGAAGCACTTATATTACAATGCACAAGCTCACAAGTCAGAACCCTATTACTTCTAAATGGAAAAGCTTATAAAAAATGTGAAGTACTCTAATAATTTTAAATTATTCTATATTGCACATTTTCAAGTCTCTGATCACCTCCAAATTCAAGTGCTTATAAAACTGCTCCAATAATTTTAAATTGCTGTGTGCTGAGTGATTTAAAATTCTTAAAGTGCTTCAAAGTTTTTTAATAATTGCTTTAATTTAGAAGTCAGTTGAGCAATACTCCAGTATACCTTCAAGAGATTATTAAACTGAAGTAAAAATTTACCATCTGGAAAGAAAATTAAACTATTTCTTTTCAAAAATGTAAAAGAAGTGAGGGGGGTAAGAGAGAAGGCAGAGGTGTAGGTGTAAGAGGTAGTAAGATGTGAGTGGTGAAGAATACAAGGATGAGAAGAAAAAACATATAAACCCAAACCTCTCAGAGTTTGTTGTGTGAGAGATAGAACTTCAAAACTTAGTGCAGCTGCCTAAACATGGCCATAAAGCTCTCCTTAAAGTTATTAATATTCCACCCAGAGGGTTAGCTCAGGTCAATAGTGACAGAGGAAAAAGGTCTTTGCAGTTTAGGAAGAGCACATCTGACAGACACTGCATCTCTTAGGCTTTCAACACCTATGCTGTTAACAGGGCTGGTATGCAGGTGCACGTTTGTTCCTTAACATTCCTTATGCTGTGAAGTTGTGTGGCATACTTAAGTTGCAATTATTTGTATGAAATAAACAACTGGTTTATTAACTGATTTCTGAAACAATGGTTCTAAGAAGAGCATTTCTGCTTAATAAAACAGCCTTTCCACAATGATGTTTCCTGCTTTTTTTGAATCCCAACCCATTGTTATTCGATTTTCCTGCTTATAATTTATAACAAAGATACAAACTCATTAAACACAGCAAATATCTAATTGCCATTGCAGTGATGAAATTTGCACTTCAGATCTTTCTTCAGCTGATGTAACACATTTTTGCTTTTAATCGCATGACTTGAAAGTTGACATATTAGTGATATGCCTAGCAGGAAGAGACCTCTCTATAAAAAGTAAGAGAGGAGAATTATCAGACCATCTACTTGTAAACAACCAAACCAAACATACAGCTATCAGTTTCATATGAAATTGTTATCCAAGTAGGAGTGTTGATATGATAACCTTAGCTGAATTATCTTGTATGAATATGTATGTTTTCTGGATGTATATTGCTATCAATCCTCAGAACCTAGTCCAGGCAGTTTTGACAAATAAAGTCTGTGTCCAGATTTCTGAAACACAAGGAAAAAATATCCAGGTCTTTCCTCTTGAGAGACCTCGAAGCAGGTAGTGGGGTCAATTGGCTGCACTGATCCACAAGGAGCTGGCAGGGGCACAGAAAGGACAAGGACTGTGTTGGCAGGTGGGGCTTAGAAGGCAGAAAGGATGAGACAAGCTGCTATTTCCCCCTCTGTCCTTTTTTTCTTTTTGCTATGGGAAGGACAGTGTTTTGTTTGGTGGGAGTGTACACTGTGCTTTCAGCACTTGCTTTGACCTTTAATCAATACTGATTGCTTTTGTGAAGACCCAATGTCTCTGACCTCTGACTGGCTTTGCAGAAGTAAAGTTAAAAAATGCTAATATCTTTTAGTTACTGAAAATACCGTAAATACATAAGGGACAAAACAAACACTGTTTTCAAGCCCATAGGGTAACTCTGGCATTGTTTGAGGTGGGTGCCTAAAGGAAAGCTTTTTAATATTCAAACTCGAGATACGAAAGTGTGACATTGAATATACATTGAAGAAGGATGAGATATCACCTTAGAAAACTATAAAATCTTTCATAGACAGTTCACAAGTGTCAGAGACCATCAACCTGCCTTCATAGGCTCATTTTAAATTGTTTTAGAGAAAAACTGAAATCAGGCTCTATTTCTATTATAGTGTGGGCCTGTCTTTAGCTCTCTTTAGTTTTCTCATGAGTTCATGAATCATCATTCAAGAATCATGTTGACTGTTCCTTTTTCTACAGGAAACAATTATTTGAGAATAAAAAAAATCTCTCCTTATGGTCATGAAATAAAGAGCACTGCAAAAACTACTTGAACAGTTAGTCATACATTTGGCCTTTAAAGAACTGAACAAAAAGATCAGTAACCTGATTTCCTTTTCATCTGCCTGGACTGTGAAGCATAAACCTCTTGCTTTGTTTATTGTGTAATGAAGGAGGTAAGACAGTGTTAACAGAAAGAAAAGATTATCTCTCTCTGGTAAATATATTGATGTTACAGACAGAGGCACAGTACAGCACAGAGAATAATGAGAAATTTGACTGCTTTTCTTCCTTTCCTTCCTTTCCAGTTTAGCACTGCTGCATCCCAATGAATTAGGTCCTACAAAGAGAAGGAACTCTCTAAAGACTGGCAACTAAGAGCATTTACAATTAGCTGAATTGATTAACCTTTACAAATGCTGTTACTCTACAAAGTGTTTTTTCTTCTACACTAGTGTAACAATATGCCTTATTGATTAAACATACTTCTTTATGGTAGCACTGATTTGTCTATGGCTTCTCCAGTCATAAAGCTGCCTCTGTAAGAGCTGCTGCCTGTTCCTGAGGAGGACTAAACATTGGAGACTGATTGTCATTTGACTGGAAAATGGAGACTGATGCAAACACTGGAGCAGGCTTCCCAGGGAAGTGGTTGCATCACCATTCCTGGAGATATTTAAAAGATGGATTTGATAGGCAGCTAAAGGATATGGTTTACTGGTGGCCTTGACAATGCAGGCTTAACAGTGAGACTCAGTCTGAAAGGTTTTTACCAACATAAATGATGTTATGATTCTGTGATTGTATTATTATGTAAATAGCTCTCCACATCTTTAGCGTCAAGAATCACACTGCAAGAGCAGAAGAAGGAAATTGGCATTCCAGCTGCTCCTGTAAAGTTAGGACTTGCTGAAACAAAGGGAATTATCCTTTCTATTATATGTCACCTACCCTGCACAAAACACATTTTCTTGTCTAGCTTGGAAAATGGATAGCTGAACATAAATAAGTAAGGAACATTATTTGTAGCAACAATTATGGCTTAGGTTATGGTATTTCTTTGTGTGTACATCATATGGGAATTGGACGGTGTCAAGATTCTGCTTTTTGGTTTTTAAATATCTTTGATAGTTTATTTTGTTGGGGTGTGATTGGCAGTGGATTGGCCTCTCTAAAAGAAAGAGCTCTTGGAAGATGTGTGTGGTGCCAAGTGGGTTCCCTTCTAACCTTGCAACTTGTGAAGTTTCACGAGGATGTGTGCAAAATACCACTTGATGTTTCATTCTCATTTTTGGAGAAGGTGTGTGTGTGGGATTCTCGTGAATATGAAGGCTAATGACAACACAGGCTATTTCTCTAGAAATTCATTATTCATTATGCACAGTGTTAGTGCTCACTGTACCTGGGAGAACTCTCTGCTTTAAGAAGGAAAGAGTAGAAATTTAATTTCCCCCCTATACAGTCTTTGATGTTCTATGAATCGTGCTGAATTACACATATTGTCCTACCACGTGCTTTTCAGCTCAGCAGGGACTTAGCAGAGAACGCCAAACTCATTTCACTGAGGACTGTATGTGGGTTCAATGAAATGTCCTTCAATATGTAAAAAAGACATCAGGCTTTATTTTCGTATATGAATCATGAAGAGTCAGGATTTTAGCAGCATTATTCCAGATTTTCAACAATGACTACCCAGTAAAAATTGAGGACACGCAGAACATGAAGGAGCTTAAATCAGATATTCTTTCAAATGTAGATACTGGTTTGAAGGGATCCGTAATCTAATGAATGTTGACAGAGAAGGTGTAAATACTACACATATACATACAGTTTGTATATTGAGACATATGGTAGCATGTACATGTAATATATTAAACATATATCATCAAGTATTTAATGGTTAATATGAGGAAACTGATGTCATTCCATGGATCAAAGGAACAATGGTGGCACTCAGCCATTTCTTTCCTGAATAGCTGCTGTGTTTTTAAAAATAAAAAAAAAAAATCAGGGAGCTGCTGTAGCATAGTCTGTAGCATTCACAGCATGACAAACAAATTAGAAAACAGCAGATGCAGCACAAATTAAGATGTATTTAGCACAGCAGCCCATCAGATGTGTGAAAATCTTCTGTATACCAGCTTTGCAAGGTTGATGTATTGCACTTTAGACAGCTGATAATGAACCCTTCTAGCAATTAGAGGTGGAAATACTGGGGATTTGAAATTGTGCTATTCCCAGTGGGGGCAGGGTGGAAGGGGGAAAACCCTTAGTGAGAAATTTACTGCTTTGTGTGTGTGCACTGAGCAAAACAAAGCAAATGTTTCAGTTTATGCACATGTAAATTTTGAATTTCTCATTTATATATTTTACATTTAATACTCATGTAATAATTATTTCTTTCTTTTGTAATTTAAAAAAAGTGTATTTCTTTGTTGAAATTATGAGTTTTATGGCTGGTACAATCTCTCTTCGTTTATGTGGTGCTTTATTTAGTCGTCTGATGGGAGGACAGTAATTTCACTAATCTAGACTTCAAACTGCCATAACCATTTTAATGGTATAAGTAATTTACATCTTTGCAGTTCCATTGCTTCCCACCACCCCCACCCCCCCCCAGTGATTCTGTTACACTTCCTTTTTCTGTCTTGATTTCCATAGCCAAAAGCACAGTTTAAAAACCATGATTGAAGATTTGCAAAAGGTTGTGAGATTGAAGCCCAGAATCAGTTCTGTGCTTGATCCTCCTAGGTGCTGAGTGCTCTCAGCTGCAAGGAGTTGCAATGGAAATGGAGAGTACTTAGCAGCTCACATGCCGGAGCCCCCTGAGGAGAACAGCATATTACAGCAGAGCTGGGATCTATTTGCTATATAGATAATAATAGTTTCCACTTATATAGGGGCTTTCATCTGAGAATCTCAAAATGCACTGCAGATTATGGATGTGCTACAGGAGTGATTTGTTAAGGCTGCATAGAGATTTGAAACTGAGGCAGGCGTTAAAGCTCTTTGTTACTTGTGAACAAAAGAATGTATCTTAGTGCCCCCTCACCAGGCTTATTTTGACCAGGCTTTATAAAAAGTAACAATGCTTTTTCTGTGAACTAACATATCTACTTAACTTGAATTATGGCTGCTTAAAAATCTTCTCGTGCTGGTGTGTGTGGCTATTATTATATTATTATTAGACATGGTAATTGTAACTCCCCACTCTCAGCTGCCATGCTGCTTGAAGGTGAATACCTTTTGAGAAAACACACCACCGGAATCAGACTGGGCAGCAGGGAAGCTCAGGCTGAAAGTACAGCCTCGTCACAACCTTCTGCATAGCAGCATTGATAGCAATTGCTATTTCCCACAGAAAGAGCAGCAGTTGGTCTCACCACTGATATATGCAGAACAGTGGTATTGTGAAAATATTTCAAAGGTCTCAGTCTCTGCATTAGTATTAAGCAATCAGAAGACTGAACCTGAATTACATGAACTATGCAGACCTCTGCAGAGGGAGAGATTTCATAAAAGCTCTGTTCTTTTACACTGTAGAGAGTGGATATTGCCAGGATACTGTACTTGGGGCTGTGGGGAAGACATGAGGGATCTTGGGCTGATAAACCATATTGTTCCATTGCACTTTTGCTACTGTTATTTGTTTGAGGGGTGAATAAAATATCTGCTATGTACATTTGTCATAAGGACCATTTGGATTGTCTATCAGGGCTCTAAGCAAAGAGTAAAGGGCTCTTTCCATCAGCAGCTATAATCCTGTTTTGGCTTTCCAACCATAGCTTTTGACATTCATTTCAAAGCTGTATAATACTAGTAGCTATTAACAGTGATAACTTGGTATGATAGTTTTTAAATTAGACCAGATTGCCAGCAAAAGCATTCTGATTGCATTTAATCAGAAAATGAAGATGATTCCCTCTGTGCAAATGAGTTACCTTTACATCACTAAAAAAATTTAAAAAGCAATCAGGCAAAATTCTGTCATTTCCAGTTCTTATTGAGATGCAAAATAATAGTGATGTCCAATACATGAAACACTGCCTAACCTCTTGATTTTCTGAAGCTGTGGTACAGAATTATTTCCTAATGAAGGCTAAGTATCACTGTGACAGTGAACAAAAAGGTTATTTTCTGGGTCATATATAGTTCAATTTTTATACTTAGTTTTTTTGTTCTGCTGACTGTGCTCTGAATGATTATCTTAATTTTCAGCTTTTATTGCATAGATGTAAATAAGCCATGGCAGTTGATTGTATACTAGTGAATTAAATGTTATAAATTTTAATAATGGTAAAATTCCTAAAGTACTTAAAATTATTATTGAGCTTTAACAAGTATGTACATATGTAAAAATGGATTATGCTTGTCATGAGTAAGTTTTCTGAATATAAAAAAAAAAAAAATTGTGCTTTTTCTTTTTTTGGAAGATTTTTTTCCCATAATTTTGTTTTACTGTATTGTGAGATTGCTTGCAAAAATGCAAGACATTGCTGGTAAAACCCACCCCTCATTAGTATTTTCAGTAAATAGCTATAGAAAGCATGGTCTTGGGTGCATGATTGACCAAGTTATCAGGTTATCATTTTGATTTTGCTCTTTTTGCCTTGCTCTAAGATGAGACTGGAGACTAACTCAGGGTCACAGGAAATTGCTAAGATTCTTGAGGAAGTATCAAGTACATGTAGATTTATAAGCCAAGCTTTTTTCTGCTGTTTACCTTTCTGGAACTGAGAAATAAAATGAAAATTTTTGCAACTTTCCCTTTTTCACATCCATTGCATCAATGTAGGAACATTTTCCTTTTTATCATTACCAGTATTAGCTCTCAAAATGTGTGAATAATTTTAATTAAAATATGGCAAGTTTTAATCTGAGCAGTTTGCATATTTAAATTGTTTTTGTAACAGAGAAGGTAGAGAAGGTTTGGGTTTTGTGCAGTGTGCTCAAAAACATACCTTTTCGTATAAGCTGTCAAAAGAAGGCCCACGCTATAGCATTTCTAATGCACAGCCTATTTCCTACTTAGTCAATGATAAGCCTTTGAAAGGGCCATAGCTTCCTGTGAAGAAAACTCAACAACCCATCCTCTCATCCTGATGAAAATGCAGACACTTAACGTACTTTATCCTCCAAAATTGCAAATAGCTAATCATAATTAGGAACCCTGTTGTTGGGAAAACTGCTCACCCTGGCACCAAATAAAAAAACCCAAAAAACAAAAAAAGCAAAAAAAAGCCCCAACACTGAAATCGTAATTTTCTTTTCTTGTATTCTTCTAATCTTTCTAAAGCTAAGTGTCTACGCAGTCCGCCTGAAAGTAACACATGGACTCCTGCAGAAAAAACTCTTCCATTGACCTCTCTGTGCTCCCAACTCAATATATTTTTCTGCTTTCTTACTGTAAATTAAGGACTAATTGCATATGATTCGTTCTCCATTCTTCCCTTTGTAGGAAGTGCCTTGTCATGAGACTAGAGCATGCATTTATTTCACTTCTACTTTTTTGATTTCCTTATAAAATTCCCTGATTGGTTGTGCTTACCTGAAAATTATATCTCTGCAAGCAGAAACTTCTAGTTAAAAGTATATCAGTATTGAAGAAATAATGATTAAAGTGTTTAGGAAGGATTCATTATCACTGGAAAGATAATAATAGTTTGAAGGATAGTCAAGGACAATTCATTCCTGCTGGGCAATAAGTCTTACAAAATTCCCTGTGCCAGTTCTAATATAGTTACAATGTAAGCAAATATAAAACATTTGCTTTCAATATTTGCCTCATTTCCCATTACCCATTACATCATTTCAGTTACAAGTAATGGAAATCTGTTTTGGTATCTTATCTATGTTGCATACTAGAGACCTGTGCCCCACACATTAGTCTGTCAAATTATGTACCTCCAATCAGTCTGCAAGTGTGTGAACTCTGAGGAAGATGTGCACCCTAAGTCTTAAGGAGAGTGTTTGCTGAACTTTGAACCAGTTTAGCAATATTTCTAACAAACCCCTCTTTTGAATTTAGACTATTTTGGGGATGTAAGCTGGATGCAAGTGCCAGCTTGCCTTGTTTTCATGTTCCTGGTAAAAGATGCTTCTCTAGTAGAGGAGGGGACACAATAAACTGAATTGTGCAATTTTTTTTCCTGCTATCTGCATTCTTGTGACATTTTATTGAATTTGATTGGCATGCCATTAGCTTTACATTATTTAAACGAAATTCCTGCAGTATTTCCAGCGCAACTAAATAATTGAAAGACATGTCATGCAACATCTTCGTTTAATGACATACATCACCATTCAGTACCATTGTAATGACATCTCTGCCACTTAAGATGTCTAAACCAATATCTGTGGCATTTCAGCCACCTTATATATCAGTATACAGAACCAAAGCTTTTTAAATGTTGTGGGTTTTTGGGGGTTTTTTTGGTTTTTTTTTGTTTTTGTGGGAGGAAGGGATAAGGAAGTTAAATATAACCCTTTAAAACTGAACCAGGTCATAGAAAATATCAGTATTTATTTGATTTGCATCATTAATGTGTTTTTTTATGTCATCACCAAGGATTTATGATCAAAACAGGAAAACAGTTTAGCTTTATTAATTTACTACATGAGATCTGAGTACCAAAATCTCATATGAGCAGGAAAACATGGTATTTGCCTCCTCAGACTAAATCATAGAATCACAGAATTTACTAGGTTGGAAAAGATCTCTGAGATCATTGAATCCAACTTGTGACCTAGCACCACCTTGTCAATTAGACCATGGCACTGAGTGTCACATCCAGTCTTTTCTTAAACACCTCTTATGGATGGTGACTCCAGCACCTCCCTGGGCAGTCCTTTCCAATGCCCAATCACTCTTTCAATGTCCAGCCTAAACCTCTCCTGGCTCAGTTAAGAGATTCTGTAATCTCATCCTGTCACTGGTTTCCCGGGAGAAGAGGCTGAGCCTTGCCTGGCTACAGCCTCCTTTCAGGAAATTCTTGAGAGTGATAAGGTCTCCCCTGAGCCTCCGTTTCTCCAGGCTAAACAGCCCCAGCTCCCTCAGCTCCTCCTCACAGGGCTTGTGTTCCAGGCCCTTCACCAGCTTTGCTGCCCTTCTCTGGACATGCTCCAGCACGTCGACATCTCTCCTGAATTGGGGGGATCAGCACAGAAAACAGAACTCAAGTTGTGGCCTCACCAGTGCTGAGTACAAGGGAAGAATGACCTCCTTGTTCCTGCTTTCCAAATTATTTTTCCATAATTTTTTCCAAATTGCTGCTTTCCAAATTTTTACTTTTGACTTCAAGTGCCCATTTTTGGCTCCCAATGTTTAGCTGGGAAGAACAACATAGATGAGTACACACTGTATGATATGTATACCCGCACAAAATCTAACCTCTGTATGAGATAAAAAGATAGCTACTCTCTATGCTTTTGACAAAAAAAGAAATAGTAGAAGAAAGAAAATGCAAATTCACAGGTCTTCATGTATAAATATTCCTGATACTTTAGTGAATAAAACTTATCTTAAAAACCTCTAAAGCAAGACAAATTCTTGCTTCAAGAACAGAATTCTTGAGCTGACACTTATCTCACAGATTTATTAGTGTTCTGAGTTAGAACTTCTATGGTAAGGGAAAAAAGGGAAAAAAGAGAAACTTCCAGAGATGCACCATTATTTAAATTTGAATTTTTAAGGAAATTTTGTTGGTTTTAGATCCTGTTATGTTTCAATAATTTGTTTAAAAGATTTTGCAAACATATCATGTTTTTATGAAAAAAAGCACCATAGAATTTAGGCAGTTGAATAAATGTGTTCTTCAAAATGTGTACTTGAAAAATTAAAAAAATCTGTATTTTGGGTGGTTTTAGGTTTGGGTTTATTGTTGTTTTTATTTTCATATGCATTCCTTTAAAAATACTGTTCATTAAGAAACTTCAACCTGGGCAAAGTGTGATCAGAAGTAAAGCAAATTTGAAGGACTACCAGTAAAATCCTGAACTGTTGTTTGTAATGTGTGTCTTGTTCTATGTTGTACTTTTCAGGGCAGAGTAAAGGCATTAGTAAAATACTCTGTTAAAACATTCTGATGTGACAGGATGGTGTTTGCATTGTCATGATATTTTCTTACACCCATTTCATAAAGAAATTGTCATCAAGTTATATTTTCAATTAAAGCATAAGAAATTGAAAATTCTATTTCTGATAACATTGTGACATACAGTTCTGCCTCCTGTACAAAGCAGTGGTACTTGGCTGTTATGGAACTCTCTGGTGAATGACGCAGGTATGTATCCTTTAGTACGAGCTTTTCGGTTTACATCTCAGATTTAGCTAAAATAAACATAAAGATAAGTGTACCTGGATAATTCCCTATTGGTTGTGTTTATGGAGACACAAAAGTATGTACATTATTTCTTTAGCTCTTCAGTGTAGTTTGTGTGCATTAGCTTCCTTACATGCTTTTTATTTACCAAAGCAATTTTTCAGCAAAATGCAAATTTTGCAGAGTCCTTAGGTTCTAAGATACTCACAATCTTGTGGAATGAGATTTTTAGGAGACTGAATACTAGTATACTCTTAGCAAAAAATGAAAGTCAGCATGTATTTTGTCACTTTTATTTATAAATTAATTTTCAGTGATCTGTGCCTGGCAGGCCAGAACTGCATTGTTTCATTGTAAATGCATAAACATATATTTGCCTCTTTTTCCTCATTTTTAAAAGAAACTGGTCAAAGTCTAAGGTCTAAGGACTGATATAAGGTATCTAATGTTAAGAGCTGTAACTGTTATTCTCAACAATGCCAACTTCATTGAAATTACTCTGAAATTCTACTTTCCAAGCAATTTAAGTATTTTTAAATTCCAGCAAGTTGTCTTTAGCCCTGCACTGCGGAGTGAAGTACCCACCTGTATTTTCTCTCTCTCTGATTTCACAAATATTGCATAAAATGAATAAAACAGCATATTGCTGTTATTAGGACAGTCATCTGGGCTTATGAGTGCTATGCATTTAAATTCTTCATGATGAAGTGAGAAAATTTGGTATCCTGTTTCTTGGGTGAAATTTTGAGTGTTAAAATAATAGCAGTAACCTGAATGTGGAAGGAAAAATTATTTTTAAGAACTCTGGCAGTGACATCAGGATTTGGGTTGAACTTGGCTGTCATTGAAGGGAAGGATATAAACTGCAGAACTTATAAAAACAGGACACTTAATTTGTGACTCCAAAATGGCACTAAAAGGGGAAGAAAATGCTCAAAATATCTGCTCTATAATAGAAGGATTGGTCTTTTCTGGAGTGGATGAAGGGAAGAATCCCAGCTAAAAATCCTTCTCCAAATCAGAGATCCCCATCTCTAAATTGGAGAGAGAAGGATTTGATGAGTGAGCTGTTTGATAGATAGGAAAATTGTGGGATGTCCACATCCAAAGGGCAGTGGTCAATGGCTCAGAATCCCATTGGACTAATGCATTGACAAATGACAAGTGTAGACCTCAGGGGTCCCTATTGGGATCATGTTACCTAATATCTTTAATATAATAGATTAAGTGATTGTGTGCACTCTCAGCACATTTGCAGAAGACACCAAACTGGTGCAGCTGACATATCTAAAGGATGGGATGCCATCCAGAGGGACCCCGGATAAGATCCAGAAGTCGAGACAGGGGAACATCATGTGGTTTAAACATGCCAAGTGCAAGGTGCTGTACCTGTGTTGGGGCAACCCACGGTATTGACACAATCTGAGGGATGAACAGATGGGGAGCAGCCCTGCTGGAAGGACTTGCATGTGCTGGTGGATGAGAGGCTGGACATGACCCAGCCATGTGCTAACACAGCCCAGAAAGCTGAACATGTCCTGGGCTGCATCCTAAGCAGTATGGCCAGCAGGGTGGGGAAGGGCATGGGAGGTTTGTTAGTTTGTCACCTGAGATTTTCTTCCACTGCACAGGGAGAGAAGAAGTTTGAGTCCCTTCCAACGGGAGAGAGTTCTCTGCAAACCTCTCTGATATGTGTCCAATTGCACGAGCAGCAGGCCTCCCAAAACTGCTGAATCATGGGTCTATCCATCGGGCATAATCCTCCCAAAACTGCTGCAACATGGGTCACTTTTTCCACGGGGTGTAGTCTGCAAGGACAGACTGCTCCAGTATGGAACAAGGGCCCTTTCTCTCAACAGAGTCTCCCATTGGATCACAGCCTCCTCCAGGCATGCACCGGCTCCAGTATGGGCATCTCCTCCATGGGCTCTGCGTGGATCTCTGCATTGCCTGTGGACCCTCATGGGTTGCAGGAGGATTTCTGCATCCCCTGTGGACCCCCATGGGCTCTGAGTAGATCTCTGCATCCCATGTGTATCCCCACTGGCTGCAGGGGCACAGCTTCTTCACATGGTCTTAGCACAGCCTGCAGAGGAATCTCAACTCTGGTGTCTGGAGCACCTCCTCTCCCTCTTTCTGCACTGACCTTGGTGTCTCCATGTTGTTTTCCTCACATGTTCTCACCTTCTCCTCTTGTCTGGCTGGAATTAAAACTGCACCACCATCTTTGTTTTGATTTTCTTCTTAAATATGTTATGACAGAGATGTTAACAAAATCTCTAATTGGCCTAGCCTTGGCCAGCAGCATGTCCACCATCAGAACCATCAGGGATTGGCTCTGCCGGACATGGCAGAAGCTTCCAGCAGCTTCTCACAGAAGCCACCTCTGTGGATCCTCCTCCTCCCCTACCACCATGCAAAAACCATGTAAAACCAACACAGAAGCACTTGCCAGGGAGACACCAAACACTGTCAAATGACTACAGGAGGCCACACAGTGGTTAGAATCTGCCTGGGCACGACATGCAATAAAAGTGGGCTTCAAGCCTGGAAATATAATTTAAGAAAAGCTCATACTCCGGCTACTTCTGCTTCCCTAATCCTATGGCTGGTGGAAATAAGTAGAAGAAGAGGTGATGTTAATTGTCCTTCCGCTCACTGAAGTTTAAGTAAGGTATATATATATATATCAGAACGTACTTTTATATATCTGAAGTTGTGAAGCTGTCTGCTAGCTTTCCAATCTGCTTTTTTAAGCAGAATTTTATGTCATAATGCAGGTGTTAGAAGTGGAATTAGAAAGGAGCTTTAGGCCTATCAGTAGTTCCTATTACCACCTTTCTCTTTTTTTTTTTTTTTTTTTTTGCTTGCATGCTTCTTGCTTGTACAGTATACTCTTTGCACATCATATAAATAAAGTATTTAAGAGAGATGTTTATAAACTTAATGTGATTTGTAGGCCAGGTGAGCATAATGTGAAAGGGCTTAGAGAATTCAAATTTGAAGAAGGAAAAATATTCAGCATGGGGAAAACATGGATTAAGGAGTGTCAAAAGGTCGTTTGTGAGAAAGAGAGGAACTCTTAAACATAGCGCCAGAATGTGAAGTTCTGCACTAGAAAAATGTACTATCCATCAGACAAGGAGTGACAGAGACAGCTAAACTCTGTTATACTATTCTGTGGTGGTATGGAAGCACCACAGTTGCTGATACTTAAAAAAACAGGCTCGACAGAGGAAAGTATTTGAGGACATTTCAGAGGGGCAATCCAAACTCAGCTAAACTGCAAGTCTGCTTCACAAGTCAGCTATGATTAAATACAGTTTGAGACAGTTGAATGGAAATATGTGAAAAGCATGTGTGATGCTCCTTTGTTTACTTTTTAAGTGCCTAGCCAATTTATTCCCAAAATGCATGATGGTAATAAATACAGAAATATGGATTCACAAAAAAAGCTATCTTAAATGTTCACAATCAATGTAGTGAGGATTCTGGTGTTTCATTTCAGAATTACAAAAGAAAGAGATGCCTCCAACACAGCTTTTCTAAAATTCAGGCTCAGGAAAGTATGTTCTCACTACAGAAAACAAAGTAACACAAATATAGCATGTCAGTGACATTTTTATTTTCTAGTGACTTTCAATTCTGAAGGAAATTTTTGCAGTTTTAAAAGTTAAACTATTAATTGATAAGCATATTTTTCCCCCAACCGTTTTACAGACTCAAAACCAACCATTTCCATAAAATTCAATGTTTTTCTCATAAACTCATATTTGTTTGGTTTATTTGTTTACTTTTATAATGCTGACTTGTTTTAATGTTTCATTTCTATTTTGTCTTATGTGTCTTGGCAGCATTAGGACAAGAAAGGCTTGATCTTAGAATAATTATTCATATTATTCAGATGAAGAAAGACAAGTGAAGAAAAGGTCACTGTAAACTTTTCTTTGCTAGGTTTACAAATATTCCAAATAGCATATTTGTAATTTCAAGTGTAAGTATTTGCATATTTTCATTTTTAGTAACTATATAAATACTAAAACCTGAATACAAGTGTAATCTGTGTGGAGTTGTGTTTTTTATGTTTTATTACATTTGTATTATGTATAGGTTTGTTCCATGTACCCCTGGTTCTGTAACAGTTTTCCCCGGGTTTTCCCGCCTTTCCCCGCGTGTTCGTTGTCCCCAAAAATGCCAAGTCATCCCCCTGTTTACCCCCGATGCCTGTCTGTCACTCGGTGTCCCTTCCCCTCCACCTAGAATCTTCCACCCGGGACACCGGGTGATTGGTAAAGGACCTGGGACCCTTCCCCTGTCTGTCCTTCATTGGATGTACCCCTGTATCCCACCACCCTCGAACCCCCCGCAGTTTTACCCCATTGGCTGCTTGGTTTTCCCCCGTTCCGTATTTAGTTTGTTTGCGCAGTTCGTTCCGGGCTTTTCTTCTGGATGGCTCCAGCGCGTTCCGCCCTGCCTGCGCCTCTCCGGCAAACGCAGGCGCGGCACGCCTGGACTCTTTCGAATTATTGTATTCCCCGTTGGATTACAATAAACGGAATTCGTCCCCAGAGAAAGACTCTCTTCATAATTCGCCGTGGGGTCGCTGACTGCTCTCTGAACTCCGATAGCGCTTCCCAAAGCCCTGCGAGAGTCCAGCGGGAAGCGCTAGAATCCTGCCTGCCCCTCTCCCCAGGGCTAGCCAGGGCAGAGGAAAGGCGTCGGGGAGAGGAGCATTTGGCAGTTGTGGCGCCCAATGTGGGGCTTGAGAGCATCAGATACCACAGACGGAGGACCACCGAGCCCTGGGAGACCGGTGGATTTAACCTCGTGGACGTCACAATACCCTCCAGCAAGACACGGCTCCGGTTTAGCGAGCCACGCTTCCGGAGGGGCAGGACCGGCAGCTTTGGTTTGCACCGCTGAAGTTCAGTCCTCTCACGGTGAAAACTCACGACTGGATTTTTTGTTTCCCCTTCGGACTTCGCTGGACCCTCTGTAAGTTACGGGGGGCCCCTGGGACTTGGCACACCTTGTCCTTCTTGGGGTGGGTTTTTCTTTCTCCCGCAGGGGAAGAAGATCCCACATTTTAGCGGTTTGTCTCTGTAAGGACAGGTTGGCTTAGCGTCCAAAAGGGGTCTTTTCTTTTCCGTTGCTATTTTCCAGTTGTGAGGCTTGGCGGCACGCTTAAGATTGACAGTATGGGTGCTAAACTATCAGCGCCGCAGAGGAGAATATATGTCCAAGTTGTGGGAATCCTGATTGGGGGAGAAAAAAAGTTTAAAAAACTGATGTTAAGCGTTTTGCCCAGTGGCTTCTGCAGTCCTTCCAGGACCTCTCGACGACAAATTTATACCAAGTTCCGTTTTGGGACCAAGTGGGGAAGGAGATCCTCCGACAAGGAGACCCTTCCCTCTCGATCTTCACTTATTTGGCACTCCAAATTAGAAATATTATCAAAAATAATATCGAAGAGCTGCCACAGCCACTCAAAGGCAAACCCAGCCCCAGTTTAAAAACCCCTAGCCCTCTTTCCTCCCCTTCTCTCCCTAGCCCGGGGATTCTCAGACGGGCATCCCGGCAACAGCCGCAGGCAGATTCTGGCCCCTTTGTGAACACTCGGGGCCCCTTGCAGGGCAGTGCTGGCATGGCTCTGCACTCTCCCCACACCCCACTTTCCTCTCTTTGTACAGCCCTGCCCCATAGTGGAAAATCTGTAAGTTTTAAGACCCCTGATCCCTCTCCACAACCTTCCCCGGACCTTTCCCAAAATGGCTCCCTTTCCCGCCTCAGGGCACAAGATGGAGGGGACTGCATGGCTTTCCCCGCCACCTGTGCTTCTTCTCCCCACAATCCCTTTCTCCCAACAGCCAACCCCTTCCACCCCAGAGACTTCTCCACCCACTCCTCCTCTCCACCCCCTTCTCGCACCTCCCCTAATGAATCATTCAACAGTCCTTCCTTCAACCCCACCTCTAGGGGTGATGTAACACCTGCCACACCCCCTGGCCCTGGTTCTGCCTCCTCCCTCAGTTTTCCCACGACCCGCCTTCTGGTTCCCACGCTTTGGTTTCTGGGGGTGTGGAGGGGGGGAACTGCAACCTGCCCCAATCCCTGCCTGCCTTTTCTGCTGCGCCGGTCACGTATACACTGCGGCAGAGGGGCAGACCCCTCGCACAGTGGACCCCCATCCCTCAGTCAGTAATCAAGGATCTCTGCAAAGCCCAAAAGGAGTTTGGCCGGGAGAGCGAGTATTTTAGGGGGCTATTAAGAGCCACGCTCTCCTCAAACGAATATGTCCCTGCTGACATGCGCACTCTCTTTTCGTGTTTGATTACTCTTGCTGAGTTTTTGGTGTGGGAATCCACATGGAGGTGGGAAGCACGGGATTTATTACCCAGCCTCTGGGCTAGTGCAGAGACCTCCATGGATACAGATGGGGGCATGTTATCAATTGATCATCTGTGCGGGGTTGGGGATTGGGACACGGCAACAAAGCAGGCCGAAAAGATCCCAAGGGAGGCACTGTCAGTAAGCGTGAAGGCGGCAGAAAAGGCCTTCTTTAGGTTAAGGCCCAGTGGCCCTGTTGTTAACTGTTTCTCTCTTAAGCAGGAGCCACAGGAATCTTTCGTTAGTTTCGTGGATAGGTTTTGCAGGGCAGCAGAAGCACAGGTTCCGGAAGAGGGGTTGAGGCAAGGCATGGTGAAACAAATCTGAATAAGAGAAATCTATGTCTGACGTTTTTCAGACCATCTAGCTTTAGGACTCTTTCTCTAGTCCCTGTCTAGACAGCTATTTGGAGAAGAGACCAAGGCATTGTCATTACCCTGCCTAAAGGTTTCATTCCCACCGTTGACTGGAGCTGACATTTCTGATCTTGTCCTTCTTTGGTCAGGTCTGCACAACTGTGGCATGGGAAAGCCCACTCTGTGCTATTGGGAGCTGTTGGGTATAATGAGAAGAGAAAGGGCTTAAAAATAGAGATTTTATATCCCAAATATTTTATATCCCAAATACTTTATAACAATAAAAATCAGCAGTTACAGAGGGAATAAATTAAAGAAAGTGTAGTTTTGTTGTGATAATAATTTCTGCAGGAATCAGTGTAAAATGTGGGAAGTTGTAAGAAGCATTGTCTTGCTTCTTTGCAAGAGGAAGAAAGTACACCTGTCAAAGCAATACAAATTGAATAATTCTGGTTATTGCATTCAAACGTTAATTATAATACTAAATTTGCCTCAACCCAAGCCATCTGATTGAATTATATTCTAATTTACAGTGTGCATCTATGAATGAGAAAAGTGATGAAATCTCAGTGTTAAATTTCCTAAATGGCAGGTGTGTCTCTAAAATGTACCATTGGACATATCAGTATTTGTAAGGATTGGTCCTCAGCAGATTTAGTCAACATTTATTCTCTGAAGTGAAATGGTTGAGGGGGTTTTATTAATACTACTTTTAGGTGGTGATAACAGACATGTGACTGTCCAGTTTGGTTGCACTCCTGATTTCCTAGAACAGTGTGGCTGATGATCATGAACTAGGAAGTCTGAGCACTTTTGGCATAACTGTTAGTTGCTTTCTGGTTGTTACTGTCATGTTGTAATATTTTCAGTACAGTAACCTGGGGAATAGAAGAGCAGATATGTTCATGCTTGGCAAGGAGCCCTCCCACATGAGCAGGTTGCTTGAAATTCCATCCAACCTGGTCTTGACTACCTCCAGGGATGGAGCATCAACAATTTCTATGGGCAACTGGTCCCAGTGCCTCATTACCCTCTGGGTTGGATTACCACATACATTTGCCTTTTTAATCATGAAATGGAAAATTATCAGCTATTTTCAATATATACTATTAACATGTCTTTCTACATGCATGAAACCGTTCAGTAAGGAGAATAGACATACACCAGCAGAGCAACAAGTTCTGATTGTTGCATTTTTTACTTTTAAAAGAAGAAAAATTCCTTTGTCATTTTTGGTATGGAAATTGTTTGATAAACAACAGTTTCTATTGAGCTAGCTGGAAAACTTGAGCTAATACTGTTCAAATATGGACTTAACTACTTTAGTTTTGAAAGAGAAATGACGTATGTGAATCAAAGCTAGTCCCAACAACAGTAAATCAAATTACTCTGCCTTACAACTCTAAATTACTCACATAATGCAAGCAACACTAATCCTAAATGTAGTCAAGAAATAGAATTGAAAAAAAATGTTTCTGCATGAAGAAATATGGAATTCCTTAAGATGGAGGAATGCTTACATTGCATCAGCTCTGGGACAAAAAATGCATTAGAATGTTTTTATCTGATATGTAGTATCTGATACTTGAGATGATAAGTGGTATTATTCAATAATGCAGCTCAAATTGTCAGTTAAGGTTCCCACTAATAAAATTGTAAAATCACTTTGGCTGTGATTTAATGAAAAATCTACCTGGATTATGTAGTTAATACTCTATGTAAGCATTTATTGCACATTATGAGTTCATATCAGACAACCAGGGTTACCAGCCCAGATAACTCTGAAGCAGTTTATAGAATTAGAGAATGGCTTGGATTGAAAGGGACCTTTAAAGGTCATCCAGTCCTATCCTATTATTCTGGACAGAGTCATCTCTCACTAGATCAAGCTTCTCAAAGCCCTATATATCCTGGCCTTTAATGTTCCCTATGATGGAGCATCTACAGCTTCTCTGAGAAACTTGTTAATCTGCTTTGTTAAAACTTCCTTCCTTATTTCCAGTCTAAACCTATCCTTTTTCAGTTTAAGACTTGCTCTTTATCTTGTCACTATAGGCCTTTGTGAATAATCACCCTCCACCTTTCTTACAGACCTTGTTGATAGTGGAAAGATTCCAGTAGCTCTCCCTGAAGCCTTCTTGTCTCCAATTCTTTCAGACTTTTATTATAGGAGAGGTATTCTAGCCACTTTTTTGGGGGTGACCTCTGAGTTCATTCCAAGAGGTCCACATCTTTCTTGTGCTGAGGACCCCAGAGCTGAACACAACTCTCCAGGTGGGGTGCCACTGATGATTATGTCTGTTTACAAATGCTAACACCACCAGAGCAGAGGTGAGGGGCAGAACCCCGCCCTTGCCCTGCTGGTCACACTGCTTTGGTTGCAACCCGGGTTTGGGCTGGCTTTCTGGGCTGCCAGTGTGCATTAATGGCTCATGTCCAATTTATCATCAATACCTGTGTATTGAGTCTGGCTGAGATGGAGTTAATTTATCAGGAAGAATGTTGTGGGTGAGTGTCCCAGATTGAAAAGCAAGATGTATTCTATTTGCCATCTATATGGCAGTTGTCTTGTGCTAGAGTGGGCAGTTTTTCCTTATCTCTTCCACAATCAATCCTCCTGGGAGACATCTGCTGACAATGGGTCATTGAGTGTCACTGCACGACTGATAAGAAGTTTAACATCCCATTGTGAGATGCTCTGGCCAGAGGGAGGAGCCAAGCATTCCTACCTGCATATAGTGTTGAGATTCTGGCCCATCAGCACCACTTTTTCTGTGTTGGATTTTCCCAGAGGAAGAGCTGCCTCTTCCATTGCCTTTTCATAGGAAGACAACACCCTTTTCTACAGGATCACTACTCCAACAGAACCACACCTGACGCTCCAGGAGGCCTGAAGCCACAGTTCCAATTAGACTGCTACCAACACCTGTCCAACAGGGTGTCAGGTTGTATTCTGACTCTGTCAGTGTTGTTTTGGTTCACTGCATCATTTATTTTATCTTTTCATTTTCTTCCCTAATAAAGAATTGTTCCTGCTCCCATATTTTTGCCTGAGAGCCCACCTTAATTTCAAATTTATAACAATTTGGAGGGAAGGGGTCTACATTTTTCTATTTCAGGGGAGGCTCTTGCCTTCCTTAGCAGACACCTGTCTTTCCAAACCTAGACAGTGAGCATTGTGAAAGGCCTTATAGAAGAACAGATAGATGACATCTGTAGTTGTTCCCTGGGATTCTGCTGCAGTTACACTGTAATGAACAAAGTTCCCACTGCCCCTGGGATTGCTGGACAGGTGGACAGGGCCTTCCTGGTTCCCATGGCAGCACTGGAACAGTTGCTGGTTCTAGTTAAGTACTGATATTGAAATGTTAATTAGCTAATTGCTCTGTTTGTTTTCTCTAAACCACCTGGAGAATCACCTACCCCCAAACGAAGTGGCCATTCTAGGACTAAAATGCAAATAGGGAAACCCATGGAACCATGTATTGGACAGGTAAAATACACTGGCTGAGGAAGAGGAAAACCCATCCCCCGATCGACATTTGACCTGTCACCATAACCTACAGAAGATTAGCAGGAACAAAGAAACAAGATTTTTCTGGTGTTACCACAAGGAAAGGAAAGGGGCCAGCTGCTGCTGGACTTCAGCAACAGATTCTGCACGCCTCCTCACTCTTCAGCTACCTGGTAAGGCTACAACAGTGAAGGCGATTGCCATGTGCGGCCCCCTGCCCAGCTGATCTTTTTGATAAAGAGCTGAACATTAATAAAGGCATAAGCCCTGTTCATTTCAACGCCATGAAATCACTAGGGTGTGTTGTAGAGTGTGTTGCATTTATTACATAGATATGTAACATGTATTTATGTTCAATGTAGTAGATTACAAGTGGTCTACATACTATTAGGAGGTTTTCCATAAATCTCAGGGCCAGAGAAGCAGAAGTGAGATGCATTTTCTTACTGAGGAAATCCATACATAGCACTGTTTCTTGCACACCATTTTAAAGATAAGTTTTGTGATATGTGTAGGGCCAGATTGTGCATGAACTGGATATGTTCATTCCTGATAGGATGGGCAGCATCCTCTGCATATTCTTCCAAGCTGTCTCTCTATGCTTGGGAAAGGCTTGGAAACAGTACCACATCTTCAGAATTAGTTCTGATTCACTGTGGTTATGCATGTTGTTTGGGGTTGAATTAGAATGAAATATAAGCACAAAACTGGTAACTCAAAAGGGCAGAAAAATGGCAAGGAAGTATAATTTAAAATTGATAATTACCTCTAGTGTTTAAAGATTTTGACACTTGCCCCTCACCCACCCCCTGCCAAAAAAAAAAAAAAAAAAAAAAAGGGAAAAGGGAGGGAATCTCACAGTATGTTTAGGTCAGGAAATACCTTCATACCTCCTTTTTTTAGTTTGTAGGCATTAAATACATTTGTAACTCAATTTCTTCTCTAAAGAAAAGAGGTTATGGGAGTGGTTTGTGAGTGTTTTCAGAGTGTTGTGCTCCATTTTTTACAAAAATCTTCTCAATTTCTACTTGCCTCCATCAGAATCTCTCAATATACATATAATTCCAAACTTACTGAATGTATTTCATGCTTCATATTGCTTAACTAGAAGTGATAAACATTAGCTTAATTGCAGATATTCATTAGTGTCTGAAGATACTGTCCATTTTCACACAATCTTTTGTATCTTCACATGTTCAATTTTTCATTAATTTGAAATACTGTTAATAGTGTTTTGGTATTTTTATTGAGTAATTCATAGACATGTAAATTTTTAATAAAAAATACAGACCCTATATTGGGATTTGATGCCATAGTCATGAATCATATACATTGTAAATGACATAACTGCACCATTATATTCTTTAGGCAAAATTAACAGATTCAGTAGAATTCTAGCAAGGTATTGTAGGTGACATTTCCCTATTTCTTTCAGAAAAGCCTTTACAAATCCTCAGTTTGCATATTGGACCTGATTAAGTCCCAGTAGAGAAAATCCCAGATTTAGTGGTTTTCATTTCCTAAATTGCTGAGTAGGGGTCAAAGTTTATAACTATCATAAAATTTTACTAAGATACTCTATTGGCTTTCTTTCTTATTCACTGACAAGACATTTCCTAATAAAGGAAACCTACTAACATTCCTAACAAAAGTTAACTTACAATGTCTCCAAAGATATATGCAAAGGTGGCCTGATTTTTTTTCTATTTATTATTGTGTAATTCCTGACAATGCTTTCATGTGGAACTGTCTTTCTTTATTTCTCTGTGAATTTTATAGAAAACAATTATTTATGTATGAGAACATATGTTTTTGACAATTTCCCCAACCTCTTGCCTATCAATGCAAATGTCTCAAACTGTACTAATGTCCTTGAAGGTCTCTTGCTGACTTGGTCTGTTACTAGACACTGGTACACGGTGCTCTCTATAGAATTTTGTATGTCTACTAAAGGAAAGACTGTGCCTAGAGATGAAATATCCAGGCAGATTTAAACAGTGACTTCATAAGGTACTGCAAAAATGTCAACTTCCAGAAGTTCACCATCCCAATGTAAGAGAGCCTATTTTCCTTCAGAGAAAACGGAAGTATTTCAGTGGTGCATCCTCATGTACAGAGACTTTTTCCTCCTCAGTGCACATAATTGTGCTATCTTCTATAATATTGCATAGCAATGTGTTTTTCTTGGGTGATTCTTGCATCCCATTGCTTTGTACAGGTTTATGTTATGTAAGAAAGTGAAACAGAAACATTTTTAGGAAAAACATCCCCATAAAGTCAAGATACTTAACCATTTAAAATATTATATAGAATTTCATAAATTTCTACTATTAATTTATTTTTGGCTTCAGATTCACTTTCAGTTCTGGGGTACCTACTAGACATTTCAGGAGACCTAATTTTTTCTGACTACATTTGCTGTTTTATTAGCAGTCTACTTCATCACAGAGAAATATTTAAACTAACTGTGTTTTTGACACATAGGTAATCTGTCCTTTTGAAATATTTCACATACAAAGATTAATAAATTACACATGTTGCTATAGCAACTGTGAATCAAAGTATAGTAAGTCTAAACAGTGCTATTCATGCCCTTTGAAAAGAAAATCAAATACAAATATCAAGTTTTTCATTCATGCTGCCTAGAATAATTTAGTAAAAATTAAAACAATATTGATCTATTTTACCAGGGTCCGTCTGCTTGTGGAATTAATTTTAAAGGCTCATGTTTAAATACCCATTTTTTTCCTGTGTATGTTAACATGTTATGCTCTCAGATTTAGCATTGGTGTCCCTTATGGGCCTTGGTAAAGTAAAAAAAAAAAAGTCTGATTCAACAGGGACATGAAAAAAAAAAATCATTAGCATAATGATCAACTATTTCTTAATCAATAATAGACACAAGTGATTTTCATTTACCTATGGGACAGGTGAATGCAAAATGTCCTTGAAAAATTGGCTCCCCTTATTATGTTAAAAATTTTATAGAAAGTCTAGGATTAAATCTATGCCTTAAAGTCAGCTCTCTAGCCTCAAATGATGGTGATGACTCAGTCTAGAGAAGGATTGACCAGGTAAAATTATGATGGGCCATGTACCACTTCTCTTTTACAGTTCACTAGGTATGCTTTGTTTGCATTCGCAAAATAAAAAAGCAAGTTTTAAAAGCTGTTTCGAATTAATTTATATACTATTTGTGAGGAATGTTTCAGGTGGAATAGGTTCCAGTGAAATAGACCAAAATAAGAGGGAGTGTCTGTCATGGATTTTGAGTGCTACCTAATAAATATCTGTTGCATTATCAAAGGCATGAAATTATTTCCTCATGAGAATTGTAACTCCTGAGTTCAAAAATAATCTCTTCCCAGGGAATGAGTGGCAGTGAAGAGATTACAACATAATATTCACTCATGAGTGGAATGGAAAAAGTGAATGAAGAATTACTATTTCTTCTCATGGAATGAAAACAAGAGAGCATCACATGAAATAGCAAGACAGTATTTTCAAAATAAAGAGGAAATTGTGTCTCAGTAAATGTGTAAAATTCTTTCCACACAGCACATGAATGCCTGAAGATAACAAAGATGACAAATATTGCCTGAAGATATTCAAAGCAATTGAAAAATGAATTGGGAAAAATTGAACATGCATGGTCAAACACAGAGATGAGACATTTGGCTCAGGAGGTCCTGCAATTAAAATCATGGACACTGGAAGGGGTTTTGGAGAAGTTCTGTTTTGCAATAATTCTGTTTCTTATACGTCTCCTTAGGTGTTCCCTGTTAACCATCCTAGAGAAAGCTTACTGTGCATTATAGATAATAGGTGTGACATTATAAGGCATTTTTAAATCTATTTATTATGTCAAGCAGTGATAACGAAGTTGAGAGAAGAGAAGAGAATAAAAGAGAAGAGGGATTTAAAAGTATTTTTAAAAGAAGATTGTGCATTCTAGCAGCACCTTATCCTGTCAAATTCATATGCTTTTTAATGTACTTTTCTCCAGGAGCTTGCATTTGGTGGTTTTGATTTCCATAAATCCAGGAATAGAATCCATACAGCTCTAAAATTAGAAGGAGATTTAAGATGTTTTCCCTCAGAAATATTGGAACCAATTTGCTGAAGACCTTGCCACTGGAATTTTTGGGAAAATGACATTTTTGCAAAATACAGTCAGCATTATGCTCTTTATCTGTTTCTTCTGTAAAGGAGAGTATGGTGATGTGGTCAACATTCAGTTAAAATTTGGAATATATGGTGTGGTAGATAGGGACAGGCAATCGGAAGATCTCGGGATGTGACGGAAAGAAAGACCCTTCCCCCCTTCTCCCTGATTCACATTATCTATCACCCCCAGAGCATGTAACCACACCTAACCCAGTAGTTTTCCACTCCCGACTAACCTAGAGACCCTACCAACCCCCCTCTGACGTAGCAAAGTCGCCCAAGACTATTTAAACCCATGAGATAAGATAATAAATGCTTTCAACCATCCACCACATTGGTGTTAGCGTGTTGTCGTTAGCCCAAGTAGCCCGGACGAGGCCGGGCTGCTGTGCTGTCGCCTTGCAACCAGGTCGCCGTTGCCTCCCCTGAAGGCAACATATCTGGTGCCGAAACCCGGGAAGAGAAATTCGCTCGGGTAGCGGGAATCACTTGGACAAGGGCAGCGGCCGGAGCGGTCAGACCGTATCTTGGCGAGGGAGACGTCCCAGGACCCGCGACCGTCATGGACGCCATCGCCAGGGTCATAAGTGTGATTTATAAGCAGTGGGGTATCGAGTGTAAGCTCAAAGACTTTTATCTTGCAAGGCTGCTTGAGCTTGGGGCGATTGAACACCCAGTGGATGTTCTGCATCCGGGAATATGGGAAAAATGCACAGCCACGCTGGCCGAGGACACGAAAACCTCAGGCAGTGGCAAGAGCCTTAAGGTGTGGGGCAAAGTAGAGAAAGCCCTGCGCAAAGCAATAGAAGAGCAGGAGATATGGAGCGCGGCGCGTACGTGTTTATTAGTTACACTCAAGCTTGGGGTAGGAGCGGGAACACAAACCGCCTCTGAGGACAATCTGCCCAGGAGCAAAGATCTGGGGGGGCCCGGCGCGTCACCCCCTCCCTGGGCCAGAGCCCAATCCCCGCTGCGGAAACCTCCCAGAAATCCACGGCTTCCCCGTCCGTCCCGCCGCCGCCGGTCAGCGACTTGTTGCCAGAGGTGCAGCAGCGCACAGAATGCTTTTGGCAGGGGCTGGCGAGGGAAGCCAGAGACGCAGAAACCGCGGCTCGGGAGGAGATGCTAACCACGCCGCCACCCTACCCCTTTGAAAATGGCGCTGGCAGCCAAAGAGAGGGGCGGGGCGCAGGCAGTCTCGGTGCGAAAACCCGGGAGGTGCGCGATTTCAGGGACGCACGTGCGCAGGAGAAAGAGGAGGAGAGCGGCAGAGGGCATGGAGCCAATCGGCAGCCGTGCCTGCCGCCGCTACCATTTAAGGGAGAGACCTCCTCCTCTCCCCCTGCAGGAGGCAGGGCGAATCTGGGGGGCGGGAGCAGTGCCACACCCCCGTGGGGAGGAGCGAGCTCGGACCCGGACAAAAAGGCACCGAGCCCCAGAAATGCGCTGGCATTCGACTTCCGACTCAGAGTCCAGCAGCAGCTCCGCCGGCTCGGAAGAGCTGACGGAAGCCGCCTGGGATTCTGAGACAGAGGAAACAGAGCCAACGCGATTTAAGACAAAACCGAGTAAAGCTTTAAGCCGCACCGAAAAACAACCACAATACGGACCAGCCCAGTTTACCAACTGGGGAGAAATAAAAATAGCCTGTGCTGAATGGTCCCCAGCGGCTGCCATACAAGCCTTCCCAGTGAGGCTCACCGGCCCGGAGGGGAACCAACAAAGGGTATATACCCCGGTAAACCCAAAAGATGTACAGTCAATTGTCAAAGCCATTGCAGAAAAAGGAATCAATTCGGCCATAGTCTCCACTTTAATCGATGGTCTTTTCAGTAATGATGACCTGCTTCCCTTTGATATCGAGCAAATAGGTCGCATGATACTTGATGGTGCAGGAATGATTGTGTTTAGACAAGAATGGGAGGATAATTGTAGGAAGCTATTAGCCCAAGCATCTGGCGCGAGGCAGCCACTACACAGATCGAGCTTATCCAGACTGATAGGAAAGCATGATGATATGATCACGCCACAGCAACAAGCCACGCAGATGCAGGCTGAGGAGGTCAGGGCGACCACTCAGGCTGCCAGGGAGGCTATTCGCGCAGCCTCTCTGGTCGTGGCCAAGCCGGCACCGTGGTCCACCGTGAGGCAGGCAGAGAGCGAAAGCTTCACACAGTTCATGGATCGCCTGCAGGCAGCGGTAGACTCCTCCACCCTGCCGGCAGAGGCAAAGGGCCCTGTGGTAGCTGACTGCCTGCGCCAGCAGTGCAACTCTGTCACCAAGGATATCTTACGTTCCCTGCCAGCTGGAGCCAGCCTGGCTGACATGATCAGACATGTAGTAAGGGAAGAGCACCTGACACCCATTCAGGCAGCCGTCCACACCCTGACCAGTGCCATGGCATGCTTCAAGTGCGGTGAGGCAGGTCACATTGCGGTGAGCTGCCCCCAGCCGGCAGCCTGCTGCGGCGCCTCCACCCCAAACACGCCCGAAGGGATCCTGCTGAGGCTGCGGGAGGAAAGGGCATCTCATTAAGGAATGCAGGTCCCGGCTCCAGGGAAACAGGACAGGGAGGGGGCGTGCAGGCTGCACTCAACCTCCTCACGCCGCGAATACAAGGCGGCCCATCTATGCCAACCCCCAGTGGGGCGGGGAGCCCTTATACCCCATACCCCTACAGGAGGCAGCCAGCTTCATACCCCGGCCAGCGACACAATTGCAGAGTTTCGCAACACAGCCTGCGGTACCTTCGTACCCACTATCACCGCAAGCAGCGCCTGTGCCGCAGGGTCAGCAGGGGGCGCCCCAGAATGGGACCCCTGGGTGGCCCTGGC
This sequence comes from Taeniopygia guttata, assembly GCF_048771995.1. Taxonomy (NCBI): domain Eukaryota; kingdom Metazoa; phylum Chordata; class Aves; order Passeriformes; family Estrildidae; genus Taeniopygia; species Taeniopygia guttata. The sequence goes on from NC_133063.1 coordinate 27,735,370, forward strand.
CATGAAAATAGGGAAGGAGCCCCCGAAGGTGTGGGGGACATGCCGCCTTTATGACAGTCAGGACCCCCACGTAATAGGGCTTCAGTTTTGGGCAGACACAGGAGCAGACTGCTCGATCTTTCCCCAAGCACTGTGGCCCCGACACTGGCAATGCAAAGAAGTCCCCCCAATGAACGGAGTGGGAGGGCCGTCCCGAGCTTGGAAAAGCACCCAATTAGTAGCTATAACGCTTCATACAAAAAAGGGACCAGAACAAACAGTAGCAATCCACCCCTACATTTTGCAAAACTCTCCACCCCTGATAGGAAGGGACATTCTTGCTGTGTTAGGAGTCAGGATTACAAATTTATAATGAGGGTCACTGCCGTACACCCACTGCTGCCAATCAAACCTGACCTTCAGAATGAAATTAATGGAAAACTGTGAGTTTCTGTTTGCAGGACATGCTCGTGGACCGTCCCCAGGACACATACACCCCTGCTCCAGAGGGAGATGACGGACCACCAAGCCACCAGACAAAACCCGAGAGTCCCACACCGGTGAGACCCAGACATGCAGTGTCTTTGTGCGATTTTGCTGTTGGGGCTTGTGGCCGGGGGGCAAGCTGACCCAGGCCACTACCCTCATCAGCCATTTAGGTGGGTCATGCAACATCTTTCAAGTGACAAGGTGTTCAAAGAGGTCACCACAGCGAACACCCCATCCTTCGTGTTCCACATAGCCGACCTGTTTCCAGGACAACCAAAACTACGGCCCACAAACCCACGTATCGTACTCATGTACATATCCTACTGGTGCCCAGCGTCCAACCCAGGGAAAAGGTACTGCGACTACCCGGGGTGGGGACATTGCGGATATCGGGGCTGCGAAACCATTGTTACAGATGCCAGACCATGGGGAGACGGCTGGCAACCGCAGGAGCCCGACAAATTCTTACAGTTCACCTGGGCACCCTTTGGCTGTGGAGACCACAATGCACAGCCTAGATATCAGGGATGCGTAAATTATAACATGACCGTTCTACAGCCAGATCACCCTAGTTGGGCCACGGGTAGAACATGGACAGTGGTCCTCAGAGGACCGAGAAGGTGGGTGAATGTACAAATTATCAGGCTCCAACCACCAGCACCTCAACCAGTAGGACCCAATAAAGTTATCAAGAATGTACTAAAAGGGAAAAACACGACCCACCCCAAAACCTTGCCCCCAAAAGTCACTGGCACCCCGACCAGCCTTGAGGATGCCCTCCGGACAGGCCGCACAGCTGAGTCAGATCCAAACCAAATCTTTTGTATGCTAGAAGCTACCTTTCTAACCCTAAACGAAACCAAACCGAACCTGACTAACTCCTGTTGGCTTTGCTATGATGTTAAACCCCCTTTCTACGAAGGCATTGCTTTAGACACCCCCTTCAGTTACTCCACAGCCAGTGCCCCCCACCAGTGCAGATGGGACACTCCCTGCAGACGAATCACCCTGAGTCAAATCACAAGACAGAGCAGATGTTTTGGCAATGCAACTTTAGCAAAGCAGAAAGGCAACTTCTGCACTAAAGTTGTCAAGCCCAACGGAAAAACCAATAAGTGGGTGGTCCCATCCGCATCTGAGATGTGGGTCTGCCAGCGATCCGGAGTGAGTCCTTGTGTGTTCCTTGCCAAATTTAATGACTCTATCGACTTCTGTGTCCAAGTTCTGATTGTTCCTAGGGTCCTGTACCACTCAGACGAAGAGATATACCACCTTCTCGAGGAACCTGACAGACTCCACAAAAGAGAAATAATCACAGGTATAACTATCGCAATGCTACTCGGCCTGGGAGCAGCTGGCACAGCCACAGGTGTCTCAGCCATCCCAACCCAACGGCACGGACTCTCTCAGCTGCAAATGACCATCGACGAAGACCTGCAGAGGATTGAGAAATCCATCTCCTATCTAGAGAAATCAGTCTCTTTGCTTTCAGAAGTAGTTTTACAAAATAGATGAGGACTGGACCTCTTGTTCATGCAACAAGGAGGACTGTGTGCAGCCTTGAAAGAGGAATGCTGCTTTTATGCAGATCATACGGGAGTTGTTAAAGACTCCATGGCAGAACTCCGAGATAGACTGGCTCAGAGAAAAAAAAGACAGGGAAACCCAACAGAGCTGGTTTGAATCCTGGTTCAATCAATCACCTTGGCTCACCACTTTGATTTCCGCCCTGGTAGGTCCACTGGCAATACTGCTTTTAGCTATTACCATAGGACCATGCCTGCTGAACAAACTAGCCTCGTTTGTTCAGGCCCGTCTAGAACGGGCGAACATTCTGTTCGTAGGCCAGCAACAAATGCTGTAAACCAAAAACTGCGAGCACAGTCAGTCGCAAAAGCCTTCGAGACTCGCCTTGCAAAAATTACTCAGGTTTACCAAACCACCTTTTCCTTACCAAGTTACAAGTTTGTACCTCACTCCAGTGCCTATATCCATGACTACCTCATTTCATTTATGATAAGGAGGGGGGAGATGTGGTAGATAGGGACAGGCGATCGGAAGATCTCGGGATGTGATGGAAAGAAAGACCCTTCCCCCCTTCTCCCTGATTCACATTATCTATCACCCCCAGAGCATGTAACCACACCTAACCCAGTAGTTTTCCACTCCCGACTAACCTAGAGACCCTACCAACCCCCCTCTGATGTAGCAAAGTCGCCCAAGACTATTTAAACCCATGAGATAAGATAATAAATGCTTTCAACCGTCCACCACATTGGTGTTAGCATGTTGTCGTTAGCCCAAGTAGCCCGGACGAGGCCGGGCTGCCATGCTGTCACCTTGCAACCAGGTCGCCGTTGCCTCCCCTGAAGGCAACAATATGGTCAAAATATAGAGCACTTTCTAGGAGCTGATACACAGCTAGTCTGTGAATAATCAAAAGTTAGACCCACATATCTCTTATATGATGAGTTTTGTTCACTGGAAATGATGAGACTTCCAAGGAGCACAGAGCTGATGGAGATAAACTGAGAAGATCTACAGTTTAGTACTTTGTACTTTTTAGTACCTTCTCTATACATTAGCTATTTGTTCTGTCTTTACAAAAATGAAACTGAAAGAATGATGATGAAAAATGAGATTCCAATAAAAAAACTTCCAGGGTTTGGTTTCTTTTAAGTCAAAGTTACTTGAATATGGAATGAGAACTTACATAGTAATAGTTGCCTCCCTGCCCACATTTTTTGACCAATTTGTAAAATGCAAATATAGTAGTATCAGTACATGATTCACACGGAATGCAGTTTAGCAAGAATTAATTTGTCCTTGTAAATGTTTGACTAATCCTATTGACAGAAGTACATTATGGAATAAGTGAATTATCTCTACATATATATATACATATGTGTGTGTGTTATCGTACACATGAATAAACAAATTTTAAAAAATAGATGGGATGGAAAAAAAGAGGCAATAAGTGAAAAGCCCTAGGCTGCCCATATAGCTGAAAGCATCTAAGAGATTTTCTTCAGATGACATATCATTTTCTAGGAGTAGTTAAGTTAAAACTCTTTCTTCTGCATTTTCCAAAGCTGTGTGGGCTGGCACACTGACCTTGAAAAGATCTATCCATTAATTCCCCTAGTAAATGTATCCCAAATAATTAAGAGATCTGTCTAGGCAGAAAGGGATGAGGGTGGGGATAGTGTTTCCCTACTCAGAGCCTATTGGTGGAGCTAACACTAGTCTCAGGCTCAATAGTCCCAGCTGTCAGGCACTGTGCAACTTTCAGATCTCAATTAGTGAATTTTAGATATTTTCTGGGGATAGAACTCTTCTATGATTTATGTTTGTGCTGGGGGACTGTGGGTGTTTACAGAATCATTTTGTTTTAGAGATAGAAAGAAACAAGGTTGTGGCACCAATGGCAGTTCTGTGATCTCTATGTCCTATCAGGATTTGTCACGGTACACTGCAATGCAGCATGTATCAACAGAAAAAAAGTGTCTTGGTTTGTAGATGTTTCAAGGTCATTTTAAGATTGCTTGGGTGTGTTGGATGACAGCAACACAAGAATAATCTTGATGTCAAATTCCTACCTGTGAATCAAACCCCCAGACTCTATTTTCTTCCTGATGAGGGAACTCAATTATATCTCGCCTCTGCAAGGACTCTGCTGTCAAAATAGCTAGACTGATTTTTACTATATCCTTACTGAATCTGTACAGCTACCGTTTCTTGAGATGAGCACTGCACCTGGCATTGTGGCAATTCTGTTTGGATTCTGGAAGCAATTTATCATCAAAACATTTTTTTTAGCACTTGGACAACAGAATTTGAGAAAGGGGAGTATTTTTCATTCACATTGCAAATAATCTGCATTATAGACTTAGCAGATATTTTTGTTTTGTTTAACTTGCATCTTTAGTAGAGCAAGGCACCTAGATATTCCATATCATTGCACCATACTCACTAATGTTGTGTATTTTATGGAGAAAGTTGCTACGTCCACTAAGAAGGAAAGCAGTCTCTTCAGGACAAGAGACCATGTTATTTACCTCCAAAATCATCTGAACATACATTAAGTTTTTTTCTTGTAGTACTTGTTTCTGAATTTAGGCAACTTTGTGAAACCCTGCTGTCTGTCTTGAATTACCTCCCTGTCACTCTCCTTCCCTTAAGACTCTGCAGATTTATGTGTGTAGACTTAAGTGTCTAAAAGTGGTGGCCTATCTTAGAGAGAAAATGATGAATCCTCTGCTATATATTTGTGTCAAGAGTAATCACAGCTATGTCAGAAAGGATACCAAGAAAATAACTTTTAAGTGAGAGTGCCTTTAGGAAAAGCAGCAAAAAGTGCAATGGAGATTTTTTAATTGGGAATTTTGGTCAATATTCAGTGGGGTTTTTTGATATGTAAAAGGAATAGATGGCCGATTAGGATTTTTATTCTTATTAATGCAGTTCTGTACATTCCTGTGTAGACCTGTTTTGAGTTTCCATCCTCAAAATTCTGACTCAGCCTTTCTAGTGAGACAATATAATGATAAATTGCAGAAAACCGATATGGATCATATTTCAGGGAAAAAACGTTAACCACAAAACCCATGGATGGGTGTAGCTGGAATGGTTGTGTAATCTATGGATGAATATGAATAAACATGAATATGGGGACATATTTCCCCCTTTTACATTTAGGGATTGATCTGACAAATATCTAAACGGAAAACTTATGAAAACTGGGCATTGGTAGGAAAAGGGCATAGACAACTTTTGAGGTCCCTTCTAACACCTCTATACTTACATAATGATCATAGAAGGTCTTGGATCTGGAAAAGGTATAACCATTAGATTATTACAGGATAATTAAAAGTTAAAAATTATCTCTAGAGGTCTACTTATCCAAAATCCTGCTTCAAGGATAGACCAGATTGATCAGGGTTATGTCCAGATGCATTTGTATATCTCTAAGCTTTCTCCAAACTCTCTGTTTTGGTGTTTATTCTCCACTTATATATCATGGCAGAAAAACCCACGTTATTCTTTCAGTTGGTTTGATACTAACTTCTGCTGCTGCAGACTGATGCCACTGCCTCTGATTATTTTTTCTGTGCATGACAGAGAAGGCCTTGGCTCTGTTTTCTGTAGATTCTCCTGTAAGTAATTGAAGACTGTGATTAGATAGGCTTCTCCAGTGTAAGCATACCCAGCTCTCTCTACCTTTCCTTCTGTGAAACTTGCTGGAGTGACAAGATGTGTGTTTGCTACCAAGAGCACTGTGGCTATAAATAAAATCTCTTCAAATTTCAGTCTGGGCAATAGGTAGCTAAGTGTCTTTGATAGCTGTCTTCTGCGATGTTTCCTTTTAACACCTTTCTTTGCGTAATGTGTAAACAAGGAAAAGGAAATGTAGTATCAGGAATGAAAGTAATTTTAAAAATACCCCGGGCATAAGAGTAGAACAATTAAAAGCTCTGTTAGAGCAGATACTCTCTGGAAATGCAAAAGGCAATTGAAAGAATTCTCCCAAAGGGAATTTCATATAGTTATTGTCCTGTATCTGCTAGCAACATGAATCAGTAAATGGAAGATAATCTGAAGGCTGCCACCTGAAACGAACAGGGTTTATGCCTTTATTAATGTTAAGCTCTTTATCAAAAAGATCAGCTGGGCAGGGGGCCAGACACAGAATTCACCCCCACTGTTGTAGCTTTTCCAGGTAGTTGAAGGGTGGGGAGGTGTGCAAGGTATGTCGCTGAAGTCCCAGCAGGAGCTGGCCTTTCTGCTGCCCTCATGGTAACACCAGAAAAATCTTGCCTCTTTGCTCCTGCTTTCCACAGCACACTCTAGTATTGTCTTCCATAGGTTATGGTGACAGATCAAACGTTGATCGGAGGATGTGTTTTCCTCTTCCTCAGCCAGCGTATTTTACCTGTCCAGCCCCCCTCAGCTGTGTTTAGTTCTCCATTTAGAGGTGTCCCTATCCCCCAAAACACGCTTTCATGGTTTCATGGATTTCCCTATTTGCATCTCAGTCCTAGAATGGCAGTGTGGGTGGGGGAGTAGGTGATCTTCCAAGTGGTTTAGAGAAAACAAACAGAGCAATTAGCTAATTAACATTTCAATATCGGTACTTAACTAGAACCAGCAACCGTTCCAGGGCTGCCATGGGAACCAGGAAGGTCCTGTCCACCTGTCCAGCGACCCTGGAGGCACTGGGAACTTTGTTCATTACACCACCTTTAGCATTTGCCTTATTTTGCTCTGTGCAGAATGTGATATATTCAGCAGTATTGAATTAAATAGATGAAGCTGAATGCAGCACAGTAGTCCAGGGGACTGGGACCATTACTATGAGAACCATATAATGTCAGCACATATTTTCAGGGACTTCAAGGCATTGCTGATGAGAGGCAGGGAAGCCAAATCTTGCAGAGCTAGAGAAGCCAAGTTGCTGATAAAAAAAACCAAACAAACAAACAAACCCCCCCCCCCCCAAAAAAAAAAAAAACCATTGGTGCATTGGTGTGGGACAGGAAGAACAAAGATTCAGAGGATTACTGTAAGCAAAACAAGCTGTATTTGCTGTGCAAATAATATCTTAGTGTTTGGACTGCATTTTGATAGTAACTAATAATCCAAAAGAGCACAAGCAATAGAAAAACAGAACTGTCAACAGAACTTCACTGCTGCACAAGCAATCTAAAAAGTGAGGTTTTTTCTCACAACTTTAAAATAAGTGGTTTAACCCCTGATTTTGTCCTAATACGTCCTTTTTTAAGAAGCTTGAGGATGATTTCCAAGGGTTTGGTTTGGTTTGGTTTGGTTTGGGTTTTTGTTTTTTTTTGATTTTGTTTGCCTGTTTGGGCTTTGTTCATTTGGGAGTTTTGTGTATTTGTTTGCTTTTCTGTGTGTAGTTTTGTTTGTTAGCTGGTTTGATTTTTTTATTATGTGTGCATATCTGTAATGGGTCCTTCTCTAAAATGTGCATTCTGAAGCTTCTTCCACTGGCAGTGATCTGTTGTTGCATCCAAGATCATAACTTAGACCACTGTGTGCATGGAGACCTAAGAGAGTCACATTTGTTCTTCAGGAAACATTTCATTGGAGCGAAATATTAATCATGGCGGGGTATCTTGTTGTCTTCTCACTGAAATCGGCTGTGATTAGATTCAGTGTATGGAGAAAGCCTTGGAAGCACACATTAGCATTAGAACTGTCCTTTTGTGGGTGTGCAGAGAGGTTAATAAGTACATGAATATAAATTAGCTTGGTAGACTAGTGTGGCCATTAGCTGGGTCGAGTATTACTTTTCCATATGATTGTCTGGTGCACCTGAATTAATTTGAGTATCTAAATCCTTTGTATTAATTCTGTGCCACAGTATGTAAAGTATTAGACTAATCCCCTTAATACTTTTCATTATAAACACCTTAATCAAGCAACAGCTTTATAATTAGTTCTACTTTTAGAGTGGATATTATTTACTTTTTTATTGCTCATAACTTATTCCAACTTTTAATTGCAATGATTAGCCAGAATTCAGAATGTAAGCTTAAATGGTCTCTTGCAGAAACCAGGATAGATGCAAAAGACAGGACTGTAACAATCCAAACATTAGAGAAAAAAATTTTACTCTATTTTTGTTTTCTGAGATGTTACTAAATATATGCCTTAATTTCACCATTGAGTCATAAGATTAAAATCATATTGTCAAAATCATAAGAGTGGATGTAAGAGCTGAATTGATTGATTGATTTTTGAGCATGATTCAACTAAGATTATATTAATTTATTCTGTTGTGTCTAAAAAAAGGGCTGACATGATTTCAATAATCCCTATATGCAATAAATCTCCTGGTATGTAAACAGTGATTTAGCTTCTCAAGGATTGATCTATTTTCCTTAATATCTGTTTTACCAATGAATGTTTGGAAGAAGAATTCATCTTCACAAAAAGAACATTTTAGCGGTCAGGATGTCTTGTTTAGAAGGCAGTATTTTAAAATGAGACTAAATTTGACATTTAAATTAAATGTACTAAGACAGTTATTGTGGTAAATGCATATGGACCTGTGGATTATTAAAACCACATTTGTTCAGCTCAGGTAAACTGTTGGAGAGAACCCTTGTGTAGGAAACATAACATTTTAAAATATTAATGAATACACTTGTACTTATCAATTGAATGTCAATTGAATCAAGTGAACAATGTACACATTTTTTATGTATTGAGAGTTTTAATAAGTCAAAGTAAAATGCAGCTTGAAACACTGGATGCAGAGAAGTTATTTTGAATTAGTCCAGTGTAAATATGGTTAGAAAAAATAGTTGTTATTGTCTTGTTTTCTGGTATTGTTTTTCCCCCCAGGCTTGCTAGTACGTTAGCTTTTGCTCCATATTTTTTTCCTTACATGTCACAAACTTACTTTCTACTCAGCCATTGTGGCTGAAAGCACAACATCTAGTCTAGGCATGTAGTTTCTCCCACCTGATATACTGATAACTGTGGAAAAGCTACAAGGTTGAACAACTTTTTAACCATTTCAAAAGGCTACTCTTGTTTACACATATAAATTTCATTTAGGTGATAATAAAAGAATTTTGTTATTTAAGGAAAGCACTAATTGTAAAATTAACATTAAAATAAATGTATGTAATGGGATGGAAACTGTATTCCATTTTAGTTGCTGATCCAGCAGTTGTTTTGTTTGGTCCATATGTCCATCTTCCATGTGCTTATGTCCACGTGGATGGTGATTCTGTTTGTCATTAGACATTCATTCCTTTAGAGACAATGGCAAGGTCTTGTACACTGCAGAGGGCCCTTTTGGTCAGCACATGGTTTAGTTGTGTTAGGTGTGCCCTGAGGGAGAGCTGATGTCTGTGAGGGAGAGTCAGTAGCAGTCAGCCAGGCAGGATGGTGGGATGCATGGTGAATCCCTTTGACACTGGGCTGAGCCTCAGAAGTTCTGGACCTGGCACGGTGTTTGCTCTACCTGAGTTCTGAAAACTCCCATATCTAGAGATTTGTGATGTGTCTTTGATCAAATATTAAATCTAGAACAAAACTAGATCTATCTTATATTTAGCTACAACTCTATTCACACAAATATGATTTCTATATTTTTTGCCATTAATCTTACTATTGGGTTGGAACTTCCTCTATGGTAAAATGGTGCAGCAAATCCCTACACATAAGGATTGATTCTTCCCAGTAATATAAGTTTCCAAAGAGAGGGGAGGTTGAGGAGCTTTATAAGTTACTGAGAAGAAGATGGTAGATGGTGTAGATGTTGCCAGTACTGGTGAGGTAATAAGAACAGGTTCCTTGCCTGTTTGGAGACAGGGAATGTGCTTAAGTCCACATTCCCAAATGCCTTTTCTTGCAAAGTCCAGGAGTGCAATCCTTAGAGGGTGTAATCTATTCTGTTACTCCTGATTAGCCAGAGTGTATGTCTGTGCATGATGCCGGTTGCCCTCACACATTTGCGCTCTGATCCGGAACACTTCTGCCTGCTAGTAATGGCCAGCACGTAACAGAGAGAGTAACCTGCTATTGCACATGTCTGTGTCAGTGCTGAATGAGGTGTTTAAACCACAGCTCCTCCCTTGCCACAGAAACCTGAACTTGAATCATGCCTTTGAATCTCTTTCTTCTCTTTACGGCCCTCACCAGCCATAAGGCATTTGAATAAAAGAGAATTGCCACTGATTCAGAGTAAGAGAATCAGGATTACAGTTAAATGTTATTGTCTGTGAAAGCAATTGGAGCTGAATTAACAGAGGTTGAGGTGCAGAATATTTAATTAGGAGGATCCAACATATCTTTCCCATTCACCAACTTATTAGTTTCACAAAAATCTTAATTTTTCTAAATACTGGCAAAAAAAATACATAGTTATTTCTTTCTATTTTATCTTTTCCATGCATGACTGAATGTAGGATAAAGGTAAATGGGGAACATTGTCTGAAATTCTGCTTTTACCTGGTTTGATTTTCTAATTGGTGCAGTGTTATCAAGTTAAAGAGTCTTCCTCCAGCAGCCTTTTGGGAAGTGTTCTTTGTTAATGGAAGCCTTTCATTCTGCCAAGGAAATTAACCATTTGATAGGATCCTCTTATCCTATAGAAAGGGCACAACATCTTTATTTTCAAGGCTTTGCATTTTTGCATGTTTTACATTTTGGAGTAAAACATACTCCACTACTGAAAGCACAATTAAATGCACTTTTCAGTCAATCCTAACCCACTACCATATGGTTATGGCACTTTATATAAAAAGTGGGGGATTAAAGGCTTTGACAAAATGAAAGGTACACATAAAAGACAAAGTACAATACATGTTATTAGACGGTGAGCGAAGTAGGCATAGGAGAAAAGGATATATCAATATTTGGTTTCTCAGAGGCATTAAAGAATTATTTAAGGATTTCTGTAAAACATTTAGGATGTGACACTTTGCTTCAATTTTTCTTATCACAAATACTTGCAGAATACTATTTATAAGGTGGTTTTTTAGTGTATCCACTATTTGATATTAGGAAACTATGTCTAAAATTTTTAAACTAAAAGAAGTAGGGAAAATAATGCCGTGACATATATCCTAAGATATAAATACCTTAGGTATTATAAGGTAGAAATCTTTCACAATGTAGAAGGACTACATGATCACAGTTTTAACTATCAGTTTCAAAATTTTAGAATTTGAAATCTGGAAGCAAAACCACATCATCAATTGTCAAATCACCAATTAGAAATTAAAATATAAAAAATTCTGTTCCCTTTCTTGTTGGCTTTTTCCAAGGTCATTGAAGAGGTATGCGAAAACAGACATACCAGTAAGGGGAAAATACACTTAAACCAGATAATAGGAGCATATTTTTTAAATATCATTTGTAAGTTTGGTAAGGGGGTTCTGTAAGTACCTATGCAGCCTTCATAGGGGCCCACAAGAACCTGAAGTGCAGAGTGTGTGTTTGACCATCCTGCAGCCTGGTTAGTTAAGGAGAAGCTAAATTTGCTGGGGTCTGTGCACTGCCTAAGCGGTTCTGTTGGTGTGTCGTCACTCTGCTTTTCATGTGGGACGTTGATGAGACAGAAAGGGGTGAAATTCTTGCTCACCCCTGATTTTCAGCACCGTGGAACACAGTAGCACAGAAGTGACTTGAGGAACAGAAGTCCACAGCCTTTTCCACAGGGCTGGCAGGGAGCCCGTGAGGAGGTGTGTGGACTAGAGCAGTAGGATCTGAGGAGAGGATGGAGACAGTGGCTTTCGAAACCTGCCCTGACGTTATTGTGAGAACCTAGAAACCTCTAATATTTATGTCCCAATTTCTATTGCATGTAAACACATATAAGATTTTGCAGTCTTCAATGAAGACAATGTATATTGCCCCTGTACTCTAAGAGAAGAAGGAAAAGTATTGCAGATTCTAATTTCCAGTGGCAGTAATTCTTGTTTGGAAGCTTGGCTGGCAAACTTGCAAAATTTGAGGGAATGGGATTTTTAACTGCTAGGCCTTCCTATTTTTTCTGCTGCCTCAGCCTTTTTATGTTTCAATAATAATCCCCTACCTTTGTCTTGGTTCATCCTTTTACTATCAAAGTGCAAAGCTTTTTTCCTAAAAGAAGGAAGCTTTTCAGTATTTCTAAATTCCCTAATTCAGAAAATCCCCAATTTCACAACAGAACATTTGTTTTCTGGGTCCTCCTGTCTGTCCTACATGCTTTCTGCAGCAGGACAGGTGACCTGACTAAATAGGCATATTCAGAGTGAAGAATAAAACTGCTTTGCTTAAAAAAGTCTGTAACATTTTCCTTAGCAGTCAATGTTATTTGAAAATTTTCTTTGTGAGTCACACAAATTTTTTCACCAGTAAGAACTTTTACCCTTGTTATATTATAAAAGAGATACAATAAAAGTATTGTTCGCATACAGTTTCATATACCTCAATATACTCTTGCCTAAAGGATTAGTGATGGTCCATTGGTTATTCTTTACCCAGTGTATCCCTCACTCCAAAACGAAGAAATGGTGTTCTAATTTAAAATTCAAAAGGGGTTTTAAAAGCTTAGAAGATAGATTTTATATACTTTATATTTTGAATCTACAAATATCAAACATGAGTGTGTAAAAATAAAACCATGAAATTTTAGCTGCATTCAAAAAATAGCTAACTTGTGGAAAGGGAATAATAACAATAACAATAACAATAACAATAACAACAACAACAACAACAACAACAACAACAACAACAACAACAACAACAACAACAACAACAATAATAATAATAATAATAATAATAATAATAATAATAATAACTGATATGATCTTTGAGTGAGGAGTCTGAGGAACTATATAAAATTTTAATGAACAGATTAAATGCATCTTTATTTTCCTTTCTTTTTACATTTTCGTAGAATTCAGCATTAGAATTTATGGACGCAATTTGTCCTAAGCAGTGGTATAAAATCAGTCTTCGTTAAAGTCTTCTCAAAGACAAATTTATAAAGCTCTTTTGCTTTGATCTTTTTAAAAAAAACCCCAAATCTCATATATCTTATTCTTTCTCTTAGAAAAAACCCCATTGATCTTTATAACACATATATATACTGTCACCCAAAGGAATGATACAGTTATATTGGAGTCTATAGAAGTTATAATTTTAGAGCACAAATAGAGTAACTTTTTATGTAGAGATTAAGTCCTGGTACTGCTAAAAAGAATGGTAAAGTACTGAGTATTTCTTCAGGAAAAAGTATTCCATAAATTAAGAAAAAATAAAAATCTTAACTAAATCAAAAGTGACAATAAAAACAAAAGCACCCTTTTTTTTTTTTTCTTTTTTTTTTTTTTTTCCCCTGAACTTCTAAATTAACTGTGTGACAGATTTAAAGTCTCATAATCACGTAAGAGTTTTTTTTAGAGTGTCATCAAATCTCTCTGGCTGGTGGCACTGTTGAAGCAGAGAGTAAGAGAGAGGAAAGAAGTGTTTTTGGCAACCTACTCTGAAAACTTACCCAATCCTGAGGCATTATCCTAGAATGGGTTCTTGCTCTGAATGCCTTCTGATGAGTGCAAGAGCATGACTTTTCCTTCCAGAACTCTCTGGTGAAGAAGCACAGCAGAAACTTGAACTAGAGTTTCTTATGTTGCATACAAACTTTTGAAGATATTTTTGTACTTCCTTTGTTTGAAAGTCTTGGGGCAGTTGAAATTTTTCAGTGAAAAACTTTCAAAGAAGTTTGGTTTGTTTCAGACAACAGCTGAAACATGGTAAGAACCCAGAAAATGCAATAGAGTGAAGTCAGGAGACTCTCAGCATTACCTCCTATTATATTTTTGGTATATTCAGAGATCTAACTTAAGAAATCAGAAAATTTCAAATAAAGAAATTAATAAAATATGGTCAATTCATTTACCAAATATCTCTATTGTCTAGTTACACTTGACTTTCGTGGCTAGGACAGGGTTAACCTTTAATTTTATCCTAGTTCAACTGCTCAGCTTTGAGACTACTAGCAATGAAGCAGGTATTCAGCCTGGAAACTGAAGTCTCCAGCTCTCTTAAACTGTGATGACATCTTCTTACAATGAAATGGAAAAATCTGGCTTGTATTTAAACCTCTCTTTCTCATAGAACCTCCTAAAAAGATGTACGTCCATTGAAGCTGTACTTCAAGAATATTTACAGCACCCTGCTGGTGTTCACAGGATTCAGGATAATAGGATTGCTTTTCCATCTCCTTTACTTTACGGAAAGCCTTGGTTGATCCTTTAGTGCAGCATGGTTTGCTGCTTTTCATCTCCCAGGCAACAATAACCTCTCATCATGATTACAGAACTTCCTGTAGACAGATGGGCTTAATCCCAGTGCTCCAACAATTTAGTAATCTATTCCAATCAGGACTTGATGGATTTGATAGGCCATCTGTAGCCAAGTGAGACAGATTCAAGACAGGTCAAAAACTGGGAAGCTTTCATAAAAGCTTTCTGATGTTTCACACAGACAATCATGCTAACAAGAAAGAAAAGAGAAAACTGGGGGGAAAAAAAACAGCAAGAAAACTCATTCCCTGCCTTCAGTACTTTAGAAAATAATTCTGTTGTAATTACTAGTACTAAATATGACTCAGAAGACTGAATACAACTCTTCATATGAGACTTTATGAATTGAAAGGAACCAAAGAAACATTATGCAAATATTATTAAATTAAGGTGAATACAGTTGGTTGAATAATTGTTGAAGGGAGGAACAAGACCTGAAATATTTTTGAGGAGATGCTTAATTTTAAAGCATAACAAATAAAACTCAACAGACTGCTTGCCATTTAGATGAAACAGAACATTTCTAATGCACTGGACATTTTGTTTTGTTGAGGTAGAGATGGGAAAACAGTGTTTTGTGTTGCTGGGAAGAGAGCTCTTGCGTTACTCCTCTTTTGATGTTGAGGAAAATAATCCATAATAGCTTGCTGTACAAACATCAGTGTTAACAACAACCAATTGCATGCATGCACATTCAAGAACATTTTATTTCTAGAAGCTGTCTACTAACTCTTGTCTTGACTTTGTAAAAAGTTGTATTTTAAGGCATTATCTTGTCCCTGCAGTTTTGTTAACTTTGTTGGGAGTTTGAGGTTGACAGGTGTTTGCAAGATCACCCTAACTTCATTACAACCACCATCAGCCAAGAGTGATTTTAGTAGCACTTATGTGTAATAAATATTAAATTAAACAGGTTTTCAAAAGCAGAGGCCATAATTATTCCTTTGGTATTTATCAGAAAGAGCAAAAGCAAGAAGAACAGTAAGTGTGGTTTTTTTTTTTTAATTTAACTCAAATAGGTATCTGGAACAAAAGGAAAGCTGGCATACTTTTTATTTTTCACTTTCTGTAGGAGATATAAGTTTATTCAATATTTAAACAGAACAGTTCTCTTTACACATTTTAGTGCTTTTTATAGTTCACTTTCTTAATCTGCCTTAACTGCATTCACAAATGTTAGAAATACTTTAAATAGTTACAATTAAATCAGTTAATAAAACATTATATCTGTTTTTAAACAAGAGGAAAGGTATATGAGAGACTTTGATATTGTGATGTCAATCTAAAGATGCTACAGTTAAGCTCTTAGGCTACTCTTTATACTTCAACAGCTCTCTTCTACTGCAAGAATTAAATGAAATTTCCTTAATCTTTCTGGCTCCTCTCACCAAAGGGCTAAACTCTAGTTTTTTTCCTAGGATTTCAGGCAGGCTGAAGAATTTTGTAGTAACATTTAAGAATGGGATAGATGTTGCGGCCAGCTCCTCTCGCCACAATATCCCAAGTGGTAGCGTGCTGGGCGGCAAGGGAAGAGAACGGGCTGTCGCTCCCCCTGTGAAGCTCTGCAGTCCCAGTTGTCGGCGTGGGGACAGATGGAGACAACACGGGACTTGGGGGTGAACAAGATGGTTTTATTCACCGAGCCCCAAGACCCTCCAGGAAGGGTGAACAAAGGTTTTACACAGAATATTTTATACATATACAGGAACTCAGAAGGAGGGGTGTAGGAACAACAAATAATGAGAGTAGAGCTGGGGAGGAGTCTAAGGAGGGACTAACACATCACAAACCTATCAGGGGAAACAGGGGAGTGGAATAACACAAAGTAACCAATAGGGTGTTGAGCCTCACTAAATGGACAGGGAATGCTCTGGAAGCAGGGGAGGAGGCTTGGAGGAATGACAGGGCATGTTCTGGGGAAAGGGGCAGGGAAAGGGAGGATTGACAACTTGGAGAGGAGGGGGTTAAGGAAGAGCTTGGGAAGATTGACAGTTGGGGAGAGGAGGAGACTAGTGAGAGGCAGGGTGAACAGACACTGAACAAATATTAATTAAAGAAAAAACACACCACAACAGATAGAAACCTGGAGTTTCCTCTTCTCTCTTGTGCTGTAAATCCCTGAATCATAGAGCAGCTTGGGTTGGAAGGGACCTTACAGATCTCCTGGTTTCAACTGCCCTGCTATGAGCACTTCTCACTAGACCAGGATGCTCACAGTCCCATCCAACCTGGACATTTCCAGGCATGGGGCATCCACAGTTTCTCTGAACAACCTGTTCCAGAGCCTCAACACTCTCACAGTAAATAATTTCTTTCTTATATCTCAGCTAAAGCCTTCAGCTTTCCCTGTCACCCTGTCATATTTGCCCTTGTAGAAAGACCCTCTCCAGTCTCTTGTAAGCACCCTTCAGGTGCTGAGAGATGCTAAATGATCTCCCAGGAACCTTTTCTCCAGGTTTAAGTAGCCCAAATTCTCTCAGCCTGTCTTAGCAGGAGAGATGCTCATTCCCTGTAAAAATCAAGGAAAATATTTTGGCAACCTCATTAGTGGGTTTTTTTCGCTTGTTTGTTTCTTGTAATGGACAAAAGAATGAACCATTGTTTCTCCTAAACTTTCAGGAATGTTATTAACATAGTCTGGGAAGTTTTATTGACTACAAGTGCTTATAGCAAATAACAGTAGCAATTTTGAAATTTGATTTGTATTAGCATGGTACTTCTGAGCTTTTCCTCACCAGTTGCTTGTGACATAATCACATCAAACTACAATCCAATGTCTTCCTTGGGTGACCGCTTAGCCTGAATTTTTTGAGTGTGGTTTTTGGCTTATCTTAGATTTTGTAATTTAATCTCTGCTTTGTGTGGCTGAATTCCCTATTGGGAATTAATACCCTGTTAAAACAGGGTGTGAAAAAAGCCAAAGGAAAAGACAGCCTTTAATAAATATAAAATATGCCTGTCCAACTCCAATTTTAAATTCAAGGATGCCTCCACATGAATAAATTCAATGACAGAGAAACACACAATAACAGGTTCGGTTATACGGCTTGTTAAACACAAAATAGAGCTTTACAGCATAGTGTCTGTTTCTGTCATGACTGAAAAAGTAATAACATGTTCAGAAAAGAACACTGTTTAATGAAGATTCATCTGATGCAGGGAAAGAGAGGAAAGAAATTCTTCTATCTAGGATGCCATAAGAGAATCTATGGAAACATCCATACTCTTTTTATGTAGACTGTATAGGAAAAAATAGTCAAGGCCTAATTAATTTTATGAGCCTATTGCAAGTGGAAATTTCTCCTCTGTTAGATTCTGACCATTATGTTCACTGACTTTCACTTCACAAGAATCTTCTTCCTGGTAAAATATTCTGTGGGAAATTTGGTTTGTGCTTCTTTATTCAGGGTGAGGCTAGGGATAATTTAAATTCAAATTGTATGCAGCTAACTGGGGAACAGGAGAAACTTTCTGAGAATGAGAGAGGAAGGAAAAAAAGCAGAATCTAGTAAAAAAATCACAGATACGTGCAACAGACCAATAATTTGTTTTGTAGTGACAGTGACGGTAACACTATCATATGAACTGGGGGCTCATGCACTATCCAATTTTCACTTGCATTTTAGTAGAACCTAGGGTAGCAAAAATAGTAATATATTTTAAAAAATGCTAGCATATCTTTTAAATATGTATTGCTTATATTTGTGTAAAATTTATAAAATAAACATCACTATCTACAGATTAATTTGTTCTCAGTACACTCCTTATGACTTTTTAAACTATTTTAAACTATTTGGATAGCAGAGACTTTGGAGTCTGGAAAATGTTCAGAGCAAGGAAGTTCTTTGTAAGAGGAGTGTGATAAGAAAGGACAACTCATAGCAACAGTGTATCAGAAACTTCAAAGGTTTATGTCTTAGCAAAGGCATTTCCTACTGCATTTTCTTACTTGCCAACATTTCCTTCTGAACGCCCAGGCAGAAAAACTGATCTGAGCTTAAATACGTTGGTGAGTTGGGCAAATACTTTAAAGAGTACTTTGAAATCAAAGGAATAAAGGTGGTTTAAATGAGAGGATTTATTCTGTCTTGATGCCTGTTGTAAAGGACCAGTATAAGAGGGGGAATGTCTGAGTTGTTAAATGTAAGTGGAGAGAAAGGAAAAGAAGTGTGTTTACTGCATTGTCAGCTGTGTGTGAAATTTTCCATTGTCAATAATGAAACATCTTTACTGTCTGGGTGCAGCTATTGCTGATTGCTTGAAAACATGTGTAGGAAGATTGGCATATTTTGAATTTCTATTAGTTGGACAGTTATTTTAAACTCTGCATTAAATATATTCTGTTTGACTTAGGAGAATTTTCAAAATCTTCACATTAAACATTTTTAAACTTTGTAAAAAAATTGGAAAACACCTAGAAATATTTTTGACAAGAGTGAAACAAGCCATTTGAGTCAAAACTATATATATACTGTGTGCCACAGGTATCAAAGTGTCTTTTTTCCTCCTATTAGCATCTATTTTGACTGTCCAGTCTAACAAAAAATCCCAACTCTTTCTTTTCCTTTTGATGCTGTGGTGAGTTGTCAACTTGTATGTAATGTTCGGGGAAAAGGAGTGAAATGAAGGTGAGTAAATCATACAGACTTGATGTATGAGGGTGGAAGGAAACTAGGAGAAGGTGTGTTAAGAAAAGTGTTTTCCTTTTCCTTGTGAGATATTGTTGGGCTATAAGTGGTGGCTTGTAGATTTGGAGCCTAAGAAAAAGTTCTTGGAAGCTCATTGTATGAATTGGTGTTTAGCATCCTTTCAGCATGAAAAACAGTGCTTGGGTCTCACACAACCCTCAACAAGGATGTATATGATATGCAAAACTATAGAGATGTTCTTAAAGTCAAAATGCAGCAGACATTAGGACAGGGGCAGGGGAAAGGAAATATAGCACAGTTTGAAGAAGAAAAGTTATTCCCTCTTTTATGAATTTTTCTTTCCCAAAATAAAGCTGAAAATTTCTCTTTCCTTGTCTGCACTTTGCATGCAGCTGTGACATCCTAATATCTTCTCCCATGAACTCCTCTCATAGTAAAAGTCCTTCTAAATGCAGTCACAAGATATTAGAGTAAAAATGAAGCTTATCTACTAGGAGATATTTCTTATTTACTTAGATAGTTTAATTGCAAAAAGGCTTCCTGAGAAATAGCTAGTCTGCTCTTTAAAGAAAATCTTTATTAAAGAAACTGTCAGTGCTTTGAAATTAAGTAGGCAACCAAGGTTTCAAAATATAACATGAACAATTGATATCAAGTCATATTGGAAGGCTTGCTTAAAAAAATTATGAGAAGTCTGAACAGTTACCTTTAATTGAATAGAAGTAGACTATTAATCTTGAAATTAAATGTTTTTTAAGGGAGTTGTCGTATTAAGGGCAGTCAAAAGCAGACAGTACCAACCTTTTCTTCTATGGTGATGAAACTGAACACCACCTTTCAGTGAGGATGAGTGAAGCTATTGAATTTATGAAGGAAAGAGTGGTTTCAGTGTAGTTGCAGTAGGCAAAGGTCCTAAAGGTACTGTATTACTTCCTTAAGTCACAATTTATGACAGAATAAGACACTGAAAAAAATGTCAATCTATAAAATAAATTAAGTGTAATTAAATTGGGTAATGGGGCATATATAATGTGCATTTTTAAAAAATATTGATGATGCATACTTAAAATTGTGCTTCTACAAAGTACTTTAATAATGGGATCACAAATTAATGAATCTTCATTCCATTTCTAACTGGCATTCATTTTAGACATCCCCATGGGGAAAGCAGGCATGAATAGTGATGATGTCCATGAGTAGTGGACATCTCAAAACATTTTTCCATTTAGAATCATATATTTTGATTTTTAGATTGGACAGCATTTTTGCAAGGCATTTAGGATTACTTAATACATGGCTGAATAAGGCTGTTTTAAGAGCTACAATCCCATCTCTATATGAACAGAAAACCGCTGTAATCTTGTGATAGTGACAAGAAATTATGATAGAATTAAAAGTTATGTGTAACTCCAAAATAATATAGGGAATAACCTGAATTGTTTAACAGTTTTTTGTAAAATAAGTTAGTTGAAACAATTACATTTTTATCCTAATTATATCTCTTCTAGAAATAAAGTTCTAATTTTCTCTACAAAGTTTAATGGAGGATTTATGCATGCAGTAATATCAGAATGATTTTTTAGGTGTGAGTGATCAATGAAACAACCCTGGCAAGCAGGTAGAAATCACTGGTTGTAGCCATTAAAGTTAAAAATAAGATTTTGAGATGCACCTACACAGATGTACAAAATATATTTCTGAAAATAATAAGTATATTTTTTGACACATCACTAAAGCATGAGACCTTTCAGTGTGTTTGTGTTGAATCAGATTGAGATATGCCATTAAAGTTGCCAACAGGCAACAAGAATGTCTTTGGGTAAATGGTTTTCTGAGCAATTATTTAGGCTGAGGATCCTCCCCTAAAGAGCATTCAGTTTGCTTTATCTGACATTCATTACAGACACTTTTTCCATAATGAAGAATAAATTACTGTAACAGTCAAACTCTGCCTTTTTGCAAAAATATGTATGAAACGTGTCTTTGACTCAGCCTGCATTGTGTAAGGTTGTTTAAATCTAATTTTATGCTGTCCTTGTGCTTTATTGCTGTGGGCTTCAGTTACTTAGTTTCTATATGTATAAAAATACAACTAAAAATATGGCTAAACATATAAAATGGGTCTTAATTATATTGCACAATTTCCAATTTTCCTGCTTGATTTTCATATAGGGTTTTTTGGGGTTTTGTTTGTTTGTTTTTGTTTTGGGGTTTGCTTGTTTGTTTGCTTGTTTTAATGGGCTATTTATGTCCTTGTCGGCATGGAGGAAGAATTTTGGTTTTATCATAGTGGAGTAGATGGACAGAATAACATAAGTATACCTGTGAATAATTCCCAACTAACTACCTTCATCTGGAGACAAAAAAAATGCTGTGAAGCCTATTTTATACAGTGGGATAGTGGCTGGAAAAATGTGGGGCTCTTTTGAAAGCTGTCAGACATAAGCACAAATGTGTATAAATATATTACTGGACAAAAGACAGAGTAGTCCTCATGAACACAGATTCAGTTTTTACTCAGGCATTATTTACATAATTTTCCCATATTTTCCTAAACTCCGTGTGCCTGGATAGTCTGCGAGTACTGAATGATTCGACTTTTCTGTAGCTACTGCATGCAAGTCATTTCCAGTATGAACTATGGATCTCAGTCCATATTCAAGATGTGAGATGATTTCACAACAAAACATCAAATGGATACACTGGCACAACTGTGTAGGGTTTAAGGCATGGCATCTTCAAAAGAGCTCTGATGAGTAATGCTGCATGCTAAGGCATTCACCATATTCTAGCCTTGTATTATAAAATCAGTGTTGAGTATGGTTCTGCTGGTCTTAGCTCAGTCTCTCATGAATTATAAGCATGACTTGAATAATAACAGGGTACTAAAGGTAAGCTGTATGTTTAGAAATGAATTGCTTAACAGCCATCCAAAACGGCAACATTTCCATGCAAGCAGCACAGGCAGAGCAAAGTACATTGTAGACTGCTACACTTACTGTTATTGCTAAATGGCTGTAATTAATTTAGAAGAATGTTGACCCTACCAGATGATTCAGTATAACATGGCAGTGACTGTTACACATGAATGTACTTGTGTATTCAATGCATTACTGTATAATTGTCCTTTTTGCTTATTAGAAAGTCAGGAGTTGTGGCATTATTTATGACAATGTTTCAACAAAGACATTGTTGAAAAGTATTGAAAAATGTTTCTGTGTAAAAAATGTTATCAACCTTAAAAAAATGTATTTTTTCTATGTAAAATATAAATTATATCTGAGATGCTACACCTGTGCAAAAAAAAAAAAAAATTGTGTCAGCATTTTATTACAAGTCTCCATTCTAGCTTGGCATCTGATTTCCAGGTTACACGTATATCAGCAATAACTATGACTGAAGGTTCTCTGAGGTTTGCAGCTTTGAGAAAAAAAAAAACAAACTAGTTTTCAGATGCAAACATTGAATTTCTGACATTACATAGTAAATTTCAACAAATGCTTTGATACAAACATATATGATATTGGTATATGTAACAAACCACTTTTTGTTTTCTAGCTCAGTGTCTCAGTTACATGTGCCTTGTTTAATTAAGTATGGCTAATGATTATAGGTCCTAGTTTATGACTTGAATTTAAATTGGGCAACAAAACTGGTAATTTTATCATGATTCCATTAATGTTATTTTAAGTTCAAAATAATAATTTATTCAGGTGTAAAAAAAGCTTGAGGAAGTACTATGTTTTATATCCACCACTGTCCTGTAAAAAAAAAAAAAAAAAAAAAAAAAAAAAAAAAGCTGAAAAAATAAGCATATGTATTAAAAGTGACAAAGATAGATGAGATTAACTTAGCTTTTTTGCTTGGCAGGATTTTCCCATGACATATGTTCAGTGCTACTAGGGTTATTACAGAGAGCATCAACTAATCACGGAGACAGATTCACAAACAGTGACTGCAACACATGGTGGCCTCTCAGTGTTAAAAAAGACCACTGCACTCGTTTATATACATGGTCAGATAATGTGTGTACTTATAATTTTGATTTCTTCAGCCACAGTCATCAAACCCAGAGATCTTTTGCTTTACACTTCAATAGTTTGAAAAGAAAAATATCTAAGTTAAGAGTGTCTGCTGCTGAACCAAAGTAGTGAGGGAAAATTCTGATAGCTTTTAATGGGCCTTGTCTTGATTAAGTGTATTAAAAGCACTACTTTTAAGAGTAATCAGTTACTTTGCTTTTAATGACAAGCTGACATTAATTATGGCTGGCTATTTTAAGCCATGTTAACACCAAACCTCTTATTTATCAAATGCTGCTTCTACATGAAGAAGCTAAGTAAATCAGATTTGTGGCAAGAAGCAGCTGAAGTTCTGTGTGACTGATGTAGCTTGTCAGAAGTGCTTGGCTGACCTAATTTTACAGCTGCTCAGAGAAGGCATTTGTAAATGGGCTTGTGATTGAATCTACAAGCAGTCACATGCAATGAATGCAATAGCTTTTATTATGAGAGATTTCTGCGATATGTGCACAAGCTATTAGAACCAGTCAAAAGACTATTTAGTAGAGGAGTCTGAATCTTATACTTGTAAGGGTAGAGGGCCATACTTTAAGTCATAGGCATCAGTATTTTTTTATTAATCTTGGAGATAAATATTACCAGCTTTCTGGAAAGTCAAGTTAGTGGTAGCAAACTCTAACAGATTTGCAGTACAAAATTGTGAAGTTATTTTGCATTTTTGATAGAAATGGATTCCAAGAAAAATATCTATAATTTTTTTTTGGTCTGCCTTATTTTTCCATGAACTTTCATTAAAAGAGTCTGTTTACCTACCAAACACAAGTTCCCATATGAGTTATTTTTCTAGTTTCAAATTCCGTGATGTTGAGGTACAGGCACAAAACTAAAAACTTCATCAGACATTTAGAAAAATCTCTGCCAAGGAATACTCTTTTCAGGTATGGAGTTTAAAATCTTAGGCAGAAGGATCCCAGAAATCTCTTGTCCAGAGAAATGAATCTGCCTTAAACAGATTCAGAAACAATTTTCTAATTATCTCAGTGGAAGAATACTCTGTCTTTGTTCAGTTCAAATGATCTTTCTTCCAGAGTTTCTCTTGATATTTGTCTTAAAATTCATCCCAAATTTAACCTGGTAATTGCTTTTATCAAATATGCATGTAGACAATGTCCTTAATACCATGGTAATGTTTTCAGCCCTGAATTGATCAGACAATAGAACTACATGATTACTGTAGGTCTCTTCCAACTGAAAGTATTCTATTCCATTAATATTGTCCATATTCTTTTTGTTATATTTTCAGTTATCTAACAAGTAGGTATGCTGTCATTGTATATATCCCCAAAACTCCCCTGCATAGAGGAGTTTTGCTTTCTCTGTGATAAAATGTACAAGTAAATATTTTAAAACATTATATATACTTTTAATGTAAAATGGTCAATAATATTTCATAAATCAGAATCTAGAAAATTTTATGAAAATAATTTTCACAGTTCATAAAATAGAAGGCACAAAAATATTTCTGAAGTAAAATTAAGTCAAACCAGTACTTCAAACAATTTTTATTATTAATTTAATCTAAGGAAAACATTTATTATGGCAAATCCCTACTTCTCATCTCCCCACCCTCCCTCTGTGCCATGTTGAGCAGAGCCGAGCTCCAGCTCCTCACAAAGTATTGTGTGCACTGGGGGTTCCTTTTAGGTGCCCCTGGAGCTGCCCCTTCTCCAGACTGAACCAACCTGGACAAGTGACTTATCCCCAGCCACCTCAGTGGCTTTCTGCTAAGATAACTCTGGTTTATTGACATTTTTTTTTTTCTGTATAGAGGAGTCAAAAAATGAATACAGCATCTATGAGGTTGTATTGAAGATTTTAGAACAAGTTCCAGAACTTTTCAAGCTTTTTAAGTAATTCAGAATGATCTACGCTCTCACCCTCAGTGATGGACTTTTGAGGGTAAGCACTAAGGTAGGCTGTGTTACTCAGCTTTAACATGTTGCCTGTATTCTTGTGTCAAAATGGACCCTGGGTCTGGGTCAAAGTAGAGAACTTTGTCACAGCTATGAAATTCAATGCTGAAATACACATAAGATGGATCTGTGATAACCAGTAGATTAGTTGGGAACTTGCTCTGAAGGAAAGACTGCATGTACTCTTCCAGACAACTAAAATTGTGAAGAAATCGTAATCTGAGCCCATCTGCCTTAGAAAATTACTGTTCTTAATAATTCAAATAGGAGGGAAGATTGAGCAGTGAAAGGAAGATGTCTACATTTTACAACTCAGATGAATTTTTCGTCTGGACTAGTGGAATATGAAATTAATTGTAAATGTGTGTTCTGACCCTTAAGTTGCTCTTTTAAGTTCATTTTGCCTAGGAAATACAAGCATATACTCAGGATACCAGGTATGCTTGGTAAATTAATTCAGGTAATAGCATTAGGAATTAAAAATGTTGTATTTATGAGCTAGGATATTTGTATTTCTTAAATACTTAAAAGATTTCTTATAACTTAAAAACATTGTGGAAATATTTCTGTATATTTTAATAAAATTTTGCAAGCAGAGAATAAAAACATGGCAAAGGTTCCAACATATCCTGTGTTTTCCCAGCTGTACATGATCTCCTTACATTTTACTGGCAAAGTTCTGTATGTAAGTATTTAATAAGAAGCTACATTTAATATCATTACTAATCCTCATACTGACTTTTGCCAAATAGGTCTTATTTGTTCTTTTCAATCTGAGTAATTTGTGTGTCTTCTGTGTATGTCTGCTCTGTGTGTCTGCATGTGTGTGTGTGCAGGGAGGACACATAACAGCTGGTGTTATAATTGAACACACTTTTAATTTTTTTAAATATGCAGATCTAGTCAGTCACGTAAGGCAGGTTGTACCAAAAGTAATTTTGCATGTAATTTTAAAGGTGGAATTAATTGTGCTGGCTGTACTGGGAAATGAATGATTAAGACACAAAAAATTGGGAAAAATATTTTTGTCTGAGCACCAGGGACACTTTACTCTGAATACAGAGACGGTTTTTCACTTTCTTTTAGTTATAGATAAAATTCCATTTAGGACTAAAATATGAACTTCTCCCTAATTATGATATTTGGACCAGTTATATAGACGTCCCTGCACTCTAATACAGTTATTTTATATCAGAATAAGCCTTTCATTCACTGAATTTATTCAGGTTCACACCTTCAATTTGTTTTCTCTTTCCTATGTTTGTTTTCTTTGTCCCTGTTTCAAGTTATAGTACTCTGGTCTGCTTCATTACATTGCTGCCTTTCTGTTAGTTATGTATATAAAAAAGCAGCATAATGGTGAAAATGGCAAATATTTTAAAAACCGCTTTTTTATTCTATGGAAGAATGTATGCACCCATGTGAGAATTTATTCATGATCAAAATCTGGCAAGAGAAGAATTGTAACTTAACCATGTCCATACCGTGGTTTTAAAACAATGACTATGACTGAAATTCTGTACATATGGAAGAGTATAAAATTTGTTTTCTTCTGTAAAAGGAGATACTTCCTTTATAGGGTTCAGAAGAGTCCCCTTAAATCCTTCACTTTAATAAGATTTTAGAAGTATTTTAATAGATTTGCTAAACTGTATAAAGGAAGGAGCAATTGCATATAATTTTCAAGACCATTAATAATATTGTTTAGTGAAATTTTCTAAGTAAACATTTTCCTGTGTACAAACAGCTGGAAGAAGTCTAATGACATCAATCAATTTAGGTTTACTTGCAGTGTAACTGCAAGTTACAATGCGCCCCTTTAGGGCGCATTGATATCATTCAGCTTTGGGTCCTTTCTAGTGTCAGCATCTCCACATTTAGTGGTGTTATTCTGCTGTCATACTGCAATGACTGCTTCTAGAAAAGGTATGATTTTATTATAAAATGACATAGAACTAGGTAGAATTTGAATGTCCTGTTGTGTCATTCTTAAAAAAAGTAGAATGTTTTCGAAGATTCAAGTAACCCTCCGCACTATACAGCTTCCCATTTTCTCCTCTGGTGCTACTGCACTCAAGTAACAGATAAAATTTGTGGGTTTGTTTCTGGGTTTATTCTGGCACTTGGTTCTTTCCCACTGCTATTAGAAAGAAGGAGCTTTTGTGGCTTCACTGGGAGTTGCTTACATAGGGAGTATGGAATAGCCCTGTCCCAACACTAGAAATATTAATACACCAATAGAGATGTAAACTCCAGAATTACATTAAATTGAAACACCAGTTGAAACCATTAGGTGAGGAGAATTGCCAAATCCTGTTTATGTTTAATGGTACCATATAAAAATGAGTAGAAACTAGTTCCTTGTTTAGTAAATGTGGGAAATGTGTCACTGTGGAAAAAGCCCTTTATTCTTATTTGTAGACTTCTAGGTTATAATAAATAACTCGAAAATAATAATAAATAACTTGACATACAGTGTGAAGTTTCTTAATAGCAGAAATAATGCACACATATTTTCAACAAGACTAGTTCATACCTACTTACAGCTTCTTAGTGTTCTTTCTTTTATTTTTATTTTTTTCCTCAACAATGTACTTTTGTACAGTCCCCATTCTGCAGATTTGTAGGGCTGTTATGGAGGCATAGTATCAATGTGGGGAGGATTTTACCAATATTGTGTTAATCTTGAGGGATGGGAAATAGCCCAGTGATTTTGGCCAGTCCCTTCAAAAGACTTTCTGTTTACTCTAACTTTTTCCTTCATTTCAGAAAACAAAATAGATTTTTCACTCATGAGAGGACTAAGCTTTGGTCAATTGTGCTGTGAATGCCAATCTGGAAAATACCCCTGTTCAGCTCCTCCATGGAGAGATTGTAACCACCACTTGGTGAGCCTGTGCTTAGGGAGGTGTCTCCACAGAAAGCTCCATAGAGCTGTCTCAAATGGGTAATTCTTTTTCAGTCAATATTCAAGATTTTCAGTGCTTAGCTCTTGAAAAATTTCTGCATTATCATAATATATTCAATACATTGATTTTAACCAACTTTTTGTTTAACATATGAAATTTAGTAAAATTTTAGAGAAATTATTTTTCCTCCCTTTTTGAGTAAAATTTACTATATATCTTCCTTCCAGCATCTGTCTAGTATTTAAGTGAGGCTAATTTTTCACAGGCCTTTACTTTCACGTACTACTTTATGAATTGCAAATAAAAATTCATTTAAATGGAAATGACTTCTGGTTTAGTTTTTAAAAAATGTTTTGTCATTACATAACATAAAAGTGAAAATTACTTAGGATTAGGATTATCCATCAAATTAAATATAAATGTAAATTTAAATTTCAAGATTTTCTTAGTTTTATGTTCAGGTGAACTTTTGAAGCAAAAGTGAAAATGCAAGCAACATTTGTAAGTGATATCAATCTGCTATTCTGGCAATGTTGTGTATTTAGTTAATTTTACTGCAGTATTCACAGCACGGACTCCATAACTGTAAAAATACCTGTTAATATTGATTTAATTTGTGTTACTATCCAAAGAGAGCTTGATCCTAAATGTATATTAAAAGAGTGATTTGAAACCCTAAGTTTAATTGATGATTCCACTGCTATGTTATCTCTTGAAAAAGGAATGTCTTGTATCGCACTTTATAATTTCTGGGGAATTAATCTTGTAAGAATAAAGGTGAACCTGAAGATCCATTACCTTTTGGCTGTGGCCAGATCCTTATTGAGCAATTACCAGTTTTATCAAGGTTTTTTATTTTACCTTTGCATTGGTAACAATGCAAAGAAAATTCTTATGCCATACACCCATGATTGCAATTGAGAAGGGATTTATGATATTAATCATAAATCCATTTTTTTAACTTGCCCTGCTGTGAGGACACCATGTAGTATAAATGATCCTGTGTAATATATATCATGCATATGAATTATAAAGTTCTAGTGCAGTGTTTCATTTTCTATTCAGTAGGTTTAAAATTATGAACTGATATTTTAGCTAATATTGACTGTGAGTTTTTTAATCTGTCTGGACATATGAATGGTGTATTTATTTTTCTGTTTACAACAGGGAAATAGAAAACTCCCAGGAAAATCTAAAAGATACATGCTTATACAAAAATGGCAGTACCTCACTCTGTGCCAGTCTGCAACAAATTGAAGATGTTGTAAGTAATTTCCTCAAAATCAAAGGATCAACAAGCAATAATGACCAGCAGTCATGACTTTGGGCAGACAAAGAAGCTTTTATTCCTTGTTCTATCTCAGACTAGCCCTTTTATCAATCTTTGCTGTTCTTTACCTACACATTTTTCCCTCACATGTAAGTCCTTCAGGGCACAAAACGTGTCTGTATGCTTTGATGTAAGATAACAGTAATAATTTCACTTGACATTTATTACAATAAAGTATGTAGCAATACATTTAGAACAAAACTGTGTTACTGTTTCACAGCAATGACAGCTAAAACTGATTAAGTAATATTCTAATCACATTGTTAACTGTGATTCTTTTTCACATGGGTTTCAATATTTGCAATGAAGAATCAGTATTGATGATTTTATTTAAGTGAGTGGATATGTTAATTGTTTGAATGAAAAACATAAACAGAGTTTTGCCATTGAGAAGAAGTAATTGAACCTCTTTTAGGTTACAGAAGGTTCAGGTTTCAGCAAAAATAAAGTGCTCCAAAATCATGCTTTTAAAACTACTTTATTGAATGGTTAGGCATGGCATATAGTTAACAGAAGAAAAAAGAGATAAATATATGTTTAATATATTTTTTAAATTTACCAGGATTTTGAAAAAAATTATTGAAATTCTTTCAATATTTGTGATGTTAAGGAACACAAATAGTGATTAATGCACTAAGAGTAAAGAGTTGTCCTAGATGTCAGGCATTAAGCTTTAAGAAATGAGTGTTTAATCATATTTTCAAGAGAGAACTTGTACATAAATATAAAGTGGAAATAATTGAATTTATTTTTTCATTTGTTGGCATTTCTCATTTTTCCTCAATTTTAAGCTTCAGGTTGTTTCTATGTCTTATGGCTGTTTTGTCCTAAAGACAAAACTGTCCACAATTTTTTCCTAAGGTAGGTCTTGATGTGCTACAGAATTACGAAATCTGCCAAGTTGGAAGGGATTCACATCAAGTCCAACTCCTGGCCCTGCACAGCACCATCCACAAGAGTCACACCATTTGCATGAAAGCATTGATCAAGTGTATCATGAGCTGTGTCAGGATGATCCTGTGACCAATTCCCTGGAAAGCCTGTTGAGTGCCCAACCAACCTCTGGGTAAAGAACTTTTCCTGATACCCAGCCTAAACCTTCCCTGACACAAATTCAGGCCATTCCTTCAGGTCTTGTCACTGTCATCACAGAGGAGAGATCAGTATTTGCCCCTCCTCTTCCTCTCCCAAGGAAGTTGTAACTGCAGTGAGGTCTCTCCTTAGTCTCCTCTCCTGCAGGCTGAACAGACCAAGTGACCTCAGCCACTGCTCACACAGCTTCACCCCAAGGCTCTTCACCTTCCTTGTTACCCTCCTCTGGACACTCTCTCTAATAGCTTAATCTTACTGCAGACAAATGCAGTCAACATTTCCTTTAATTCTTGCTTCATTTTAATTTATTTTTGGTTGTTTTAGGTAACATTCTTTAAATGCAAAGCCTTTCTTGAAAAATTAAAAATATATCAGATCTCTTAGAATATATAAAACTTTCCACAAAATGTCCTGAAACAGAATATTAGTGACCTTGCTAGTACTTTTCATCATATAGATATATATTGTGTGTATTTAGATAGCTATGGACATACATATATGTGTATATATACACTTATATATGCATACATATGTGAAATGTGTGTGTATCTAATATATGTATTACACGTATGTCCTCTTTTATTCCCAGTAAATTCTGTTTCTCTAGTCCATCATTAGAGATTCATCAACAGTGATGTGAAGTAACAGATACTATTTTTTCACTAAACAGTCTTCTGCTTCATTCTCCATTATAACTTTGATATTATTTTTTTGCTGATCAAGACTTCTCTCCAAAGATCTTTATAGCTTCTGATTGCCATCTTCCATTATCTTCCCCCTGCAATATCATGTCTTTGGGCCTTAGTGCCGCTTAGTATCAGCCAGCTTGTAGAAATACTACATTCCTTTCAAACACTTTGAGTGAGCCACATTCAACCTGACAGTCTGAGAACATTAAAAAAGAGACTGAATCAACTTACATGACTTCATTGTTTGCTGAGGTGCTCTGCTTGATTCATTTGGGGTAGAGAAACAGTTTTATCAGCTATATTCCTCCAGCTGGGCTTCCTGGGAGGGCAAAAGATGCTGCCATTTTATATATTTCAGCAAAGGATTTTTGGTGAATGTCTAATCATGGCTTGCTCTAGGAGACACAGAGAAAGAGGTAGGTTGAGAACCTCTCTTCTCCTTTACTTGCAGGCAATCAGAGTACTCTCCAGGACAGTGCTGTCAGGTAATTGGATTCTTCAGGCTTTCATAAGTCCATACTTTGAGAGATTTCATATTAACTGGATGGTGTCCTTAAACTCTTCTGCACTTGTTTTGGTCCCTTGTCCCTGACTAGATTGCATCTAAATTTTGACATCAATTTTCTTTGTTCCTGGTTACAGAAATTTGACATAGTTTAGTGTTGGTTTTGGCCAGAAGGCTTTTCCCGTGTCTCCGCAGACTCTCTATACTAATTTATTTGCTTTCTGAATCTATTGTATTTTTATGCTTTAATTCTCTGATAGTGGCAAATAGTTAGGTGGAAGTGGGGCTTTGAGCTAACTTATTTAGCTAGCTCTACTTTGCTTATGGAACTTGCAGTTTGTTGTGTTTCTTCCTCTCATTAGAAATATTGAATTATTTTTCTATATTGGAATGGAAAGGCTTATGTATCTGAATCTCATATTAGTTTTTGACTCTAACTAAATAACTCATTAATGCAAAATTACTTTTTTGACTTTAAATACTTCATTAAATTCCATTATTTTTGATATGCTCATGCAGAAGCATTAGTATGTAAATTGTGATATGGAATTTAATACATTAATGGATCCATTGACTACAATGTTTTCTTTGTAAAAATTTGCCTTCCTCATTTATGTAAATGGTTAATCTGATTATTTGAACCATTTGTATATTTATTAGACAACTTAAGTACAATCTAGATGATTCTGTTATAAATTCAAATTAATTTCATTTTATATATATGAAATA
The DNA here is from genome assembly GCF_048771995.1 of Taeniopygia guttata. Classification (NCBI taxonomy): domain Eukaryota; kingdom Metazoa; phylum Chordata; class Aves; order Passeriformes; family Estrildidae; genus Taeniopygia; species Taeniopygia guttata. Next base: position 27,767,565 of record NC_133063.1, read on the forward strand.
CCTAATTGTGATAGTAGTAAAGAATTAGTTACTGAATTAAGTGCATTCTAGAAGCTGGGGTTATGATTTACCAGTAAAGTACTGTTGATATTGTTGGTGTGGTTTTTAAAGATATGTGAGAGTCTGATTGACTAGTTTATCAATATATTCACAATGCCTATTTAGAATTTTCTACAATCAGTGGCTATTTATTGTGGACCGTATCTGTCAATGGCATATGAATAGCTGTTTTCAACTTAAATATTCAGCTGAATTATTTATAAGCAAAGAGATTTATTTCCTCACAATCGCATTTAAAAAGCAAAGCCTTTACATTGGAGTTTTAAGAGTGTGATATGTACTTCAGAATTGGACAAGGAAAAATGATTCCTAGGAAATGTTTGTTTACCTATATGTTATACATGAATTAATATGATGAAGAGAATTTTGGTATCTCTTATTAGTTTCCCTAATCAGCCTTCCTTTTTTGTTTATAGCATGAAGAAAGGGACAAGCAGATTTTTAGGCTTGAATAAAGTCGTAGTCAGAGAGAGTCAGTATCACAGGAATTTCAGGTGCTTGTGTTTCTGCTGTGAATTTTATATCCTACAATAGCTGGTTTATCTTCTAATAATTTTTAGAGGTTTCTTCTTTGAATGACTATCTCAGAGGTCTATTTGTTTCCATTTGATAATACCAGTTGAAAGTGGTGCATTACTTTGCTTTTCCCTTAGCAACTTCGTCCTTGATGTCAGAAATTTGGCTCTAGCCAAAAGATCGTAAAAAATGACTTTAATCTAATCTAGTCTACTATAAGAAATACAACCTCTGTCAAGACCTTACGCAATGTGTAGGGTAGGGTTGTCTTGCTCTTATACTATGTTTTGGGTGAAGCTGCATATGCTGTGGGCACAGGAACTTCCATTACTTTCTAAATATATTTCTAGGGTGAGGCAGAATCTTCAGGAGAATCTGCTTCCAGGCAGGTTCATTTAGAAATCTTCTTCATCCTCTTTTGACAAAGAAAATATTTTTTTCTAAGTCCAGTTAGAAGAATGTTTTGATACAAGGACACAGAGGTAATCTAGTCCTTCAAAATTTCTTTCCTTCAAAATTTATTTGTATTGGATTATTTTTTCCCCTTTTCTTCTCCTTTCTGAAATAAAGCATTTGAATTTTTTTTTCCTATTTTTTTTTTTTTCTTACAGCATCCCTGTAATTTCCTTGTTTGACCAAGGATTTATCTTCAGAGAGTTAATACACATTGGAAAGAATTTGGTTAGTGCCACTGAGTTTTGCTTCTCCTGCCTCAGTAAGCAGTCCTCTTTCCACTCAAACTACTGCCTGCAGAGAACAACCTCCTTTGCCATAATTTCACCTTCATTGCCTAGAAAGCATTGTGAGAGCTCACTATAAACTGAAACTGACTGCTGGGTAAGAGTGTGATTTTTTTCACACATGATTTAACCATGACTGGATTTCTTACAGATTTCCAACAAGGCAAAACCATTATTTGTCTTGAATGGTATGTCACAGAGGCACAATAATACTATTTTTTTGTTGTTGTTTGTTTGTTTGTTTTTAAGGTTGCAATGAAAGATACTTAATTCAAAACTGTTTGGATTTTTGATTGTTTATAGTTTCCAAAGCTTTCAAATGAGATCTGTCTCTACAAAAGCCTCATAATGTCAAAAGAGAGCACAACTTTCTGACACACCATCATGTCAAGTTCCTTTTAAATAGATGGTTATCCTGCCCCATACCTCAAAGAACCTGAGAAGTAACATAGCATATTCAAAGACACTATGTTTAATTAAACTGGCTGTTTAATTAAAATAGCTGTGTGTGGTGAATGATAATCTTTAAAGGTTTGTACATATGATGGGATGGGCATCATGACAGTAGCACAAATATCAGTAGATATGTTGAAAAAAGCATTAAAAGGAAAAAAACATTCTTTATCACTTGAACTGTGATTATCTATACCATCTGCACTTGTTATGTCCTTTTATTATGTTATTATGGATTTTTTAAAAAATCTTATGACCATGAACTTCAGTACCAAGAACACTAAGCCTCTCTGCAAAATGATGAAGTATTGAGCTGTTTTCCTTTCCTCACTTTTTCCATCACCCTGAGGTAGGAAAAGTCACTATGACCTTTCTTAGGGTGAATTAACATTCATGTTAGTTGACCTCTGAGCTCATTGCTCTCAGAACCTTTGTTCTTAACAATGCTATTCAGATCATATACGATGTCCAGATGTGCTTTGAAAGTACTTTTTGACTTGAACAACTACCCAAAATTTCAAATAAAACAGTAAATTCTTTTGAATAGGAAGAAATTATGAGAAAGAAAAGAAATTCTGAATATGCACCAAAATTTATTTGAAAAAGCAAAACAAATTTAAAAAAATTAAATCCCATTTCTTGAAAAAAAATAGAATCAATAGCATAAAGCATTTTTCTTAGCACTTCAGACCTGATTGTTTTGTCTCCAAAATCATCCTCAAAATAGTGTTCCAACACTCTTCTTAGTCCTTTGACCCTGTCATATAACTGCACAATTCAGTCTCTTTATCATGAGGTATCACTTTCTGGCTTGGAATAACTAACACTTTCTTGAGCATTGTATCACTCTGTGTTTTAGATTGCTATTTTTTCCCATTCCAGCCATTTCTATGGTATTTTAATACGGAAACTGAGAAAAAAAAATATAGTCTCACCTTCAACTTTCATATTCAACTAGCTATGGTCCAACACGTAATAGTAATGAAAATATGTTGACAAATGTAACTTATTTCTTTGACAATATTATTAATTCTTGGTTTGAAGCTTTTAGTTTAACTAAAATGAAATTCTTCCCATGTTTTAAAATTATATGAGAAAAAAAAATTGAATTAATTGTACTTTAAAGATGAAACCAATATTTTTCTTTTAAAAGGGAAAACACAATGTTCACATTTTTCATCCACTTTATCATCTTTTTATGCGAATGAAAACTAGTCATACTTTCAATTGCCAACACTTCAGCTTCAGAAATAAATTAATCTGCAGTTTTTCATCATAATGATAAATATATACCAGAGGACTACATTATTAACTCATGGACAACGAGGGTTCTGGTGTTGCCTGTCTTACAAGTCATCCATTTTCTACATAAATCAAGTCCAACTAGAATTACTCATACAAAAAAGAAGTTACATTTTTGGATGTATGTTTATCAGGGTATAACATGGAAATTTGCCAAAGACTATTGTCATATGACCATTCTTTTGTCATGATATTGATCTTCGGGAGGATAAAACTAGTTTTTATCAGAATTTTATTATGTGCATTTTGAGAAGGAAGTGGTGTCTCTGAATTGACTTCTGAGCCATAGAAGAACAGTATCACTAAACATGTTTTTCCAAACATCCATCATCTTTGAAACCTCTTGGTTGCATCTACACAACACCAATATTTCTACACTTAATTAATACAATTATGTTTCTCCGCTGGTGGGCATATTCAAATTGAAAGCAAAAAAAAAAAACCCACTTAACAAGTCTGAGCCTGCTCATGCCTTGGACATAAACATGAAAGAAGGTATAAGAAAAAAAAGGAGTTATGAAAGAGTTGAGAAATGACTTGAAAAGAGTGGTGAAAAAAATTGTGGATATTATTATCAGGCTAGCATAAATTCAGGAAGTGGTAACCCAAGCCACATTAATACAAGGTACTTAAGGTGTGAGTTTTGTTGTAGTGAAAGAAACCACAAAAACTGTCAAAACCAATCACTTTATTATGATTTTACTGCATGACCCCAAATTGTAAATTTGATACTGTGCTGAGCAGTATACTTGTAGATGTTTCTAATAAAGCTCAAGCGAGACGTACAACTACATACATATGTGAAAGCAAATGAGAGTATGCACTATGCTTCCAATACACAGCATACCATAGACTTCCCAGGATTCAGTCAAGGCTTTCAGGTCAAAAGAGCAAAGATGTACCGGAATACTTTCAGCAGAATGAATGCTATAGAGTTCTACTTAACTTCCTAAATTACAATTATCTGTCAGAGGCATACACTGCATGTAGAGAAAGAGATTTTTCAATACATAGAATTAGAAAGTACCCTTGCCTCTGAGTTTAATCACAGGATTTTAATAAGTTTACTAGAATGGTTAAGAAACTAAAATAGTGTTATCCTTGACTGGAAAGTTCCTGCCTGTTTATGAATATTTTTACTTTAATAAAATGAGCTGTTCCTGCATTTAAAAAGTGTTAATGGTAACCGATATGACTCCACAGCAGACAAATTAAATAACCTAGTCTCTGCCATAAGGAAACTGTATTCTAAACAGAAAAAAAGCATGGACATTAAAAAAAATTGTAAAGAAAAGAGGAAATATTACAGACAGTCCAAATGATATTGTATGGTAGTGACCACGTTTTGTGGTCATTTTTTTATACTTTTTTTTAAGGATTTTGTGTGGACTTCGTTTTCAGGATCATTTTGAAGAGAAAAAATTTAGCAGTCTTTAAATTATGGATACTCTAATAAAATATGTGGATTGAATTGGACGTACAGCCTATAAAACTATAATAACATTGACAGGCTTTTTAAACTGGTTATTCCCACTGAAGTTGTTAGTTTTGATGAAATTTCTTATAGATGTGGGATAATGGTTGCTCTTTCTGGTCTTTCAGTGTACGACAGGATATTTCTGAAGTTTTTTAGCTTTCAGATTTTGTATATTTTATATGCTGAATGAAATCTAGATTTTCTGATATTTTCCTAATGTATCCTGTTATTTTTCCTCTTTTCTTAGACCACTGTAAGAAGTTAAATGAAAATTTTTCTCATAAAAACTTCAAGTTTTTTGGAACTTAATTTTCTTCTGACAGATTATTATGAAAATTCCAGTTATTAAGAAAATTCCAGTTTGATTGTATTAACGTCAACAGATTAGGGTCCTAGTGAAACTACAAAGTCGTATGGTGTTACAAAATTATTTTGAAAACTTGGCATATTGGATAGCAGTTGTATTAGTGCTAGATGACCTTGCAATCTATCTTACCACCTACATTTTTTCAAATTTTTCGGTCTGTTTGACAAGGGTGGGAAAGGTAGAATTCTTCCACAGGAAAAAAAAATGAAGCACACTTGTCCAAGTTTTTGCTTTCTAGTTGTGTTTTGGCAATATAAATTTGAATTTATTTGAGATCTGTATCTCTTCTGTTGCTTTATGGTTAAATCTAGAAGTCAAATTGTGAATCTGAAGTAAATTGAAAATAAAATAATTTTAAAGGAGTTAAAACTATAATTTTTATTGATCTTAACAGCATCCATACTGTACTTATTAGAAAGATTTAACATGGCTTAGTAATTTTTGTCAGATTCCTTAGATTTCAAAAGATATGTCTGTTAGAAAAAAAAAAAAAGCTAAGGGTAAATAGAGAAGTGTATCTTTTTATACAAAAGGCTTCTCATTTAAACTTCTATGTTAGAGATACATTATGAACAATATTTATTTTCTTGACCTCAGCTGAGCAACACAAAAACTTAGCCTACATTCATTCCTATCTTAAATTTATCATACATCTCGTATGTGCCAATATTCTTCAATATATTCCAGTGTTTTGTGCACATTACCTATATTGTAAAATCATATTGTATGAAGTGACAGGGCACTAAATTTATTATACAATAGGTTAATCTTAGCATTTCATGCATTTTGAATAATAAAACAGTTATTGATCCTAATGAAATATTACTATTGCTTTTATTTTTCATTGTGGAGGGTATTTGCCTAGTTGATATTGTACAGATATTTGCTAAAACAGCACAGCCACAGGAAGCTTTCCTTATTGTATAATAAGGTTGTTCATCATAATTATGTTGTGTCAGCACACCCATATAGGTCAACTCAAGTTCAGAAACATAGGATTATATTTTGTTCTGAGTGCAAGCATGTGCTTAAATACTTCTCTCCCTTTAAAAATAATCATAGCTGTATAACATTATAAATAATGGCTAATCTATGAGTTATTTCACCCTATAATCAAGAACATAAGAGCTGTCACAGGAAGCAATGAGTATAACATTAAGCAAACTACATTGTTTCAGTGACAGTATTTAGTCTTAAAAATGAATAGGAAATATATTTTACCATAATACTTTGGTATCTATTTACATGTATTGCTTATTATGAGTCATTACCATTAGTAAGTCTTTGTTGAAGTGGTACAAATTTGTTGTAAAAAACTGAAGTATTTTCAAAAGACTCAGGAAAAAGTGTATTTTTCTGGATATCAACTTCACCCTTTCTCATAATTAATTTGGATATATTCAATTTCTTTCAAAACATGCCATGAATACCCTCCTTTTGGCTAAAAGCTAAGAGGAACTATTTACAATTCAGCAGATGTCGTATTTTTGCATATTATTGTCATTACCACTGAATACAAATTGTCTTCCTTCCTTGCTAGGGAAGACAACATTTCCAGGAAGCATTTTGTCAGAAATTCCTTTTTGTTGAATTATCCAGTGCTCATGTATGGCAGGACTTGGGTGGTTGTATGTAGTGATCTATTTAATGTGTGTAAGTTCTCCTCATTCCTTTTCTTTTTAGGCGTAGGTAAATTTCACAATAAGTTAAAAAAAGAGAGATAGAAAATGAGCCTAAAAAGTGATTGTGATTTACAGCATATGGTGTAGGACAAAGTACCTTCTATATTGTTACTCATAGGAAGAGGATATGGAAACAATACAAGGAAAATGTAAGCTTGCTGTGATAATAATTAAAATGAAATCTTCTTAAGCCATGAAAATCTCTGTGCACTACTTTAAAACATCCAATTAACTTACATTGCATACTGGCTTAAACAAGCTTATCAAACACAGTAGCAGTCCATCAGTCTTCAACTTGAACTCCAGTTCTCTAAAGGTCAATGTATCATCCTCTTTCATTGATTTCAATCCTTTCAGTTGCTGATATGTTAATATATGTATTGGCAGTAGATTTTAATTTCTTTCTCTTTTCTGTATGATGCAAAAGGCATAATACTCTTCATGAAAAAAAAAAAATCATGAGGAATAATTATAGGATGATTACTCTTCCCTGCCTTCTTTTCTTTCTCCCTGCAATAAATTAAAAAAAAAAAAGAAAAAAATACTAATCTGGGAGAAAAATCACAGACAAGCCCATATTGTACCACTTTTAGCTCATCAAAAGTTAATAAAAAATTATTAACACTTACTGCATTAACACTTACTGCATTTGAAAAGATGAGTGCTATTTCAAGCTGCAGAAATACACTGAATGGAGATTTCATTTTTTCATTTTAATTATTCTATATTTCCCACTAGCAGAGCTTGCAATTATCATCAGTCCCCAGTCTTTTTCGGCTAGGAAAGCTTTCACATTCCAAACTTACCCTGATGAAAAGCTCAATTTATCCTAATGGTAGCAAGTATTGGGGTTTCTGTGCATATAGGTCTCATACAGTTGTCTATACTGATGAATGTCATTTTGAATGACATGTTGAAGCTCTCAGGTTGATTGGATGTGAGCCCAAGGGCATAGGTAGCAGGCAAAGATGATTTTACTAGGACAGTTTGCATAACAAGCAACTGTCATCTCATTAGCAAGCATAGGCATTTTTGCCACATGCTGTTTAACACATCATCACACCTGTTCACACTTCATTGTCCCAAGAATTCAGTTAGGCAGCTTGTTGTTGGCTTTATTTTTTTCATTTCTTACTGATAGGTGGTTATTTGGTGCCAGAATCAGAGGTGTGAGATAGGTGCAGTTTAGTTTAAAATATGATGCCCTGTGAATATTACTCTGAGAGGTGGTAAGGACCAGGATTACAGTTTGAATAATAACTACCATCAGAGCCCCACTGAATTTTTGGAAAGACTCAGCAAAAGCCTCCAAATGTACTCCAGAACAGTCCCTGACTCTCCTGTGGGGGGAATTCTGTTAAAAACACAGTTTATCATGGGAAGACATGCAGAAGAAATTAGAAAAGATAGAGAATTGGCAGGAGAAAAGTTTAGAGGAGTTGTTAAGGGAGGCACAAAAAGTGTACATGAGGAGGGATGAGGAGAAACAAAAGACACAGGCAAGGGTGTTAGTAGCAACAGTTAGAGAAGCCCACAAACAAGAACAAGCCCAAAAGTTGGGGGAATCAACACAAGCTCGAAAGCCCCAGGGAAAGCTGGGACCTTCGCAGAAGAAAGATAAACAGTTAAAGTGTCCCTGAGTGTTTTTACTGCAAACAGGAAGGGCACTTCAAGAGGGAATGTAACAAAAGAATGAAAGATGAAATGACCTTTCAAGAAGAATAGAAGTGTCAGAGAGGGGTCTATAATTTGGGGTCCAGGTCCAGGACATCTAGAGAGCCCTTAATAAAATTAAAAGTTAGATCCCCAAAACATGAGTTAGTTTCCTTAGTTGATTCAGGAGCAGAGAGGACTACAGTTCAGTGGTTGCCTCCTAAGTGTTCAAAAAGCTAAGATTCAATGACGGTGATTGGGGCAAAAGGGGAACCCTTTCAGGTCCCCATTTCAAAAGATGTAGAAATAGAATCTGATAATAAAATTTGTTTAGGAAACATTTATTGGTGGAAAAAGCAGACTACAACTTACTGGGGAGAGATTTGATAGTGGTACTAGGTACTAGGAATTAGCCTAATTACAAGGGATTCACAGCTCATAGTAAGTCTGTACAAATTAACTACTGAGGATGAGGAAAGGATTTGATCCCAGGGTCTGGCACACTCCAGGAGAGGCTGGGAGACTGGATATAGAGCCAATACACACCAAAATTGAGAGACCAGAGGATCCCATAAAGATCAAACAATTCCTTTAGAGGGAAGAAAGAGATTGAAAACAATAATTGAGGACTTAATAAAGAAGGGTACGCAAGAACCCTGTATGTCAAGGCATAGCACACCTATATTGGCAGTACAAAAGCCAGATGGCAGTTACTGATTAGTACAGGATTTAAGGGCTATAAATCAGAGGACTAAAACCCTGTTTCCTACAGTCTCTAACCCTTATACTTTATTAAATAACATATCTCCAGAAGATACTTAGTACAGTGTAATAGACTTAAAAATGCCTTTTAGACTTGTCCTCTAGCTGAGAAGAGTTGAGATTACTTTGTCTTCCAATGGGAAGACCCAGAGACACAGAGAAAACAACAACTAAGATAGACCTCCCTGCCTCAAGGGTTTGTAGACTCACCAAATCTCTTTAGCCATGACCTTGAGAAATTATTGAGTGAGTTTGTGCCAGTTCCTAAGATAGATTACTGCAGTATGTGGATGACTTATCAGTAGCCAGCCCCAAGGAAGAAGATGTAAGGACTAGAACTGTAGCTTTGTTAAACTTCCTGGGGAAAAGGGGATTAAAGGTTTCAAAATCCAAATTACAGCTCACAGAACCGGAAGTGAAATACCTAGGGCATTAGCTGACAAAAGGCAAGAAGAAATTGGACCCGGACTGGGTGGCAAAGATAATCACATTACCTCCCTCACAAACAAAGAGAGAGGTCAGACAGCTACTAAGACTTTTAGGCTATTGCAGACAATAGATTGAAGGTTACAGTGAGAAGGTAAGGTTTCTTTATGAAAAGCTTACACAGACAGGCTCAAATGGACCAACCAGAATGAGTAAAGCTTCAAAGAGCTAAAAGAGACCCCTATGGTAGCTCCGGTGCTAAGCCTCCCTGATGTAAAAAGATCCTTCCAGTTATTTGTAGATGTCAGTAACCACACTGTCCACAGAGTTATAACTCAGGACTGGGCAGGGACCAGAAAAACAGCTAAGTATTTATCGAAACTCCTGTTAGCAGGGGTGGCCCACTTGCTTACAAACAAATGTAGCAGTAGCAATATTAGTAGAAGAAACCAAAAAAATAACCTTAAGGGCTTAATTAGTAGTCTACACCCCCAACAATGTAAGGAGCATTCCACAGCAGAAGGCAGATAAGTAGCTGGCAGACGCTAAGCTCCTAAAGTATGAAGCTATCCTGATCCACTCCCACGATTTAGAGTTAAGAATCACCTCAGCACAAAATCCAGCTCAGTTTCTGTTTAAGGAAGCAAAAGGGGTCTCTTCTCACAATTGTGCTGAAGTGGTGGAATTACAAACCAAGATAAGACCTGATTTGGAAGAAGAACTTAAAGAGAAAAATGATCTGTAGATGGGTCAGCAAGGGTTGTAGATAGGAAAAGGAAATCTAGCTATACAGTGATAGATAGAAAGACAGGAGAAGTGATAGAGTCAAGACCCCTGAGGGCTAAGTAGCTGGCTCAAGCTTGTGAATTTTATGCAGTGTATAGAGCATTGCAGAGACGGAAAGGAAAAAAGAAAACAATTTTCACTGATTTGGGGTGGTACACACCCTCAGGAAGATCTGGGAAGAGAGAGGATTGCTCAATACTTGAGGAAAGAGACTGATACATGAGAAAATAATCAAACAAATTCTGAAAGCAATTAGGGGAGCAGAGAAAATCACCATAGTCCATGCGAAAAGACACCAAACTAAGATGCAGTTCAGAATTCCAGGGAACAACTTAGCAGATAAAAAGGCAAAGAGTGCTGCTTTACTGAAAGTAAGCACCCCAGAGATTGAGGAAGGGGAAGCCCAAGAATTTCCCCCTCTTTCCTCTCAAAGGGAGGTAGAAGGTTACCAGAAGATTGGGGGGCATCTGGAAGGAGGTAAGTGGAATTACCAGATGTGAAGGAATTATTATCAAAGGATTACACTAAGAAAATTTTAGAGATATTACATCAACAGACACACTGGGGGGCCCAGGCACTTGTGGAACAATTCCTGAGAGTCTTCGTGTGCAAAAGCATCTATGAGTTGGCAAAACAAGAAGCGAAAGGGTGAATAATTTGCCAAAAAGTAAATCAGGCGAACACCCGTCAGATAGCACAGGGAAGTCGCCCAGTGGCTTACCAGCCTTTTGAAAGAATTCAGGTGGATCTCACCAATTTACCAAAAGTGGGGAGATACAAATTCTTGTTGGTCATGGTAGACAAGCTAACTCATTGGGTGGAAGCTTTCCCAAGCTCCTGGGCTACAGCCCAAACAGAATGAGGTTCCTACTGAAAGACATCATACCTCAATATGGGTTAGTAAACTACATAGGCTCAGATCAGGGAACACATGTCACCTCAAAGGTTATCAAGAAATTAGCTGGCGCTCTGCGAATCAAAGTAGAATACCATACCCCATGAAATGAGCAGGGTCTATGCCTTTATTGATGTTCAGCTCTTTATTAAAAATTCAGCTTGGCAGGGGGCTCGACACAGAGCTCGCCCCCGCTGTTGTAGCTTTTTCCCAGTAGCCGAAGGGTGAGAAGGCGTGCAGAGTCTGTCCCTGCAGTCTCCGTGGCACACTGGTAGCTGGAGGTGAAGAGGTATGCAGTCTGTTGCTGAAGTCCCAGCAGACCATCTTCTCTCCTTTCCTCCTGGCACACTGGTAGCCAAAGGGTGAGGGGATGTGCAGAGCCTGCTGCTAAAATCCAGCAGCAGCTATCCCCTCTCCTTCCCTCCTGGTAACACCAGGAATTGTGTTTTCCTTTGTGCCTGCTTCCCACAGCCCAGTCCAGTCTGGTCCTCTGCAGGTTATGGTGACAGGTCAAACACAGACTAGAGATGTGGTTCCCTTTTCCCCAACCAGCACACCCATCCAGCTCCCTCCACTGTGCCCAGCCTTCCATTTTAGGCTGGGCACAGTGAAGGTTTAGGGGTGTTTTTCATCCCCAAAACCCCCTCCCATGATTCCACTGGATTATTTTGCATCCCAGTCCTAGTGTGGGTGGGGTTGTAGGTGATTCCCAGGAGCAATTAGCTAATTAACATTTCAATGTCAGTACTTAGTTCGAGCCAAGTGTCCCAGCCAGGCTGTTTTGTTCATAACAAATCCCTCCTCTATTTCTTTGATCGGGCTTAAGCCTGCATCAATTTACAGTCTCTGGCTTTTGAGGGTTAGCTTCTTTGGGTAATTCTCCTAATTCCATATATCAGCTTCTAGCAAGTCTTCTTTAAAGTTAATTTTAAGACTTTTGGTTCTTTAACTACTGTCCATGTACAAGAGGAGGTGGGTTGGGTGACCTTCTAAAGGACACTTATTCTTATTAAACAGTTACAAAGTACTTAAACTTTGACTGTGGTACTTTAACTCAGAAGCGGTTATTGCCACCTTACCGCATATCAGCTTCTAGCAAGTCTTCTTTAAAGTAAATTTTAAGTCTTCTGGTCCCTTAATTACTGTCTCTGCACAAGAGGAGGTGGGTGACCCTGTTGGGTCTGGTCTGGCATCTGGGGGTGGCACTGGCCTTTTTACTCTGGGGATATGGATCCAGCCTTCTTCTTGGGATCGCACCGCAGTGTGTGTGGTGAGTAATACCTGGAAAGGTCCTTCGAATTTGGGGGTTAGTGGAGTGGTGGTGTTCTAAGATTTTATTGACACCTAATCCTCGGGACTGATGTTGTGGGCACTTGTATTCAGAGGGGAGGTTTGGGGGAGATACCCCTTCTTTCTGAGGCCTTCTAGGTATTTTCTTATGATTTTAAATATTTTTAAGTTGCTGCCTCCCCTTCTAAATAATCTGCAGTACTGAAAGGGGTGGTTAGAAATGGGAGTCCAAACATCATTTTATAAGGAGAAATCCCTACGTCGGACCGAGGTCTTGTTCTGATGCGCAAGAGAGAAAGAGGTAAACACTTGAGCCAATTTATTTTTGTCTCTTCAATTAATTTGGTTATTACATTTTTAAGAGTTCTATTCATCCTTTTTACCCTTTCTGAGCTTTGATGATGCCGTGGGGTGTGCAATCTCTACCTTATCTCCAGGGCTTTTGTTACTTGATGCAAAGTTCGAGCAACAAAATGTGGACCTCGGTCGAGTCAGTGTTATTGACTAGCCTGTATCGAGGCATGATATTTTCTAAGATTATTCTTGCAACTTCTTGTGCGGTTTGCTTTTTGGTTGGGAAAGCCTCCACGCAGTGAGTGAGATGATCTACGACCACTAGTAAATGCTTGTACCTCTGCACAGAGGGCATTTTAGTGAAATCTACTTGTGTGTTCTGGAAAGGTCTTAAAGCAAGTTTTCCTACACCATGTGCTGTTTTTCTCATTAGTTTTCAGGCAAATCGCATACCCTCTTGTGATTGCTTTTGCCAGGTCATACACTCTAATACATAAATTTTACCGTAAAAAGTGATCACACAAACCTTGGACTCCCCACTGGGTCAATTCATGACTTGAACTACTATCTTTTTATCTCATGGGATGATCCTTACCCTTAATTGGACTTGCAAGTCTCTTCCTAAGAGATTACTTCTTAAATTTGGCAGATAGATAAAGTCTGCCAAAAATTGTCTAGAATTCCCCTTGATTTTTATATTTTTGGCTATAGATGCTTTAAATGGCCTTCTCTTCACCCCTAAAACCTCACAGACCTTCTTCCCAATGGTGACTCTTAGTGGCAACTTGTGCTGGACTTATCTGCCTCTTTGTTAAATAAGAACTCAAAATCTTCATAGTGGGGACTTACTTTAAAGTCTACCAAGGGCTCTTCTTGATGGTTGATTGGATCTCTTCTCTTATAGAACCCCTGACACACCTAGTCATCCTCCATTGAAATCTCTTCTAAGACTTCTTGTTCTTTATGCATTGCTTCATCAAACTGAAACATAAGACACATCTCACTACAGTAATAGCACCTCCTGTTGCTTTGTGAAGCTTCAGGTTTCCTAAACTCATTGAAGTTCTTATTTGTCTCATATGATGGTGCTGGTTGGTCTCTATTTTTTTGGTGATAGCCCTGGTCTATTCCAACTTGACTTAGACGGCAGTGCTGGTGACCTGCCTGCTCTTATACTTTCTTGAGCAACTGCAACCATAAGTAATCATAGGGCTTCTAGATGTTGGTTTAGCTGCTTATACATCTACTGATCTTGGGTTCCATACCATGACCCTGTAATTTTAACTCTGGCCATACTTCCGTACTCTTGTCTAAACCCTTTGTGGTCTCCCAAGAATCTCATTGGTCTAACAATTGCCCTAAGAGCCTGTTAGGGGGAATTCTCTTTGCTTTCTCTTTTGAAGGATCCACTCCTTTGCTATAACCTATTCCCATTTCCAGGCCTCAAAAAGAAAAGAAAAAATATACCTTAAATGGTGCCCCCCTCTAAAATGGAATATACAGATATGCAGCTACAGTTCATCTAGCTCCTTCCAGTATTTTAAATCTCTTGACTGAACTTAATCTCTTCTAGCTAACCTCCCACGCTTGGCATTTATCTCTGTCTCTTGCCCAGGATAGCCACTAATCACACTCACATATATTGTCTTCTGCTTTCCCATTCTTTTTGGACTTCTTCATGGACTTTCTAGTATTGGACCCTGGGTAGGTCTCGCCCCAATTCTTACTAGGCCTTTTGCCCAACCTCCTTACTAGGCTTAGGAAGCTTGGTCTCCCTGCCAAGGTAAGGTCGAACGTCCTGCTGAGACTTATACTCGAACTCCGGCCAAGTCCCTTTGCCTCACTTTTATGGTTTGACATTGGCACAATGCCAGTGCCCCCCATGAAAATGAAATCTTTCAACTGAATGCTGTGAAATGCGATCGAGAACAGAGCAAAGCAGGCACAAGCCTAATAACAAGAAAAAAACTTTATTAAGCTACTACTACTATGCTACTATAAAAGAGGGAAAAAAAGAAAGAAACACACACAATTCAAAATGAAAACCTTCTAAAGCATTCTTCCTCCCACCACCTAACTCTAACAAACCACAGTGAGACACAATCTGGACCCCAATCAGGTTTCCACCCTCTAGATAATTAATACTCAGTCCATCTGCAGGGAGAGAGGAGTCTCTCCTGTGCCACAGACCCCCCCAAGAAACACAGCTACCACATCCTGTGCTTCCATGTCACCACATGGCACCACCTGGAGAAAAAAAGTTTGCCAGTGGTGACCCTCTCCTTTCTATGCACAGTGCTCTCACCACCAATGCAGATGGACAGACTGCTTTTTAGGATTTTTCCTTTCAAGGATGCCCTGCCAAGAGGGGAAAAAAAACAACAGTTCAGTTTTTCATTTTTTGGGACCAACAGTCCCCCCCCCCCCCCCCCATTTTCCCCTGGGGCCGAGGGTCTAAGAACAGAGGTCTTCTTCTCTTCTTCCTCTGCGAAGACAGGGGGCACCACCACAAATCTCCTTAACTTTTCTCTGTTCACTCCACTTCTGTCTTTTCCCAGCTGAATCATGGTCTCTTTGGCTCACCAGCATCCTCCTAAAATACAGTCTGTTTTGGAGGAGAAGATCAGTTCAGTCTGTGGCTACCAAGAAAAGTCTAGCCAAAAGCCACTCCATCATCTCCTCCCACCTAGAATTTCTCCTTCCAACATCCCGGGTCCCAGGCTGTTTCTCTTCCTCTCTTTTTAAACCAAGGAGGAGAAAAATTTCACAAAGCTTTCATTTCTCAGGAAGGGTTAAAAGTCCCGACTCCCAGAGATGTCTTGCTGCCCAGGCTCCAGCTCCCACAGGCGGCTGGGCACTTTGCGGCCCCCCCCGCTCTTCTCCTTCCCCGCAGTGAACTGCTGGCAAAACCACCGCTGTCTCTTTCTCTCTCTTGGGAGAGAGAGAGACTCTGGGGGGGAATGGAGACATCCCAGATTTTTCCACCCTTCCATCTGCAGGGGGCCAGCCCAGTTCCAGTCCCTCCACCCTTGGGCCTACCTCCGAAGGCCACATGGCTTCTCCCCTCCCCCACCCAGCTCGTCACTGGGCAGGAGAGAGTCCTGCACTGACCGCTGACCGAAACCCAAGAGAGCAAATTTTCCTGAGAATTCTGCTTTTAACCCCTCTGTGTTCTCAGAAGCATGTCCACCTTTAATTAGTCAATATCTAAATTGACCTCTTCCTTCCGGAAAAATTCTTTTTCCGTGTCAAACCACAACACTCACTCTTTTACTAGGCTTAGGAAGCTTGGTCTCCCTGCCGGAGTAAGGTCGAACATCCCACCGAGACTTACACTCGAACTCTGGCCAAGTCCCCTCACCCGACTCTCCTACTAGGCTTAGCCTGCTTGCCTTTCTACTTGCTTCTTTACTTGCTTACTTACTCTGCCTGCCAGAACATGTACTCTGCCTGTCAGGACCTGCCCCCTGCCTGCCAGCACATGCCCCCTTCTTGCCAGGACCTATGCCCTATCTGCCAGGACATGCCCCCTTCTTGCCAAGACCTTGCCAAGACCTGTCGCCTGCCTGCCAGGACATGCCCTCTGCCTGCGAGGACCTGCCCCCTGCCTGCCAGAACATGCCCCCTTTTTGCCAGGACATGCCCCCTGCCTCCTAGGACATGCCCCCTGCCTGCCAGGGACATCCCACCTGCCCTGCTGTGGACAATCCCCTTGCCCTGATTGCCAGGGACTTACTTTATCCCTAGAGAATCTTCACATGCCCAGAGAAGTGCCTTTATCTCTAAGGAGATGCCTCAGTCACTTCTCCGTTCCACTCGCTTACGCCCGTTCCCGGCCGGCCCCTTCCCAGGAGTCTGGAAACGCGGTACTAGCGGGTCCCTTTCACTTCAGGGGTCTGAGCTGCCAGCCCCCGTCTCACTCAATCACTCACTGATCTCCCATTTTTTTTACCAATCCGTCGTCCCTCCGTGTGGCTCATCCGCGTTGCTCCTCCACGTGGCTCATCCGTGTTGCTCGTCTCATACTGATCCTAGGGTCTGGTAGCCAGCAAATCCCAAGGGTCCCACAAAGCAGGTGGTTGAGCTGTCCAGCTGTCCAGGGATCCTCTTTGGGTGTGGCTATCCTGGACGAGCCCCCAAATTGAAATGAGCAGGGTCTATGCCTATATTGATGTTCAGCTCTTTATTAAAAAGTCAGCTTGGCAGGGGGCTCGACATGGAGCTCACTCCCGCTGTTGTAGCTTTTCCGGTAGCTGAAGGGTGAGAACCCTTCAGTCTCCGTGGCACACTGGTAGCTGGAGGTGAAGAGGTGTGCAGTCTGATGCTGAAGTCCCAGCAGACCATCTTCTCTTCTTTCCTCCTGGCACACTGGTAGCCAAAGGGTATGGGGATGTGCAGAGCCAAAGTCCAGCAGCAGCTATCCCTCTCCTTCCCTCCTGGTAACACCAGGAAGTATGTGTTCCTTTGTGCCTGCTTCCCACAGCCCAGTCCAGTCTGGTCCTCTGCAGGTTAAGGTGACAGGTAAAACACAGACTAGAGATGTGGTTCCCTTTTCCCCAACCAGCACACCCATCCAGCTCCCTTCACTGTGCCCAGCCTTCCATTTTAGGGGGTGTTTTTCATCCCCAAAACCCCCTCCCATGATTCCACTGGATTATTTTGCATCCCAGTCCTAGTGTGGGTGGGGTTGTAGGTGATTCCCAGGAGCAATTAGCTAATTAACATTTCAATGTCAGTACTTAGGTTGAGCCAAGTGTCCCAGCCAGGCTGTTTTGTTCATAACACCCTTAGCACCCCCAGAGCTCTGGTCAAGTTGAGAAGATAAACCAAACTTTAAAAGCCCAATTAGCAAAATTGATGTTAGAAACCAAAATGTGGGTAAAATGCCTCCCTTTAGCCTTCTTAAACATCCAGACTATGCCCCATTCTGAGACTGGGCTCTCACCTTTTGAAATGTTATATGGGATGCCTTATGTACATGGCATGCCTATAGGGCATCCAAAATTAGAAGATGGGCAAATACAGCCTTACCTGATAGCTATAAACAAGAATCTTCAGGAATTGCGAAAACAAGGGGTGATCATGCAAAACAGCCCTCTAGGCTTTTCAATATATAAAATACAACTGGGGGACAAAGTACTCATAAAAGCAAAGAAAGAGCCCACATTATTGCCTCATTGGGAGGGCCCCTATCTTGTCCTTTTGACCATAAACACAGCAATACAAACTACAAAAAAAGAGTAGACACACACTTCAAGGGTGAAGAAAGTCAAACTGCAAGAAAAGACACTGGAGTGGAAAGTCACCTCCTTCTCTAGAGACTTGAAGTTAACCCTGTGTCAGCCAAATAAATGACTGACAGTATTTTGATCAAGTGCTTTGTACCAGATTGTGACTCTTATTCCTTTGTGCATTTCATTTGCGAGTACTGTAACAAAGTTTGGGTTACGCATTACAGGGCAGAGATTTGGCCAGATTGTGTCTCAATTGTTTAGAACAAGAGCAGTGTCTGACTAGCCATTTTCTGAGACTAGCCACAAGGCTGAGATTAATTGAATTAGATTCTGTAATCTAGATTCATCTGTATCAAAACAGGCTGAAGGGAAAGTTACAGGCAAAAGCTTGAGTTAGTACTGCTGTGTGTCATAAACTAAACAAGATACCCTGAAGTACAGATCCTGTTGAGCTATGCCAGTGGGGCATTTTCAAATGGAGGTATGCAGTTCAGTCCTGGCATGAAACCACGGACGATGATTTCTGCTGCTGAGAAGATAGTCTACCCCACTGCTAGTGGCAACACAGTAGGTGTTGGGAGAGGCAGAAGAGTATTAGTGGTGGGAGTAATCCTGAGTAGTATACTCAACCCTGAAGGGCGGGGACCTGGCAGCGAGGATGGATATAGTGTGCAAACTGTCGGAGAAGGACACGGGAGATCAGAGGGTCCAATATTCCCAGCCCCGAGGAACTGCAGTAAAGATAAACCAAACAAGTCTTACCCCATGATTAACACTCAACAAGGGGCACACAAATTGAGGAAGAAAATGAAAGACCTTTTATTAAGGGTGGGTCCTGAAAACGGGCAGTCAACACACAAAATACACCAAAAGAATGCTGAAGCAATATCAATCCCAGCATGTGACAAATACAACAGCACAGTATAGGTTAGAAAGAAGAAAGACTCAGTCTTTGTAGCCTATTTCCAGGCAAACTCACTATGTTATGACATAAATAAATTAGGAATGTGTATGATGGGAAGTAAAACCTATTAGGTGAGAAATAATTTAAAGTATGAGAATAAGATGCCTCTCAAAAATGAACTGATCATCCTTGATCTTCTAGAGGACCAGGATGACAGAGTTTGTTTGTAATACGATAAGACATACTGTTTTGCAAGAGATAGAGAATAGACCCAAAAAATAAAATAAAACAAGTAACACAAAAGGTAAAGAGGAAGGAAGCCAAAATGAGCAAAAAGAGAATAAAACAAGAAAGGCTGAAGACCTTAAGTGAGCAATATGATCAACTAGAAAAACAATGCACCAACTGAAGTCTACCTACCTCAGATCAAATCTTCTTTGTAGATTTAACACAAGAAGTCTATCCAATTGCTAGATCTGTAGAAGGCTCGAGTCTGCTGAAAAATAGCCTTTAAAAAGTGAGAGTCTGACCCCAGAGCTGTTACTGAAATAGAAAGATGATAAGACCCCAAGAATAACTCAGAGGCCTGAGGGGTAGGTCTTAGACAAATATGTGATTGGAACATTCTGTCTCAGCAGAGAGGGGAGGGAATACACTAAAGTAGTAGTATACACCCCGTGTGTATCCACTTTAGCAGTAAATTCTACCAACAAGGGCAGGATTCAGCAGCCGGAAAACCCTACCGAGTACTAGAGTCAGGAGAAAACAGGCCAGTGTGAATGGAGTGACAAAATCAGACCTGGCTAGAACAAAAGCCCCAGAGCTAACCCGTACCAATTATGAAGTGAACTAAATAAATACTAAGATGAGCCTGAGAGCATAAAGATTAGGTGGAAAGCACCTAATGGCTTATATTAGATCTGTAGAAAAAAGCCTACAGCGAACTACCACAATGCTAGAAAAGATCCTACACAGTAAAACTGGTCAAACCTATTTTCTTTACCCTGCCCCAGCCAGAGCGTAGCTCAGTAA
This sequence comes from Taeniopygia guttata, assembly GCF_048771995.1. Taxonomy (NCBI): domain Eukaryota; kingdom Metazoa; phylum Chordata; class Aves; order Passeriformes; family Estrildidae; genus Taeniopygia; species Taeniopygia guttata. The sequence continues at coordinate 27,787,438 of NC_133063.1, forward strand.
AAGCCCCCTTATATGAATCCTTAAGCTGAGAGAAGAAAAGCCTAAAGAAAAAGTTCCCTGTCTTCAGCAGAAGACAAACTTAGGGTAAAGAAAAATGGCCTACAGAAAAGATCATTGAATAGTATAGTCGTGCCACATAGGCACAAGATGAGACATGGGGGTATAAGACCCCAATCTACTTACTGAATTGTCTCATAAGGTTACAGGCTGTAGTAGAGATTGTATCCAGTCACACCTCAGATGCTCTCGAACTACTGTTTAAGCAGCATTCCCAAATGAAGGCTTTTGTATATCAAAATAAGATAGCTCTCAGTTACTTGCTAACTAAAGAAGGTGGGTTTGCAGAAAAATTTAATTAATCACAGTGCTGTATAGAAATTGATAATTATAAACTATTAGAGGCCTAGACACAGAAATTAAATGAGTGGCATATGTCCCGGTACAAAAATAGAATTTCATACTCCAGGCATCCTAATGAGATCATCTGTTTGATAGAGCATAGTAGAAGAAAGTAATATTCTTTATTTTATGTTCAGTAGCTAAAGTCATATTCCTGCACTGCCTCATACCCTGTTTCATAAGGTTGATACATTCAGTAGTACAAAGGATACAAGTAGCAGCCATGCCCACCTACCCTAAGTAGGGAAAAACAATGGGAAAAGCAAATCAAGTATCTAAAATAATAAAATTAGGTGAAAAAACCCCCACACAGCAGAGCAGCAGAAGCCCTAACCAAATTTGAAGGACAAGTAAGGAAAGAAAGAAGGACTTACAAGTCTTACCATGAAACTCCAAATGAAGATTAGGATAATGGGAACTAAGGAGAAACTAAAATAGTTTTTTTCTTTTTGAAACAAACTTAAAATAGTTAAGTAAAGATTAGAGTCAGTAGATATAGAAATTAAGGTGCAAATTAATGGGTTAATATAAGAGGGGAGGGATTGTTATGTGTAATGAATATAATTCGTGCTGGTACAATATGATGTATGTAGTATTTCATATTACCGGGAGAATGCACAAGTCAGCACTGGGAGTTGCTCCCACATATTCGAAAAACCGGACTCTGACAAAGCCTCATTTGCAAGCTAATACATGTGGCTCACCTGGAGATGAGTCATTTCTCAAGGTGATACGGACACGGACACTCAGGGCGTTGATTATCCCAGCAACGACTCGAGATTGGGATCACTGGGACTCTCCAAGCTTATAGATCTGAATGCTGTGTTCCAGTAACTACATCAGGGAGATTCATCACCACCTGGACATCAATTGTTCCAACCCAACGCAGAGAAAAGAGGCTTTATGAATATGTGGGACTTAAAATGGAAAGAAAAGGCTGATTACCAAAATCCCGTCCTTGGCAAAATATTCCCTATAAAAACTGTTTGTATCGGGAGGTTAGTGTGTGGGCATAGGAGGACCCTCTGCTGAAGATATCCACTCTATGATGCAATGATGCACCCAGTGCTGATCCCAAGTTCGGCACTGTCCTTTTTTCTTGTGGCTAGCTCAGAGAGAATTCAATAGCTGTAATAAAATTTTATTTTTATTTTTTAATTTGGCAGGATCAATTTTTATGTATAACAGAAGAAAAATAACACTTTCTATTTCTGCTCCTTGTTTTTCCTATGTAGAATGTGTTTGGAGAATTGTTTACCTGGGATGATTGCTTGATTGGATTCTGGTGAGGATTGTTTGAGCCTGATGGCCAATCCAATCCACCTGTGTCCAGACGAGAGGGGGAGAGAGAGAGAGAGAGAGTTAGATATAGTAGGTAGAATGGGTAGGTATGTAGTATCTCCTTTAAATAGTATATTAATGTATTTAGTATAGTTATAATAACAAAATCATTCAGCCTTCTGAACTGGAGTCAGACATCATAATTTCTTCCCACCAGGTTCTCCTCCATTTACAATAGAAGTGTTTCTCATTTTTTTTTTTTTTTTTTGGTGCATGAGAAAAATCTAAATATCATCCATATATGTCTTGCAGTGTTCTGCCAAGATAAAAATATTGCTTTATTCAGTTGAATTGACCCTTTTATGTATCCTGTTGAATGCACAGTATTCTGTGAGTGCTACAGTATCTCTGCATTTTGTAATCTCTTATTGATAAATCAATCAGAAACAAAAAGCTTTAACAAAGGAATTCAGTGGATGAACCCTAAATTTTCTATTGCTCTTCTATAGAGAGTGTGCTGTGTGTTGGTGCCTACCAATCTACTTTGGCCCCCTCTCAGTATGAATGTATTATCAAATAGAAAATATAACTATATAACTGCAAGTGACTTATATTTGAGCTACATAAAAATCTGGCATTCTTAAACCTCTTGGCAAACATCTGATTTTTTTATAAAGGTCTCAAAAATAATGAGTCATTTGCTGTCACTGTGGCAATACATTTATAATTTCCCAAAGAAAGCTAGAGACTGAGACATGCACATTTATTTCATAAAGAGCCATATTTTGTATTGTTTCACTGCCATCTTAATGAATATTTGCAATTTTTTTTCCTTGCAATTATTTCTGGATAAATGGAATTTAGTTGTAAATGAAATATCTGTGAGGTATTTTATGCCCTCAACCAGGAATGATTTGAAGACATCAACTCCTCTCTTTCAGTTTCTTTTTAAATGTTTTTCATTATAAAAAACTCAGAGATAACCCATCAGCACAGATCAAGGGACCCACTTATTGATCACATGTTGTGCAGCACAGACTCTTTTAGCACATTTTCAGATGGAAGTTTTGTGGCTTTTGTCTTGCAGTTAAGACTAGCATTGCTCATAAACGTGCTCCAAAAGCAAGTTACATTTTTTGTTCTATTGTACTCATACTGGATCAGCAGGAGGCTGGTACTTCTAGAATGTGAGTATAAGACTGAGATTCAATTACTGACTGTGGTCTCCATATAGAAGGAACTGAGCTGCTGCCAGAACTTAAAGACAAATAAAAGATAAATAGAGGATCCAGAATGTTTTCTGCTTGCTGCAGGGTTCACACAGTGCTGCTGGCTGTTGCTTCACGATGCTCTGCAAAGCCTTCTGTTCTCACTAAGGAGGATGTAACTCATTGTGTTACCAAAAAAAAAAAATTCCTCAAGTACAAAATATGACTCTGCATGCAGCAAGATGCTCTGTTTAGAATGGGGGTAAAATAACTCAAACAATGCTCTCTTTGCGAGACTACCAGTGGTGAATGTAGAAGGGGACATCACGCTGCTTTTGGGGTTTAATAATGCTGAAACCAATCTGACTCATCAATCCCGAAGTTAAACATTCTGATAGTGAGGTGAAGATGTGGCAGATATGGTAAAGTACATGGATCAAGAAAGAAATAAGAGGTACTACTACTAACTTATCCAAAGCTGCTGAGCTGACACAGCTGACTTGGAGACCTGTGACTGATAGTCAATTACTTTATACTATACAAGCTCAATTCCACCTTTTAAAGGCAGGATTTTCTAATATACCGCTCAGAGTGTGTCTGCAGATTCCTTCCTTGAGTGCAGATACCTTTCAAGATTACTTTTTGTGACTTGCCCACGGTGATTAGTATATACGTAGCATCAATCCCTACTTAATATTATTTTGTTTCTAGCTTTAAATTGCTTTAATATAATTGCTTCAATATCGCTTCAAAATGGTGCATTATATTATACTGGTAGATATAGCTCTTACACTGTAGTATATAACTCTGATTAAGATATTTTTGTCAAATTACTATCACAATAAGTATTTATGTGAATATATCTGGTTTACCATCCTTAATCTTGTGGGAGAAAGCTGTAGAAAGGCTCAGGAATTCCTTAGACTTAAGCCATTGAGAGTTTGGGGCTAAGATTAAATCCAGGGGCACCTAGGTTGCTCTCTGAGGAGGAGTTTGGAAAGTAAGGGAGTTCTTTCTGCACCCCATGTCTCAGCAGAAAGGTTTTTCTGATAAAGTTTTCCTGAAACTCCCATTCTGCCCATGACACTGCAATCCTCATTTATGGCAAAGCAGCATGAAGTGAATGAGCGCTGTCCTTCCTACCCCTAGTCTGCTGGGAGTATAGCCTCTAGGACTTGATCTCAGAGAAGAAAATGAATAATTCCTTTTTTTATTATGAAAGCATGAATATTTCAGGAAAAGTTTACTCAGCTCATTTTTCTTAGCAATAGCCTGCTATTTAAGTGTGCACAAAAACAATTGTCAGACTATTGCATCTGAGCTCATACATCCTCTGATGTGTCGCAGGGTTATGCCTTTGGGATTGAACACGGGACTTTTCCATTTTCTGTTTCTTTTACCCTAGGTGCTTCCTCTCATTTATTTAGCCCTTTGCTCTTACTGGCTGGGCAGTCCTTGTGAACCTCAGCTCCTCTTTCATCACATGTACATAGCATTAGCTTTGATTGTCTGTTTCATAATTCATATACGAACAATGAAAATTCTGCTGGTTGTGAAGTGTGGAATTTTTTGTGAAGGCAAAGTCCACAGCACATTATAAATTATATGTATGGTCATTGTGTGATTGTTGCAGTCACTCCAGAAAGGAATATATCTCCCATATAAACTCTTATTGATGTCACTGCTTTGGAAATGCTCCTCAAAATTGCACTTGGTACCTATTTATGAGCATCAGGGTTGACAGAGCCATGTTCAAGGATTAAGCTGTGTTGATGGGAGTTGATTACATTGCACATTGCAAAAATACAAAAGACAAATTTGTCTAAATATGATATCTGTTTCTGTGGAGAATTCAAGGGAGGTTTTAAGGAATATATGTTGTTCCCTTCCCTTCTTTTCCATATCTTCATAGAGTATGACTTTCAAAGAACTATGTTTAAAAATTAACTGCCATTAACTTCTACTACTTTCAGAAATATTGTCAGATCATAACAGTCCTCTGCAGCAGCCATCACATTCTCTGTTTCACACTTCTTCCAGGGAGTCAGAGTGGTTCAAAGGTTTATTGACAGCTATGGGGAAAGAAAACTGCATCTCATGGAGGTCAGATTCCCTTATGGGATCAAATCCTAGAAAAACAGCCAACTGAGAAGTCATACATGTAGAAGCAAAGACCATGGGATATTTTTCTAAAAAGCAATAGTACTTTTCTTTGTAAGTATTTCTGATTGGGGTCTTGTTGGGGAGGATGAATAAATATAATTGCCTGGCAAAAGATTTACAATAATGCCAGGATGAAATTTACAATAATAAAGCCAGGATGAAAACAATCCCCCCTACTGACTGGACAATGCCCTTACCTACAGATAGGTCCAAAAGTCAAAAGGACTGTTCTATCTCAACCCCCAAAATGTATGGTTCATCCCACACCTGTAACCCTCCCCTGAAACATCACGTGTCTGTGACCCCATTGGCCTAAGTCTTGTTCCAGTCCACCTTGAAGCCCCCTGATAAGGGGTCTCTGAGGGGCCAGACACCCTCTTGGAACCCCCACTCTCTTGGAACTTCCCCTCTCTTGGAACCCCCACCCTCTTAGAACTTCAACACTCTCCTGGAGCATCCTCTTGTCTCCCTCTACCCCTTGTCTCTCCCCTCCCCCATTCCCTCAGTCCTTGCCATGTGCTGTGTCTGGCAGCTCCAAGCAGGACCTTTCACCATCTATAATAAACCTGATATTCTAAGAGCAGCCTTCAGAGATCTCTTGTCTCCATTCATCCAAACCGTCCCGGAGCCCAGCTCTCCCCGCAGGGTCTCAATGCAGTATTACTGCTAAAAGCATTTCTTGTTCTTGGTAGTAAGTGACAGGAGAAGTGTATTTTTATCTGCAAGGAACACTGCAAATGAAACTACTCTTACACTGCAGTGCCCAAATCTAGCATGTATGTTTTAGAAGTGTTCTTTAGACATTGAAAAGGTGTAAAAAGAGGAAGCAAAAATATTTTTGAGGGGGACGACTAAGTTTTAACTGTTGTTTCATCTAGTAGAGAAGACAACAAGGATCAGTAACAGGAAGCCAAAGACGAGTTAATTCTTTTTAAAAAGTGGCATATAGTTTTCTTTTTTTTAGAGGTGAGGCTGTTAAACTTTTGGGAACATACATGAACTTCAGCGTTACTATATACACAGTGAAAACTTCCTAGGAAACACAGTTAGAGCAAATATAAATTATGCTCTAACCAAATGTAAGTTAATGGGCCTAATTACAAATTAGGTAGATGAAATTTAAGAAGTTCTAATGATCCCTCTGGCCTCAATCTCTTAAATTTTGAGTGATAATTAAGTAACCATTTTTCCAAAGTACGGACATCAGTATCTAGAAGTCAGAACACATAATTGTCTGAAATAAGAACATATAATTTCTTATTGTTCTCTAAAAAAGGTATTTGTCTGACATGGATAACTGTATGCTAGCATGTTAGAGAATTTGCATAGCTGTTCAACACACAAAGTCCTTGTGAGAACATCTCTTTTGTAAGAAATAAAATGAAAAGCACTCGTCACTGGAAAATTGTAAGAATCTGATTTGAATGCCATTGGGGGATTTTCTCTCACATTTTATATTACAGGAGTCAAATGTGTAGCCCAGGAATTGTGCTTGTATTATGGTTGGTTTAGGAAACTGAATATAGATCCCTCAGGCACTGTTTTTATTGGTGATCCCATGTGAGACAGAGCAGAGGTGGAAAAGCAAAGCAAAAGCTCTCTCTGACAGATCCTCTCCAGACAAGTTTTTTTCTACTAACAGGAAAAAAAGGAGAGTCTATGTTTAAAATCTGACTGCTCTGTAGTTTTCAGGCAGTTTGGCCTGTTTCTGACTGAGAAACACTCATAAAACTCGTGTGGTTTATTTGAAGAGTAGTGTGGAAAATATTGAACATCTTTCCCCTATCTTCTGACAGGCTGTGTAAAGATATATTTCAACAAAGTGGATTGCAAAATTCATTATGTCAATTTGAGTTATTTTATGTTGGCTATATCTTTACAGAAAGGGATAAGTATGAGAGATGAGTAATTTTCTTTTTAAATTATCTTATTTTCAATTAGCCTTTGGGAGACCTCCCCTATGTACTGACATCAGTGTTTTTTCCTGACACGGCAAAATTATTCACTGCATTAAAAAGAAAACAGGTAATACAAGTAGAGAGGAGACAGACTTGAAAAGCTCCACAGTAAAGGGGGCTTAGGGAGGACACCTCCATGGAGACTTCACTTGAAAATGAGGAGAATTTCTCATTTTGAATAACAATCCTCAGTCTGGAATACCATGAAAGGAGATTTTTTTTTTTTTGTCATTAATATTTTCCTCTAATTTTTTTGTTTTCTCTTATTAGATTACTCTGTACCTTTGAAATGATGAGTTCAGAATTATCAGCTTCAAATAATACATGAAAGAAAAAATCCAGGTGTGGAAATGTCACTTCTATTTGACTTAGTATATGCTTTTCCCCACCTGTTTTCTTTCTTTCCCCTTCCCCTTTTTTCCCCAGCCTCCCACGTCTAGAATTTCAGAATATTTTGATAATTAAATACTTCTTATTTTGTGCATGATGTTAGAATCTTTCCGGGAGAACCATGTGTAGTCTCAGAACCAACACAGTACCATTTGTCTTGACACATTTTATTGCTGCTGTTTTATCTAGAAGCTTTCACTCAGATTCTTATCCTTGCTCCCTGTACTCCCCGTCTTTGTCGAGGTTTTGAAGATAGTCCTAGTAAAAATCAATATTTGACTTTTAGGGTTATATCTTCTGTTTTCATTTACTGAACTCTCTTTGAATGCCTTATCCTATGACTGAAATGAACAAATATATCAAGCTTGGGAAGGCACAGGCTAGAGCAGAAGAAGACATATATGTGAAGGATTTCCCTCTTCAGGCTATTGATTTTTTTTCAGAATAGATTCCTAAAGTAACTTTTAAAATCTGATATTCCTGGCACATGACTCACAGTTTTCATCTTTTTCATTCATGTGTTCCTTCTTTCTTGGGATGTCTTAGACACAGAGATGTGAAAAGGTATTTCTGAATAGAGTGCTTTGGTACTATTTTTTGGTTTTTCCAAGGTTAACTAGGACTTTCTACCTTGCTAATATTCAATCAGCTAATTGGCAACATAACCCTGTGATGGTATCCTTTCAGTGATGCAACTGTGTCTGAGGAGCCAGGGGAGGGTTGGAATTTAAGTCCCTCAACATGCAGACTGTATATAGAGACATGATTATGACCACTTAGCAACAGCTGTTGGGTCACTGGTGTACCTTCTATTACAGTTCAGTTGTGCATTTTAAGAGCTAAATCAGGATTTTTTGGATGAGCTTCCCAATTTAGAATCTTTATCCAAGACAGCATAGAATGAACTTTTAAGGCAGCATGAAGTTCAAATTACTGCAGTAACAGATTATCTGAAAATGTGTAAATCAAATTCCTTTTTATTTTTGGAACTCTTAATACCACTGTCATTGTAAAAGTACAGACTGAGTCCACCTCTGCGGGAATAAGCTGTACTGTCTTTCGCTGATAAAACTGCTTCTCCTGCTAAATTCCCAAAGTGAGATTTTTTTTTCTACTGGTGTTGTAATGGCAGCTCAGAGATGGTGGTTTCAGTTCAATATTGAAAATAGTAGAAAATAGATCCCTGATTCTACTACACATGTTGGAAGATACAATTCCACAGGAACATCCAACCTTTTAGTGTATTTGCTGATCTGCCAAGTGATGAGAGGAAGATGTAATTTCTTTTGAATTACATTATCTTTTCTTTTGTCCACTGGGTGCTGGATGCAAGTCTTAATCATTGGCCCCTGCAATTTTCTGTAAACACATATGGTTTTCATAGTGATATTTTAGAATGAGATCATCTTAGTGGCAAAAAAATTGCACAAAATATTCCTTGTCACTAAACATACTATAAAATGTAGATGATTTCAGAGCAGGCAAGAAATTCAAGGAAAAAATGGTGAGCTATTTTTAAATGTCTGGATTTTAATTTTCTGCTTCTTGTCTGCTATTTTAGCAGCCAAGACTGGAAGATAGCAATTGCAATGCTCCTTTAAATGATGTGCTTTAAAACAACTGGCAATTGACTTTAATTACTGGCTTCCTACCAGTATTTGCAACTGTATAGCTAAGACTGGTGCTTTGAACCTCATTTTTGGCATTTATCTATATTTTTGTATTGCTTTCCTAATTACCTTTACATCAGTTTTATTTAGATCTTGTACTGAGATATAATTACTTGAACCCAAAAATTCTCTATAGTTTGATTTCCATAAATTATAAATATGTCATGTGTTGTTTTACCAGACAAAAAAATCATCAAGACAATTGTTTCTCCTACTAGAGAATTTGCTGGAGATTGTACAATGACCCTTTGCAAAAATATGGCTTTGCTCTTGTGAATCTTGTCTTCTATTCTAGGTAGAATAATGCTTTGACTGATTTTGGAACAGAACCAAAAACCCTGTCAAAAAAGCATTCAAAAATTTCCAGCAGTTCCCAGGGGACATGCTGTGAATGACTAACCTTTGCAAAAACTGGTGAAATAGAAGCGCACACACAATTGTTTTGAGAGATCAGTGGCACAGATTGATAATCCTCTTTTAAAACATTTTGAATCTGCTCTCTTATTACTCTGTTGTTATCTGCTGAAAGCTTCTGTGTACTGGAAGGAAATCAGTCATGTGAGTAAAGAATTCAGGATAAAACCCTATAGAGACAGAAAATTATTTTACTCTCAGCTTATTAAAATATCTTTGTGTACAAGGACTAGGTTGAGAGGATATAAGTTTAGAAAGAATAAATTTGTTTGTTCAGGAATTCGAATGGGATTCAGTTTTTCATTCTGCCACTCAGCACCTCAGTTCCTGGGCTCTCCTTCTGTTGAAGAGATAATAGCACACATTCATCCCTGCATTTAGTATGTGCATGTACCTTGCCATGCACAATGTGCTGCTGATCTTGTCAGCTGAATGCATTGATATAATACAAGTGACAGCACTGATAGCAATTAATAGTGGGGAATAGGGCTGACAGACCTCATGAGAAGCAGAGCCTGAGAAGCAGGGGTCTCCTCTAGCAGGTTGTCCTTTGCTGTACCAGCAAGAGATGGGCAGCAATGTCAGGGGTAGATGAGGATAGCGTGAGGGTAGCCTGTGAAAGCTTCCAGGTTGAATATCTGTGTCTCCCCAGAGCCTAGGTGTGATGCAGTCACATGCAAATTCAGTGTTCAGCTCCTCCACCTTTAATAGGCTTGTGCTCCTTGTCCAAGCTACCTCCTGTGCTGAGCTGCAATGTCAGAGTCACAGTGTCAAAGTAAAATGACAATGCAGATCACAGACAGATGAAGAATGAGTCATGGTGTTTGTGCTATTAAAATGACTTTTAAAAAAATTTCAGCTTAAAATATACTGCATTGTTCACAGAAGGATTTTGGCTATTTCTCTTATCAGCCCTTTGGCACTTAAAAGCTTCCTTTGTTTTATAAAAAGCCCAGATACTGAATCAAAATTGCAATATTAATTGGTGTAATAGCTGGATGGTAAAATTCTGTGTAACTGACAATCCTGTCTCCATGGCTTCAGTTCTGAGCTTAGAGTCCTGCAGTGCAGATCAAAGTGCCAAAATGAACCCAGTGGTGGAGCAGCTCCTAGTTGGAGTGCTTTAAAAACCTTGTCTTGTTCTGAGTGACAACTGATAAAAATGTTTTCTCACGCCCCAGAAGCCTGACATTGTCAGAGGTCTAAAGGATGGTGCTGTGTTAGTGTTATAGACCTGAGTTTAGCCCTGCAATAGCTGCTGTAACAAGCAAGCTGTGAATCTGCCTCTGACGCCTCTTTGTCTTCCCTGCTCTAGTGAATCTTTCATGTGCATTTCTCCCTGATTTTCCTCCCTCCTTACTGCTTTACTAATTAAAATTCTAATCACTCTGACAGCCAGAGCTAGGAGGAAAAAAAATCATTCTTTCATGCTGCAGAAGGTAATTTCAAGGTGTTTTAGCTGCCAAAGAAATGAATGGAAATTAGACAAAGAAACTGGTTGTCAGAAGGGGGTGAGTTAGCTGCTGTGCACCCTTCTATTGTAATAAAATACTAAACTTCTAAAGAAAAAAAGTAAACCAGGATTAATCCTATACATTATTGTCATATATTTAGAGATAGTATAACCTAATTTACCTTTCTGAATAGGGAGAGCTTTTGCTGTGTTTATTAACATCAGAATGATTTACTTACCTTTTAGTGAATGCAATGTCAAACATTTAACTTGGTTTGATGTGTGATTGCTGGTGATATGTGCTACTTGTTTTTGCAAGCTGTAGTTAATAAGATTCATTTGAAATGTACAGCAGCCTGCAGACACTTATTTAAAATGATAAATAATTCTTGTTGCAGAGCTAGTGGTTCATGCTGCAGATATTGTGATATTAGAATGTATAAAATGTAGACTATTATCACGGTCAAATCTCACCATCTGCTTTTTCAGGCATTTTTCTGGCTTCATAGAGGTAAGTTTTAGACTTATGTATTTCCTTGAAGTGTATGCTTTTGTAATGCAGTTTAATAACACACAGTTCTTTTAAGATGCAAAAAAACCCCCGGTGGTCTCTATTGTACAAATATATGGGCTTGAATATAACATCTCAAGAGTTTGCAGCAATTCAGTTTAAATAAACATTGCATCAGCTTTTAGCTACTGCTCAAACTGAATCCAAAGCTTATTAAGATATCAACAAATATGTGGCTCATTTCTGTTGCTACTGCTTTGTTTCAGCACTGATAGGGTAGACTTAGAGAATTTTACAGATAGCCAAATCTCATGGTATCTAGAGCCAGAGTATTTTAACATGTTTGAAACTTTTTCTTCAGCTTCAGGATAAAATGGGACAGGGAGATGATCATATTTTGAGTACTAGGATTGTATTGTGCTCTGCTCTTTGTTTTAGAGACAGTTTTGGGCAATGTGGAAATGCAACCCTAGCCTTGTAACCAGAAGAGTCACAGAGTTTTGCCTTTCTGCCTTACATCTGTAAATGCTTGCAAGGGTGAGTGTTTCAGGGAATACATATCATCTTCCTTATCATTTTCCCAACATTTTCATAAACATATCATGACAGAATTGTAACAGTTCTGCTATTTTGACAAGTCTTCAACAACTTTGCTAAAGTCCATCATTTGTCTTTTGCTGATGGATGAAGAAGTTCTTCTACTCAAAGCTATTTCCTTTTGCTTGTCACTCCCACAATACTTTTTTCATTTGCAAGAGCAATTGTGGCTCCCAGTTTTATCTTGAAAATGACAACCGATCAATGCACCTTCACCTCTGGAACAGAAAGCCCTCATGAGACTTTTGTCCAAATTCAGCTAATAGGGCCAGATGAAATTTTATCACAGCTACATAGTTGAATATATTTTTAATAGAAGCAGTTATTGAATGTACAACATACAGTGGTACTAAAAAAGCGATTGTTTTTCATTCTGCACAACAAAAATCTTTTATTTTTGAAGTTGTTTCATTTTCACTGAAAAGAAAAAAGATAAAAATAAGAAAAAAAAATGTGGAATACTTTATTCCCCCAAGGGTGAAGCGAAGCCATACCTGTTAAATGAAAAACACTGGTAGATTTTGGGGTTTTTTAACACCTATTTATAAACCAGTTTATACTTTTTCTTCATCTTACTTGATTTTCCTCAACACAATATATTAAAAAATCAGCATAAGTATGTGTACAAAAGAGGAATTGGGAAACTGAAAAAACTTTGTTATGTGAACCATTTGTTTTTAAATAAAAGCACTAACATTGACACTAGACTTATTTTACTTGGAGAGTTGCTGATCCTCCCCTTATATGCAGGTTTTACAAAATGAATGTATGCAGTTTTCTTTGAAAATGTCACTTAATAATCAGTGTTAAAACTGTGTAGGAAGTGTTTCGATCATACCTTTATCAAGGACTCAGCACTATAAGTTAATAAAAAATCTCTGGGTGGGAGGCAGTGATGTGTCTTTAGCTGAAAATGACTGAGGTCATTAAAAAAATAGAATACTAGATCTTAAAAATTAGCCATGATTCAGGAACGTGTTTATTTTGACTGATCTGATTAATGCATAATGACTAAAAATTGTCATTTACATTAAAATAAGAAGCAAGACTAACAGCCATTGAGCTGTGGCCACCTGACTAACCACTGATATTACAGTTCCTCCTTCTAACTATAAACTGTTTCATGTTTGCTACTAAAATCAAGCAAGGAACCCTACTTAAAGAGTGTTGGCATTTATTATGAAAAAAAAAATGTTTTTAAGAGAATAATTATTTACTAGCTTTAACTTGGCACTCTCATCAAAATTATATGGATGGTGTGGACAACTCATGTCAACTACAAAATTCATTGCAATAGATCAGGTTTTTAGATAGTGTAAATCTGACATTGATGTTCTTTTCATATATGAAATATCAGATGGGATATATAATTTGTCTTTTGGATATCAAAAATATAGTGTGCTAAACCTTTAAAGAATAGCTATGTGTTTAATATTAATTGAGTAGAAGTGATGGAGATGCTGTGTGTTGGAAAAGGAGGGTTTTTACTCACTGAATTCTTAACCCAGAAAGAAAGTGGATGGAAAAATAGCGCAGGAAAGTTCTACAGAAAGAGTTTAAGATGAAGTTTTGAGATACCAGCAGAGAAATCTTTCAAAATTATTTGTCATCTTGGCATTTCCAGAGTGATACAGGGACACAAGAGGTCTAGAGATCCTAGAGACCTCTGGTAGTCATCTTTCCCAGCCTGATACTCATAGATGGGAAAGACGAGGCAAGGTTCAGGAAGTCAGCCATGGCCTTATCTAGTGGAGCCTTGGAAGTTTCAAGAGTGGAGCTTTCACCTCCTCTCTGCCTCAAAACTCTATCTGAGCTTACAATTCCCTTCCCTTGTAGGTGTGCCTGAACTCCATTGTTAATGGGTGTTCTGACTAGGTCTCTCTTGGTCCTTTTGACTGCAGACCTTCCACCTTTACATAAAATAAAGATATACTCACTGAATTAGAAAGAGGAAATGAATCTCTGAAGTGGTGGCTGGGTCCTCAGTCTAATGAGTATTTAATTTTTTATACACAAAGAGAGAACACTGACACCATGACTTGAAAGGCTTCTCCCCTTTGAATACCCTTGTGGTCTCTTAGAACAGAGGGATACAAATGCCTTCAGGCAGGGGTGAGATTGAACCCAGCCAGGACAGAAGTCCTAATCACTGAACTGTTAAGTAAAACAGAGCCACTACAGTTCCCTCCCATTCTTGGAAGCTATGTCATATAATTGCCCTTACTTTTCTTACAAACTGGTCAGAAATTATAAGTTTCCCTGATGGTAAAACATATTATGAGCATGAAGATGTATGAGAGGAGTACGAGCAGAGGAGCAGATTTGCAGGATAGAAAACAATGAAAAAATACTACGTAGTTTTATGTGACTATATAAAATGCTTTATTATTATTATTATTATTATTATTATTATTTGGTCTATTGTTTGGCCAGCCATCAGAAAAATTAATTTTTTGCACAGTCATAATCAGGGCCACTATATCCATATCCTCATAAAAAGAGACAGTTTCATAATGAGTATTTAAAATCTGTCTTTTAAAATATAATGTGTAAATTTGCATCAGGATCTGAAGGGATGGAGAAAGAAATCTGTGATTTGTGTCGAGTAACAGTTGCAAGAAAGGATTTGGCAGCATTTCATGCAGCAGTTTCTGAATTCTCCTTCCCTTAATTTCCTCTCTCAGCAGCCAACAAAATGAGTTGACACAAGGCAAATGCCTGCCAAAGAACTTTAACAGGAGGCAGTTTTTAATTAACTGGGGCCAAAGAAGGTGATAACCCCAAGAGTAGTGAGGAGAAATTAACATGGAAAAGCAGTCCCATGCTTCCGTGGGTCCCAAAAGGCCATTCGTATTAGTGGTGTCTGTTCTGATTGAACCTTTTCCATGTCTTTTTATTGATTCCCTTGTCAGAGTCTAACAAAAACACTGCTGGCCATCAGTTGTTCGCTCGTGGTGGCAGCTTATGGCTCCAAACAGCTTCCTTGTAAAACATTCAGTGTGGTGAGTCTGTCACTGTGGTCAGCATTTCTCAGAAATGATTAGTTTTCTTAAACCTAGAATAAAACCTGACAAAATTAAAGCTAAAGCCTACTGAAATGAAAGAAATTCAGTTCACAGTTTTTCTCCAAGTATCTATTTCATCCTATTAACTGTTTGCCTGACTTAGAGTAAAATATTTTAATTATTAACCTTTCTAAAGTGAGATTTTTGAGCAGATAATCATGCTGGCTGTTTCAGAAAGGATTTAGCCATTTAGCATATCTGGCACTCATGGAAAGTATTTTTAAAAATAATATCCTACGGATAAATATTTCAAGTTTCTCTTCCTGGGATGAAAGTGAATAATAAATAAAGCTTGTAAGAGCTTGAGGAAAAACCTGCCTAGCAAGCAAATATAAATAAGTAAAAAAAGAAATGCAATAAATAAATGAAAAGTTGGTACCTTTAGGTATATCAGTGCCTGATCCAAATTCAAGTAATGTCAAAAGGAGGACCATTCTTTACAATATCTCAGGAACATCCATGCTTATTTTTATATATTTCTGCTGCACAGTCAACTTCAAATAATAAAGACCATAATTCAATAATATTTGAACAACTTTATAGAGCAGTGCCAATATTTACCTTCCTGCTTCTTAGAGACATAGAAAAAGGGGGTCATTATATGAAAAGGAAGTACTGTTCCTATCTTTTTCTTCAGAGTTGGGCCTGTTGATGTTCATTTGATGAAATGACTTATTTAAAAAAAGCATGGTTATCCCATTTCACTTGAAAGACTGTCAGCCTCAGCCCTTCAGACACATTAGGTCTTTGAGTACACAGACTCTGTCCTTGGAAAAGCATCCACATCTCCCACTGACTTCAGCGGCAATGACGCTTTCTTCAGGGTAGAAAGTTGGTCCCTATACCACATTCTACTTTGCTTTCATCCCTCTTTACAAGAGAAGGTGAAACTGATTGTTGTTTATTTGCACTGACTGTTTCCACTATTTTCAGAGTGAACTTTACCAGGAGTGCACATTAGTGCCAAAAAAAGGAGAAAAAATCTAGTCTGAGGTCAAACACTCCATCATACTGTGCATGAAAATATTTGAGACAAGTGAAAGTGGGGAAAAATGCCAATAAACTTACTGGGGAAAAATCCAGTTCACGCAGGAGACAATACGTACATCTATTTAATGAGACATGTACCCATATATAAAGTGTTTGAATGTTTCATGTACTGAAGTAAAAATGATAATGTTTTTTGTAATGGGCGAGAAATGTAAGATATTGAAGTATTTTATCTTCCATCTCCCTCTTTAAAACATTATGGGAGTCACAAATAATTTAATCTATGTTCCCTTAGCTGGCTGCAGACATGTACCGGATGGTAAGATCTCAGTGAAGATATGTGATTGGCTCTCTGGGACTACTTGCTAGTCACAGTTTCTTATGGTTGCTCACATTATATTAGCTGATAATGTTCTCCTCTCTGACTGTTTGACTAAAAAGTCAAAGCGGAAAGACCACAATAGATAGTAAACTATAAAGAATTAATCTTTCAGATTTATTTTCAGGATGTAATCATAGCTAGGATGATGTACTCTATTTTCCAGAGTCAGACAGATGGGCAACTTTTTGCTCATGCTTTTGTTATTTACCAGGTTCACATATGTAAACATTTTAACAGGAGAAGATTTCCTGTTGTGCAAGAACACCATTTTGTATAAATATATATTCAAAATTAGCTTTGGCTTTTGAATACTGAATGTTTTACATTAGTGAAAAAGGGAGCTGGGGGAGCTGGGCCATCCTCAGACATCTGCAAGTAATTTTCTTGACCAGCCTGATGTTCTTTAGTGACGAGGTGTAACACTGAGTGGTTGAAGAAAAGGGTTGGGTGTAATCTACCTGGACTTCAGCTAGGCCTTCAATGCTGCCACCCACATAATTCTCCTGGGAAAGCTGTCCACAACTTGAACGGGTACACACTTTACTGGGTTAAGGACGGGCTGGTTTGCCAGGTCCAGGGAGTGGTGTTGAATGGAGTTACACTGCTCAGTCATGAGGAGTGTTCTCCAAGGCTCAATACTGGAGACAGCCCTATCTTAATTGACAAACTCGATAAGGGGATCAGGTTCACCCTTAGTGAGTTCACAGGTGACTTTAAGTTGGGAGGAAGTGTTGGTCTGCTGGACATCAGGAAAATTTGGCAGAGGGGTCTGGAAGGCTTAATTGATGGGTTGAGGCCAATTGAAAGAGGTTCAATAAGGCAAAAGGCTGAGTCCTGCCCTTAGGTCTCAAAAACCTCATGCAGAGCTATAGGCTTGAAGGCAGAGTGGCTGGAAAACTGCCTGGTGGAAAAAGACCTGGCTGTGCTGGTTGACAGTGGCTGAATATGAGCCAGCTGTGCCCTGGTAGCCAAATATGCCACTGGCATTCTGGCCTGTATCAGCAATGGTGTGGCCAGCAGGAGTAGGGCAGAGACTGTCTCCCTGTACTGGGCGTTGGTGAGGTCAGATCTTGAGTTCTGTGTTTAGTTTTGGGCTCCTCACTACAAGAAAAACATTGAGGTGTTGGAGCGACTCCAAAGTAGGGTAGAAATGGGGAAGGGTCTCAAGCACGAGTCTAATGAGGAGCAGCTGAGAGGGTTGGGTGTGGGAGGGGGTCCCGGGGACAGTCCACCTGGGATGCCCTGGGAGACCATATCTGTGTAATTTTCCCACTTCCCCTGATGCCAATCATTTATCCCTGTTCATGTCCATCATTATTTGAGCTATCCCTTTGTTCTAGAATGTTCCTTGTTCTTTATGCCTTTATTGGTTCCCTATTGTTAGCCACCCCTTCCCCCGTCCCTATCGGTCATCCCTACTCCTCCCCTGTATCGGTCCATTATTGGCTGATTTATACCCCGACCGTCCGACCCCGCTGCCATTATATACCTTACCCCACCCTTGGGACCACGTGCTCAGAGCCCGCTCCTTTCCTGAGAGGTGTCTCCCTGCACTTCCAACTGCTCTATCCCTCAATAAAACCCTCTGGAAACTACAGCAGCCTGAGTGTCATCCCACCTCGGTGGAAGCCTCGCTATCGCTATCGGGCTCTGGCAGACCATACCCTCCGTGACATTCCTGGTGGGACACAGGTCCCGGACGCCACAGTTGGGGGAATTTATGCTAGAGAAAGGAAGACTCAGAGGACATTTTTATCACTCTCTACAACTGCCTCAAAGGAAGCCAGGTGGGAATTAACCTCTTTTTGCAGGCATCTAGTGACAGGGTGAGACAACAGAGCCTCAGGCTGTGCCCGGGAAACTTCAGTTTGGACATTGAGGAATTTTTTCAGAGACAGGGTGTTTAAGCTTTGGAATGGGCTGCCCAGGGAGATGGTAGAGTCACCATCCCTGGTAGTGTTCAAGAAACAAATATGTTATGGTTACGGCACTATGTGTTATGGTTATAGCACTATGTGATATGGTTTGGTTGGTATGGAGGTGTTTGGTCCAAGGTTGAGCTCAATGGCCTTGGAAGTCTTTTCCAACCTTAATGATTCTATAATTCTGTGACCTTCAACCCACTCCCAGGACTGCTATAGTTTGAGTAGCTATTGTTGACTCTTATAATTTGTAGCTGAGCCTCAGTACTATTACAGAAGAACTTTCTGAAAATCATATTGAACAGTGTCACTGTTTATTTCTATTAAATTGCACACTACTGACATCACTATTGATATCAGTATTATTTGTACTGTGATCCAAAAAGCATAATTCAGAAATAGACTAAGATCTGTTGTTTACCCCACATAGCTGATTAAGTGTGATTTTAAATGCAGTGTCCTTTTCTTGATCTTTTGCAGACATTTTCACCCCCACAGAGGAGCTCATCCAAGGTAAATATTTTCACTGATGCTTGGCTTGCTATGACTAAAATGGCAGCTGTGTAACAGCTATGTAACAAGCATTGTTGTTTTATTTTTTATTTTTAGAAGAAATGATAATTGACATTAAACAATAGGAGCTATAGTAACAAGATTATTACAGCTAGAGAGAGACTGTATATATCAGAATTCATTGTACACTGGAACCCATGAGACTTCATAGTAACTCTTTGTTATTTGGTAATACATATTCTTAAAGAAAAGAGAGATGTTGTGCTAGATTTTTAAAAAGTATTTTATATTTTCCAAATAGAAACCCTACATAGTTTCTAGCTGAAAAACCCCATAATGCATCTAGTCTGGCAGTATTTTTATTATGTCCATATGTATATTCAAATAAAAACAATGTACACTAAGAAAACATTCATCTCCTCTTCCCCCCGTCTTGAAAATAAATCTCAGAGAAAATACTGACAAATGATATTTTAATTTGTTTGACCTCTAAAGTGATTAAATAATTATGAAACCTTTTCTCTTTAACAACTGGTTATTCTTCCCTCAAAGAGATGCAGTTTACAGCTAGTAGCAGTGTGATTGATTTTTTCCATATCAGATACATTGTAATGGTCTATTGTGGAGTTGTGGTTTTTATGTTTTATTACATTTGTATTATGTATAGGTTTGTTCCATGTACCTCCGGTTCTGTAACGGTTCTCCACGGGTTTTCCCGTCTTTCCCCACAGGTCCGTTGTCCCCAAAAATGCAGAGTCACCTTGTTTACCCCAAATGCCTGTCTGTCACTCAGTGTCCCTTCCCCCCCACCTAGAATCTTCCACCCGGGACGCTGGCCGATAGGCAGAGGACCTGGGACCCTTCCCCTGTCTGTCCTTCATTGGATGTACCCCCGTATCCCACTAACCCCAAACCCCCTGTGACTTTACCCCATTGGCTGCTCCGGTCCTCCTCCATTCTGTACTTAGTCCATGTGCGCGGCGCACTCCGCACTTTCTCCTGGCCGGCTCCAGCGCACTCCACTCGCTCGCGCCGCTCCGGCAAACGCAGGCGCGGCACGTCTGGTTGCCTTCGAATTATTGTATTCCCATTGGATTACAATAAACGGAATTCGCCCCCCCGGAGAAAGACTCTCTTCATTAAATCGCCGTGGGGTCGCTGACTGCTCTCCGAACTCCGACAGTGCTGCCCAAAGCCCGCAAGGTTCAGCGGGAAGCGCTGGAGATCTGCCTGCGCCCCTTCTCCCCAGGGCTAGCCGGGGTAAGGGAAAGGGGGGAGAAGAGCGCATCGGCAGTCTATTGCTTCCATAGCAAACCTATAACATCTGTCTTCAAACTCAGACTGTAGTCCTGCACTACTCAGTGATACTTTATGCAACCACATCCTTCCATTACAACTATGAGTGGATTAATATTGATTTTTCCCTCTTGTCCAAGACAGAAGGTCCATCTTAACAGCAATAAATTACACATCTAAGATATGAGGACATTCTTGGTCCTCCTTGGTCTTCATGCCACAGATTATTACTTTGCCTTGAACCAATTTCTGATGTTTTTAATTTATTACAAGGGCTGAAATTGAAACTTGTCCCTAGGTTTTGTTGACAATAAAAATCCCCAGTTATGGGTTCTAGAAACAGCTTTTAATTCTAATCATGACTGGTGAGAGTGATCTTCCAAAGCTTGTGCACAGGCAGTCTTGGAAATAAAACTGCAAAAAACTGCACTAGAGCAGGAATGACAAGCAGTGAGACTTGACCACTTTCTCTAAAAGTCAGTCTAAAAGTCAGTCAGGCAGTAACAAAGAGAGTAACAGAGTAGTACTGAGTAGCAGACACAGCGCTGTTGGGAGCGTGAGGATGCCCTGAATGAATGATACACCTTTTATGAATGCCATGCATGACACTGCTGTCAAATCGCTCTAGGCTGGTGAAACTTTTCAGTTGCCTTTTACAGCCTTATTTGGCTGACGAAAGAACACTTAAAATACATTTTCAGATCTAGAACTTGCAAAGGGGAACAATCTGCAGGAAATTAATTGTTAAGTATAGACAGTTTCAGGGCTCCTTCTTGATTTCACTTGAAACATTAGATTTCTCATGGTGTTCTGCATGCTTTGTGGTGTGCTGCTGTGGTACTGGCTGGTCACTCTGGTGCTTTTAGGCAAGGTTTCATTAATATGAGTTTTATTTTTCAGTGTTTTTATGGTTCATTTGAGATATTTTTGCAGCAGGAAAGACATTTTTAATATGCTGTTAACATAGGGTTTTTAGGTTGACAGAGACATGTATGTGAAGATTGAAATATTAATATATAGGGCTAAATTCTACCCAGGAAATAATGCAGCTGCAGGGATGGCATAGAAACCAGGTTCAAACACAAGATCCCTGACAGAAAATTAACTGCTGAGCCAGTGACTCCTTATGGCCCTGGGCTATCACAGGGATAGACCCTGTGGGTGCTCAGTGCTCATGGGGTATCATCTTTTCCCTTAAAGGCAACTCACCATGGGCCTGGGTTGACTAGTCTCTTCTCTTTCCTGTTCAGGCAGCAGTTTCATCAGTTTGTTGTAATCCAGCCAGCATCTGACCATGTCCTCATGTACAATAATGTCCTTTCTAACCCAGAAGCCTATTTATAACTGCATTGAGAAGCTGAGCAGTTGCATTTCTAGAGGAGTTGGAAGCTAGAGGAGTTGAAGGCTATTGAGTTTGTTAGTTTCTAGAATGTATAAAAAAAGGATAAAAATGGTTCTAATCTAGAAAAAAATCCTAGTCCAATTATTTTCAATATAAAATGTATTTTTTGCTTTGTCTATTGGGTTGTTTTTTTTTTTTTTTTAGCACATATAAACTTCTCTTTAACCACCAATTGAGTGTGGTCATAACAAAAATCAGTCATAGCTCAATAATAGCTTTTTTCAAGCTTCAGTTGTGCTGATAGTTCAGCACTTCTGCATCTGTTTATGTGAATATTACTGTGATAGTATTTACTGTTTGCAAGTATTAATTACAGAAGAAGTTAGCCAAATATTTCTTAATAAATCAAAATTCTCCCAGATAAAATAATGATAGAAAGAGCAGAAAAAGGTACCATCTTACCAGCTATGTCTTTTGCAGAACATGCCTGTATAAAACAGTCCTTTTAGTGAACTACATCTGTGACTTGGAAGGGTGTTCTCACCAGGAATCTTTGTCTAAGGCTGAAAAATAGCTAGAAATTTCTCTAATAGAATATGAACAAGAAGGATAGCAAAATTTATGCATTCCTTATGCTGTTGTAGTGAACACGTAAGTTGAAAGGTTTTGTAAACAAAATCACTGTACATAAAGCTGCCATAGTTTGAATACTACTAATGTGATAAAGATTTAGATTATGATCCCAAGCAGGCAAATATCTCAACAACGTTTTGATGTGTTTATACGCTGATTTTATTCACAAATTATTTGCAAATGAGTTTTGCTAAAATTTGTTCTTTGGAATGTCTTCACAGTATTAATTGTGAAGAAACTTTGTTCATTGTGTCATGAAGATTTTTAATTGGGAGCAACTATTAGCAAATTCATATTTGTCCTGTGATGTGCATGGCTGCCCTTATGTCCTAATGTGGCCTTCAGAGCTGCGTAGGGGCATAAGTGCCTTCCATTTTCTCAGGAAAAGGCTAGAGATAAATTTTTCTTTGATAGTTTTTTTTTTTTTTAAATAAACTTATTATCACAGTGCCCCAGTGTTTTGTCATCATGGCAAAGTGTTGATACCTGTTATTCATGTCAGAGTGTTCAAATGGGACCTTTAAAATGTTATTGTTTTCTCATTTCCAGTAGAAAAGAAAGATTTTTTTATACTGATGTACTCAATATTTAAAAATATTTTGCTGGTCAACAGGAGTGAAACATTTGTTAAGAAACAAAGATTGGGTTGCTACATTTTTTAACAAATATAATTTGCACAAGAACAGGTTTTGGGTGATAAGTCCTTTTTGGTTAGACCTATTGATGTACTTAGAAAAATGAGATTTGTGGCACAAAAAAATCTTTCTTATGCCATAGAGATTTATATCATTATTTTAATATGTAACTTGATTAATTCCTTGTGAAGGAATTGTTGGAGCTAATAATTTCTTAGATAGGTGAAAAATGCCTCCAGTCTTTTTCCTTCAGGAGTATTTAATTGTTTTCACTAGAAATGCAGTGATTATTTCCTTCACAATGATACCATACTGTGATTTTGTATTTGATTAGCATGAAAAATTATTTCAGTGGAGTTCTATTTGAAAAGGTATTTGTTATATTTTAAGATATCATTAAACAGTTCTTAAGAAGATATTGTATATTATTCTATTGGATTACATTTTCCTTCAGCATTACTAAATGCATACTTATTACTTTATCATGTTGCACAAATCATCAATATTCATAACTAAAATCTAAAATAGGAAAGAGTGGTACATAGTAGAAACTGATTTCTGTCTGCAATCATAGTTTCAAAATACATCCAGCAATTTTTATTGTCATAATTGGTTTTAAAATATTTAAAGCATTAGTACATGAGATACGATATTACAATTTTATGAGTCTCATTAGAACCTTCAGTCAGTGAAAACAACAAGGCTAGGGTGCATGAAGTGATGCTGCTGTTTGAAGGCAGTGAGGATACTCAGTGTTCTGAGGCAGTTGTAATCTATCAGGTTTTGAAGAGGAGCAACATTTTTACTCCTAGCCAGGGGAAGAGTGAAAGTTCTATGACTCTAACTTCCTTTGACTTTTTATCCTTATACATCAGCTAAAGTCAACCTAAAGCCTTTCCTGCAAACCTGGTCCTGGCAAAGGAGCCCGTGTCCCTTGTGTTTTGTGGGGACATGTGCTCAGACTGGATACCAAGGGCTGATCTCCTCCAGAGGCCCCTCCATGGTCCTGTGCATGCTCCAGCCTTAGTGTGCTGCCACTCAAAACCAGGATTAGCCCAGGCATTTTATTGCCTCAAATTATTTTCAAATTCTGTAAAGAAATGTGATAATGAGGGATTATCATATTCATAAACTCAAAGCCATTTTCCCCCTGGCCATGGAAGAATAGTTAATAAGTTATTATAAAATCAGACCTGCATTATGCATAGAAGTTCTGAAACATAGTTTTTTATTCCTTGAATAAAATAATTGTTTTACAGAACAATTTCTTTAATACATTTCATGTATGCTTGTACAGAAAACAGAGGCAAATTGGAATATAGCCTTATCTGTCCTTATTTATATAGGTCCAAGTGAGTTCTTTCACAATACCATTAAGATTATAAGCAATATGATGTAATGTTACAGAAAAGCCACTGTAAATAAGGATTCCTTGTTCCTATATATTACAATACAATTCTTAAGTATAATGATCAAATGCTACTTATTGTAAGATTTCAGTATGTATGCTGTGTTCCAGGGAAATCTTAGCATAGTGTAGAAAAGACCTGGAAGAGTCCAACCATCTCCAAACTTGCTTCCTGTAATAACTTGATTTTGCCCTAAGGCAGAAGCTTCAGAAAGAACTGAGTAGGTCTATTACTTATGAAAACTTTGAGACAGTTTAAGAACCTGGAGTGGTATCTCATGGAAGAAAAAAACTGTGTCAGATTTCATATCATGTATAGACTTCCGAAAGACAAACACCATTTCCTAAAAGGCAATATATGTACAAAGGCAGAGACGTTATAAATACATGACTCATATAAATTCAGCAGTGTTCCCTAAAGTGACCTTGCAAATCAGAGAAGACAGGTTCAGTATTCCTTTGAGCGCGATTTTGAAACAGATCTCCAGGTTGTCTCTACTTACTGCACGTTGGTTCACAGCCCATAGACATCAGCTTGCTCAGTATGGTTTCTTTCAGATAAAACAAAAATGAAATACACTTGGAAAAGCCACTTCATGCATGCCAGCCACAGCCCAGGACAAATAGTCTCCAAAAGAAAAAGTAAGAAAGAGCACACAAACCCCCTCAAATCTGTGTTGCGTTTGTTTCAGGTTCTTGCCATCAGCTACAGCTCCACAGAGCAGTTTGGCTGCTCTGAGGGCTCATGTAGACTCAGCCAAATCTGCAGATTGTTGTTGGGGATGTACACTGTAGCAAGAGTGTATCACTCAAAAGAACAGATCATGTGGAATATGACATTTCACAGTGAAGAAGTTTTGATAGGAGGGGGAAAAACACAGCAGAAGAATATTTTTTTTAAAGAATATTAAAGTTATAGGTAGCAGTCAATGAACCTTGCAGTGGGATTAGTGTGCATTATTAGTAGCACTGTTTGTTTAAAGTGGCAAATTTTTTTCTTCTGTCTCAAAAATCTGTATAATTTTGAGTTGGCATATTAATGGCTTCAGAATCTGTATATGTGTGCACATTTTTATAATATTTTTTTAGCTTTTCTTTGTGAAATAGTGAGTTAATATTTTATTTAATTAAGACAAATGATAATAAATTGTTGGGTAAGATATTTTCTGTAGCTGCTAAAATTAATATTAAACTGCAAGTATCTGTATGATACAGAAATGTGTATGAATTTGTGTGGGTAGAAAGGAGACGTACCTTTTCCCACATGTCTTTATTAAAGGAGTTTCTAGAGAAAGCCATGTACCTTAACGGACTTCCTTATAAAAATATAGCAGCAAATGTGAACATATCTGTGATGTATACCAGATTGTTTTTTGTGCTCCACTGGGCACGAAACAAAACAGTAAAAAAATGAGTAGATGGAATTATAAGGGAGAATCTGGTGGGTTTTTCTTGTAAGAAGACTATGTGTATGCTGTAGAGTACGTGGTGAAACCCTTGGACTGTGTCCAGTTCTCATGCTGCTGTTAAAGGAGATAGGCTGTTCTGATTGTCTGAGTAAGTTCATGGTCCATCATGAGGTGGCCTTTCCATGTATGGTTATGGAATCATTGAATCATAGCATGATTTAGGTTGAAAGGGAATTTTAAAATCATGGTTCCAAGTCATCATTTTGGGCAGGGACACCTTCCACTAGACCAGGCCCCATCCAACTGGCCTTGAACATTTCCAGGGCTGGGGCATCCACAATTTCTCTGGGCAAGCTGTTCCAGTACCTCACCACCTCAACAGGAAAAAGCTTCTTCTTAATAGCTACCCTATTTCAATTTAGAGACATTTTCCCTTGTGCGCTTGGAAGAATTCAGTCTCCAGCTTTTTTCTTGACCTTTCTGGAAGTCTACAATAAGCTCTCCTTGGGTCTTCTCCAGATTAAACCCCAACTCTCTCAGCCTGCCTTCAACAGAGGACATAATGCCAAACTATTTTCGTTTGCTATACACTTGAAATAATGCAACTCCAAACACTTTTTTATGGCATTAAACCTCTCTTTCTGCCACCTGGCAAAACTACCTTACTGTCTAATCTTGTTGGGAACAGGCATAGGTACAACAAGATTATCATATAATTTCTGCTGGAGTGGGATGTGTAAGTGATTCCCTGTCATTCAAGTCAAGAAGGTTAATTATAATCATCATAAGATGCAGTAGCTCTGGGATTAAACAAGAGTTTTCCTGTCCTCTAGGAATGGTTGTGTCATGGTTTGACATGGGAAAAGACTTTTTTTGGAAGGAAGAGGTCCATGCAGTCAGGGGTCAGGTTTGGATACTGACACTTGGGGTGACCAATTGAAGGTGGACACCCCTCTGAGAACACAGAGGGGTTAAAAGCGGAATTCCCAGGAGAACTCGCCCTCTCTGGTTCCGGTCATCGCAAGGTACAGACCTCCCCCGTGCTGGGTGGGGGAGGGGAGCCATGTGGCCTGCAGAGGTAGGCCAGGGGGTGAAGGATCGGAGCCGAGCTGGGCCAGCTCCTGTGGATGGAAGGGTGGAGAACATCTGGGATGTCTTTGTTTCCCCCCTCAATCTACAGGGCAAGAGATAGAGAGCCTGCAGACACTTGGGAGTTTGCCGGCAGAGGAGAAGGAGGAGTGGGGGGGAAAGATACCCAGCGTGGGAGACGGGACACAGGAAACAGGGTCCTGGGCCAGATTTCAGCCATCCGGGGAGTCTGGGAATTTTAACCCTTTCCTGTGAAATGAAAGCTTTATGAAATATTGCTCCTCCTCAATTTGAAGGAAAGAGAGACAGCCTGGGACCTCAGATGTTCAGAGAAGAAGGTTGTGGGGAGATGATGGAGTGGCTTTTGGCTGGACTCTTCTTGTTTACCATAGACTGAATGACTCCTTCTTTCAAGAGGGACTGCATTTTAGGGGGATGCACTGGTGAGCCAAGAGACCTTCTTCAGCAACTACCAGTTCAGGAACGAACAGAGAAAAGCTGAGGAGGGCATGAGGATGCCCTCTGTCTTCAGAGAAGAAGAGAAGGAGATCTCTGTCCTTGGACCCTTGGCCCCAGGGGAAAATGGGGGGGACGGTAGTCCCGAAATGAGACACTAGACTGTTGTTCCTGTTGGTCCTTGGCAAAGCATCCTTAAAGGGGCCCTATAAGCAGTCTCTGTCCATGCACGGTGGTGAGAGCACTGTGATATGGAGAGGAGAGTGTCACACTGGCCGGTGTGTCTGGGCGGTGCCACGTGTGACATGGAAACACAAGAGGTGGCAGCTGTGTTTCCTGGGGGTCTATAGTGCAAGGGGGACTCCTCTCTTCCCCGATGGACTCAGTATTGATTGTATTGAAGGGTGAAAACTGGATTAAGGATCTAAATGGGTCTCGCTGTGGTTTGTTGGAGTTGGGTGGTGGGAGGAGGAATGTTTTGGAAGGTTTTCATTTGGAATTTTGTGTGGTTTTTTTTCCTTTTTTTCTTTTATAGTATTAGTAGTAGTGTAATAAAGCTTTTTCTTTGTTACTAAGTTTGGCCTGCTTTGCTCTGTTCTCAATCGCATTTCACAGCATTCGATTGATAGGTTGGATTTTCATGGGGTGCTGGCATTGTGCCAGCGTCAAACCATGACAGGCTGGTAACCACAAAAAAGAGAAATTAAACCAAAAGTGGCAGGAGTTGGTATATTATATCACATGCAGTTATTTATTGTTGCACATAAGAGGGGGAAATTTACTAAAGAAGAGAGATCCAGAGCGAATATAAGTAAAGTGTGGTGGCTTAAATACTGTGAAATTTTATAAAATCATCAAGACTCGTAAGGAACACTATTATCAGGCAATGGTCATCACTGTTAGGAATCATTTGGCTTAACAGGATCTTTTGTGAATCACTATTTTATAATAAATTCTTTACTAGTCTAGCTCTGCCAAAGTGAAGTGGTACATTTTGCATTTTCTGAACCTTGCAAAACTCACCATGGCTTCTTCTGGAGTATTTTAAAAGCTGTTGTACATTGAGGTGCAGTTTAAAACAACAGAGTACAACAAACCCCAGAACAATTCCACAAACACTATCAAAATAAATCAGGGAATTATTTTTAAAAAGGTACTTGACTAAAGTGAAGTTGTTGACACTGGAATGACATCTCTTACTCATATAGTACAAATGATTTTCATTTTGATTTTACTAAATCTGTCTGCTTCTACTTTCGCTGACACATCCTTACTAAACAAGCCTCATAGAGAGGAGACAGTGTTTTGCTTTTTGTTTTTCTTTAACTCTTTGAACTTCAATGGTGTTTTTGCAGAACAGAAGGAACTGCTAGTTGCTAGTTTTCTGTTTGTTTGCCATTTTCATACTGTAGTCATTAGGGCAAATATCTTGGCTCAAGTTAAATAAAACATTTAGTTGTTTTCATTGGCAGATGGATATTCTTGATGGTAGACTGAATTTGAGGCTCTGTGCTCAGAGTTCAGAGGTCATGTGTGAATTTGTTATGCTTTCTAGTTAACTCAACTAAATACATGAATCTTGTGAAATTCCCATGAAGTATTTAATTTTTAATGTTCCTATAATATACAGTAAATTATAATTTATGAGGTATAATAAAAAAAAGTCTAGAGGAAGTTGTGTATAAGATCAGGGGATTATTAAATCAACTTTTTTGTGCTTTCAAAACTTAAAATATTTTACAGTTGCAATAAATTGTTTGAGAGTGTTATCAACCCACAAATTTTAATAATTTAATAAATACATTGCTGTAAAGTGGGACATACAGCCAAATCCCAGAGTGGTTTGTGCACAGAGTATTATAATACTAATGTTATATTTTTTCTTTACTTAGCTAGTGGAAGAATGATCTGTTTTTATCCATAACACATGGTTATTGGTCATTAGATTTAATGAACTGTATCAAAGAACTTGCAGGAGTTAGGAGGATAGTTGTCATCCCCCTCCTTTTTTTCCATCCATTGCAGGCAGTTTGGTACTAGTCTTGAATACAAGGAGAGAGCGTCACTTATTACCTCTCTTGAAGCATGCTGACCTTTCAGGCTCTTAGCAAAGTGACTGCAATGTCAATATTCATCTTATGGGAGACTGAAGGCAATTATTCATCTCTCAACATCTGCCTGGAAGGAAACAAATAGGAAAAAAATATGAATTTATTTCTCTTGAAGAAAGATGAGATTGAATAGAATGCGAAAGGAGCTGATGCAATTGTTATGTGTATGTGTTTCTTAATTTTTAAAGCATTATTATTAGTATATTTTGATCATAACTATGATTTTGAAGCGGTATCATGAACATTATCTGTGGGATTTTTTTTTCCACATAGCCTTGGCAAACTCTGTCTTGAAAGTAGAATGGAACATAATGAAAGATCTGAAATCTTCTCCAATGGTAGCTGCTCAGAACAGGATGGTGGGAGCCATGGGGTCAAAGAGATTCAGCACAGGACTCTTTCCAGATATTAATAAGGAAGATCCAACAACAAATGCTGTAACAAGATAACTGTTTTAATAGGAAGAGGAATATCCAGCAAATCTTAAGTCCCTCCAGGACCTAAGGTGTCTCTTAAGGTTGGACACCCTACATTTGTGCAACATCAGTTGGAGCCCAGGTAGACTTTCCCTCTGTTCAGAGTTGATCCTGTCCATGAGGGAATGATCTCCGTTTTCGTCATATAATTTCTTCACAAGCAAGCAACTGTTCTAATGAGAACTTCCTTCTGCCGTTTTAGGTAAAGGCAAGGCCATAAAGGTGGTCCAATAAACAATACCCAGTGGAAACTGACTACAAAATTCTCTCTTGCAATATGTAGGCTAAGTTTGTGCTGCAGCCAAGGAACTTTTTCTGCACAGTACAGCCCCAAAGGCCTTACATTATGTGCAGCACAGAACAGTTCAGCACAGTCCTGTGCTTCCTTAAGTTCTATCACTAGTTCTAAAATGTGCAACACTCCCCCCATCAGCATCAATAAAGTAGGTATCCAACAATGACAATAACTGAGTACAGAGTGTAGTGTAGAGTGACATCTGCATTTGTTGACAATACAGCACCTAGAAATATGAATTTATTTTAATAATATCATTATTATAACTATTTCAATAATACACTGGGTTTTTTATCTGGACATTTAAGTCACTAACTCTAAAATAAAAAGAAATCCCTCAGTTTCTTCTACTTGTTAGAAAGACCCTACAGATGAGATGGATGAGATTTCATCCGATTTGCAGTGACTTACTAGAGGGAATAGTTGTATGATAGCTGGTAATCTATATGGACTATTTGCATCATATATAAATGCAGTTTCAAAATCTATTGGAAGGATATGCAGATGTGCATTAATTAATCCATTTATTGCGAAGGGAGAATCCATTTTCTTTCAGATTATGCTTGTCTCATGCGAAAGGAATCCTCATTTATTAGTGGATAAGACCATGTATCAAGTGACTGTTCCTACCTTTAAAGCAATTTCATTTTGTGACTGTATATATATATATGTGTGTGTGTGTGTATATATATGTATATGTATATATATGTATATATATGTATATATATGTATATATATGTATATATATATGTATATATATATGTATATATGTATGCACAATTCAGATACATTTTGACTTAATGAAGAGCTTAATAAAAATCAGCATTCATAGCTTCTGTGTAGTCAGATAAATTAGCTAATGCACAAACTGAGCTCTTATGTATTATGCAAAAGATTAGTTCTAAGATTTGCATAATGTGCTACAAATGACCAACGTGGGTTGAAAGATGAAGTGACGTCATTAAAGTAATTACTCCTAGCTTGGCACATCTCATTCACTGTCAAAAGTTCAAGTCCCTGTTGTGCTAAGAGAACAGCTGAAAGACATTGAAGTCAGGTTAAAGCAAAAATACTACTACAATAATCAGCAGGAAGGACAGAGAATGGTCAGTGTGATTGGGATAGTGGGGATTCTTAGCTGTTCAGCATCTGATCCAAAATCCCATTAAAATGAAAAGCGGTCTTTGTGCCTCCTTAAAGAGTATTAATATTCTGATCCACAAGCTGTAGATCTGAGTTATGAGATCGTACTAATTCAGACCTGATTACACTGTTAACTAAACCTTAAATCAGTTCAATTTCTGAGAAGGGAGAGAAATACAATACTTTACAAATCTTAAAGTAATTATGTAGTAGATTACTACATGAGAAACAGCAAGTGCCTGAATTTACATAACGAGGTTGATCATATCAGGGGGCAGCACACAGAGTGGACTGGAAACACATGGATTCCAGTCAGTCCTTCATTTGATTCCT
Organism: Taeniopygia guttata; assembly: GCF_048771995.1. Classification (NCBI taxonomy): domain Eukaryota; kingdom Metazoa; phylum Chordata; class Aves; order Passeriformes; family Estrildidae; genus Taeniopygia; species Taeniopygia guttata. The sequence goes on from NC_133063.1 coordinate 27,818,980, forward strand.
TACGTGATTAAAGCTCTTTCTCCTTTCCTCAGGCATCACTTAGGATAAGCTTTTGTGAAACATCTCACAAAATTTTATCTTGCTATGGCAAACAGCTAACAAGCACAAGTCCATGGCACTAACACTACTCAACATGGATTTTCTGAATCAATATTAGTCTAAAAATATTATTCTCTGGCTATCTTCTGTATAGGCAGCCTATACTGAAGGCATTTCAGTCCCTCTGCACTCCTGGGGTCCAAAAAGCTCTTGAACTAATGCTATCAAAATGGTTTCTTAATTTTTCTCTCAGAAAAGGATGAAATGGATATTGGAATTGTTAGATCCAGATTGACAGAGGCGTGTGAATGGGGCAATTAGAAGAGATACATACCACCACTGATTGAGCAATGGGCTTCCTTCTGTCAGATGCTGGAAGAAGCACAAAATCTTGTGTTCTGTGTTGGCCAGGTGTGCAGGTGCATAAATTCACTTACTGCAATTTAAATCTATTTTTAAGGGGATTATTAATACATTTTAACATAAATAATCAATTCACAAAATACTATAATTTTATTTATTTTGTTCTTACTGAAGGAAGAAAAAATGCCATAAATATTTTTTTGCATTTGGGGCAAGAAGAGTTTGCAATCAAAATAATTTTTGGCTGAAGTCATCTTAAATTATAGTTTTCTCAAGGTAGAATAACGTCTAATCCACTCTTGTAGTACAAAAATATGAGTTGCAGCAGTTGAATTTCTGAGTTGCAAATCTGTGCAGTTCGTTAGCATGACTCTTGCAATGTCTGACTGTTCCAGTGAAGCCTCAGCCACCAATGCTGTGTGAAAACAAGTAAAAGAAATGAATAGATCTTCAGGTTAAAAAGAAGCTTTGAGGACCAAATATATTTGCAGGACTGAAAAAAGAAGTAATTTTTGCAGCAAGGGGCAGAAAGAATGGTTGACCAGCAGTGCATCAGCAGTGTGGAGTGGGGGCATTATGGCTTCCAGAGGACACAGCTGCCTTGGGCAATGATATCCATGGTCACTGCCACATGGACGATGTGTCCTGTGCTTTGCTCTTGCCAGCATCCTCAAAGTGCCATGTACTTCTACTGTCAACAGGGCTTTGTTTGGGAAGCCTTGAATGACTGAGAGTCTGTGCATCTAGAACGGGGGCTGCAGCCAGCATGACCACCCAGAGCTGGTGAATGTGTTGACCTGCAAGCTTCATTCAACATCAGCACTTGTTCCTATTCTGACTTCCACTATTCTTCTGATTTCTTACACAGTATAGCTCAAGTAATTGATTTTTAACTAAAACCCTCTGTTGCTCAAGAAGAAATGGGAGAGTGCGAACTCCTTCCTTTCATTAACACACACAGGCATAGGAGATGGAATAAATAGACTAGCTGCTTTCTGTACTGAGGTGCCTGGATTTTATTCCAACTGCTATATCAGGAGGAAAATTACATGCTTGAATGTCTGGTTAAAACCTCTTTTGGGAAAAAGAAGTGAGAAATTTAAAACTGTACACTTCATTCAAAAATTATATAATTTCAATCTTTGATCTTCATGGGGAAAAGTAAGAAGGTAAGTAGGGTGTCTAATAATGGTAACTGTTTTCAGAGACTTGGTAATAGCCACAGGCACAGTGGAAGTGCCTGTGTTGAAGTCAGGTCATTTTTAATAAGATAAAGTCTCATTGTTTCACTAGAAAGCAGTGTTTGTAGCTATCTTTATGACAGGCAGTATTCTGTCTGAATTACTAAAATTATTTCTACTCCACCTAAAATAGCTGAAAGGTTATCCTGGGATCTATTCTTGGATACAATTATGTTTAATCTTATTATTAATGGTAATAATTGTTTTTCTTGCTTGGATTATCATCTGTATGCCAATGATTCTATTATTTAAGCTATTATTACACATTACAATTCCATTTACTGCATGACAATAACAAATCATAGTTACAGCTCATTCAAAGTAAATTAGTTCTAAATACTAATAAAATTAATTGCAAGATGCATGATTGAAAAATAGAAACAGTTAAAATAGGAGCTTTTTATCATGGACTTTGATAGTACATTACTTACTGGAATAAAGTTACTAGCCTTAAAAATCTTCGTAATTGTTAGCAAAAAAGGAGTAATTGAAACTTGGTTGCTAAGAAACATTATTTCCCATTGTTGACAATAATGATTTTCTTTGATTGTTTCTTCTATTGGTGATCATTGCAAAAGCTAATGTTTTCTCATAACATTGTGAAAACGTTCTTGGATTCCAATTGTTTTATGTGATACCCCTGGGTCTGTTTTGAAAGCTTACAGCAGCATGGTATGCTCCTGGAAGAGTGGTGATGTGAGATTTTCTGTGGTAGATGTAAATTTTTAGAATGTCAAAGTTACATGAATGAAAACTGGAAATGCAGTCCAAGGTCAGCAATATATACTCTCATATACTGCAGGCAGAAAAATTTGTAGGAATACTTTTCTTGATGTCTTAGCAGCACTAGAAACATTTTTCAGGTGCTAACACTGGCTTTTGGGGAAGCAATTTTAATAATCTGAAAAGAGGCTTTATTTTTAAAGTTTTTTAAGTCCTGAAAAAAGTGGGCCTTTTTATGAGACTTAAATAGGCTTTAGTTCTTGTCAAATCATTAATCAAAATCTATAGCAAATGTAGCCACATTTGTAACTGGAAAAGCATTCTTTGGCAAAAGTCAGAGCTCTTTGTTTGCTGATGGAGGCAGCCATCTACAATATTTTCCCCCAAGCAATTCTGTCTGATCAGATCATGTAGCTGGGCAGATACTATTCCAAATTTCTTTGTGATTAATGCAAGGGATAAAAAATTAACAACAAAAAAACTCACTCATGTGAGTTTATTTTTTTGACCCATTAAATAGCAAGTTCTGTTTTAGGTCATAACTCTGCTCTGTGAAAATTACATTAATATTCAATAGGCAAAAGTTTTAAAAAACAAATTAAAGATTTTTAATTTTTTTAAGTTTTGGAGGTTTTTTAAATGTATACATATTGTCTTTGAAATGAAATAAACTCTAACGCATGCATATCCTAATTCTAAGAGGAAATATTAGGAAAAGAGGAAAGACTTGAAATTAAGACTTGCACTATGAACTAGAAGTGTCAGTGAGGATTTTTCATTCTTTCTCCAACAGATGCTTGATTTTCCTTGTAGGGCCTATGCCATACCCCTTCTCTCTTGTCTGCTGAGATGTCTTTTAGTTGTTAACTTTTTCAGGATGGCTAAATGTTGCTTATATCTCTAAAAGCAAAGAATCCACAAATGCAGAAACTGCATATTGCAACAATTTACATGACAGGATTGGTTTACAGAGCAATTTACAGTATAAGTTTTCAGACTGGGAATGTATGTTTGGACAGATGGCAGCTGCAGTTTAAGGAGGTAGAAGGTATTACCTATTTTGTTTTGACTACAGGTTTTTTCAAATCAGACAACCTTGTGTCTGTGAAGTACCCTGAAAAATTAACACAGAACCCATCCGGTGTTACAGAGCCCAACTGTTACATACATCAGTCCTTGTGCTGTAAAGAAAACATACATCATAAGAGAGATTTTTCTGCTAGAAAGAGAAATGAAATTTGTGTCTGTATGTGTGTGTGTACATATGTGCCTGATTATTGGTCTCACAGAGAAACTTATTGTGGCAAAGCGTCTTGTAAGTTTTAGTCCTCTAAAGTTTGAGGTTGAACTCTTTCAAATAATTACTGTGTTTGAAGATTTTTTTTTTTTTTGCTTTTTTGATCTGAAAAGCTGGTTCCTTTCACTTATTTAGAGAGGGATAGCTTCTGCTTCTTGAAAATGCTGGGAACTGAGGTTTGTATTTACTGTGTAAAAAGAGGAACATAAGTGGTGAAACATAAAACTTCTAGATTTTCTTCTGAAAGGAAAATGATTTTTGCAATACATGTCAACATCTCCTTTGTGTGTTTGCATATATGCTGATGTTGATAAAATCTGTTTTCCTAATTAGTGTTTTAGTATTCTTTTGTTCCATTGTATTAAGTTGCTATTAACTGGCTTACTGTTTAGGTACTGTGACTAATTCTTGGTTTCTAGTTTCTAATTTGATTACTTAATTAATGGTTTCCAGAGTTCCAGAATGATGGTACTTTTATAAATGAAATGCAGCTACCACTGTTTCTGAGTATGGCAAAAAAAGGACTAAATGTCAGTCAGTCGGGGAGAGAGGAGAGGAGAGGAGAGGAGAGGAGAGGAGAGGAGAGGAGAGGAGAGGAGAGGAGAGGAGAGGAGAGGAGAGGAGAGGAGAGGAGAGGAGAGGAGAGGAGAGGAGAGGAGAGGAGAGGAGAGGAGAGGAGAGGAGAGGAGAGGAGAGGAGAGGAGAGGAGAGGAGAGGAGAGGAGAGGAGAGGAGAGGAGAGGAGAGGAGAGGAGAGGAGAGGAGAGGAGAGGAGAGGAGAGGAGAGGAGAGGAGAGGAGAGGAGAGGAGAGGAGAGGAGAGGAGAGGAGAGGAGAGGAGAGGAGAGGAGAGGAGAGGAGAGGAGAGGAGAGGAGAGGAGAGGAGAGGAGAGGAGAGGAGAGGAGAGGAGAGGAGAGGAGAGGAGAGGAGAGGAGAGGAGAGGAGAGGAGAGGAGAGGAGAGGAGAGGAGAGGAGAGGAGAGGAGAGGAGAGGAGAGGAGAGGAGAGGAGAGGAGAGGAGAGGAGAGGAGAGGAGAGGAGAGGAGAGGAGAGGAGAGGAGAGGAGAGGAGAGGAGAGGAGAGGAGAGGAGAGGAGAGGAGAGGAGAGGAGAGGAGAGGAGAGGAGAGGAGAGGAGAGGAGAGGAGAGGAGAGGAGAGGAGAGGAGAGGAGAGGAGAGGAGAGGAGAGGAGAGGAGAGGAGAGGAGAGGAGAGGAGAGGAGAGGAGAGGAGAGGAGAGGAGAGGAGAGGAGAGGAGAGGAGAGGAGAGGAGAGGAGAGGAGAGGAGAGGAGAGGAGAGGAGAGGAGAATTCATTCAGCAGTCAAAACAGCATTTTAATGGATTTTATGTGATTTGAATGAGGTAACTACACATTTAAAGGGAGTTTGTTAGAGTAAGCCAGACAGAGTCTCTCTTGAGAATCTCTCAGCCTATGATGATTTTTCACAGGACCCAAGTTATAAATTCTGCTATCTGTTATCTGTGTAGACTTACAGTGTGATGCTACCTAGTGTTTTGGGATTTTATTCTTTCAGAAGAGAAAGTGTATTCATAAGATCTAGTCACCTAGTAACAATCAGGAAGTACTGTCTGTGTACAGAAAGCGGGGTTCGGTGACTTTATGACAGCTATTCCAGTATGATTTATTTGAAAGGCAATAATGCCAGAGATTTAATAATGCTTTTGAAAATAATGCTATGTAAAGACTGTGTTGTATGATGAACAATAGCAGTGACAGCAAAGAGTGATTTTAATTTCTTTAAATGTTCCTTCTTTCCATAACGGTCCCTGTGTCACATCATCCTTATAAACACTGCTGGAGTTTCTCAGTAGGACATTTACTCTGGAAAGATGTTTGCCACATGTGGACTGACTTCTAGCAAGGAATTCAGTTGCATATAAGGCAATATGCTGAAGGAAGGCAGTTTGGTAAAAAAGGGAGAAAGGCTTGAAATGCCTCAATAAAACCACCATCTCCAGTGCAGGTTAGCTTCACCTAGCTAGTAAGAATAACTAAATAAAAGAGGAAACCACAGACATTAGTATGCTGCATCCATGCTGCAATAATTATAAAGCAAGATGCTGAAAATATGTGATATAATAGGAGAAATCAGTATAAAGAGCAAAGGGGAGAACACACTTTATCAAACTGTGCCACATGTTTTGTGGAAGCTGATATCTACATCAAAATATGACCCACTGGTCATGTCATCTCTGTCTGGGTGCTCCCTCTCCAGACATGGTGGTTGTAGGTAGATGAATGGGTACAACTGTCATGTGGGTAATTTCTGTACTTGTGTTCATAGTCATATTATGCTATCTATGAGACAAATATTTATGCGTACATTCCCCGTTTGCTTCAGAAATGATCCTATTAAAATCAATGAGCATATTGGTCCAAATCAAGAGAAAGGAATCTGGTGTCATATCAGCTAAGAAATGTGTGTGACAATCCACTTGCTCGTGAAAGAGGCACCGAGAATATTCAAAGCTGCTACTGCCAAAACAACAAAGTGAGATCTGTCTTTTATATGAAATAAAAGGAAGATTTTAAACTAGACCCTCATATAGTTATGACATTGTGTATGATAGTCTCTATGGGCATTGGATCAAATTCACTGCACTTTGTAATTACTCATTACGTATTCACTCCTGTAAATGTCATTAAACTTTTTGGGTAATGGTGATAGGACATGTCTGAGCTCTCTCACCCCACCATGGCTATGGCATCTCTGTTCCGGTCTCTGAAAAGAGAGTTAATCCTTTTGTAAGAGGAGAGGGAATGGGAATGGGAATGCGGAGGGGGAGGGGAAGGGGAGGGGGGAGGGGGAGGGGAAAGGGGAAGGGAGGGAAAAGGGGAAGGGAAGGGAAGGGAAGGGAAGGGAAGGGAAGGGAAGGGAAGGGAAGGGAAGGGAAGGGAAGGGAAGGGAAGGGAAGGGAAGGGAAGGGAAGGGAAGGGAAGGGAAGGGAAGGGAAGGGAAGGGAAGGGAAGGGAAGGGAAGGGAAGGGAAGGGAAGGGAAGGGAAGGGAAGGGAAGGGAAGGGAAGGGAAGGGAAGGGAAGGGAAGGGAAGGGAAGGGAAGGGAAGGGAAGGGAAGGGAAGGGAAGGGAAGGGAAGGGAAGGGAAGGGAAGGGAAGGGAAGGGAAGGGAAGGGAAGGGAAGGGAAGGGAAGGGAAGGGAAGGGAAGGGAAGGGAAGGGAAGGGAAGGGAAGGGAAGGGAAGGGAGTCAAGGGTCTTAAGTCTGGGGCATGGTTTAGAGTAGCCTGAAAATACTGCAATATTTATGTGCATTTTGTTCTGTGTAGGCACAAAGCACTTGTCATTCTGAGTCAAGAGAATGAGATGTTTGAGTGCTGTGAAAAACGGGACAATGTTCTGCTACCAATGCTTGCACCTTTGTGTTCTGAGTGCAAAGCAGATTTGGTATGTTATCAGCCAAGATGGGTAATATTTCATTCCTGCTTTATAAGAATATAAGCACCTATGAAAAGCAAAAGGTAAAAAAATTGTAGTATTGCCAGTTCTTGAGACATAATTGAGCTTCATGCCTTTTTGTTTCTTATGGTGCCAAAAGTAAGAAACTTGACCTTTGTTTACGAAAACTTATAAACCTTAATTTTATAAAAGGATTCTTGAAATCAGATAGAGAAACATACATGAACTATATATTCAGATGTCTTTCAAGCTGCATACAATGAAACATCATATGAAACATCTTTTATCATATGATAAATTTAGGATTAATATTTTGTTGAATGGATAAAATTCTTCTTTGGATTTATTTTTTATCATAGGTGTTCTCGGTGCATGAAGTATGAGGCTGAGGAACCTAATAATTTTACACATTTTTATTTTAACATATCTGTGTTTCTATCACATTTCCATACCTGGCATAGTTCCATACTCAGTGCTTGTTTCAGAACACTTAGTTGGGCTTCAGTCTGTCCTGAAAATCTTTCTGCATATGTTTAAATTTGAGGCATAAATGCATGTATTCAGTTACTACATGTGGATATACTATTTGGGGTAAGTAACAGTATACAGGACTTGTATACTGCCTACCACTTATCTAACAAAATGGCCTATGCCTCCAACATAAATTAGATGTCCAAACTGTGGGAGTCAGAACATCACAATCCCTCAAAATCAAATTTTGATGGAGTCAGTATCTCCCTCTGGGATATACAATACTCTATTTGTAATGCTTTGTGCTTCCACGATTTCTACTTTCACATAAATCTTTTTTGGATACTGTTTATGTTTTTTGTTTCAGATATTTTAGTATGGCTGTAACTTTTCATTTGCACCACATGCTTTTCCAGGGGAATATAACTGATCTATTCCCCTTTGCAATATTCTGTATTTTATATTCACTTTAGCTGCCTGCTTTTCTTCCTCCACCCCAATAAATTTTTTATTGCGTTTTTTTTTCTCAAAAGTTTCCAGACGTATTGTTTCTGTTTTAAAGAAATGTGTAAAAAGATAAATGGTGAAGGCATTACTGCTTTCAGTTTACAATGTTACTAACTAGAATGACACTAATTTTGCTGATAAATGTGAGGTAAAGTAGAAATTTAGAATAAAGAAGTCTTTATTTTTTTTTTTTTTACTTGAGAAAAAGATTTTTAAATGTCCTACACCATAACTTGTCAATTAAAATTTTTTAGCAACTAAGGCTTTTACCTGTAGTGAGCACATGGTTCAGGGTAAGAGGTCAAAGATAAAGATCTCCCTCAGCTGTCAATATTCGGGCAATTGATCTTCTCCTTTTATTTAATCTCACCAGCCACTTCCCTTCCTTTCCTCTCCTTTCCCTCTGTCTTTTTTCCCTTCCTGCATTCTACTCAGGGAAACTAAATGTTCCTGCTGCCAGCAGAGCTTAGTGTAAGTGTAATATTACATGAATCAAAGGCCCTTTAGGCCATGATATAGACTGGTAATTTATTACTGAAGAACAGAAGCTTTTTTGAAATTTCCTTTAGTTCAGGTAGATCACTATGAATTAACTAGGCAAGAGGGCAGCAGGTGCTCTCATTAAATTTACAGTCACTGCCAGCAGGCAGGGAAGCATTTAAAAAAAGAATATGCAGCTGTGCTGACACATGTAATTGCAACCATCCACAGACTCGCAAGATGCGTGGGGGTAGCCACAGACTTTTGGTCACTGTGCTCGAGCTGTGCTGGCACACAAGGACCAATGCACATTATGCTCATGATTAGGTCCCTAAAACAGCAAATTGCTTTTACTAGACCTCCAAACATTGTGTGAAAAACAAGTGAACTACTGGCAGGGGTGGGTTTAGTCAAACCTCCCAGCTGAAGTGACCTTGAAGTTCAGAGAAGTTCATAGCCTGATTGCAGCTTTGTGGTTTTGGCATTGCTGCACTTACCCTTTGTAAAATAGCAGCTTCAACAGATCTCCCCTTGATCTATGTTCTTGGCTCAGTTTCTTCAGCCATCAGATAATGTTTTATATATAAATGGTATTTGAAACTAGTGCAATGATATTTTTTGCCAAATGAAACCTATATTTTCCTTAAAAGAAAGGAAATTCCATGCAAAGCTGCCCAATAATGATACCTTCTTAGTTTTCCTTTGTAATTGCTGATTACAATAAAATAGTATAGAAATGCTTATTTTGCACCCCAAACATTCTGTGGGTAAACACTACCAAGTAAACGCTTGGCATTGATCCAGAGTTCCTTTGAGTCAAGACTTCCATTGACTTCAGTGAGGTTTCACATCTGGCCTTTAAAACCTAGTTTTAGCTTTAGACATATGTGTTTTGATGTCATTACAACTTTTCATGGAAGTTTCCCACACATGTCTAAGGTTCTACACTAACCAGAGTCCTATGCCTTGTTATCTAAGTTCAAAACAATCCTCAAGTGTAAATGTACTGGAGTCAGTGCTTTGTATTCAGAATAGGTTGTACTTTGTCTCTGGCTGTGCATCATGTGGTGTTTGTATAATGCATGCTATTACAAAAATGTGACTATTTTTTTCCTTAAGTTTCTTTTCAAAATATTTTAACTAATAAAAACCTGAAGAAGTTAGTTTGATTGATTAGACAATTACATCTTAATTATGTAATTCACCATGTATAACTAAAAAGATATTTATTTTTCTGTTTATAGAAAAGACTTTTCTCCCCTTCCCTTCCCTTCCCTTCCCTTCCCTTCCCTTCCCTTCCCTTCCCTTCCCTTCCCTTCCCTTCCCTTCCCTTCCCTTCCCTTCCCTTCCCTTCCCTTCCCTTCCCTTCCCTTCCCTTCCCTTCCCTTCCCTTCCCTTCCCTTCCCTTCCCTTCCCTTCCCTTCCCTTCCCTTCCCTTCCCTTCCCTTCCCTTCCCTTCCCTTCCCTTCCCTTCCCTTCCCTTCCCTTCCCTTCCCTTCCCTTCCCTTCCCTTCCCTTCCCTTCCCTTCCCTTCCCTTCCCTTCCCTTCCCTTCCCTTCCCTTCCCTTCCCTTCCCTTCCCTTCCCTTCCCTTCCCTTCCCTTCCCTTCCCTTCCCTTCCCTTCCCTTCCCTTCCCTTCCCTTCCCTTCCCTTCCCTTCCCTTCCCTTCCCTTCCCTTCCCTTCCCTTCCCTTCCCTTCCCTTCCCTTCCCTTCCCTTCCCTTCCCTTCCCCTCCCCTCCCCTCCCCTCCCCTCCCCTCCCCTCCCCTCCCCTCCCCTCCCCTCCCCTCCCCTCCCCTCCCCTCCCCTCCCCTCCCCTCCATCCTTCTTTCTTCCTTACTATTTGAAGAGTGTATAAGCCAAAGAATAAGTTATAGTTTCAAGTTTTTTGTTCCTTTTAATCTTAAAAAAGATAGATACTTCATATTGCATTTTTTTTGTGTCTGGACCTTAAAGCAAATGAAGGGAAAAATTGGCACAATTCTTCAGTATTTTTCAATATGTTCCTATAAACATCATTTCAGGATTATAAATCACGAAATACTTCCATATACAATCATTTATACAAGGTTTGAAGAAAAAGTTTCTTCTCTTTTGTCTTGTATTTACAGTTTCCCTGTGCTCATAAAATAGTCTGATGCTACACAGCTATGAACAAATTACACTACTTTTAATAGAGCCATTTATCTGCTTTAGAGAAGATTAGCATGCAACCCCTAGGGACATTTCTCAGCTAATAAGAATAAAATGAATGCTACTTGAGCACCTGTAATCAAATTACTTTTTATTCCCTAAATGCGTGACAGACTCTGCAAGTGTAGTTTTCTAGGTGGACATTTTACAGACCCTTGTAGCATACTGCTGGGATATTTTCTTCCTGGCCTCTCACATTTTGCCCACTCACCAGCCACCATTTCTTGAGAGAAAGGTACACCAACCACCCAACCAGAAGACTTCTCTCAGGATGAAAATCCCAGCATTTTGGAAGGATGAAACACCCCATCAACCATTCCTCTATAGGTGTCATAGCCGAGTCTGAAGTGCTGGTGGAACAAGGGCCAAATAATTCTGTATATCTTGTTGAGGAATGATGCTACTGTAGACTTGATTGTTCCCAGACAGCTGTCACAGCAAGACTGCTGCACCTACAAAAATCAAAATACAAACCAAAAAAAAACCCCATAAAACCACCAACCAAACCAAAGGTTAAATTAAGGAGGAAAAAAATTCAATTTGAGCATAGCAAAGTCTCTCAGTTCAAATGAAAAGTAATGTGTAAAACTAATTTTGTTATTTTGTTCAATATAAATTGGTTTTCAAGAATAATATTGGGCTCAAATTTAATTTGATGTTTTCAGACAGAATTCAGTAGCTTTAACTCAATATACTTAAAATGGGTAATCTGAGCTTATTAAATGTATATTTAAAAATTAAATTGAGATTCATTGTATAGCTCTGATGAACATTTCTATTATCTCTACAGGAGGAGGTTTGGTTTTGTCTCATGATACCAAAATGACCTAGCTATGATAGATAGATCCATTTTCCAGATTGGGAAACAGAAATTATATCTCTGCACAAAATTCATGGGTTCTTCAAGCTGGAAGCCCATTTGGATTTATTCTTCTTCCTCTGAAAATGAATTAATTTAATTAATTTTATATGTTTTTAATTAACATTATTACCAATAAATGTGCTACATTACCGGAAAGAAAGCCAACAGAACAGACACAGAATACTGCTAGATAAAAACAAAAAAATGCAAGTACTAACTTTTGGTTGAAAAGTTGCTATATAAGCATATGTTCATGTCAGGATATCGTTTCATGGATTTCAGATCAGACATGACACCAGCTTTAAATCAAATCTTTTATTCTCATCTCACTCTCTGTAATCTCTCAGCATGGGACTCGCTAGCACTTATGCTGACACTGTCTTCACAATGTCAATCACACTTGCATCTCAGGTGAAACTGATCATAAATATTTCAGTGAAAAGGACTTCTCCAGGCATCTCTGCATTTTGTAACAAAAACCTCTCATGGGCTGTTTAGAAGAAAGAGAAAAGGTTGTTTGCTAGGTGTGGGTCTTATAAATTAGCTTTGAATTTAGTTCATATGAAATCTGAAAATTTATTCCCCCTCCCTACAGCAGAATTTACATGTCTCACCTGTCTGGAAAATGACAGTGTAAATCAGAAATTAACAAATCCCGAACAAGATACCTGCATATCATCTCAATACAAAAAACTTTCAGTAGTCTGTCTTATTTCCACATCTTAGGCATGATTTATAACTCCATTTCTACATGAACTCAGTAGATGAAATATCTGATGAAACAGCAGCTAATGTGCCATCCAGGTTTTTTTCCTTCTTAAAATTATTTTTTAAATTTTTCATTATTTTTTTAAAATTTAAGATATATCCTGTATAGTGAGCAGGAGTCAGAGCATATTACCAGCAATGAATCTTACTGGCGGTTGAAAACAAATGAATCCATACTCATGCCAAAAGCAAAAGGGGTCCTACAGTGAGACCCCTTTTGATGGAAAGCCGCAGAAAAATTTTTGCTTGGAGTTGTTTTGCCTTTTTTTTTTTTTTTTTTTGATTTGGTTTTGGTTTTGTTTTTCTTTTAATGGAAATAGAATATTTTGCTTTTCATTTTCCTACTGTTGTTAGCTATTTTGTGTTCATTTTCTCATACTCTGGGTATTGCAAGGTCATACAAAGGGAAACAAAGGGAAAAGGCCTTTCACAGTCTTCCCTGGGATTGAAATAATAACAATAGTTCTTCAAAGCACATGCTTAGTCCTAGAAAGTCCTTTGATGATTTTATGATGTAATAGTGGTCTATGAACATCAAAATATATGAACCTGTTAATAACTCTTGAAAGTTTATTTTACACTACTTAATTGGAGCTTAAATGTCTTTGATGAGTCACCCATGGTACTGAAAACCTAGAGCAAATATTGTTACAAATTTATACAGGAGTAGAAGCTTTATCAAAATCTGACAAATTTTTTCACTGCTGTCAGGTGAAGTTCTGCAGTGGAAAAACCCAATATGTTGCCAGCTCTCTCTTTACAGCATCCAGAGATTTCATTTTGCTGACGCTGAGATTTCCTTTATAACAGAAACAAAAGCCATTGGACATAAATCTTAACTAATTATTGTCAAATGAAAGAATTTGCACCTAAACCCATATTTTTACATGCCTGCTTAAACAGAACGTTTATCTTTGCAAATGCGTTGTAAGATGTGTGGCATCTAAGGCACCATTACTGAAGAAGATCTTTACATCTTGATGTGTGTATCCAAAGGAATATCTGGTTACCATCAATTTTTTTTAATTTAACAGACACCACTCTGACATTTTATTTCAGTGATTAGCTCTCCAGATGCTTAATATTTAAGTGAAAATGGTTTTATTCATCAAAAGCACACATTATTTCCTGGAAGCTATAACCTTCCCATTATATATATTGTACAGGTGTCTTAAATAAAATTTCTTTTAAAAGTATCTATTTGAATGTTCTGTATCTTCTCTCCCCCTGACAAATAAATATCATGCTTTCATGTCTTTTCTTTAGGGTTTTGCTGAGAACAATAAAATGGAATAGACCACATTAGTGTGGTGCAATGTAACTCAACCAAAGGAATGAACCTTCAGTTGTCCTCACATCACTCCATACCTACAGTAAGTACACAGGCATGCCCTCATGTTCCTTTGATCAAGAACTTCTGAATGCAGGGCTGCCTAACCAAGTTCTTGGTTGGGGTCTTGACCCTAACCAAGTTCTGCTCCACTATCAGACATCACAGTGTAGCTTCATAATTTTAACTATTTTTTCTTACACATGCTACTTCTGTCTATTGCTCACTCCCTATGACTTTTCACTTTTCACCTCACACTGGTCATTTGTTTACCCTATTTTGATTTTCAGAGCATTTTACTGAGACCTTTCTTTTTTTCTCAATCTCCCCCATTAGGCATGGTAAAATTAGGGGATAAAGTAAAAATAATTGTGGTTTAATGATTTTTTAAAGTCAAATAATTAAACTCATACTTTAACATAATTCTAACAAGTTATAAAAAAATTGCATTTTTACATTTAAATTATAAACATAATTTAAAGTTTTTAGAGGACCAAGTGTGCTCATAACATATGTTTGTCCTTTCTTGTGTATCAGTTTAAATGCAGAAGAGATCCAAAACATTTTTTTTCTAGTTGTGCCAGGTTCCTTCATAATCACCTTTATAATCTGTGAAATGCAATCAAACAAGAAAAAAGAGGCATACCTTTTTAGTTGAAACTCTAATAACAGTCGTGTTTCAGATCCAGGTGAATAAGACTATTGAAAATTAATTGTGCAACAATTATAGGATTCAGTGGATTACAATAATCATATTTACCAGATGTAGAAGGAGGAAAGCACCAGGGAAAGACAATGATGGTTTCTTGCCTTGAAGTATACACCAGCACTTTAAAAACATTCTGTATCATTGTGTGACCAATGTGAGACAACATGAGAGTCAGTCAGCAACTAAGATCGTTTGCTTTTCCCCAAAACTTGAGAAAATACAAATCTATGTTTTAAAAAAATACATCTATTTTTTTAAAAAGCAAATAGAGCAGTGATTGACACAATATTCATGCTGTGCAATATTGAATAGCTTAACCTGAGAAGTACCAAATTCTGATGTGTTTTTTTAGAACACATTTTATATAGATTATTTATGTCACTTTCTCATTCTAATACAAATACCCATGTCAAATGCAAATTCTCAGTTTTTTAAATTAGTGTAGAGGGCCAAGAATTATCTATCTAAATCAGAATCAGTAAATCATCTCTACTTTAGCAATACAAATATTGTATTCTTCTGATATATTTCTTTCTGTGAAAGAGGAAGAAATTTTCAAAATCTTGTTGTAATGCCTTGTTTCAAGGGACTCTGACAAAAGGAAAAGCAATTTCTTGTTTTTCCATGGAGCTTCAGTTAAAAGTGCCTAACAAAAGAAAACAACAGTCAAGTTTACATTTACTTAATCTTGATCCATGTTGAGAAAAATTTGAATGACTGTTTATTGCTGTGCTATATCTCTGATTCACAAAATTCTAGAAAACATTCTGCGTCCTAGCTAGTGGGTGTTCCGGCTGGCAAACATTGAAGGCTTCACCTCTATACAGTGCTTGAATAGGGCATAGATTTGATGTGAACAGTGAGATGACTTCCCTCAGTGATGACCAGTGACTAGGGGACATCTCTGAGGGCTCACGATTTGAGTGAAGGCCATCTGGGTGTCAGTTAGAGGTATTGATTCTTATACAACATATGCATAAATGTGTGATGAAAGCTATCCAAGCATATTTTAGCCTACATTTTATAAAAATATGTTGCTAATTGTTTCTGAGAAGGTGGATATTTTCCTTGGGAATTTGGAAGACTATTGTAATGTACACTGTTATACTGCATAAAGCACCCCCAATGGAAATTTCAGGTGGGGCAAGAATAATTCGTCTTGTGGCAGCAGATTGCTTTGCCTCTAGTTCTGATAAAGAGATGATGTTTCAAGGGACTTCTTATATCCTTTTTCTTTCCTTAGTTTGTGAATACTTCTATACAAATTGAGAAGTCACTCTCCACCACAACACCAGTTCCTGCCATGTGTTTGTACTGGATAAACGCAGTTATGGGTTTGCTCAAACACATATATTTTCCCAGGAGTCAGAAGACATTTTCTACTAAGCCTATAGATGTGGCCAGAAATAAGTAGTTTTTTGAAGTCATTCAGATATATGGATTGTAGTTTTAATAATCTCTCTTTCTCTCTCTCTCTCTTGCCAATTCTCTTTCACTCCCTCCCCCCTTACCTTTATTTTTGATTTTGTTAGTCCTTCCGGCTCAGTCATTTGCACTGTTTTTGTAGATAGATGTAAGTCTCACACATCTGCCATATGGGCAGGTCATGTACTAGCCTATCAAAGCCTCCTTTGGCTTTAATAGAAATTCAGCAAGTTCAATTCGTGTGGTACCATGGCAGGGTGATATGACTAAATATCTGCTTTTTTAAAATCCTCACACATGAATTTTAATTGCTCCCTAGCTGGTTAGAGTCTTTGATCATACTTGTCCCTCCACAGAGCCTGTGGCATTCCAGCTACAGACTTCTACTTCAGGATGGATTTGGCATCTCTTCTGTGTTTCTGTTTCCACTGAAGTACCTCTATCCCTCTGTTATGTACACACATATATATATGATACTCTTTTGTACACACAATTGATCTTAATAGCATCAATGCATTGAGGAATCAGGTACAGTTCCTCCTATGGTATCTGCTTATTCTGACAGAAATATAGAAGTGAGACTGCTGTGGTGTGGTTTTATTTAGTCAGTAGTTTTTATTAATGTTTGTTATCCTTTGTACTCCCCCATTTTTCCCCTCACCGTTGGTTTCATCGAAGTTGTTTACCCTGAAAGTTCCTGCCACTTGGCTCCCCAGTTATCTGTCAATCTTCTCACCTCTCCCTGATTTCTCCTTATTTGGTTCCATCAGCCAGAGTTTGTTCACCCCTTTCAATCCTGTAACCACCCCCAGTTTCTTCAAGAAATTTCTGTATCGATCACCCCAGTTTAGCTTTTCTATTTGTCCCCTGACTTTGTGCCCACCCCTGTTATGTTATCATTGGTTTTTATACTTGATACCATCCCTCTCTGGTTTATCCCCATTGGGCGAAACAGGTTTACACCCCTGTCCACCCACTCCCTATTTAAGTTGCTGTAACCTTTGATTTCCCCAACATTTGTTCCTGCACCCACTCAGAGAGCACCTTTGTTCTTGCCCCACCTGGGGAAATAAAGACTCTTTGGGCTCACATACAAGTGTCCTTCTCTCATCCCTTCACCTCCTCTCAGTGTGTGGAGCTATCGAAGCTGCGCATCCACGCCACAGCACTCAGCACCACCAGGCTGTCAGATGCCGTTCCCCTGAGGTGTCCTCTCTCATGGTGGCCACTTGGCCTCACATGGGCAGTGCTAGCCGGCTCATCCCATCTGCCCAAGGTCATGGCAGGTAGCTGCTGCAAGACTTTCATCATAAATGTCCTGTATTTTTTATAAAGCTAGAAAGTAAACCTTGATGTTTCATTTCCCCTCAAATTATTTCTAGTCCCTACCTTGAAGACTTGACTAAATTACCTTGAGTGGTCCTTTCCAGCTTAAATGATTCCATGAATCTTTGTTGCCTAAATTAATCATATTACACTGTGATCATATTACACTCTGCTTCAGTAATGATCATAGAGGTAGAATCACAGAATAACAGAATATTTAGCATTAGAAGGGACTTGTGGAGATCATTTAGGGGACCTTGGCAGGGCCACCAGGACAGTAAGTTAGGAATCGGTCTGGGTGGGTTTTGAATGTCACCAGAGAGGGAGACTCCCTGGGCAATCTGTTCTAGTCTTCTTCCTCATGTTGACATGGAAGTTATTGTGCTTTAAGGCCATTATACCTTGCCTTCTCTCTGGGTACTCATGAAAAAGAGTCTGGCACATCTTGGCGCCTGCCTGAGATATTTGTATATATTTATGAGATCCCCTCTCAATCTTCTCTTCTGTGGACTCGACTGGCCCAGCTCTCGCAAGACAGCATCTCACAACTGTAAGAGAGATGTTCCAGGTCCACTACCATCTTTATGGACTCCATTGGACCCTCTTCAGTAGCTCTTTGTCTTTCTTGATCAGTGGAGACCAGAACTGCACACAACACTCCAGATATGACCTCACTTGACCTGCTGGTCATGCTTCTCCTGATGTATCCCAGGACACCATTGACTCTCCTGGCCACAATGACAAACTGCCTTCTCATGGGCAACTTGATACCCAGATCTCCTCAAAACTACTCTAATAGGTCAGCCCTGAAGAAGGTGAGGAATTAGTTCTGCAGTTATAAATTCGGTATAATGTATCATATTATCATATATCTCTAAATTACATTTGTCTTTTTTGCAATTTTATTAACTAAAGTTCATGATTTCACTATAGTTCCCAGACATGACAGGAGGATTGCTGTCCCAGAGGCTTTGCATCATTCCTTTATTCAGCTGACTCTGACTGCTAAACCCTTCTAAAATTTCCTTGTTTTTTTGCATACCTCTTTCTTTTTTTCTTCAGCTATGAGGATTCTTTTAAGTTTGAATCCTGCCCTTCAGAAAGCTTGCAGTCCCTATCAGATTTCTCAATAAAGGATAATTTACCAAATATTTTCCTCATCTAAATCATTAATAGAACTATGAAATTACAGTAGCAGAATAAATATCTCCACCTTTAGTCAATCCCTTCTTTAAGACAGAGAACAAAAAGCTGCTGAATACAGCTTTCTAGTAGTTTTTTTTCATCTACCTTCAGCAATTTCATCTCTATATTTTGAAATCTTGCTATGAGCATTTTACATAAGATAGAAGTGTTCTTTTTGGCTGGTTTGGTCTTGTCTTTTTTGTTTGTTTTGCTCATTTTGATTGGGGTGCTTGGTTGGTTGGGTTTGGGTTTTTTTGTTTGCTTGGTTTGGTTGGTTTTGGTTGTTCTTTTAATGGCAATTTCTGATATGGTGAGCAAAGTATCTGTCTGGTTCAACATTTTTTTCCTCAATACTGAAGCTACATGTCTGCAATGAAATTTCCTGTGACATCTTTTACTTTTTAAATCACCCAGATTTGCCTTTGCCAGTTTACTGGTATCTTTTATGCCTTCCACATTTTCTTCATGATCCCAGGTGATTCTGCTTCCCTCTGAACTAAGAATGGTAAAACACATCACATATTAAAAATCCTTAATTTTTCTGATAACTTAAGATATTTTCTTTCATAATTGCCTTGGTTTTCCTCCTTTTTAAAAATTCTGCAGTTCATTTATGGGAATGTGTTGATTGTTGGGCTATGTTCCGCCTTGATCACTACCAGAACCATTTGTATTTTCCCAAAGCTGGGACTTACTTGCTTCTTGAGACAAATATCAATATCTTCTAAATCTTTCATTCCAATCATATCACTCTTCCTAACAAATCTCTGTTAGACCAGTTAAATCACAGCTTTTATCCTTAACTACTTCTTATACATCTTGATTGTTTCCTGATTTTTTCCACTGGTGCACAGAAATCACAAACATGTAACACTGAGTTCGTTCACTGAACTTACTTCCTTTATATGATGCTGCTATGAATAACATTGTTCTCCTTGCTTTTAAGGGCCTTTATCCAGAGTGTTGGAGTTTCTACTTGCCAGTCAGTCACAGCTGAAGAGATTCTTCTGTAAAGCTAATGAATGTCACACAATATGTTTAAACCCCTTTCATGTCATAGAAATCACCCTCCAACAATTACTTATGGACCATCTTCCCAAACTCAAGGAAACTAAAGCCCTCCTGGTGAACCATCTGTGCAACCATGCTTTCATCTGTAGGATGAGTCTGTCCTGGTTTGATCCTCTGATCCTTGATAGAAGAATTAATGAAAATGCTGTCTGAACCTCTGACTTCTTCACCCTTGATCTGAGCTCATTGTCACTATTGATCCATTTAGAGACATTCATAGCAGTATTGTTAGCATTCAGGTCTTTTGTTAAATCATATTCACTCTCAATAGTGTATGCCATTGAATAACCATTTTGGAGAGTTTTTCTAAGAATTTGTCATTAGTCCCTGTGTAATAATTACCTGTCTGTGGGGACCCTGCAAAATCTTTTTTACACACCACATTATTGTAAGGTAGTACTTTTTGGTCTGAATTAGTTCATGCTATGTTGATGCAAAAGTCCTCCATTAAAAAGCCAAGACTGACTATTTTCTAGAAGTTGTTCCTCAGTACTTCCTCATTGTCAATGTATGATAGCTGGCTTGTTCACACCATGAAATGTCAAGATGTGACTGCTATGGATGAGTATCAGGGAGATTGCAAAACCTGTAAATTTCCTAATCTACTTTTGTGGAGATGAGCATCAGGAATGAAGTCAAAACACAGAAGTCATTAAGTGTCCCAGGGATAATATTTTACTTAATCTTAACATTTATTTCCTTATTTTTTTAATCAATTTCTTATATATTTACTGATTGCAGCAAGCAAGTGTGGGAATAGTAATGCTGATACCAAATTCTCTTCATATCCATGATCCATGTATATTTAGTTAAAATACTGACTTCTGCACATCCTGTTCTTACTGCTTACTGGTAATTAAAATTTGACTGTTTCAGGAAAAGACATAGCTTATTGCAGACATCTTTACGCTGTAAGATGCTTTTTGCTGTAGTTTTCTAGTTACGAATTCTTGCCAATATTTTTCTTTGGTATCTATGTAATAGAATGTATATTAATTTTTCTCCACTGGTAATAATAATGATATCAGAGAGTAAGATGGGATACTCAATCAAGGACTAAGGTTGAAATCTTTTAAGAGGGCACCTGAATCAAAGGAAAGAGATTTTAGTTTAAGATTTAGTTTTTAGACACCTCATCAACATTTTCCAAATTATACAATTTATTTCAGAAGTGTAATTAGTATTTTTAAATACTACAAAAAAGTTTTTAATTAAAATAGTTTAACATTTTACTCTTCAACATAGCTTAAAATGTTAAACAAAATGGCTAATTTAATCTTGAGCAAGATAAATTTTTATTCCTTCTGAATAAAATTAAAAACCAGATAATGTATCATCTCAAAGGAAGCAGAAGAAAAGAAAAACCAAGTTATTTTAATTTGATATTGCATATTCATATGTCAAAGGAAATTAACTAGAGAGTGTTTATAATACCAGTAAATTGGTGAATTAGGAACGGTATATACTGTTTTGGCTGCGAACATGTTACTGCTAGGTTAAAGGTTGGACTTAATGATCTTAGAGGTCTTTTCAAATCTTAATGTTTCTATTATATGTTAGGCTATTATGCTATATTAGGAAAGAAGTATTTTAGTTAGATCATATGATGTCTGTTGAAGGAGTAACCAATTGTCCTAGGTCTAGAAGACATAAAACAAGGAAGAAATAAACCTGAAAATTACTTTAATAGCTGAATAAGTGTTCTCAAAGTGAGTTAATCCGTTGCTTCTATAGGGAGGAAGGAGGGACGCTGGTCACTCAAACTGGGTTTGCAGGAGGGGTCAGCTAGCAGTTATCTATGACAAAGAGCATTGCTTGCTTTGTCCCGGGTGACACTGAATAGCTGTGGAGCAGAGTTGTGACACACTGCTGTAGAACAGACACCAGGATTTATGCTACAAGCAATCAAATTGCCTTCCCGAACAAGATGGCAGCCTTTGAATTTTCTATCTAGATAGGGAAAGAAGAAATCGGCTTGCATTACTGCAGTGAAAAATTTAGTCTGATTGATTTAAACCAAATGAGGGTGACAGACATAGATTAGATTCTATGAAAAAAATCTTTAATGTGGGGGTGGTGATGCACTGGAATTTCCCCGAGAAGTTTTGAATTCCCCACCTGTAAGTGTTAAAAGCCAGGTTGGATAGGGTTTTGATTCTAGTTTGGTTTTGACTTGAGGTTTGGGGTTTGGATTTCTAGTTTTAGTCTAGTTTGGTTTTCCTGGTCTAGTGTCCCTACCCATGGTGAGAAGTGTGTGTGTGTTTGTGTGTGTGTGTGTGTGTGTGTGTGTGTGTGTGTAATTAGATGACCTCTGAGGTTGAGGATATGATAATACTTTTTCCTATTCCCTAAGTAATTCTGAAGGATCTTAAGCATCAGGTCTTAAGCATCACATCTTAAGACAATCAGGTCTAAAGAATTTGAAATGTTTTAAAGTATTTTAAACAAGACTGATGTAAAAAAACTAGGTGGTGACCGCTGATCCTCTGGTTTTCCATATTTTTTGAAAGACAGGAAGTGCCGCAGAACTTGAATAAAGCTAATACTAAACCAATGCTTTTAACAATGATCTTGATGCTGTGCAAAATTAAAGGTTTATTAAAAAAATAATATATTAGAACATGAAGGAGTACAAAGTAAGTTTGCCAATGACACTAAACAGGGAGGAGATGCTGACTCCCTCAAAGACAGAAAGATAGGTCTCAACAAATCAGAGAGTTACAAAGGCAATCACCAGCATACAAAGTTTAACAAAGGCAAATGTCAGACTCTGCACCTGAGACTGGGCAACCCTGTTTGTGTGCATAAACAAGGGAATAAAAGGCTGGAGAACACCACTGCAGAAAGGGCCCTGGAGGTCCTGCTCAGTGACAGGAACACAAGCCAGCAGTGGCCTGGCAGCCAGGAAGGCCCCAGTGTCCTGGGGTGCATCAGACACAGCATCACCAGCTGGGCAAGGGAGGGGATTGTCCTGCTCTGCTCTGCCCTGCACTTGGGCAGCCTCACCTTGAGTGCTGGGGGCAGTTTTGGGTACCACAACACAAAAAAGACATTGAGCTGTTAGAGAGTGTCCAGAGGAGGGCCATAAGGATGGTGAAGGGCCTTGAGAGAAAGCCATGTGAGGAGTGGCTGAGGTCACTTGGTCTGCTCAGCCTGGAGAAGAGGAGATTGGGGGAAGTCTTCCTTCTTCATGAGGGAAAACAGGAGGAAAGGAAAGAAAAGCCATGAAACTGACACAGGGGAGGTTTAGGTTGGATATCAGATAACGGTTTTTCACCCAGAGGGTGGTTGGGCACTGAACTAGACTGCCCTGATAAGCGGCCACAGTGCCAAACATGATGGAGCTCAAAAAGACAATGCTCAGAAGTTTATGGTCTGGTTTTTGGAATGTCCTGTGTGGGGCAGGGAGCTGATCTGTAATTCTCAACATGAGAAAGTCTTCCTTTCTGTAGACTTTCTCCCTACTTCCCTCATCACTGCCTTGGCAGTGAGGTCTGAAGCACAGGTGCTCAGTATCTTTGCCTTCTCTGCAACCTCTGCTTCAAGGGTTCCCATTGTATTCTCATTAAATCCACATTTTCCCCACTATTTATTTTTTATTGATGTATTTGAACAAGGCCTGCTTGCTGTGTATGATAGATTTAACTCCAGATAGGCCTTAGTCTTCCTTATTGCATTTCTACATACTCTGACAACCTCCCAACATTCATACCTGCTTGCACCTTGTGTGTCTTCTGTTTGCATCTGTGCTTTAACAGAAACAGAAATTCCTTCTTCACTCAGGTCTCAGCCATTTTTGCTCACATTCTTCCCTGGGGATGCAGCATTCTTGAGCCTGGAGGAAATGACCCCTGAGTGTCAACTAGCTCTCTTGCTGTTTTAGTATAGATCTTTATTGCATTTTCAGATTTTTTTGTTGTTGTCTAAAAACTTTCTATTTGCAAACACATCCGCCTCTGTGGCCATCTGCTCTATTTTCTTTCTTCCTTTTCATTTCACTCTCCTTCTCCACACTCTTAGTTTCTGATTTCAGCAATCTGCAAGAGCTCATTGGGCTCAACGTTGACCCTATATTTAGTGTTCCCAAGTACAAAAAGAGAGAAAGAAGCAAGACAGTGGCATATTTCATGATTCCTTTTTTTTTCAATTGCACATATCTACACTCTTTTTCATAAGTACTTCCTGGAAACACATTTCTCCACATTTCTAGACAAACGACTGTATTAAGTACATCTGTAATTTTTTTAGTCCATGTTGATAAGCTATCTCTTGTAATTGTTATGATCTGCATATTACATTAAGTAACTTTCAAATAGACATGTTTATATCAGTATTTTGCAAAAAGGTGAATTTTATTTGTAAAATTAAATATTTTAAGGTCCTTGCAGTATAGAAATATCTCATTTCTGATTGTATGTGAGATAATATCTCACTGTGGACCATTATTGGCACTTAGAACTATGTGGTTGCAAATTTCACTTTTTTTCTTATTATTTTTGTGGAGTTCTATGTTGCTTTTTCCATTTGTGTGTGAATTCCTTTGTTTCAAAGAAATTTCAAAGAGGTATCTTTCTGCATACCATCCTGATGTACAATTAGAAGCCAGTTTTAAAAGAGGCAAAACTTTGCAGATATTCTGTTTTGTATTCTTTGAACAGTTTGCAAAAATGTCAGCAGATTTGTAGGAAACACAGCAAGTATGAAGGAGTAAGGCAATAGCTTTGATCATTGCCAAAAACTAATGCATTTTTTGGAGCCCCAGGAAAAAAAAAATCTGTTTATCTAATGCAACTTTTAAAATTAATGTTACAAATCCTCTTCATATTGTTTGTGTTATTATTTCTCCTGTCTTGTCAAAATCATTCAACTTGCAGGAAAGGAATGGAGAATTTTTTCCCACAAGTAACAAGAACTCTATGCAATTCTATACTTGTCTTAAAGAATTAAAAATTATGTATTTAGAAGAGGGGCCAGGCAATCTGCTACAGAGCAGCTCTGATATAAAATTCTACTTTCTTCAAATTTATAAACATTGTAAGGGTCATACTAATGTTTAATAAAGCATAGATATTTATTGTTGAGTAAATAAAATGTGAATTTCTTCAAATATCTTCTTCTGTTCAACACACCGAAACTGTCTCCAGGCTCAGCCATTATGCAGAGTTCATGCATTTGTATGATGATGCTCCATAAATTTCTATTGCAGAGTGAAGTGACATACGTAAATATGGAAGGGTCTTTTGTAACTAAATACAGTTGGGGAAAATTACCATCTATTTTCTTAGTCTGAAAAGACAGGCAATAATAAGGAGATGGTCAGGCAGACCACCTAGGAGGGGACTAGGTAGGAGCAGAATTTTACAGACATACTTGGTGTTTCAGAAGTTTGTAGGGGATGGGGCAAAAATTGGTTACCTGGAATAGTCAAATATTTTTGTGAAGTGAGCTCAGCTTAATATTATTTTTCAAGCATTAAAAAAAAAAAAAAATTACAAGAATTGAATACACCTATGTGTGTATTCCAGCAACTAGCTGATCCTTCCCCTTCAGTATATGCCAGTTTGCAGATACATGTTTTATTTTCCATGTGTTGATACAGATTTAAGAGGCAAGCCATTCTTCTGACCCTTTCAATAAATGTTAATCTCTGTTGAATATTTTGTAAGCCCCAGGCCTGGGGAAATGAGCCTCCTCAGACTGGGCAGTGTAGGAAGGGAAGATTGTCACTGTGGGGCCACCATGTTTAGCATTTCTGGGATTTAAGGGGAATGATAGAGAAATAGGTAATGAGTCTGGAGAGAAAGGCAGTCACATGTTGTGTCTGGAAAGCACGCTTTTGTGTTAATTGACATCCATGGCCAAACTATTCCTTTTACAGGCATGGTCTAGCTCTTAATCACTGCATGTTATAAGCCCAAATGGGACCATTTCCGGTACTTCACATTAAAAATATTTATTAGAAGGCCCAATAAAGCTTTCCTCTGTAGCCAGGCTCTTATTGTATGGTGTCATTACATAAACAGTATTTGGAAGACTGCTTCCACTTACAGATGTGTAGCAGAAGGCTTAATCTGAGAGGCCCAGTAGGATGTGATTTTAGGAAACATCAACATTCCAGCAGACTAAATATTGAGGATGATTTGGGGTCTAGAGTGTTTCAGCCAAAAACACTTCTTGCAATAAATTATTTCCCTGTTTTCGTTCCTTCACTTTAGAGACTTGGAAGGTTGGGAGTTTCTTTTTTTTTTTTTTTTTTTTTTAATACTGTGGAGTCTGTACCAGCATCAGCTTCCCATATGTTAGAGACATCTCAGGGTTTATTAGTCAGCCTAGGTCAACTGAGATTTGTTGTATTTTCTTTCATAAAAACTGTGTGTACTATATAGTTCTTGACAAAATGTTTCTTGTTTGCCTTCAGTCACTCACAGATGCAAAATGGTCAGACCATTTTCCTTTAAACTGACCTGAGGGATTAGAGGAATTCAAAGCAATTTCCAGCTAACTAGTGCCTCTGATTTTGCTGACTTTATTTCTTAAGCCTTCGAGGTCAGAGTCTCTGGTAACTTAATCTGTCTCTGCCTCCCCCAGATTTGTTCACTTCCTTCCTTTTGTTTGCCTCCAGAGCAGTAACTGATTAGCCAGGTTCAACTCCTGTGTTTATGTGCTTCCAGAATTCTAAACCAAACAGTCGTGTAAATCTGACGGGAGGGGTATGCTCTTTTAAGAGCACAGGATTCTGAAATGCTCCTTCACAGCAGTTTACACCCTCTAATCTGCAACCACCAATAGGTGTAGAATTACATCAAAGGTAAATATGGAAAACAAGCCTGTTTGCAGTAGTTTAAGTCTGGCATGCAAGGGTCCTAGCGTCCACTGAACAAAGCCTACAGGGATTGGAGAAAGACTGAAAACTGAAAGTGCAGCAGAGTATTGGGAACAAGTGAAGGCCTTTTAGAGCTCATAAAAGCTGTCCTGAAGAGGAGGATTCAAGAAGTTCTGACTCACAGCAGAAGATGAAAAACCCAAGGAGGGGAAGGGGGAAGTTGGGAAGAGGAGAGCAAGGCCACAATCTGTTTTCAATCAGGGATGGCTAATGGCAGTTCTGCATCTTTTGTTGGTTTTTGTTTCAAAAACTGTTCAGGAGTCTCTCTGTGGATTGTATCAGTTATCGGGGACAGGAGCTTACTAGCAGGTGGCCATCTGAAAAGTGGCTGATGCTTTTAAAAATACCTCTAACTCTTTTGTTCTCTGTCGGCTGCCATAACTTCAGTGTTTATAGTTTTGACATCTACTCTTCATCCAATTACTCATTTTGACTAAGTTCTTGCAGGGAATGAAAGGGGCTTCCATTCAAAGCCTTTATGTGCCATTACACAGCTGACTTCCGTCTTCTCTATAATTCCGTTTCTATTAAAAATAATAAATTAAAACGAATTGGTGATTGAAAAACTAAAAAAAACCCGAAAAGCTTTCTTGTTTGTTTTACCTTGAATTTTTTAACATGAAAAGTATTCATAAAGAGTATTGATTCTAAAAAGTAATTATTAAAAAATCTCACAATGCATCAATATGATTGATGGAGTAAAAATCTTCTAAATATGAACAAGATCTTTTTAAGGAAGACAATAATTTTTGGCTTTGTTTGCCAAGTAGAGGAAAACTACATCTCTTATCATTACTAAAACTGCCACCTTCCTGTCCAATCTGTAATGGTGATCCCCAAAAAACTAATTTAAATGTATATTTTATCTACTCATTCTGATTAGAATGAGGAAAACAAGTAAAATATTAAGAAAAAAAATCACAATGCTTAATTGTCCTGGAATAATGTTGGAATTTTAGATAGCAAGCAGTTGCCACTTAAAAGGTTTCATTTATTTTATTTCTTCATTGTGACCAGGCAGGCAAAGTCTGTGATGATGGAACAAAGTTTGAGGTACATCTGAATCTGTCTTAAGTATGCAGAAGTGTTTCTAGCAGTTTTGTCAATATTTCTTTAGAATTGAAAGAGCCTGAGGAAACTCAGGAAAATGTTAAATTTTAGAAACCAATGGGCTCTAAGAACAGATATGGAGAGAAAAAGTAGATGATTAACTGAAAGGAAAAAATTATGTCAATCTGGATTTGAAGCTCAGCCTTATCTTTGCTTCTTCAAGTTTTAAAGGAGCAAGGAAATGTTAATGAAGCTGCTGTACCCACAAAGCTTCCTTTTAATACTATGTCTCCTTTTTTGGCAAAGCTCTAGAAAATGCTCTGTCCTGTAATTTATTGCTTTCTGGTGAAAAGAAATAAAATTATTATGTAAGCTAAATAAAACCTTAACTGTGTGAAATATTTTTCTTCATTCTCATACAAGCATCTTTCCATAAATTGTACAAGTAAATTGTCTCAGATGAAGTTCAAAAATCTAAATTAACTTCAGATTTATTGTTATTGTTTCCAGCAGCCTGTGGAAGTTTATATTCTTTTGGCTTATCCAGGATGCACATCCTCCTGAATAAAAAATGTGGTCTGTGGTTCTTTTATATTAAATTTCTCCCATGTTATACCTGTGAATGAGGCACATTTATTAGCTCCCCTCAGCAGAGTGGTATTGGCTGTTTTGTCCTATCCATTTCAGTTTGGGAAAGAGGTATTGGCAGTTTAATAGAAATTACCTCTATCAATAAGACTGCGAACAGACATGTGAAAGGGGCCTGGAACAATAATTTTACTGAGGAAAAATGTGGGGGAATTTACTTGGCCCTTGGAAATCCAAGGCAAGCTAGCAGACCGTCACAGCCAAAGTGGGAAGCTTTACACCCACAGCTGTGCCACACAAATGCCACACAGGTGGGGATCTAAACAACAAGTGTTCTTTGGAGACAACGAACATGAGACATGGAGAGAAAGAATCATCATAAAAGTTGCAAAAATATGTATTTCACAGTGTGCTGTATTCTTTTGTTTTAAATGATACAATGGATGGTGGTACATTTTTCCAAGACTTCAGGGAGGCTCAACTTAGATTTCAGAGCAGGAGAATTTTTTCTGTTATTCAGTCTATATTTATTTTGGCTTCTTTCCATCTTCTGACTCCCAGTTATACCTTCTTGGACCAAGAAGCCTGTGCAACTCTATGATTCAAACTATAATGTACTCCCTGAACTTCTGTAGGTGATGAAGAAGGGCTGGAAGGGTCACTTGTGACTTATTCAGTCCTTGACTTGAATAATTATGATGTTTCCCTGGTGGCTGCATCCTGCAGTTGATCATAGAAGTATTTAGCTGATCTTGCTGCATTTTAAGTCTGTGAAAATAAGGAAATTGATTTCCACAGATGAAAGATCAGGACCTGTGTTCTTGATCATGCTGCTTAATCCTTCATTTATGGAAGTTCTCTGAACTTTCTCTGGCATGTTAGCAACTTTCTGTTTTACCTGAGTTGCCAAAAAATTAATATTGATGTTTGAGTTCAGTCACACCACTGCTATACAGAGAACTGTCACTTCTTGTATATGAAAAATGATGGTTTTTTCATATGGTTTCATAAAGTGTATTGATCTCTTTTGCCACCAATTTTCTAGTTACATGTTCTTTGTGAATTTTGACTTTCTTATTAGTCTTCTTGAGCTTTTTTCCCTTCAATGTTTTTCAAATACCTCCCTCCTGCTGGGTTTCTGTTTAATTTTATTTTCCCTCAAACACTTTAACTTGCCTTTTTTACAAGACTCTGATTTTGTAGCTTCCTGCCTATATTTCTGACCCTTCTAAGACACTCTGGTTTATGATCAAACAAACCTGTTGATAGGCTCCATGAATGAAGAGACTGTGCTTTTGTAGGTTTATTTTTATTGAATAATGGTGAAAATTGCACCTTGAGAGAGGGACTTACTGCATTTAACTACTTAGCCAAGATTTATTAAAAATAGACAGCACCTTCCAGATGGGCTCTCACTTTAAATTTTGCTTCAAAATATATACAGACTTATACATTATCTACTTATAAGTCCTCTGATTAATGAATCTTAGATCATCTTAGACTAGTTGCTCATTATTTTTGGTTTAGATACTCCAAAAGCCTTTGTATACCATGGATTTGAACAGGCTGAGTGTGGTGACTGAAGAGGAGTTTCCTTTCTCAGGTACATTTATGTGGAAACAATAATTGAAAATACCACATAGGAAAGAATTTACCTGTGCCTTGTCCTTTGTCATAATTAGGATCCTTCCAGGATTTCTGGGGACTCTTTTCTTTTGTCTTTCTAGGAAGTTAATTTGTTGTCCTGAAGCACTAAATAGCTAACTCTAGCTTGGCAATATTAGTGGAAGTTGAGAGACATCTGGAACTTTGCAGTGAAAGTATATTTTATCAGATCCTAACTCACAGATTATTTATACAGTAAGAATAACAATTAAAAAAAACATATTTTTCTCTTAGTATTTTAAAGAATCCAAAACTCCAGTTAAAAATTCAGTGGTTTTATTTTACAGAATGTTTATAGGAAAATAAAGTATTTTTCTATATAAGTGGAAATGTTGTGCTGAGCCAGGTTTTCATCTGTTGCATCACTGTAATGCTAAACAAATTCTACTGATCCTAGTGCAAAGACTTGGGATTTTTAGCTGGATTCACACTGGACTTATAGAGATCAGACTCTAAATTTCTATTTTTGGAATGGACTTTAGGGGAAGTATTGACACTATTTGAAGGATTCTGCAACACTGTGTGTTATATGACTTTTTTTCTTTACATGTGCATATGACAACCTTTTAGAGACAACAGTAGAGAAAAAAAGTCATTGACAGAAGTGACTTACAGGAAAAATACTTTTCTACTTTTTTTAGTTTCTTTTTTTCCTTTTCTTTTCCAATACTACAGTATTGGTAAAGTTTAAATAAGCATATTGCACAGCTATAGAAGAAATAGTCACAACAGTATTACACCAAAAACTGGAGCTCAGACAAGGAAAAATCAAAGCCTGTGTCAAGTACATCAAGATCACTATCAGGCTTTGTCTGGCTGCTAAAAAGAGCTTTCTCTTGATAAAGGGGGAAAAGGCAGGAGGAAGCAAGGTTTTACACTCTTAACTCACATTTCATATCACATAACAGCTTTGTTTCATCCCCTAAATCTGTTCTTTACTGAGGAATGAAAGAAAGGAGTGAGAAATCCACAGAAGGAGGTGTGCAGTGCCTGCACAGAGACTCTCTCTATGCTGACAGCTTGTTGTAATGCCATTTAGACATCACCACTACCAGCCAAAGAAGAAAGAACACGGCTGTGTGCTGTGTGTGCTTTCCCCTTACCCCCTGCACGCTTGTGCTCATTACAGCTCTTTCTTTAAACTGCTGGCTAGACAGCTGGCCATGCCTCAGAGGAGTGTGAGGTAAGGGAGCATATAAATTACTATTGCATTTTATGGCCAAGATAAACTCAAACTGCAGGGTTATAGCTTGAACTGACACACAAAAAAAGAGGCCTTTCATGCCTCTGAAAACAAAGGGAAGGAAAAGGAAAGTAAATGTATTTCATCTAATCTAGCAGTGGTGTGGAGGTGGGGAAAGACACAGAAAAGATAGATCTCTAGGTTTAAAGAGAAGATCTAGCTTAATACTTCTGTATTTGTAACTGTAAATCTGTAATTTCAAATTAGTATTTTTAAGAAACTTTAGGCCTCCTTGTATTATGTCATCACTGTATATCTTCAAAAATGGCAAAGAATATGGGGTGATAATTCTCATATTGTGCATTTTATTAAGCGAGGCTTAACATAACTGTACTTTCAGGTAGTTAAGTGCTTGGATAACCTTCCCAGATGAACAGTAAGCAGGTTGGTCTACTTGGACCTGTCTTTGGTGGTTCCATGCCTCCCACATGTGACAGGCTATAGCATGTTATTTTTTAAAAAATATTCAAGATACATCTGAGTGTGAAAGAATTATTAAGAAATAAAATATAATTTAATCCATGTAAATTTCTGATTGGCTTTACATAGAAAAGAATAAATAGCGGTTCCTGATTTCACAGAATCACAGAACAGGTCAGGTTTGATATGAGCTCAGCGAATCATCTGGTCCAAGAAGGGTCAAGAAAGGTTGTCCCAGGGCATCAGACATGGGGTTGCATCCAGACAAATATGGAATATCTCCAGTGAGGGAGAATCCACACATTCTCTGGGCACCCTGTCTCTGTGTGTGGTCACTTGCACAGTAAAAATATTCTTCCTCATGTTCAAGTGGATCTTCCTGTGCATCAATTTCTGTCTCTTGTCCTATTGCTGGGCACCACTGAGCAGAGCCTGGGTTCATCTTATTGACACCCTCCCTTCAGATACTCATAGACATGGATGAAATTCCCTCTCAGTTGTCTTTTCTTGAGACTGAACAGGCTCTGCTCCCTCAGCCTTTCCATTCATAAAAGAAATAGTCCAGTCTCTTAATCATCTCGTTATTCATACCTGGACCCACTCCAACTACTCTGTGTCCCTCATGAATTGAGGAGTCCTTCCCTATGGTTCATCCCACACCTGTAACCCTCCCCTGAAACATCAAGTATCTGTAACCCCATTGGCCCAAGTCTTGTTCCAGCCCACCTTGAAGCCCCCTGATTAAGGGGTCTCCGAGGGGCCAGACACCCTCTTGGAACTACCCGTCCCAGATCTTCCACCCTCTCCTAGAGCATCCTCTCTACCCCTTATCTCTCCCCTCCCCCATCACCTCAGGCCTTGCTATGTGCTGCGTCTGGCAGCTCCAAGCAAGACCTTTCACCATCCCTAATAAACCTGATATTCTAAGAGCAGCCTTCAGAGATCTCTCATCTCCATTCATGGAAGTTGTCCCGGAGCACAGTGCTCCCTACGGACTGGCGTCCAATGTGAGGTGGCTGGTCCGGGGGTAGCACGAACTGCATATGAGCGGGGTGTGTCACAAGGTCCGCATGGCGAGGAATGATGGCGGCCATGTCCACCGCGCGGCCAGAAGGCTTGGGCACGGGGACCGGGGCCGCGGCCGCAGGAGGGAACTGCCGCGAGTCCACAAGCACAGGGAGCGGGACGGGCATGGCACAGAGCCCCGGAGTGGGTCCCTGCGGCTGGGGGCGCTCGGGCTGGGGCAGTGCCATGGGGGTTCTGGCCAGGGATCGCCACGGGGCGGGGACCGGGGGCTTGGTCACTTGGTTCCACGGCGCAAGTGACGCCACTCCCCAGTCCCCAGGCACATTGGCCTGGTCTGACACAGGCACGGGCATATCGCAGGCTGTGGCACCCATGGGAGGCAGTAGTGGCGGGCCGCTCGCGGCGGCGGCTGGTTGCAGCGCCTGCAAAAGCGCAGCTACTTGGCTTTGCAAGAGGTCGGCGATGGTGGTGACCACAGCTGCGAAAGACGCCGCTGAGCAGGCGGGCACGGTTGGAGAGCGGGGGGAGGGGGGCGCCAGTGCCGAGAGGCGCTGGGGGGGAGAGGGGGCCGCGGCAGGGAGAACGGCGGGAGGGGGTGAGGCGGTCGCAAGAGTGGGATCCATGAGGGCCGCCGCCGAGCAGCATGGTGGGGGAGAAGGGGGCGCATCAGGGAGAACGGCAGGAGGGGGTAGGGTGGCTGCAAGAGCGGGAGCCGCAAGGGCCGGCGCTGAGCGGCGCGAGCAGGGAGACGGGGGTGAGTCCCGTTCGATACTCGCAGCCGCATGGGTGAGATTGTCAGAAACCGCACGAGGTGGCAAGGCGGCTGCTGCCGGCTTCTGTGAAGCAAACGAGTCGGCCAAGGTTCTGTAAGCCGGAGGCAATTCACAAGTGTCGGGATCCCGGTGTGAAATATCATTAAAAAGTCTATTTCCAACTGAGTCCCAAAAGTCTCTGGTAAAAACAGCTGAACGATCGGCATTTGGGAAATTAAGCAGAATCCATTCTAGAAGGTTTTTTAACTCTTTCTTAGACAAAGTACTGTTGTAGCTACGTAAGAGATGGTTAAGTTGCTTATAGAGATCTCGATCAGGGGCAAAGTAGGATTGTCCCATTTTTACACCAGTGTAGGACACCTCGATGTCGCAGAAGCAGGGTCCTCTGTTGAGTTCCGATGTACACTCCAGTCGGCGCTCAGGACTCTGTGGGAGGTCCCCTCAGAGCTCCGGTTTCAAGCGTCACTCAGGAACGGCTTTCCGTGCTCGTGACCTCCAGACCCTCAGAGCTCCAGTGTGGGCAGTGCAAAGCAGTGCTCGTATGTGCTCTCTGCACGTGGCAGCGTGCCATGGCAAGACTCCTCCCAGAGCTCCAGGTCACCGCCGCTCCGCAGCAGTCGCCTGTGCTCGAGGATCAGCAGGCACAAATCCTCCAATGGCTCCGAAAACTTGCTACTTGGTAACGAGTCGCGGTGCTCGAGGATTGCCTCAGCAATTTTTAAAGAGCTCCAGCTTCGACGTTGCCTAGCAATGAAATGTCGTGCTCACCACACCGATGAGGAGGGTACAACTGGTTATTTAGTTACTGTCCATGGAGAAGTCTCCCACAGGTAGAAAAGCTGGAGAGGCATCCAGAGAGGTGTGGGTGCAGGTCTGCACGGGTTCATATTCTTCGTTGGGCTCCAGTCTGTAGGGAGCACTCTGCTCCGGGGCGGCTTCGATGAATGGAGACCAGAGATCTCTGAAGGCTGCTCTTAGAATATAAGGTTTATTAGGGATGGTGAAAAGTCTTGCTTGGAGCTGCCAGACCAGCCTGAGATGATGGGGGAAGGGAGAGACAAGGGGTAGAGAGGATGTTCTAGGAGAGGGTGGAAGATCTGAGAGGGGTAGTTCCAAGAGGGTGTCTGGCCCCTTGGAGACCCCTTATCAGGGGGCTTCAAGGTGGGCTGGAACAAGACCTGAGCCAATGGGGTTACAGATACTTGATGTTTCAGGGGAGGGTTACAGGTGTGGGATGAACCATACATTTTTGGGGGTTGAGATGGAACAGTCCATTTGACTTTTGGACCTATTGGTAGGTAAGGGTATTGTCCAGCCAGTAGGGGATATTGTTTTCATCCTGGCTGTACTATTGTGAATAATTGTATTTGTCCATCCTTTCCAACACCCTCCCTTCAGATACTCATAGACATGGATGAAATTCCCTCTCAGTTGTCTTTTCTTGAGGCTGAACAGGCTCTGCTCCCTCAGCCTTTCCATTCATAAAAGAAATAGTCCAGTCTCTTAATCATCTCGTTATTCATACCTGGACCCACTCCAACTACTGTGTCCCTCATGAATTGAAGAGTCCTTTCCTGGACACAGCATTCCAGGAGAGGCTTCACTGAGGGCTGAGCAAAGGGACAGGATCTCCTTTGATCTCCTGGTAATTCTTTTCCTAAGACCTAATACCATACCCAGGATGCCACTGGCCATAGCCACCAGGGCACTGCTGGCTCATGGAAAGCTTCTGGTCCACCAGAACCCCCAGCTCCTTCTCCATAGAGCTGCTTCCCAACAGGTCACCCCCAGCCTGTGCTGCTGCCTGGGGTTGTTCCTCCCCAGGTTCAGAATTCTGCATTTGCCTTTGCTGAATTTCAGAAGGTTCCTCTGTGCCCATCTCTCCAGGCTGTTGAGGTCCTTCTGAAGGGCTGCACAGCCCTCTGGGGTATCAGCCACTCCTCCCAGCTTTGCGTTGTCAGTGAAATTGCTGAGGAGGCCTCTGCCCATTCATCCAAGCCATTGATGGATAAATTAAACAAGACTTGGCCCACTATTGAGCCTTGGGGGACACCACGAGTGACTGGCTGCCAGCCAGAGCCTGTGCCACTGATTGTGACTCTGGGATCTGCTATTCAGCCAGTTCTCAATCTGCCTCCCTGTCTATCATCCAGTCTTCCTGAATTTGCCTTGTCTACTTGCCAAGGTAGACAAGATTTGCTTCTCTCCCCTCATCCATCCAGGTAGTTGTTTCATCATGGAAAGCATGATTTACCTTTGCTGACTACTCCTGATCACCTTCTTTTCTTCCCTGTGGATAGAGGTCGCCTCCAGAATGAGGTGCTCCATCACCTTTCCAGGGACTGAGGTGAGGCTGACTGGCTGATAGCTCCCTGCATCCTCCTTCTTGCCCTGTTTGAAGAATAGAATTACATTTACTTTCTTTGGTCCTCAAGCACTAGTCCTGATCTCCATGACTTTTCAAAGATACGGAAGTATAGCTATGATGTCCATCAGCTGTCTCAGCACTCCTATGTGCATTCTGAACACAGGACTTGTAGATGTCAAGTTTGCTTAGGTGTTCTCCAACCTAATCCTTCTTGACCAAGGAAAACTCTTCTAGCATTCCTTTACCCTGGTCTCCTGGATCAGAGACCCCTGCAGGCTGGTCTTGCCAGTGAAGACCAAAACAAAGGTGTCATTCAGTAACTCTGCCTTCTCTGTGTCCTCTGTTTCCAGGGTCTCTACTTCATTTAGTAATGGGCCCACATTATCCTTAGTTTTCCTTTGATTATTGATGTATTTGTATTTAATTCCAGATGGGCCTTTGACTTCCTCATCTCATTTATACTTAATCTGGCAACCTGTTTATGTTCATTCCAAGTGGCCTAACATTGCTTCTGTCTCCTGTGTATTTTCTGCTCAAACCTGAGTAATGACAGGTGTTCTTGATTCATCTATGTGGTTATCTTGCCTTTTTTTTCCAGTTTCTTGCTCACTAGGATGCATTATTCTTGAGCCTGGAGGAAGTGATCCATGAATATCAACCAATTCTTTTGGAACCTCCTCCCTGCAGGGCCTGTTCGCTTGTGGTTCTTCCAAGAAGATCCCTGAAGAGACTAAAGTCATCTGTTTACTCTTAAGCAATCCACTATCTCATGATCTCTACAGCAAGGCTGCCCCCAAACATCACATCTACAGCAAGGCTTTCCCTCTTTCTTTGTATAAGTTCCTTTTGGGATCCTCCACTGCCTGTGTCAGGTAGCTGTCAGTGCTTTCCAGAAAACTCCTGGACTGTTAGTGATTCACTGTGTTGCTTCTCTAGCAGATGTTAGGGTAGTTACAGTCCCTCATGATAACTGATATTTGAGAAGATTTATTTAATTTTGCATCCAGTACTGGATAGGCTATTCGGAGAACACAGAATTTGTTTGAATGCCAGCATGGATTTATGCTCCAGCCTGTAGTACCCCATGCCAAATATCCAGCACCAGAAGACCAAAAAAATAAGTACTGGGTGGTCTTGTTTTCAAAAACCTATGGACTGGAGCAGAGTGTGTGGTGTGTAATACTGCTCTGCTGCAAGGAGACATAAAGCATGAAGCTTTATCTTTCAACCAGAAACCCTGGGACCTGTGGGAGACCACAGCCTAAGTCAAGAATCAAAACACTTCCCCGGAAAACTGCAAATTGAAAATAAGTCCTTGAGCTGTACTGGAAAATATACAGATGGAAGATGACTTCTAAATGCTTAAAAGGTTCCCAGAACAACTCTATTACTTTTCTAGGTGAAAAAAAATAATAATGCCAGATACATATTTGTCATGCTTTTGTGGAGGTCTGAAAGTTCAGAAAGAAAGCTTTTAGGAAAAGTAATTATTTGTTTGCTGTATAGTAATAGTATGGTGATGGCCACTTAAATGTGATTATATTGTATAAACAAAATGTCAGAAAGTGAGGAAAAATATTATACACAATTTATTAAAATACACATTCTACAAAGACAAGCCACAACAATCAACACTATGCACTTCAACATTGTATTCTCTATACCAAGAGTAGTGGCTGAGTTTAAGAAAACCCTTCTGATTTCACTTCAAATGTGGTAGCGCTATGTCATGGTTACAAGAGAAAGAGCTACAAAGATGTAACCAAACTATATATTCTGCACCCATTGTGGTAGATAGGGACAGGCGGAGCGGAAGATCACCGGGATGTCACGGAAAGATAGACCCCTTCCCCCCTCTCTCTTCCCCACTTATCTGTTAACCCCAGGAGTCCCAGAAGAATGTAGCCACACCTGTTCTGGTAAAGTTACACTACCCACTATCCTCTGAGACCCCCAGCCCCCCTCTGACGAAGCAAAGTCGCCCAAGACTATTTAAACCCATGAGATGAGATAATAAACGCTTTCGACCGTCCACCAAATTGGTGTCAGCGTGTGTCGTTAGTCCGAGTAGCCCGGGTGAGGCCGGGCTGCCGTGCTGTCTTCTTGTAACCAGGTCGCCGTTGTCTTTTATAAAGGCAACATCTGGTGCCGAAACCCGGGACAAAAGAAGAAAAAAACGCCCCGGTGGACGGGTTTCACCTGGAAAGAAGCAGCGGCCAGGACGGTCGGACCGTACCCAGGCGTAGGGGAGACGTCCCCGGGCCCGCGAGCGTCATGGACAGCGTCGCATGGGCCGTGAGTATGAAGCAATGGAATATCGCGTTTAAGCTCAGGGACTTTTATCTTGCT
Source organism: Taeniopygia guttata (assembly GCF_048771995.1). Lineage (NCBI taxonomy): Eukaryota > Metazoa > Chordata > Aves > Passeriformes > Estrildidae > Taeniopygia > Taeniopygia guttata. The sequence goes on from NC_133063.1 coordinate 27,856,766, forward strand.
ATAGCAAGGCTGCCTGGGCTTGGAGCAGCCGAATGCTCAGTGGATGCCATGCATCCGGGAATATGGGAACAGTATACAGCCACGCTAGCCGGGGAGGAAAAATCCTCAGACAGTGGCAAGAGCTTTACGGCACGGAGCAAGGTAAAAAAGACCCCGCGCAAAGCAATAGAAAAGCAAGAGACGCGGAGTGCAGCACATATGTGTTTATTAGTCAGACCCGAGCTCGGGGGGGGGGGCGAAAGCGCAGACCGTCCCTGAGGAAGGTCCACCCGAAACCAGAGACCCGAAAGAGCTCAGCGCGACAACCCCTTCCCCGGATCAGAGCGCAGCCCGGCCCCGCCGCAGAGCTCAGCCCAGCCCAGCCCGGCAGAGGCAGCGCTGCCGCCGGGGGGGCGCGTTCCGGGCGCCGCGGCCCCGCTCCCGCCGGGAATCGGACCCACCCGCGGCTCCGTGCCGCTTCCCCGCCGGCGCGCCGAGCGGAGCAGCGCCGAGCCCCGCCGCGGGGGCCCCCCGGGACGCCCCCGCCGCGGAGGACCCCCGGGAAACCCCCGCCGCGGAGGAGCCCCGAAAAACCGCGGCTTGCCGATGCGTCCCGCCGCCGCCGCCGGTCAGGGGTCCGTTGCCGGAGGCGCAGCCACGCGCGGGGCGCTTTTCGCGGGAGCTAGCGGGAAAAGCCCGGGGCGCGGGGGCCGCAGCCCAAGAAAGCACAGCCACGTGGCCACGCTGCCGCCTCAAACATGGCGCCGGGAGCGGCAGAGAGGGGCGGGGCCCGGGCGGTCCCGGCGCGAAAACTCGGACACCGCGCGACTTCAAGGGCGCGCGCGCGCGGGAGAAAGGGGCGGAGAGCGGCTCGGGGCACAGAGCCAATCAGCGGCCGCGCTGGGAGCCGCCACCATATAAGGGAGAAACCACCCCCCGCGAGGGGCGCGGCGAGCCGGGGGGGCGGGAGCGGCCCCTCCCCCGAGGGGGGGAGCGAGCCCGGGGCCGAACAAAACGGCGCGGGGCCCCGGAAGTACGCTGGCATTTCATTTCCGGCACGGAGCCTGGCAACAGCTCTACCGGCCCCACAGAGCCGGCGGGGGCCAGCCGGAACTCCGAAACAAAAGATACGGAACCAGCACAGTTTAAAACAAAACCGAATAGAGTTCTAAGCCGCACCGAAAAGCGGTCACAATACCCCTTAGAACTGCGAAAAAAAACGGCGTCTCACCAAGTAATACGGGTCCCAGCCCCGGACACACGGGGGTGGGGGGGGGTGGGGGGGGGGGAAGTGGCGCGCGCGGGCGAACCCAGCCCCCTCCCACCGCAAATAACGGCGCCTGTGCCGCAGAGTCAGCAAGAGACGCCCCCGATACGGGACCCCGGGGTAGCCCTGGCTATGAAAGTGGGGAGAAAGCCCCCGGGGATGTAGGGGACGTGCTGCCTCTGTGGCAGTCGGAACCCCCATGTGGTGAGACCATGAGAGCCACTGCTGCACACCACTGCTACCAACCGAACCTGACCCTCAAAACAAAACTAATAAAAAGCTATAAGTTCTGTTTGCAGAGCACGCTTGTGAACCATCCCAGTGACGCACACACCCCTGCTCCAAAAAGAGATGACAGACCACCAAACTGCCAGACAACACCTGAGAATCCCACAGTGGTGAGATCCAAACATGCACAGTGTCTTTCTTCATGCAATTTTGCTGTTTAGAAACTTGTGGCCAGGAAAACAAGCTGGCCCAAGCCGCTACCCTCATCAGCTATTTAGGTGGGTCATACAGCATCTATCAAGTAACAAAGTGCTCAAAAAAGTCACTATAATAAATACCCCATCCTTCGTGTTCCACATAGCCAGCCTGTTTAGAAGCTATTGTACTAACCCTAAATGAAACCAAATCAAACCTGACTAACCCCTATTAGTTTTACTATGATATTAAACCCCCTTTTCTACGAAAGCAATGCTTTAGATACCCCCTTCAGTTACTCCACAGCCAGTACCCCCCACCAGTACAAGTAGGACACCCCCCACAGAAGACCAATAAGTAAGTAGTCCCATCCACATTTGAGATGTAAGTTTGCCAGAAACCCAGAGTGAATCCTTATATGTTCCTTGCCAAGTTTATTAACTCTATCGATTTCTGTGTTCAAGTTCTGATTGTTTCTAAGGTCCTGCATCACTCAGACGAAAAAACATACCACCTTCTCGAAGAACCTAACAGACTCCACAAAAAGGAAATCAACCATCGCAATGCTGCTTGACCTAAAAGCAGCACAGCAGCAAAAACAGCCACAGGTGTCTCAGCCATTGCAACCCAGCAACACAAACTCTCTCAGCTGCAAATGACCATCGACGAAGACCTGCAAAAGATCGAGAAATCCATCTCCTATCTAGAAAAATCAGTCTCTTCGCTTTCAGAAGTAGTTTTACAAAATAGGCGGAGACTTGACCTTTTGTTTATGCAGCAGGAGGGATTGTGTGCGGCGTTGAAGGAAGAATGCTGCTTTTATGCAAATCATACGGGAGTCATTAAAGACTCCATGGCAGAACTCCGAAACAGACTGGCTCAGAGAAAGAGAGACAGAGAGACCCAGCAGAGCTGGTTTGAATCCTGGTTCAATCAATCACCTTGGCTCACCACTTTAATTTCCGCCCTAGTAGGTCCACTGGCAATACTGCTTTTGGCTATTACCATAGGACCATGCCTGCTGAACAAACTAGTCTCGTTTGTTCAAGCCCGTCTAGAAAGGGCAAACATTCTGTTCATAAGCCACCAACAAATGCTATAAACCAAAAAACTGCAAACACAGTCAGTAGCTAAAGCCTTCAGCACCTGCCTTAAAAAATCTACCCAGATCTACTAAACCACCCTTTCCTTAACAAGTCACAAGTTTGTACCTCACTCCAGTGCCTCTATTTACAACTACCTCATTTTGTATGTGATAAGGAGCGGGGAGATGTGGTAGATAGGGACAGGCGGAGCGGAAGATCACCGGGATGTCACGGAAAGATAGACCCCTTCCCCCCTCTCTCTTCCCCACTTATCTGTTAACCCCAGGAGTCCCAGAAGAATGTAGCCACACCTGTTCTGGTAAAGTTACACTACCCACTATCCTCTGAGACCCCCAGCCCCCCTCTGACGAAGCAAAGTCGCCCAAGACTATTTAAACCCATGAGATAAGATAATAAACGCTTTCGACCGTCCACCAAATTGGTGTCAGCGTGTGTCGTTAGTCCGAGTAGCCCAGGTGAGGCCGGGCTGCCGTGCTGTCTTCTTGTAACCAGGTCGCCGTTGTCTTTTATAAAGGCAACAACCCATCTACATTATTCCTGGTACACTGTAAATGGTGGGTCGTTTGCAGCAGCTGTCCAGTGCAGACCCTGCCCCTCAGGCTATGAGTTGGGTCTCAAATGAGATAAGGGAAAAGAGACACTCCTGTTAGGCAGGGTAATGTTTCTTTTCCTTCACACCGATGACTCAGTCCTGGTAGCTCCCTCTGGGGAAGCAGCAGCACAGTCCTGAGGGGGTCGTCTCTGCTAATGGGCCATGATGACTTCAGTGGCACCAGCAGAACGGACATCTGCAATGGCCATCCAGGACTTCAAAAACGTCTTATGACCTATGGGATTGCATCATCCCATTGTGAAACTCTGTGCCTCAAGGGAGGTTCTGAACATTCCTGCCTAGATTTTGAGGGTATATCATCCTGGGGTTTGGGAACTTGGACACCACCACCACTGGACATCCAGAGAGGGATCTGAACTTCCACAGAACCACTACTTTTGAAAATAATGTGAACATCACTTCAGCAGCACTGCAACCATTGCTTAATTTGATTGTGACCACCACCCTGACTATCAGGGGCCAGGTTGTACTCTGATTTTGTGGATTTAAACAAGTTTTATGTATCATTGCATTTATTGTAATCTTCCAATTAAAATGTAACTCTGACTTGAAAACTCTCGCAAGGTATTTGTGTGGGGTTAATTTCTTCCACTGGTTTGCTATCAAACCAACATACACTAGCACTTCAAATAAGTTCAAATAAGGTTCAAATGTCAAAATAGACTTCCTACCAATACTTACTCAAAAAAAAAGAAGCTAAAAACATTGAGACTGACCTATGGGCACCATTGTTACTGAGCCAGGTGTTGAAAACTTCTGGCCTTATGGCATGGTCTTCTGTATTTGAGATGCAAATTGTGTCACCTTCCAGTTTTCTGGATGTTTTGATCATGCTAGTTACATTCAGGTCCTGGACCTATTTTGTGGTGCTGAAAAATGCTGAATTTTAGTAATATGTAAGGAAAAATGAGAAAAAGATTGCATTCAAAGGATGTTCAAAACAGCTCTGACTTGAAATTCACTGGAACCTTCCTGAAAGGCTCTGGGTCATCCCTGCTGTTTGTGCTCCTTCCACCAGTTTCAGCAGCACTGGAAGGGTTGGCATGCACTGCCCCATTGCCTTGCTTTCAGGAGGTTGTGTCCCTGGCTATGGGGACCAGTGTCCCTGCACTAGAGTGTCCATCATGCTTGAGGTGCTGAACCTCTGTAAGCAGAGCAGGGAAAAATTCAGAGCTGCCAAACAGACCCCTTTTTTGTCAAGGGAAATTTGTATTTTACAGAGAACTTGTCCATTCCCTTCTTAATGGAAATATAAAATCTAGGTACTAATGCTATTTTTTTTGTGAAGGGTGGCTTGAACCCAAGTGCAGATTACACATCACCGTCATAATTATTACATTATATAGGAACAGCTTTTTACGTCCAGAGATTTCTCACAGTCTGGCATAAGACCTTTACAATGTCCTAAACCAGGCACTGATCTATGCAGTGTTACAAGTGTGTGACTGGACTGGATAAAAGCTATCTAAATACCACAATCTATTCTTGGCCCACAATAATACAGTATTCATGCATCCTTTCTGCTGTCTGTCATGAATCACAGCTGTTGACAAATACAGGTAAAAGGCTTCACAACACTGCAAACAAGCAGATAGTTCCTTTGTAGGTTTATATATATATATATATATATATATATATATATATAAGACAATTTTATCTATAAGACAATTGCTGTTTATAATTTTCATAATAAACAAGCAGTAATTCTTACTTTGAATTCCCAGTAAGTTCTATATGTGAAACAATTATTAAATAGACTAAAATTTAGTGGCTTTATATTTAAGAAATAGTACAAAACTAATGTTGATAAGGTTCTAATACTAACTCTGCTTTGAAGATAGGCTTCCAATAACTAAATTAGGCTTCTGATCAATAAACAAAAAATACACATTTCTGTTAAATTATTAAATTTTACATCAGGAAATGCTACATACTAATACAGTGATTTATTTTTGCAGAAAAAATATAGAACAGTTCCTCAAAGGAAATTTGAATATATGTCATGATTTGTTCTGCTAAAAATTAGATTCATTCAAGACAGCTTTTTGCAACATCTAAACCAAGGCAGTAGCTTTTTGAAGACAATACTGTAATTTAAAGGATGTAGTAATAGGCAGCCTTGTGATTGAAAGAGACAGAGTATAGCCTTCTAATATTTATTTAAAAAAACAAGCCTTCTAATATTTATTTAATTTCTTTTGAAGCCAGACATTTGCTGGAATATCTGTCACATGGTAATGTGTTTTCAAGAAAGGTTGGCTTTACAAAGACTCTGGAGAGTCATGGAATTATTCTCTTGAGAAAACACTTCATATGACACTAAGAAGGGCATCAAATGATATTAGAGGTCAGATGTGATTCTGACTTTGCTTCTAAATTCTTTCATCAGTACTTCATATATTATTTTTAGAGTTGCTCTCTTTTCCACAATTAATTTCCATTATTCCACAATTATATCATATTACTCTTTGTTTTTTCCCACTTATGGTCTTTAGGTTGTGTTGTGTCACATGTGTTTCCCAGCTGAATGGTATTCTCTTCACTCACATGACTTTCATAATTGTATAAGACTGTCTAAAATTATGACCTTTTGTTTAAATTTATTTTTATTTCTGGAGTTTAATTTACTGAGATAAAGTCTAGAGTATGACCAAAGAAGGGGTGGTATTATAAAACTGAAAATCAAAGAAGAGATTTCACTCTTCCATAAAATTCCTCTGAAATAATAGAAATTTTTCACATTGAAACACATAAAAGTTTTCAAGCCACTTCTGTGTGAAATGTCATGCTCTGTAGTTCTGATGAGACACTTAAGTATTATGTGTACTATGTCACTTAAGTATTACTCTTATGTATTTCTAATTTGCTGCAGGACTGAAAAAATAAAAATCAGTGTTTCTTAAAGAGAGGAAATAATAGTCCTGGTACTCCAAGACTACTAATTAATTTTCCAAGGGAAAATTAATGTATTGCTTATTTGTAAACAGAGTGAGATGATTTCACAGAGACTTGTCTGCTGATAGATCATCTGCCAGAGCATGAGCTGCTGAGAAGTTCCTCGGTTGGAGAAAAATAGGGATGTACTATGATTTTAGTTAGATAAGAGAAAATCGAGCCCAGCTTTCATTTCTAAGGATTTTGCTTTCTGGATGCAAGTCTTAGTAAAACTGGTTGTTTCCTCTTGTTTCTCAGATGAGAATTTTTGTTGTGGATCACATAGGAGAGGAATGCTGCAGCTCTTAAAGCAAAATCCTCATTCCATGTTGGTGGTCCTTTTCCTGAAGGAAAGAATCCTAAACCCTCATTTTCTAGTATTGTGAAGAAGTTCTTTGTGGCAGGCAAGCTCAAGTGAAAAGGGCCTTCTTAGAGTCAGACAGCAAGCAGGAAGGGCCATGCTGCCTCTGCTAGACATAGTGCTGCATAGAGTCTATTGGGAGGCAGGCCCAATAGTCCTACCACTACTGTAGATATGCTGACAACCTCTCCAGGTCATGGACCAGCAAAAATGAGACTGAAAGTCATTTCATTGGCTGTCTCCTCCCTTGGCTGCAAGCTCTATGTTGCCTCCTCTACAAGATGTGGATCTGAAGTAACAACAGCCAGTTTTAACTGACTACACAAACTGAGCAGGTTTGCATTTAAGTGCCTCTCTACCTGAAGCTCAGGAGGCAGGATGCTGTCCATGAGGAAGTACCAAAACAAACAACATGAATCTCCAAATGCTGTATGAATAGCTCCATTAAACAGCCCTTCCTGAAGTCTCAATTTATGTCGTAGTTAATGCTCTAAATAACCTGGAATCAGTCTGAAGATATGACACAACATTTTTATAGAATTAAGTTTCTCTGGCTTTGCTGAATCACATTATTCTGTCCAGTTCTTCCACTTTACCACTTCATCTAGAATTTAACCAATATGTATAAATTTAACCAATCGTGACTAAAAGGTAAAAGAATTTTAAAGCAATCAATCTGGCTATTAAGGACCCTAAACAACAAGAACAGGGAAAAACTTCTATGTAATAGAGGTTAAAGATTTTCTGAGTCTTTTTGAATAGACTGGATAATTATCTACAAAAGACAAATGTTTTGAACAGAATTGCAGCTATATATTCTTCACCGATTTCAATGCTTCCAGAAATTATAACCTCTCTCATTATCAGAACATCAAGAAATACTATGTTGGTGATGTCAGGATTGATTTTTCAGTGCTGCTCTGAAATCTGTACTCAAGTGTACAATAGGCAATGACATGCAAGTGGACAGTCCTGCAACTAATACTGCATGTTCTGCTTCTGGGATTGAAGAAAAGATAGGAAAACCTGTCAGATAAGCATAGTGATGTTGTTTGCAACAACAGCTGAACACAAAAGCAAATAACTTTTGAAGAGATTACCTTATTTCTCAAATTTATTTCCCATAATTTATGATCAAGTTTGAAAATATCAAATAATTGAGCTGTAAAGGGGGACAAGTGGTTGACAAATCCAGAAATTGTATTTGCATTCATGTTTGCCCTGACTTTTCCATTGAGTCACCACAGTTTTTCAGAAGCTGTGGTGCCAGGCAGAGTTTCATGTAGAAATTGACTTTTTAAAAAATATACTTGTTAAGAATTTCCTCTTTGTATCTGATGCATGCCTCAGTGGATGTAATGATATTTAAGTGGTTGCTTACTATTCAGATTGTGTAAAATGCACAGCTTGGGAATGTGCTCAGTCACTTGTGCTGAACTGTGAAGCCAAGGGCAAAAGGCAAGAGTGAGTTTCCAGGATGAAGACTAAACTGCTGGATTGCAGTAAAGATAGTGTTGGATACAGGCTCACAGCACCAGCCTTACATCTTAAACAGGTCTTTGTCAGGCACAAGATCACACAGTCCCCACAGTAATAACAAAGCAGCATGCCTTCTGTTTTTTACACATTTCTCTCTTTGAAGAACTGTTTTTAGTAGTCAAGCCTTCTGACAGATTTGACAAATTGTTATTATTTGTGTCCAGCACAAACAGTTCTCAAAATACTCAGAAAAAAAAAGAAAAAAATCTATTAAAAAACACAGAGGTGCTTTCAGATCCAGTCAAGTGAGATTAGTCAGTTTAGTGCAGCTACATGGCTGCAGTCATTAATTGAGAGCCAAGGGAGATATATTCTACAGAGAGCAGAGCATTTTACATCACATCTTGGATAAAACATCTCCTGGTCAGTATTAACTCCCAAGCCTTGTTAAACAGCATAATTGAAAGAAAAATGTCACATAATTTTTCCCCTAAATAATTGATGGTGGCTGAGCACTAGACAAAAGGCCTGTTTCTCCCTCCCCTCTTTAAGGTTCTCCAGGCCATATCTGCAAAAATTATCATGAGAAATAATGTAATTTATGAGGATGTAAAAATATTGTAGCTGGTCAGAGAAACAGGCTGCGTACATGCCTTCACAGGTTTTGTTTACTGCACTGTTCCTATTGTTTTGAGTTTTCGTAGACCTGTTTTCTTTTGCTGAATACACAGATATATCCAAAAGAGTTTAGGAAAATACCTTAAAATATAAAAACAATGCTGGCTTGTCTGTTGCACTTAAAGAAGTTTATGACCTAAAGAAATCTGGGATTACGTTTTCTGTTTGCTAACAACAGAATGGAAAATCTACAAAATCACATTACAAGCTAATAGCCAAAAAATACTATTTCTTGTATGCAAAACAGATGGAATTTAGAAAGAAAGATTAAAAATAGTTCCTTTATTTTTTTAATAGGAATTTTGAAAGCAATTAATTTACCTACTTGGAAATAATTTCCTTTAAGGCTAGGAGGACCTTTCTAACATTTTGGTTTCACAAAGAACCTTATACACAGGATGCAATTCATACATAGTTATATAATTTTGCATAATGCAAGTGACACTTCTTATCCATTTTCATCTTTTTCTTTCTTGTGAATTGCAGCTGTTACATCTATGGCAGTTTCCATAGTAACACTCAATCTTGTACTTTACTAAAGGGTGGGAACGAGAATGATTGACCAAGAAATAGATCTAAAATAAAAAATTACAAAACATTTAGGGTCTATTAGGGAGAAAAAAAAATCCAAAACCCATATAAATGAAAAACTTTGAACCCTTTCCAGCCCCTTACAAAGTTTTAACCCAGCCTTCCAAAACTACTCCAAACAGCAATTCTGGACACAATAAAACATTTACACTGTGACCTGAGATTTGGCAGTTTGATGAAACAGTGGTTTCCACTGTGAAGATCATGGCACTGTAACTTAGTACTAAATTTTCCCTATAAAAAGTCCTGTAATTCTTGCAATCATTCCACTTTCTCTCAGGAAGCGATCTTGCCTCAACAACATGTGTGTTGGAGTCACATGTGATAGCATTGAGGTGGTCTGGACAGGCTCTAGAGTATGATCTCAGCACAGCAAGATTTAATAATAATCACATGGCAGCTGCACGGGAAAAAAGCTCATAAATTACAAGAATGCTTCCCCCCGCATCTGCCCCAAAGTCAGTTTTAAGGACCATCTCTGTTTTAAAGCTGTGTCTATACATATTTAGATTAAGCTCAAAAGAATAATGTGAGTAGGAACTAGTAGAAAAATAAAGACAGAAGACAGAGTCTACCACGACTGCTGCACAAGCCTGCCCCATGGAGTGAATACTCTCTAGAAGTAACAGTTGCTAATAACTTCAAAGGGAGAGAAAATAGAAGAGAGACCTGATATTTGGTGGTTTAGCAGCTAAAACTTTGAACTTTTCACCTCTGTATCTGTGATGAAAGCCCAGCTTGAAGTTCTCAGAAAAAGTATTTTCTACTTCAGAATGGAAAGACCTTACCATACAAAGTTGGACGTGATTTAGGATAAGGAGTTAAAATAGTAGTTTTATAGGGTCATGACCTTTAACCTCCACATTTTGTCATGGTGCTTTTTTACAGCTGGTGACATTTAGTCCAGGGAATAATTTGTCTTGCCATGTTTTTGTTTTGCTTTGTGTTCAGTTTTGTAGCAGTGTTTGTTTTTGCAGCAGTGGCACATAGATACTTCTCATAAGTGCTTAGATGCCCTAAATTGGATTGTTAGAAGGTTGATTATTTGTCTCATCTTCTGATTTTTGTAGTACATTAATTACAATGCACGTTCATATCTAATATCAGCATTACAAAGGCATGATTTGAATTCCATGGAAAGAAACCAAACTAAACAGAGAAGGCAGATTGTGTGCTCTAATGAATGCATGCCTGGTGGCACCTTGTAGCTGTTCCAGGCCACTCATAAGTTGTAATTTCAGGCAATCATGGTAGATACCTGTTACAAAACTAAATCAAATCATGGGACTGAGCCTAAAGAAGCCTTTTTCCCCTGCTATCATCCTTTTGATTATACTATTGTTGCTGTGTAAGCTGACTTAGCCTTATCACAAGTTGTGCAACTCTCTCACAGCTGGGTTTCTGTGTAAGAAATGAAAACACTTGGAAACTCACACACTATGTATCTGCAAGTGTGAGCAGGGGCTGCAGTCTCTGTTTAACAAAGCCTTCACTTAAGTCTTCACCAGAACAGAATTTTCTGTTATATATAAAAATTACCAAACATATTTATGCATGCATGCATATATTTGTAAATAAAAGTGAGTTTAATGGTTTGAAAAGCATTTCAGCTTATCCTGATATGACTTTGCTAACCCTTTTTAGAAACACTGTGATGAGACAAGGAAAAACATCTCAAAAACCAACTGAGCAGTTTTGCCTTATGAATCATGATAAACGAGGGAAGGCGGGAGAAGAAAATAGAAAACCAACCCAAACTCAGAAGAAAAGTGAAATACAACAAGATGACTGGTGTAAGAGTTAAGTGCTTTGCTCCATGCAGCTTGGCAAATGGAAGAACACAAATTACTGCAAAGGAAAAAACAGTCTTGGAAATCTCTGGAGACTGGTTTCACATGGCTAATTTACAACCACATGTAGCATCTGTCACTTTTACAAATCAATGTGAGTGCCTACCCTCTAATAGCACAGGTTCACTGGTAAAGGTTGCTGGTGTTGGCCATACAGATGAGACCTTTCAGGATGTCAGAAAAGAATGTTGGTAACAGATATTAACAGTCACACGCTCCTTTATGTCACTTCCAATTTACTCTATCTTAAATTGTCAGCTAGCAGAGCTCACTCTGATATTAATAACTGGAGGTTTGCATCCAAGCCAGGAAAAATAAACCCTGCTGATAGCTCCATGAGACATCTGGCTTGCTCTAAGGAAAGCCAAAATTGAAAGATAGAGCTCTTAGTCCTTCTTAGTAGAGGCTGCAATATTCAGAAAGGAGAAAGATGGTATTACTTACAGATGGCCCATGTGTACAGAGAAACAGTTGCATTTTGCCATTTTTTGTAGGTGTTGTTCAACAGGAGAGTGATTCAATTATTCTATACAATATTGGAGTATGATAGAAAATGTTAAAGCCACATCCTGATATAAAATGTCCCACGAGCTAGAAGTAGTTTCCCCAGCCCTGAGTTTATTTCTCCATGGCATTACTAGGCATTTAACTCTCTTTCTCACTCATTAAGTCTCTCCAGTCTTAGTGGATTCACTTTTTGAATTCAGGGGGTGTAAGTTGGGACTTAAGAACAAACATATTACTTGGATAAATCAACAGTTCCGAACTTGTCTCAGACCAGCTAGCAGGCAGTCACGCAACACATATATACATCATTGCTCTTTGCAAGTACAGGGCAGGATCCCCAGCCAGCTGCTGGGGAGAAGTACTGATGCAGCTAGTCCTCACAAGCGTACTTTGCCAGGGTTACTCTGTGATAGTGCAGCTTTCCATTGGGGGAAATCACAGAGAGCCTTGTAGCACTCCCCATGGTAATTGCAGCTCTCTTCTTTCATGTACTTAATCAGATAAATGAAACCCTAACTTTTATTTCTGTCTCCCTTGAGGAGACATTTATCTGCAATTTTGACTGAATCTGCAAATGAGGACCTTGCTTTTGCAGACAATACTTTAGTATGTTTATTGGAAGGCTGAGAAAAGAATATGTCTCCATTTGGATGATTATCAAACTTCCTTCTCAAGGAATTTGTAGGACTCATCCCATATTTGAAATTTTATTAACTGCATCTGTACCCCTTTGCTCATATTGTTTTCAAGATAAAAAAATCTTAAAAAAGGTTTTTCTTTTTCCATCAGATCCTTTCCTGTCTCTAATGTTGTTGGCAAGCTCTATCACCTACATCATTGTTGTCTTTTCCTGGTTATTTAACCATATGCAAAATGCTTGTATGTTGGTAACAACCTCGTGGCATCCTCTCTGTCAACAAAAATACTCATTTATTTCTACATTTTATTTTCTGGTTTTAATATATTTTTATTTCCTGGGCTTGTCTCCTCTCCTGTCTTGCAACACCTTTGGAACCAACCTTTGATAAGGAGCAAGACTGAAAGCTTATCTGAAAGTTCAACTACATAGTATTAGCCAGCTCAATGCTTATCTCCATGTTTTAGGTGATTTATTCCAATAAATCTAGTGGCTATACTAATGATAATTCCCAGCTAAAAAAGCTTATTTCCAAATATGTCATAGTGATCCCAGTGATCATTACCTCTTTTTTTGTCAACTTCCTGGAAACAAATGTCAGTGATCTTAAGTCTGACTTTCAAGTACATAATTTTCAGGGCTATCCTTGAAGCACCAATAAAGATTGATGCCATGCTTGCTAACCCTTTTTCCTCTAAAAGGTAAGTTAAATATGTTTGACTCATCAGTCACCCTAGGATTGCAGAATAGACATAGCCTCAGTAGCAATAAATTTAGCAAATGGATGCATGTCAGGATTGCAAAAAAGATTCAACTATCTGCCATCTATGAAATGGCAGAAAAGAGAAAAATAGAAGACCCACCCATGTCCTTGAGTGCATCAGGCCCAGTATCTTCAGCTGGGTAAGGGAGGGGATTGTCCTGCTCTGCTCCATACTGGGGCCGGCACTTGATCTCCCCCCCTTGGTGATCAGGACACAATGAAATGGCCTGAAGTTGTGTCATGAGAGGTTTAGGCTGGATATTATAAAAAGGTTGTTTCCCCAGAGGCTAGTTGGGCACTGGAACAGGTTCCCCAGGGAAGTGGTCACAGCACCAACCTCAGAGCTCAAAATATTTGGGCAATGCTCTCAGGCACTTTTGAGTGGTACTGTGCACGGTAAGGAGCTGGACACATTGATCGTTGTATGTCTCTTCCGACTCATCTTATTCTATGATTCTGTGATTCCGTGACTAATTACATCCCTATAAAGAAAGTAGTGACATTTACTCAGACTCTTAAGCTTTCTGTAAGAACTGTCTCTATTCTTGCACTTCTGCTTAGGTGACAGAGTTTTGCACAGGAAAAAGCAACTGACCTAGTTTCAATCACCTAAACTACACATATTTCTCTAATTTATGTCAGGTGTTAGGGGAAGAAAGTGAGCAGTAAATATATAAGACGAGCCTCCTCAAAATAAAGATGCTGCAGGAGTGATTTACACATTGCTGCAAAAATGTTGCCCCTAGATTTACCTCTATTTGGCTGTTAGGCTGGAGCTGTCACACTTCTTAACGTGATAACAAAACAGAAAAAATCTTGTGGAATTATTCTTATTGTTAGCAACTCAGCACAATATAGCTTTCCCTAAGTGAAGCAAAACATTTCCTCTGAGTGATTTGCAAAGTATACAATGGGATGATAATGAAAAAACATACAGCTATGAAGGAAATCTATGTAATTTTACGTTTTGAAACCAAAGGTAGGAATTCAAGCAGTCATTTCTGCTCTCAAACTCCAATAGAATCTTCATGTTCATAATGGGGCTTAACAGACATGGGCTACAGAAGAATGTAGAGCATGTTATTATTTAGAATAGATTTCTGGGATTCCTTGTGACATAGCAGCATGTCATCACAGATTTAAAATTTGGTCCTTTCCTCAGGATTGTCAGTGCTGACTGTTATTCTTTGGTAATAACTAAAGAATTGGAATTGGAAAAGAAAGAACTGGAATACTAAGAATTAAGAATTATTATTTTACTAATAATGCTTTATGATGACTATGTACACTGCATAGTAAATGCTGGATATTTTTGGCCATATTTTCATTTAAACTCTCAGGAATTTTAAACTTAACAGAAGCACATGGGGTACTGGCAGAAATAAATAGTACATAGGTACAATAGAAAAGACACAGTTCCTGTTCTGTACAGACACTGGTGATCCTTTATTACTTGTGGTTGGTGTTTTCATTTATCACCAGTGATTTCAGGAAACAAAATGGTACATAACCTGTGCAAGATATGCAGCTAGATACATCTGCTTAGCAGCTTTATTGACCTATACTCAGCTTTTATTCAGTTGCTCTTCATGCACAACTGTCAGTCGTTCAGGCCAAGCTGACAGTCTTAATCATGCCTCACTAGCTTTGGTTCAAGTCTATAAAAAACATGCTTCTTACTTGTGACTAACATGTAGAACCTGTTCCAAATTTTTTCTTCTCTTGCACTTATATTAATTAAAATATATTTGGGATAAAGCATTGTTAAAAATATTTTATCTCATAGGAAATCAATACATGGGATGAAATCATACTGAGCTATATTCTCACAGAGGAAACAAACACTGAATGTAACATAAAGACATTCAGTGAAGTTCAGTGCATAAGATCAATTTCAGCTATTTCCCTATCTCTATCCCGAAGATGCTGTACACAGGAGTGATCCTGATGTACCATATTGTAACCCATAAATTTCCTGAATTGTCAATAAGTGCAAAACTCTGAATCCACAGCAACAGCTGCTGGGGCATGGAGAAATTTTGTTTAAAACCCATGAGTTTTCATGGCAAACTCTCCTTCAGGCTAACAGTCCATAAGAATAAAAACAAAACAAAACAAAAAAACCCCAATAACAAAAACAAAACAAAACAAAAAATTTAAATGGTCTACTCAGACACAGACTGTTTCAGACCAACAATAACAGCGTTAAAATGACAAGACTTCTGCTTTATATATTTTGATTGAAAAAGTATATATATTTTTAATTTAGGTCCTAAGAAGAATGGGCATTGTCTGTATTTCTCAGATCTCTTGCCCAGAGGGAGTTTTACTTTTTTGTTTTAGATCCATTTCTTGCTATTCTATTTTTTTTCCTTAATTCAAAGTGAGTCAAGGGTTATTTTTTTTTTGTTTTGATTTTTTTAAATTTCATTTTACTTCCTTTTATAATCTTTTCATGTTCTCTAGTGAATATAGGCAGTTAAATAAAATACCAATTTTATCTGTGCATCACTCCTGCTCAGCATGATGGCACAGAAGAAAATTGAAGGAATAACAGACATTGGTCAAGGAGCTAAAGGCTGAACTTGATCCCTAAGTAAATAATACTTTCACATGACTGAGAGAAGAGCAAACAGCTATAACACTCATATCCATTTGAAAGCTTACGTTAATATTGGGTTTTTTCCTGCTATAATTTTCAGCAAAATTTTAGATTGTGCTCTAGATAATTTTTTTTTTCTTGATACATCTATAATACTTTTTAATTTGTTGACACAGATTTTTTTTACCAGGAAAGTAAGAATGCACTGAAATTCAAAGAAATATTCAAATAAATAAGTCAAGAATTGAACACCCTTTGTCCCCACTCCTAGGAGGCTGGTGTAGAAACTGCCCAGAAGGGATCTGCACTCTTCAATAATTCAGGGTGCTGTGGAGAAGAGGTACAGATTGGCAAGAACTGGCAGAAAAGATGCTGCCCAGAAACCAAATGCTCTTCAATCATTCTCAGGACACTGGCAAGGTTCCTGAAACAGCATATCCGGGCAAAATAAACCCAAAGCCAAAAATTAAACCTGAGAAATACAGTCAACTTTTCTTACTATTTGTGCTCAAAACGCTGGTCTTCTTGAATAGATCTCCTTGCATGTGAAATTTCTTCTCAGCACTACTGTTGTCATTCCAAACTTTGATTCTCTAGCTTTGCATGCACATCAGAAATCAAAAGCCTAGAGCAAGTCCTGAAGGTTCGCTCTGACTACAGATATGATCAACACTTACCTTGGGTGTGGGGTTCCAGTGAGGTTCTCTCATTGTAGTGTTTACTAAAAAAGTTTTGATCTTTCATGATTTTTTATCCAAATGCTGCCGTAGCCTAGTATCTAACCAAGCCCTTAAAAACTCAGTCTGCAATATATTACAGGTAAATAATATAATACAGGTAAATACCTGTCCTGTGTCCACTCTACTCCATATCTGATCTAAATTTGGATCACATATCCTTCAGAGCCTGTGAGTGAGTGTGTGCAACAATGAGAGAAAGATTAAATCATATAAGTGCTCTTCTCAGTCTGTTTATAAACTTATGGCAGTCTTCTGCCTCCTAGTCCTGGAGGTTCAGACCACTTGTCCATTGTTGACAGATTTTGTTCAAGGTGACTTATTCTGAGAGAATAAGGATTTTTGCCTATATAAACCTGGGCCATGCTTTTTATCTTGGCCATAAAAGCCTGTACTGTTCACTGACATTCCACATAGCCACAAACCCAACATCTTTTGCATAATAATTTCAGTCATGTGCTATTTTGAGAAAAAAAATTACAGGGAAATTGTGCAACAATTTGTGGGCTTAAAAAAATAGTACAGTATCCCTCAAAATTTTTAATCTTATTTGCAGTTTTTCCTAAAGTATTGTTGGAAGCATGGACCCCCACTCTATATTAATAGGGGAAAAGTTCTACACTGGAACCCAAGACTCTTTCTCTCTTTTTTTTTTCTTTTTTTTTTTTAACTTGCACAATATTAAATTCATTCATTGTATCAGAAGATTTATATTCATACTTTTCCTTTTTTACTTGAAAAAATATTTACATAGGTATGTTTCCTTCAACCTCCATTTCAGGTAATACTTGGAACATAGCAATACATATTACTAAAGAAGGTAAGCTATAGTGTATTCTTCATTTCCTGTGGTGTTACGGTGAGCTCCTGGACACCCTTTTGTCCCCCCTTTCCTAGGGCCTCTGTGGCTCTGATCTTGATAACCCCTGAATCCTCCCTCCTGCCCCAACGGGGTTGGCGGGGAGCCAGGAGTGCCCACCCTGTCCAAAACCTATATAGACCCCTGAAACTTCCTGCTCTTTCTCTTTTGCCCCGCTCTCCATGGACACCACAGAATAAAGAGAGCTGTTCCAACACCCTGGGTAAGGAGCCTCTTCTGATTACCTTTCCCTCTCCTGCTATTTCCTCCCCTCACAGCCCCATATCTCTGAGCTAGTCGGATTCATTCGGGGGGCTGCGTGGAGGGGGGAAAACAATAGAAATAACACTGTACCTGATACTAACTGATGTTGTTGTTATGCAATACTTATGGAAAAGCACCCTTTGGATGAAATCATATTGAATTTTTTAGTAATACTGCACAAAACCTGATTCCTTTGTTTTTTTCCTAACCGAAATTCTGTCTCTTCTACAACCCAAATGCACAGTAGAGGTGTTCATACATACCAAAGCAATGGTCTTTTTGATTCTGTAATGTAGAAAACATGAAAAAGAATTTTGGCCTCTGGGATTATATTTTTCTTTCTACAGAAGAAAAGGAAAGAAAAGAATCTTATGAAAGCAACTACTCTGAATTGATCAGAACGTAACCATGAAAGCAAAAGAAAGAGGGGAAAACAAATAATTACAATAACTCAGAAATGAAAGGACTTACAGGAATCCTGTGTCTGTGCACTGAGATAAGATGCCTTTGAAGGTCCAGTGAGTGCTTTTCTGATAATCATTAATACATAAGTAGCTTTGACTTTAATACAATATATCTGATACTGTTGTAAATACTTTCCCTGTATTATCATAATTATTGAGTCCCTGTATTATCATAGTTACTGAGTTATTCACAACACATTAAAGCATAAATAACCTATGAAAATTACTACCATTTTAAGAGGAAGGGTTTACAGGACAAAAAGTGCAAAGGCATAGGCACTGAATTTATTACAATGGCAGACATAGCACCCACACTTTAAAGATCCTTCATTTGGATTCGTAATAAAATCTTAATAGTGTGGAATATAGACTTAAGAACAAGGTTGTAGAATGTTGTGGTTAGCAAAAAACATAAGAGCAGAAAACAGGATAACTGACCATAGAAAACAGAGGAAAGAAGAGAAAGCAAGATTAAATACTAACAAGGAATCTATTTCTGGATGACATGGCTAGGAAGTATTGTACCCCATTTCATTTAGAAGAAGCTTAGAAATGGCTAGTAAGTGTAAAACAGGTGTTATGGAAGCATATGATGTGGATTTAAACCATGCTTTTGATCAAAATGATTCAGAGAATTGATGGTGGGAGTCAGAAAGAAGGCAGATTCAAGTTATTTTATTTGCTTAAAGAATGAAGTGATCCTAATTAAATAATCTCCCATGGTTTGTGTTGAGTAGTAATGAAATTTTCTTCCCCTGGCACTGAAGTGTGTTTTACAGTTTCAGCAGCACTCTGTGTTTAAATCCTATTACTACCTGAATAAACAAGAAGTTTAACATGATTATTTGGGATGTTCACTTACTTAAAGCTGGATTTGCTACTAGATCTATCAATAGGTTCAGCATTTTCTTAGACCATAGGATAGAGGCTGAGCATCTGTTAGCCTTTCTGTAATACTTAGAATGATGCTTAATGAAAAATATGTTCATTTGGGGAGAAATCCCCTCAGAATAGTTTGAAAGGTCTATTTCTAAATATACTAATCTTGAGAGTTGTAACTTCTGGAAGATTCAGGATAGTGAGCACACCACAATAAATAGTCTTGTACAGATGCTAAAGAAGGGGGAATAAAATGTATACATAGGGAGGAGTTCCTCTGAAGCAAAGAATAAAAACTTCTGAGCACTTCAGGCATACACTGGCTCTGCCATCTTTAGTTTATAAATGTGACAGTGTGACCACATACTTGTTTCAAACGGAATGCTCAAAATTAGCTGTGTAAAACAGGGTTGTCAAGTCCCATTGCAGAAAATGCTGAAGTTTTTTTAGAATAGAAGGATGTTATCAAGCTATTTATCTGCCTTATGCTTAGTACCAGCCTTCAGACATCCTGTCCTCACTGCCAGTGCTGAGCTGCAATTAAATGAACCCCTGGGAAAGGTGAAGTATTACTATTTCAAGGTGCTTGGAGAGGCTGGATGGATATTTCTTTTTTTTGAAGTGAGTAATGATGTTATAGTTTATCATCAGATGATCTTTTTAATGTGACTTCTGCTAATTAGGTCCTATAACAACACCCTTTTCTCCTATGGACAGAGTGGCAAGTGTGTGACCACTTCAGGACATGAGACAATCTCAACCCTGTTGCAAGTTTCATGCTTTAATTAGCTAAGCAGCTCAGGGAACAAAAAACTTGTGCAGTGTTACTGCAGGCTGGGTGAGGGTCAGGGGAAACAGCAGCCTCCTGTTCACAGTGCTCTGCAGGGTGAGCACTGCTCTGACCCTGCATGCTTTCATCTTACCCAGTGGCTCGTCCTCTCCATTTCAGTGCCACCACCCTGCCACCCTATCAATGCCCCTCCCAGGGGAGCTGTGAAGGACCAGAAGGTTCATAAAGGAGATAGATGGCTAGAAAAACCCTGCTCTATTTTAAAAATAGATTTTCTCCAAGTGGAACCACGTTTTTGGAAGCAGTTGCCCAAAACTCCTTGAGCTGCCAGTTTCACTGATTTTTCTGAATACTTTAAGTGAAATTTTTCACTCATTAGTACTCATTAGTTAGTTTACAGTATATCACAATCATTAGAGAGTTATTAATTGCTAATTTAACATTTAAGACTTCAGAAATTCATACAGAGTAAGTTTATCTTACAAAACTATCTGGATGGTTTCCCTTGTTTGTTAATTTTATAGTCATATTGTAAATTAAGATTTTTCTCTGTTAATACATGGATGTTGTAATACAGGAGTTGCTTTTGAAACAAGGTTTTGTGCAATATGGAAAAAGGAGAGGGTCCATTAAAATTTTTCTAGTGGATTTAAATTGACTACTGACGGTTATTTTCCAAAAATCTTTCCAGCCTGAAGTCATTAGCTGGCAGGTGATAAAGTCAGCTGTTAATTTTGGTTTTCTTTCCTGGTTTGAACTTCTGTGACTATGGCTCTTTTTTCCATTTCATTCTTATGAACCATGGGACAGAGATAATGTAATAATGCACAAAAAGTCCTGTTATTTGTTGGCAAAGCTGCAGTTTAGTGTGATCAGATTAAATTCAATATTGAATGCAACTGTGCTCAAAGGTTTTTTAGCTGCTATTAGCAATATTCAACATTTTCTCATGCAAGATGTTGGCATAGACAGACACTAGAATGCCTTACTACCTTGTTAGGATTCCAAGACATAGGTATTAAAATACTTTTTTTATATAGCTATTAGGATACTTTATACATAGGTATTAGGATACCTATGCAAATATATCATAATCCTACATAGAGGGTTTTGATATTTGACTAGAACTGTAGTACTTCTGCGTTTAAAATCGTGTGATATTATCAAGATGGAATGAGAGGTCCATGAAAGACGATGTGATGCCATTATATGATGTGGGCCGCCCCAGGCAGATCCTGTAGGGTTGCCTGCTGAACTGGCGACGTCTCTGTGCCAGGCCCGATGAACAGCTCCTCCAGCTAACCAGATGCACTTGTCCAGATGCTGCAATTTTTCTTCACCAGTAACAAACGGCAGTGCACTCTGTATGGTGATTCAACCGGGTTTATTGCAGGGTCAGGTTGAGGGTCCAGAAGGGTGTGAGGAAGGTAGGTAGGCTGGGAGGGTGGTAGATGAAGCAGGTGAGGAAAACAGCCACAGCTGAAGGGAATCAGGGATGGAGTGGGTTGCTACCATGCTGGCACGGTGGGGGAAGAGCTTTGGAAGGGCTTTGGGAATTGGAAGCTGAGGAAATACTCCTTTCTGTATTTCCCATTGTTTCTAGAAAAGTTTCATTTCAGCAGTTTTCTGTAACCCCCCCTTCTCCCCACCCCTGAGCGATTCCCATTGGACTTAACCCATGGGGTGATTCTGATATGCCCGGGCTGGACACTGTGTTTTAGATCTTATATCTTAATTTCTCTGTATAAAACTGTATCTGGGCAACAGCCCAGGGTTTTTTTGTCCCTGCACCATTCAGGCAGTACAATCTCTGGACTGCACACAAACTGACCTCTCTTTGTCTCATTATCCCAAATCCTTCGGCAACTGCGGCACGCCACTGCTCAAACTGCACCAACCCAGCCGCTGCCTGGTAAGCCCAGCGCAGCGGGACCACGGCAAACCCCGGTCTCCTCTGGGGACAGCTAGCCAGAGGGGTCCCGGGGGGGCTGGGGAAGAACGGGGGACAGCCACATGTGGCCCCCAAAAGCCTCAGGAGTGCAGGTGGCAGAAGGGCAGCAACCACAAAGGCAGCAACCACTCCAACCACCAGCCAAAAGACCATGACGGGGGGGGGTGGGTCTCGGGTATATATACTGGGGGAAGGTAGGAGGGGATGGGGTACAATGAACCAATGGGGATAGGGGTAGAGGGAGGATTTGAGTGGGGTGACACACATCCAACCAATAACACAACAGGAGGGGAGTGACTACAATGTGTGAGCCAATGGGAGAACTGGGGACACAGAACTTTCTGGAGTGTGGGTGTGAATCCTGGGTGACAGGTAGGCAGCCATTTACACGTGGGAGTGAGGGACGTTGAGAAATTGTCACACTTGCTCGCCATAAGAATCCTCCCAAGGCATTCCTGCCTTGTTGCTCTCAACCCCGACTCCCACAGTGTGATCTCATACAAACACTTGCATCATTTGGGTTATCATAATAGGAAAAGTAATCCTTATACCAGCTATTGCAACAACTTTATGCTGTTTATGGTAGTTTAAACTGCATTTTTACTGGGTATTGATCTTCCAAACTGAAATTTTATTCTAAGAGAACTGTAGTTGTGTTTTGCTTTTCTATCACAGGGTTCACTAACCACAGGGTTTCATTAATTTTCATCATGTTTTTTTTAAGTTTTATAGAATCATAACATTATATAATGGTTTGTGTTGAAAGGGACCTTAAAGATAATCTAGTGTCAGCTTCCCTGCCATAGACAGGGACATCTTTTAGTAGACCAAGTAGCTGAAAGCCCCATGCATCCTGGCCTTGAACACTTCCAGGGATGGGACAGCCACAACCCTGGGCAACAGGTTATGGTGTTCCACCCCACCAGGATAAACATCTTTCCTAATATCCAATTTTAGCCTGCCCTCTTTTAATTTGAAACTATTCCCCCTTGTCCTGTCATAAGGTACACTTATAAATAGCCTCTATCCATCTGTTTTGTAGGCTCCTCTCAGGTACTGGAAGGATGCAGTAAGAAGCACTCTGAAGCCCTCTGCTTTTGTAATAGCACAATTTCTCTTTATGTAATAGCAGAGGAGGCAAAAAAAAAAGAAAAAAACCAAAACCAAACAAAAAACCCACCGTTTGCCTTTTTTCAAAGAGGCTTTTGCTTTTGAAAGGGAGGTAGTTGGCACTCTAGACTGGCTACAGCAATTTGCAAGCAAAAATGGGTGTGATATGAATTGAACCTCCTGAGTGAATAGCACCTATGATCTTCAACATACCACAGAAATTCAGGCATCTGTTCTGTTAAACTTCCAACTGGTTAAAAATTTGCCTTATACACAAAACACCCTCTGACTATTGTATGTGGGTATCTTTAATGCTACAGTTGCCAGCCCTAGTTAGATATAATCAAATTTAACTGTATTATGCCTCAGAAAATCTTAAATTAGGAAGTCAATGTTGTCTTGAAAAGTAGAAATTTCATGTGTCTCTACTACCATGTTCCAGTGGATCTAATTGAACCTCATCAGATAATTCTATTGTCTGTGATAGGTCCTATTTTGTAAAACTGCACATGTAAAAAAATCTGAAAATCTTTAGATATTACTTCAGTGTTTTAAATCTTTTTGAATTGTCACTTTAGAAATAGTTTTGCACCCGGACTTTCAAAACTGGCTTTGTCCATTTTCATCTTGTTAAGTGGGGCTAAATTTTCTGAGATTTCCTGAGCAGTCTTTTTTTGAGAAAAAAAACAGCCTTTAAACATCCTTGACATTATATTTCCTCTAAAGCCTTAAATTGCAACTTTACCTTTGGAAACCATTCTTTTTAGACATCATTCTGACTTTTTTCTAAACATTATTCATCAGTCTCAGTCTAAGTCAGACCTGCTACTCATCTGACCTGATTACTGGTGTTGCTTTGGCTGTTGTTTCCAGCCAGCAGATTGATAGCACTTTTCTGTCCTTGAAAAGAGAGTCTCTGCTGATATGAATTAGTATAATTCAATGATGAGGTGATAGTGTGGACATTTTTCCTGGTTTTCTTGTATTCTTAAATTTTACTTAGTCTCCTTGAATATTCTGAAATATTCTGAAATATTCTGAAATATTTCAGAGAAAATTTGGATAGTTTATCAAGTGGTTAATTTGTTTGACATGTGGAATAAATTTACTGCATTAACATCCTACACTTCATTTTCTATCCCCCAGCCATTGAAGAAGTGCTGTATGACATGTGCACACCCCAGATCAGTTCTTCTGACACCCTGGAAGATATCAGCTATACTCATCTACAATTCCAGCTTCTTTTCAACATAATTGATTTTGTTTCAACCACTGAGAAATTTTTTCTATAGACCAAAAGCTAATACTTCATACATATTCAATTTTGATATATCTACAGTTTGGGTTTTGTTTTACTTCCTTTTTCTTCCTTTGGTGTTCCCAATGTGTGGTGGTCTATCTCAGAGAACATGGCTGTGGGCCAACCACACAACAGGTAACAACATTGGGCCCTGGACAATGAGAATCTAGAGCAAGAAACATCTTATTAAGTTGCATGACAAATGAAGTCAATGCAAAGGATGATGGGAAAATTATGCAGATTACGTTATTCTTTACAAGGGTATCTTCTGAACCCTGCCCTCTGATTGGTTAATCTTGTCTTCCATATAAGGTATTGTTTCTGTTTCTCTCTGTTCATTGGTTCCCAGCCCTTAGATAATGTCTGTGTAAGGTTGTGTCTGTCCCATTTGGGGGGGTCTTCTAAAGGAGCTATGTAGATCTGTGCTGTTTATGATGCTCCCTTGTGCACCTTCTTTATTTATATTAAAGCTTTCAGTTTCTGACCTTTTAGTCATTCCCATCCCTTCTTTATTTATTGCTGTACTCATAGCTCACCCAGTCCTGGGGTAGAATGTGTTGCAGCTACAAGAGCATGCACATGACGCTACACTTATGTACAAAATTTGTACGCAGTGCAGACCATAATAATCTTGGTTTTCCCTTTCACCAAGCAATTTTAATCAGATGTAGTCTGTGAGGTATTCTAAGTATTGACAAGCTACATGGCACTGACCTCAGTGAGTAAAACTGCAGTGATGGATGTGGACCAGAAACTTGTGCTTCCCCAAGGCTGCAAACAAAGATGCAGCTGCCTGCTGAGAATCTTCTCTGCTTGGGCAGTGACTTTCCCTGAGCACAATGCACAATCAACTTGAAAATGCCATAAACTGGAATACTGGGTTAACCTACAGCATATGAAAGATTTTGTTGGGGCCTACATACAGTTATGGCCTACCTTCATTTCTGTTTTCAGCTTCAGTAGCATTAGACACTCTTAGTAAGTAAATTAGTAGATATTATGAAATTAAATGATGATAGGAATCTCCCCATCCATCTTATTTTACATTTATTGGCATATAATTATGTGTGTATAGTCATGTATATAAATGTATGCAAAATAAAATATGTTAAATACTATAATTTTACTCAATTGCATTCTATTGTGATCAATAATAATTTTTGGTTTAATTTTAAATAGAAATAATAATATAAACCATATTTTTAGGAGGTCATTACTTAGATAGATTAATAAAAATATTCTAGGTCCCTCTACTAAATTTAGAGGGATCAGAATCAGAATCCATATACATTACTTTTGTCTTACTTGAAAAGTGCAAAGACCAGCCCTTAGTGCTCAACTATTAAATTTCGGGGTAATGTCTAGAATTTGGTATTGAAACTAATTTCCACAAAGTTTTATTGCTACCTTTTATCAAAACATGAAAATAAGGATTCTTGGTTATAAACAAATGATTTAACCACAATCAATGCTGAAGTAAAAATCCCAAGTCTCAATTGAGTATTCTAGCTTTAGCCACACAGTTCTTAAACCTGGAGAAGTGTAACTGTCTTTACTATTGAAAAATAATTGTTGACACCAAATATATTATGTAAACACAAAACACATAATGTTTACAACACATTATGTAAACTCTGTGTCTCTTCAGCCCTTTCAAGTATGCAGCTGCACTGGATCAGTTTAAGGAGTTACAGCTAACTTGAAGGAAGTAATATGCCAAAGAATAAGGAAGATCATGCATTTGACAAAGGGCTTTCTTTGTATTAATTGTGTTCTAAGCAGACAAGCTGATGAAAGAAAGACAGTAATGTTTAAAGAAATCCTGAAAGTCTAAATTGAAAGCAAAATTTATTTGAAAAAGATGGAAGAGATTTGATCCTTTACACAGTCTGATGGAAAATTAAAGCAAACAATTATTTCATTCTTGCTGTCTGGTAATACAGTGATCATTATGAAGCAGATTACCTTTAAAATCCAGACAGTCAGCATTTGTCTACTTGTCATGTGTATTAATACTCTCCAGTGGACACTTTAGTCAAGTGGAAATAAATTGTTAAGTCCTTGTTCTGTTTCAATTTGATATTTGCAGACTGCATTGTGGAATTTCACTGTTCCAGCACTATCATAATTTTTTTGAGTTCTGTTAAGATTGATCTGTGGCTTGAAAGTTATTTTTGTTTCAAATTATATTATGTATTATATTTAAATATTCCTACATGATCAAGTGAAAAAAATTATCAACATCTTATACTTTCTAAAGCCACTGTCTTCCAAAAATTACTGCTTTGATTTAATATTAAGTATATTTTAAAAATTGACAACATTAATTTGTCTTTTGTTTCTTTGTTTCTCCTCTTTTGTTTCTCTCCTTTACTGTAAGTCCCATATCCAAGCCAACAAAATATACTGTGATGTAGTCTAATATGCCAAATGTAGCCCTTTGTAGCAGATGTACTACATTAATTTCTTCAATCTACACCTCTCTCTAAATGAAGGCACCTTAGAGACTACCAGAAGACAAAAGCGTTTGATTCTTATGCAGGCTGGAAACAGCTTCAGAAATCATGACTGCTCCCCATCAGGTCACATGGCACCCGGCCTTTGAGCTGGGAAGGAAGAACTTGATGATGTCCATGTCAGTCCCAGTGCCAGATCTCAAGTGCTCTCAGTTTAGTGGTGCCATGTCACCAGTGAGGTCTCTCCAGGAACTGAAAGACACTCATGTCCAAAACTGATTTTAGTCATGAGGATGATGAAGCAGTCTAAGGGGTCCAGCACCCCGGCAAAGCATTCCCAATGAGTGAGAACACACACACAATGTGTGTGCCCCTGCTTTGGAACATGGGGTGGCCTACAGGCCAGCTCTAGGTTTTACAGTTATAAATAATCCCAAATCTATAAGTGAAATGAGGTTGATTATATAATTACCTTGCTTACGTAACTTGACCAGTAAGGCCCGTAGGAGCTCAGGCCTAGGCTGTTGGGGATTCAGGCTGCTATTAGCTGGTTGGACAGGTGGAAACTAGCTCAACCAGTGAGGATTAATTACATGAGCCTTCTGATCTATATTAGGAAAGAGGTCTCAATAAAGGCGGCTATTGCTGCATGACTTTCATGTGTTCATCATGTTCCTTCCTCTGACGCATCATTGTGACTGACGTCTGGTAAGCCCAACATGATTTCAACAAGTATTCATGTATAGAGTGGAGGAGTAAGGAAGACAGCTAGAACAGTTGCTTGCAGCATGCAGAGCTACTACCTGTGGGGTGTAGAGCTGCAGAACCTTGGCGAAGGCAGTGTGTAGAGTTGCTACCTGCAGCATGTAAAGCTGCAGAAGATGGTATGGAGAGATGTTTCTGGGTCTGGACCCCCTCCTCCTTTGAGGACTTAAGAGGAAGCTGCCAGGATGAGAACATGGGGCTCTATACCAGCAGAGCCTACCCTTCAGGTATGGACATTTGTGCTAAAGAAATGAAGTCTCAAGTATGACAACTGTGCTCTAATTGCCCTGCTAATGTGGTGGAAAAGCCACAAACTGGATATGACTGAAGGGGAAAAGGCCACTTTAGATTTTATATGTGGCTCTAGGCTGGCAGGCTCATACTCCAGGCAGGGTCCATTGACAGCCATGAGGCTGCCATTGGCATTATTAAGCCATGGAGACTCACAATGGACCTGCTATGGCAGCTACAGAGGGAGGGGGTGCCACAGACAGCTTCAGAGATGAGTGAGGAGAACTGAGTATCAGGATGGCCACTGCTCTGGGCATGAGGGGGAGCAAAATGGCCACATGGAACCGAGCTTGCCGCGCCATGCTGGGACGCCTCACCTATGGAGAGCCCTACGATCATGTGGGAACAAGCTGCCGCACTGTGCCAGGATGCCTCACCTGTGGCGCTCCCTGTGACCACTAGAGGCTGTCTTGTCACCCCATGCCAGGACATACAGACAGTGGGATGTGCCCCAGCTGATCCCAGCCACTCCAGAGCAGAACCTGACTGTGGAAGAGCTGTGCCTAGTGCCAGACCCAATTCGTGGGCGGATTGAAGAAGTACGTCACTGCGGGTGCCTGGATACCAGCGAACATTATACCTAGAAGCAGCAGACTTTTGGACTGCAGGGTCCAAAAGTCACTGCCACCACTGTGCGCATGCCACTGCTACAACAGCTAAAGTTACCTGTTGGAATACCCACTGGCTAGGGCTACCGAAAGCTGGAAGCACCATTTTTCTGCAGAGCCCCAAGACAAAGCCATCATCAAACAATTCCTTCAACTATGGGGCATAAAACACCACACAGGTATCCCCCATTAAGCAACAGGGCAAGCCATTGTTGAACATGCCCATGGCATGTTCGTACGTTTTCTAAAACGTATTTTAGAAAAACAAAGAAAGGGGAATGTGTGGCAAGACCCCACAAAGTAGAGTTACCAAAGTAGTTTACACCTTAAACTACCTAACAAAGCCAGAGAAATCCTAGAACCAAACAATCCCGAATTATTTTCTATCCTTGCAGTCATATGGTGATGCTCAATTACCTAGGTCTAAGGTAACAGTAAAAAACTTTATTAGGCATAAGTGGGAAGGTCAATAGGATGTCATTACATGGAGCTGTGGATATGCATGTATTTCTATGGACACTGGAACACAGTGGATACCTGCCAAGTGTGTCTGTCCTGCCCTACATCATGCTCAGGACCAGAGACAATATCCCCATGCAGATGTTGAGGACCAGTGACTTAAACAACTTGTACACATGCCACCCAGAGAACTGGAATTTCTTGAGATGACAAGTCCATTTAAAGATTTCATCTATTTATGGACATCAGGGTTTTATACATATTAAATTTGTGAGGACTTGGCTTGAAAATTTTGAGACAGATTGGAAGGGGCCCACAAGGATTCTCAAAGCCCAAGTCCTGGCCCTGCACAAGACATCCACCAGAATCACAACATGTGTCTGGGAGGGTTGTCCAACATCTCTTGAGTTCTATCAGGCTGCTGCTGGGACCACGTCCCTGGGAAAGGACAGCTGATTTGGAAATACTGCAATTAATTGAAGAATTCATCATTGTCATTGTCCTGCATAGGAGGGTTTAGCATTCAAATTATTTGATTGTCTTAAATCATGTGCTTGTAATACTTTCATCTTCAAAGTATGAAAGTTCTTTTTTTCTTAAAAGATGTATTTTCATAATGATGTATTTTCCTGGCATTTTCTTTGCAAATTCTTTAAGATTTTGAATGGACACTATTAAGCTTTTAACTGGATTTCAAAGATTAAAGCTAAATAACTTCATGGTCTCCAATCTTCTGACTGAAATATTTAAAAAATTATAATTACTTTTCTTTTTCTTTATTCATCTAAAACCTTTTTATAGGCTAGTGGTGTTCAGTGCTCCTAATTACCAAAAAACTTTTAAATTTTTCTGAAAACTAGGTTAGAAATTTTAAAAAAGCCCCAAACCTATATGACTATAATAAGATGAACACTAAAAACTATTTTATAATATAACAACTTCAAATGTTATGAAATAACATCTAAAAGAATAAAGATTATTTTATGATGTTATCTTGTCATTTCAATATAAAGTAGTACTACACTTCTCTCAACAGTAATTTACAAATTAACATTCTGTTCAAAGGAATTTGGATATGTGTTTCTTCGTATCTGAAAGGATTGTTTTACAGAGCAAGTATGTCTACTTTTTCCAAGAGTTTGGCATGTTCACGATGTAGACTGCATTAATACTAGAAACAGGCTGAAACAAAATCTTCACTGTGATGGTCCTGAAACTATGAGAACATTATCTTTTGGTTTGAATCTAATGTCAGACCTATCCTTTTCTATTGGAGGTAAACTAAAACATGGACCTTTGTGGAACTTGGATTCAGAGATGATTCTTTTTTATTCAGCACCACCAATAGTCATATCACATTAATAGATTGGTCAGCGAGAAGGCAGACTAAGCTTTTAAACCTTTTAGGTTATTTTTGGTTCCTCTTCTGTGCAGGTAGTAGCTTTACTTCAAAAGAATACTAAGGAAATAAAAACCACATTAAAGTTGTTGCCTGTCTTGTTTAATGGAATAAACAAGAGGAGTTTGTTGTTTGACAAATATCTGAATAAGAGTTGTTAGTGTGCCCAGGTTTCCAAGAAGGCCAGGGACATCTTGGCCTATATCAGCAATAGTGTGGCCACCAGAATCAGGCATTCCACTCTCCCTGCTGTAGTGGGCACCAGTGAGGCTGTGCGTTTTTAAACCCCTTATGACAAGAAAAACCTTGAGGTGCTGGATAAAGTCCAGAGAACGGCAGTGGAGCTGGTGAAGAGCCTGGAGCACAAATCCTACAGTGACCAGCAAAGGGAGCTAGGGGTGTTCAGCCTGGAGAAAAGGAAGATGAGGAAGGACACTATTGGTCTCTGGAACTACCTGACAGGAGGGTGTAGCTAGGTGGGGGTTGCCATTTCTTGTGTGTAACAAGGAACAATGGGAAATGGCCCCAAATTGCACCAGAGGAGCTTTACATTAGATATTAGAAAGAAGTTTTTTCATGGGAAGGAAGAACACTGAAACAAAGAACAAACTGCACAGCAAGATGATGGAATCACAATCTCTAGAACTCTTGAAAAATGTGGTTCACATGGCACTTGTGAACATGGTTTACTGGGGAATATGGTTGTGGTGCTAGGCTGATGGTAAGACTTGATGATTATTACTTTTTTCTGACATTTCCAATTCTATGATTCTATGAATAAAATAATTTTAAAGGATATTTATGTGAATACCTTATCACATATTTGCGAAATATAAGATAAGCAAGGAAATCACCATTAACACATCTTCAATTTTAAAAGTTTGGTTTTTTTCCTTTGAACCTTATTTCAAATTCATCTTCATATACAAATGACAATTTACATTCTCTATTTGCAAAAATTTGTCATCATAATACTACTGCTTGAGAAAATGATCATACTTTTATGCAGATTTTTTTATTATATATCTTTTGTTTTAATGCTTTCCTACTTTTCAGCTTAATTTAGTCCTGGAAGAAGTGCAAATTAATTTGGTCTAGGAAGAAGCAAAATTACCCTATGCAAAGCTATTTTAATGATACCTGTAGCCTAGATGAAATGAGAAAACTTAAAAAAAAGTCCAAGAGAGTCAACATCTGACTCCTAGACTACTTTGATTAACATTGTGTCCATTCTGCTAGCTCACCCTGTTGGTTTGACATGGTTGACTTGTGATTTCTTGGTTATGACTTGTTTGTCCACTAGGCTCCTTATTGTGGAAGATTTCCTTTCAAGTGACATCTGCATCCATGAAGGTACATTTAAATCTGCTTTTAGTAAAGTAGATGGTGAAGCAAACTGACAGGTAGAATTGCTATGTTATTGAAAAAAACATGTCTTTTTAGTGAGAGGCAGTACTTCAAATGACTTTTTACTGACAGGATTAAAATGTGACATTTGTCCTTTGCCTTTGTCACACTGGTTCAGCTGGTTTTCAATGCTATTAAAAAAAAAATCTGAAAAATTTGAAAACATGCTAATCTTATCTTCCAGTACCATTGACAGGTATCTGCTAAACTACTAAAGTGGATACAAATGAATAAATTTCATGCATATTTGTCCAGCACCAAACAATTTGTTTGTTATCACACTACTTCGGGGAAAGTGAAAGGGTAAGAAATTTCATAATTTCCCTATGACAGAAAGGCAGAAATCTTTCTCTCTAGGATCACTTGATTGTAAGTAATGAGTCCAGGATGACTTCTGTCACCCCAGAATTACAAAGGTGTGTGCTGTATCTCAGTGAAGCATGTGAGAATACTGCCACATAGCTCAGTCTTGTCCCACAAACCCAAAATCATTAAGAGAGCTTTGGGATCCAAAAGTTATTTGCTATCAGTCATCCTAATCCTTTGCTAAAGAGCCAAATGAGAGGCCAAATTCTGAAAGGCAACCTTGTAAATCTTTCTTCTGGTCCATGAGGTCTGGAAGCAATTCTGGGCAGCAAACACTTCAGAGTTTTACTTCTGATTTCCCACCTTGGGCATTTTGTGTTGCTTAATTTAACAAGTTTCTGGAAACACTTAAAAAGCAGTGAATCTCCAGCCTTCACTCTAATCCAATCCAAGTTGTCCTCAAGGTTGTAGTCAACTTTCTTTGTGAGGTGGGAGTTCTGTTATTTCCTAAATTAGAACCTATCCCTCTGTATTAAATTGATGTAGTGTAGGATGTAAGAAGTTGTGACCCTTTATAATAGTTTTTTTTTCCATTTGCTTCACTGAAATTTCAATAATGGCATTTTGAGTTTTCCTTCATGTTTTTACCTCAGAGGCTGGCATGTAAGGATTATGAAATTAGAAAAACTCTGGTTAGATCAAAACAGGTGGCAAATAAGTACATTAAGTACATAAAGTTCTCCTAGTCAACATATATATGTTATACATGAGCACAGTATCACTGAATTATAGCACAAGATCAATGTAATTTACACTTACATAAGTTTGTTTTTCCTTGCTTCTACTCATTCCATCCTAGCATAAAATAAGTCTTTGTACATTTTTAAATAAAGGTACTTCTGACATCTTTCTTATCAAATCAGTCTACACTTTTCCCTTTCAAGCTTGACATGCCATTAAATTAATGTGTAAAGATTTTAACAGCCTCAAAACCCAGCTTATTTTACACATTTCTCAATGGTATAATATAAATTTGGCTTTTAAAAATTGAGATACTCTTATCACATGCTTTAATTCTCTAAAGAGTGCAATATTTCTTCTTTTAATCTGTCATAGTGACTGCTTCACTCATTAGTTGCTGTGTCTGTTGATGGAAATGTATAGCCACTGTAACCATGAAAATTCAACATTCATCCTCCTGGCTGATGATATGTTTGTTTTGAAGCTAGAAATAAGCTGTTCTTCATTCATACAATATTTACATGGAGATAATTATGGATACCATGAAATTTGTAGCTTTAATAATATTGCTGACTACCACACCTACAATTTGATAATTTCTTGGGTTTTTTTTCTAAAAAAAGTTTTCTTCTGCATTCAAAAAGTTATACCTAATATGCCCTAAAGAAATCCAGTATTAGTAAGTGTAATGAATCTAATAAAAATCCATACATATGAGGTTTCTTATGGGAAAATATTAGAAATTCTGAAAAGAAATCTCCAATTATCTTTGTCACCCTTTCTTTTCAGGAAATTGTATGAGAAACAGAGATGACTTTCAAAGCCTTTGAGCTTATGTGGTGTTGGATAAGATGCTGGAAATGGCAGAAGTTACAATTTCCAGCAGATGCAGCCAGGCCATAGCATGTTATTGGCTTTATAATGAGTAGACGTAATTAGGTGTTGGCACTTGAGTGAAGCATCAGGGTTACAAGCAACCCTTTTGGGCTAATGTAGTACTACTACTGCTGATGTAAGTAAAATCATCAGAACATTCACAAAAATGAAACTTGCTCTGTGCACAGAGATGCATCCAGAAACAAATAAATTGTTGAGACTGTTTTTTTAAATCATGGCACAATACAGTAACTATACACAGTAACTATAGCTATTGAAAAGTGTAACTTTGTTTAAATGATGGCTCCCAAATCTCTCCAGGGACATTTCCCCATGCAAATACGAACACAGCGAACATATCTAGAAGCCACAAATCTTTGATTGTCTAAGTAGGTGCAGTAGCCTCATCAGACTGGAAACATTTAGTTAATCATCATAACAAAAAACACTCTAAAATACAAAACTGCATTTGTATAGCCTTAGGAAATGTAAGGGGTTGAAATATCCCATTTTTTTCCTTTAGAATTTTTCACAGTATTTATCAGAGTGACTTTTCACTCTACAGTCTTCTACATACATACATACAGTCTTCTACAGATTTACCCCAAGTGATAAAAACACACAATTGGTCATAAAGTGTCTATTTTCTTGTGAAAGGAAATACAATGCACAACAATTTGTCTTCAATCACAATGCTAATACTCAATATTACAGTGATGACAACTGTTATAGAGTAATGTTTCCTTCATCTCCATTTCTTTTTGAGGATGAGGCAGAAACAGTTTGGTTAGTTTCTTGGTCTACTGTTTTACCTTTTTTTTTATTTTTATTAATGTACTTGTGTTTATACTTAAGTGGATGTGTTCATAATTTCCTGAAATAAAACTAATTTAGAGAAATTAATTTGGTGCTTAACTATCTAGTTTATTGTTTATTTTTGACTTTTTCAAGGGTAATCCCTCCAGGAAAGAGCTGGTCTGTGTGAAATTTCTGTCTGTAGCAGTGAGGCTTCTTTTAAAAGACATTTTTACCTACTGCAGCATAAACTGGGGACGAGCAAGGGGCAAGACCGTGATTCATAAGAAAGGTCTTATCCTTTCGTGAAAAAGTTGATTATGCCCTGGCTTACTCCTCAGAGAGATAAACACCCAAAAGATAGTTCTGAGCCTTCTCCAAAAACTCTGAGTAGGTGCTATCAGCCTTGGAGTAAAGTTTCATGAGGATCAGATCCCTGCCACTACATGCCATTAGATTTAGAACTAAATCATGCTTCAAGAAACTTATTTTCTTCTTCAACACTGATAAACAGGATCTATGCCATTCATCTGAGCAATTTTTCTTGACTCCTCTGATTCAGATCAGCCAACATTAGGACAAATCTAGTCTCATATTTGTGGAATAAAAGGTGATGATTTTCAATACTGCATTAGAAGTATAACTCAAAAAAGACACCCCAAAATGTACATCCTGTTCTGTTTCTCACCTGAGGAAGATTTTAGGTAACCAAAAGAGTGTTTAATTTTCCTAAACTAAAGTAGTTTGTCTATTCAGATAAACACTTATTGTCTGCACACCTCACCTGCTAGTCTTGTTCTAGCTGCTAGTCAAGGATTTTTTTAGCCTCTTTCTTGATACAACCTTATTTTTCCTGGAACCAACAAATGCTTCATTTTCCTGGAACCAACAAATGCTTCTGTTTTCTGGAACTAACATGTGCTTTTACTTTAGCCTTGAAATGCATTCCTAAAATTTATTCCCATTCTGAAAGGGATAATGTGTAGGATGTAAATTAGCCACAAACTGGTCATTGAATTCTTAATTCGATTACTTTTGTCACAAGCTGATTTTCATTTTGACATTTTCCTAAGTCATAGGAACCATTACTTTTCTGATGGTCTTACAATGTATGTAGTGTTTTATTAACAAAGATCATAGTAATTAGTAATTAAATAATAGTAGATTGGTAATAAAGCTGTCTAAGCTGGCTTCTTGCTTCCCACTCTTTTTGGATAGGTGTGGATTTGCATTATGGTGATCTTGAAAGTCATGAAAAGAATCTGGAACCAGATTTGATTTCTTAGGGAAAGGCTGTCTGCAGATGAGGATCTTGGGTGTTCACAGTGATAGGATGATTACAGAGAGCTTGCTATGGCTTGATAGACCTGGAATTTTTCCAATAAGGCATCAGCCATTGTCATGGTTTGATACGAAAGAGAATTTTTCAGGAAGTGGGTAGTCACACCAATCAGTGTCAAGTTTGGATATTGGCACCTGGAGTGACCACTGAAGGCTGGACACGCCTCTGAGAACACAGGGCGTTAAAAAGCAAGAAGTCCCAGGGAATGCTCTCTTTGGTTCTGGTCATCAATCATCAGAGAGGGCAGATCTCCCCTGCCCAGCCACGGGCTGGGTGGGGGAGGGGAAGCCATGCAGCCATGCAGCCTGGAGAGGTAGGCCAGGGTGTGAAGGGACTGGAACCAGACCAGCTCCTGCAAATGGAAGGGTGGAGGAAGTCTGAGATGTCTTTGTTCTCCCCCTGCCCCCAAGAGGGAAAGAGACAAAGAGCCTGAAGACACCTGGAAGTTTGCCAGCAGAGGAGACGGAGAAGCAGGGGGAAGGTGCCCAGCGTGGGAGATGAAGTCCTGGGCCGAGATTTCAGCCATCCAGGGAGTCCAGGACTTTTAACCCTTTCCTGGGGAATGAAGGCTTTGTGAGATATTACTCCTGCTCGATTTGAAAGGAAAGAGAGACAGCCTAGGACCAGACACGTTAGGAAAAGAAGGTTGGGGAGGTGATGGAAAGGCTTTTGACTGGACTTTTCTTGTTAGCCATAGGTTGCACTAATTTCTCCCCCGAGAGAGACTGCGTTTTAGGGGGATGCATGGTGAGCCAAGAGACCTGCTTTAGCAGCTACCAGCACAGGAATGGAGTGAACAGAAAAAAGCTGAGGAGGGTGTGATGGTGCCCTCTGTCTTCAGGAAGATGAAGATCTCTCTTTTCACCCTTGGCCCCAGGGGAGGAGGAAAATGGGGAGGACTGTGGCCCCAAAATGAGACACTGGACTGTTGTTTCTTTTGGTCCTTGGCAAAGTATCCTTAAAGGAGCCTATGAACAGTCTGTCCATGCACGGTGGTGAGAGCACTGTGACATGGAAAGGAGAGTGTCACACTGGCAGATTTTCTCCGGGCAGTGCCATGTGTGACATGGAAACACAAGAAGTGGCAATTGTGTTTCCTGGGGGTCTGTGGTGCAAGGGAGACTCCTCTCTCCTTTGGACTGAGTATTGATTATTTTGAAGGGTGATGACTTGATTAAGGTCCAAGTTGTCTCTCACTGTGGTTTGTTGGAGTTGAGGTGGGGGAAGGAGGAATGTT
This sequence comes from Taeniopygia guttata, assembly GCF_048771995.1. Taxonomy (NCBI): domain Eukaryota; kingdom Metazoa; phylum Chordata; class Aves; order Passeriformes; family Estrildidae; genus Taeniopygia; species Taeniopygia guttata. The sequence goes on from NC_133063.1 coordinate 27,893,592, forward strand.
TTGGAAGGTTTTCATTCTGGATTTAGTGTGTGTATCTTTTATAGTAGTAGTAGTTTAATAAAGTTTTTTCCCTTGTTATTAAGCTTGGGCCTGCTCTGTTCCAGATTGCATCTTACAGCATTTATTTGGGAAGATACATTTTCATGGGGGTGCTGGCATTGTGCCAGCATCAAACCATGACAGGCATGAAGTTTGTGAGCATGTATCTGCAACTGTTGGAACTCAAAATGTTCCTCAGACATTTTTGGAGGTTCCAGGCCCTGGTCAGAAGCATTTAAGATCCTGGCAGGCAGCTGGAAACAGCTGTGATTTTGAGTTTGAGCCATGGAATGATTTACCAACTTTGCAGGAAGAACAAGAAGTCAAAGAAGTTTAGATATTATAGTAGAAGTAGTTACAAAGTAGAGGGAAAAAATTTTTAGTGTTGTACAGGCTGGTTTTAACACCTGTACAGGAGGGGTTTTACTTTGTACAGGGGGGTCAGAGGTTTTAAGATGGAGGGATTTTTGGTCGGTCCTGTCCTTCCTCTTTTTTCTTCCTTACCTCCATGTTCCTGATGATGTTGGCACTTACAGATTGGTTTAGAGTAGAAAAGCACCATTTAATATAGGTAGTAGGTATTGGAGAAAAACTGTAAACATTTATCATGTAATATACCATATAAAAGATAGCAGCAGCTGGGGCGGGGGAGAGAAGAAGAAGTCAAGGGACAGAGAGGATGTCAGGGTGTGTGTGTGCCTCTGCCTGAGCTGCTGACCAAACCACAGCAGCCCGAGAAGGCAATCTTTTAGATAACTTGCAATAGACTGCCTTGAGACCGAACAACGAGAGGCTGCTGAGCCTTTCTTTGGAAGCACGGGTTGGAGGAGGGAGTTTTCCACTATACAGAACCCCTGAACCAGGCCTGGGTTCCGTCATGCAACGTGTATTCACAACTGCTTCATAAGTAGTTGCTGTAGACACAATTGGATCTAGAGGAGTGGGAAACAGTCAGCCGACCAGAGAGAAGTAGAGAGAATGGATTTTTTTGTAGAACTTCAGTAAGGCTTCACTACCTGAACAGAATTAGTAGTCTAGTAACAATTGGTCTTATAATAGTTGAGGAAATTACAGAGGGAGACTGGTAACCATTTGCTTTTTCCCTCCAACATTTTTATTTGTGCAGATACAGCTGGCTTTCTATAGACAGGCATCTTCCTAATCATACTTGTTGGAGAGAGGCACAGAAAATAATGTGTTCCTCAGAGATTTGCCTCACTTTGTGTTCTCCAGTTGTGGCATCATTAAAATCACTAGTAAAGTCCTTCTGAATTTGGGGCACTACTCAGATATAGCTTTTCACTGAAGAGGAAATCAGAAAAGAGAAACACAAAAATAATCCACATCCAGTGTAGAATTTTCCTTCAGGGAAGTCTCAAGTAATTGCGTGTTATGTGTGTCTCTCTCCAGCCAATTACAGGCATTCACTCAGCTGCTGGTGTCTGAATTTGTCAGGTTTGTAATGTAATGTATAAATCTGTTCCTGCATGACTCCAAAACCACAGCTGGTTTTGATCAGACTCCTATAAAAAGGAAATTTCAATTAGCAGTGATCCAAACATATTCTGGAGGTATATTTTTATGGCTGCTTGACGAATAGCACTCTTTGTTCATGAGGGTGTCTGTGAGACTCTCAAATGCAAGGCAGGCAGAACTGTGAGTCATCACCACAAGCACAGTACTTTGTTGCAGAGGTCACATTCTGCCAAAACCAGAGGAATTAGCTAGCCAGATTGAATTAGCGGCTGAAACACATTAATTTATGCTACATAAATGTTATTGTGGCCCTGTGGGCAAGTACTTAGGTCATATGCTGTATGACCTATTTGTACCAAGAGGGCTTTCCAGCTGTAAATCAGCTTCGAAGCACAGTTTTGCAAAGCATTCATATCTCTGCACTGTGCTTTCTTCTGTCCGCACTGATTCTGTCTCTTGGCAGACTGATTGCTTGCCATTCTGCATGTGCTTTACAGGATTTCCTGCAAGAGGAGTGGATCAGCAGTCAGAGCAGAGCAGAGGCTGAGTCTGGTAGAGAAGTTGAGCCCTGGCTATTGTGGGCAGCTGTGGATTTGTGTCTCCAGGCATCTGGCAGCAGGCAGGGCTGCTAGAGTTGGTGAAGCTGTGTGGTAAATGGAAACCTTGGTATCTCAGGCACATGTAAACCCAGCTCTTGACAAGGCTGTTTCTCTTCTGGGAGAGGAGGAGAATTAGATACACTTTTGACCACATTATTTCAGAATGAGAAAAAGTAGAAGTGTTTTCTCGCTTCAGCTTATGGTAACTGAGGACACATGCCAAGAAAGAAATATGCATAGTGTTTTAACTTGTTTTTATGTGTTTGGATATGTCTCTGCCAAAAATCTGACAGAACCTCATTGTTGCAGCTTTTCCCTCATGAAGCCACTGACTGCACCCAGCAAACATTTCATAAATAATGAAGTATTTGGGGGCATTTAATGTTGTCTGATCGTGTCAGCAGTTGCATATAGCACACTCTACTTTCCATCAAACCAGGTAAATGCTACAGCAGTGTGAGAAGGGAAGCAGTGTTGGTCTCCAGAGGGGAATGGGGAAATGGTCTTTTTAAACTAGCATATTGCAATCAGATCACTAATTACATCCTTTCTCTCTCTCTCTCTTTTTTTTTTTTTTTTCTTGGTTATGCCTTTGCACAAAGAATTGTTTGTTTTTCTTTTCATTTTTGTTCTGCTCAGAAAGCAGATCCACTCCCCAGCACCACTGTTACTGTGATACTGAATCATACTGCACATACATCTTCCCCCACTTCAATGCATCTCCTCTTGTTTTTAAATGCAATAAAGCCAGCACCTTTTTTGTGTATCTCCAATGCTGCTGCTCCCAAGGACACAACAACCCTTTCAGATTCCAGACTGCAACATTTTGTACTCAGGCTCCCTGGATTCTGGGCTTGTTGATTTAGGAATTTTGGACATTAATCATGTGGTGTAAATGACATTTTTCTTCATGCTGAATATTTCAACAGGATCACAAAAGGAATGTTTTTATAACATTAAATATTCATAAAATCATGCTAAAATAGTTAAGGGGATGTGAAATACATGGAGATTTAAAACCATAAATATTTAATATTTTAATAGCTTTTCATATTTTTTTCCATTAACCTAGTGCTGTTACCATACATCTGTTATTTGAATAGGGAAACTATTATTCTTTTAAGTGTTTTCTATTATAAATGAAGTAATTTACTCTACTTATTAGCAATTTTGTTTTGCTTAGCTTATGAAAAAGAAAAAATATTGAGGTCTGAGAACTGCCAGCCCTGCTTGTGTGAGTGCAGCTCTCTATTCACCCTGCTGCTGAAATACTCCTGGGTTGACCGCTTTTAGTGCAAGATCCCATTTACCATTACAGAATTGCAAAAGGGCTATTAAAACTCCCAGAGTGTAATTTTTATGCATAAATACCTTTTTCTAGAAAATAAATGAATTATCATCTGAAGTGAGGTTGATTTTCAACAATGATGAATCCACATGTCTTTCATTAAACCTGTCTTCTGAAAACTCACCACAGGAAAAAAAATCTTTATCAGTGACTAAAGAAATTGTTGTGGTACTTATATGAATTTTCTCTCTTTTCTTTTTTTTCCTTTTCAAATGTATCTCATTTCTTTGTGTGAGACTAGAACCTCTGCATGTAGTGTGGGGTGGCAATGATTATGTGTTTCCTAAGAAATTGTTTCATCAGTAGAAGCAGTAGACTAGATGTTTGCTATGTTTCATTAATTGGGTTAAGGAAGTATGGATATTTATGACAATTATTTGGGAAGCTGTGTAAAAAGATAGCCAGGCAAACCTCTATCATCCACTTACACCTCACAGAAGCCAAATGGTTGAACAAGTCTATTAAACAAGATATATGCCTGTCTGTTTGGAGGAGCTGTTAAATCATGACTCTCTACAAAATACCTAAGGCAAGTCTGTTAAGAAAGATGATTTGTAGCAGATTTCTGTTCTATTAAGGATGGACATAAAGTAGAATAATTTAAAATGTGTCAATAACTCAAGGCAAAAATGTTTAATGCAAGAAGCAACATCTTAACTTGTAGTCAATCATACCCAGTGGTAACTAGTAGGTGGAATGCTACTCATGGGATCAGAAATAATTTTTTGGATAGATTATGTGGAAGGTTTCTAGCAAAAATATCCCACCATGTTTTGTTATTGTGATGTCTCTCTGGAATCCAGATTTCAGCTTTAAAAATGGAAATTATAATTATTTTCTGCACCTTTTCGTAGGAGAGAGAGGGAAAACTTGACTTCATTTTCAGCTGGATGAATCTATAATCACATTTTGTTATTGGAAGGGAATGCACAATTCTTCACCTCTTCTGGATACGTGCTTCTGGATGTGGTCTCTACAATGCAGTGCACTGACAAGAGTAAGTGATGATGGCAATTTAACAGGTAGTTTAATGGATTCTGACAACTTGCCTCATGCTTCTCTCTCACTGATGGGGTCACACTCCCCCCAGCCCCATCTTCAGCTCCAAAACATGCATGGCTAACTGATGGGTAGACCTGATGTGTGCTACAGTCTGTTTCTGATGGTACATTCCAATTTGTGAACAGTGTTAATTCAGCCCAAGCTCTCCTCTTCCAGGTACATTGCATCCATGGCAGAGGTTTCTCCAAATCCCTGCTGTGCACACTAGAGAGAGCATGTAATGTGGGCCAGGCTTCAGGAGTGCCTTCTGAACAGTAAACACAGAGAAGGAAGTATGTATGTATGTATGTATGTATGTATGTATGTATGTATACATAATTCAACAGATAGGTTTTACTGATTATCTCCAGAGGATTAAATCAGCCTGTTATGTTCCTCTCTTCAGACTCGATCTTTTTCACCTCCTGGCTGTAACATGTGCCGTGGCACTCTCTTCTGCTGTATTTACTCTGTGTTCTTCCTGATGCTTTTCATGGATATTGCTTGAATGAGAAGAGAAAGACAGGCCAAGTTATAGGCTAAAAATGAGTGGAGAAAAAAAGGAAGAAGGCTATGCTAATGGTTATACTTGAATTGTCTAGAGACCTGGCAGAAACTTTAATTAAATGCTCTATATTTAGCAATTTTTGGCAGTTTTGATTGATTTATTATGTGTTATATCTGGTCTTGATTTACTGCATTGCATTTATACTACTGTTTTGTTTTTGTCACTTTTGTGCTGCATATTACTCATTAGTTCTTGTAGCTTGCAGTTTTTGAATTACATTGTGAAAAACACACTCTACAACTTGAAACTAGGTGTTTCAATATAAAAGCAAATCACTCCAAGATTTACACAAACCACTGGTTTAGCAACCCACAGATTTTGTAAAATGTATTTGTATTTAGAATATTTTCTAAAAATTATGGTGTATCTCTGCTGTGAATTTTCAGACAGACATGTTTATAATTTGCAATTTAGCTAGTGTTGTAATTATGTATCATATTTGTGGTACATAAATTGTGTTTACAATGAAAAATTGTGGGGATTTTTTACTCTGAATGGTATGCCGATAGTTTCAACTCAAAACAAAACCAAAAGTCTTAACAATCTTAACTGTGTGATCTATTCACTTTTACCCTGTATTTTAGCTTAGTGGAAGAGGGTTTAAGTTGCATGTTAATTCACAGGGAAGAAAAACATTCCTAGAATGACATTAAGTTTAAAAAGAATATGTAGCACAGCATGGTTGCAATGTAAGATATCTGAGATTTTAAGTGTCAGGACTTGTGCGTCTTCTTAAGAGATCAATGTACTTATTTAGCTCAAAAAGCTAGTAATTATTATAGAGATCATTCAATAGAAAAATAATCTCATCCATGGAATCATTGAAGTGCGTATTCTGAACCATAATAAATTTCAGCATATTCATTATGTCAAGCACGCTGACAAGGTCACCAAATGCAAAGGAGGTGTTGCAAATATTTTTAGTATGTTCATCACATGAAAGTGATGAAAATGTTCATGATATCTCAGGAAGGAATTAGGTGATAGCTAGAAATTCAGAAAAGCATTTTAATACTGTAATTATTGTGCATCTTTCTGGTGGCAATAGTTAATGTAGAATTTCTCCTTTTGCAAACGTGTTCATATGTTTGCATTTTCTGGAGGTAATTGGTGCATTTCGGTCACAAGTAATATGCTTAACATTACGAATGACACTTGATTTTCTCAGCTTCTGTGAAACTAAGCGGAATCTGATCTTGTTTGCATTAACTTAATAATAATGATATCAGTATTAAGCTGATTTCAATTGAGTTTCCACTGATTTTTGTTTTTTGGGATCAATATCCAGTTCCTGTTGGTAAAAAAGAACTTTTTGTCTGCTTATCTTATAGAATGGATATTTTAATTTTCTCCTATTTGTTTTAGAGGGTTTTTTGTCTTTGGACTTTAGTATTGTTATTTCTGAATCTTGTTTTTATTGCTTTCTCTTTCCTTTAGAGCAAGCTTTCCTCTTTATCTTGCCAACCACAAGAGAGGAAAATACATCCTGGGTGGCATCAAAAGCAATGTAGCCAGCACGGAAGGAAAAGGGATTCTGCCCCTCTACAGGTGAGATCCCACCTGGAACAATTTATTCAGCTGTGGGGTCACAGCACAGGAAGGACATGGACCATGAGTCCAGAGGAAGGACATCAAGATGATCAGAGGGATGGAGTACCTCTTTTATGAGAAAAGGCTGACAGAGTTGGGGCTGTTCAGCATGGAGAAGAGAAGGTCTCTGGGGAGACCTCATAGCATCCCTCAGTACATATAGGGAGCCTACGAGAAAGCTGTAGAGAGTCTTTTTACAAGGGTATGTAGTGAAACCATAAGTGGCAAAGACTTTTAGCTGAAATACTTGGATAGGATATTAGGAAGAAGTTAGTTGCTGTGAGGGTGATGGCGCACTGGAACAGGACACCCAAGAAAGCTGTGGCTATCCAATGTCTGGAAATATTCAATGCAGACAGGGCACTGAGCAACCTGCTCTAGCAGAATGTGTACCTCCCCACTGCATGGGATTGGAATGATATGATCCTTAAAGTCCCTTCTAACTCAAACCATTCCTTGATTCTATTATTCTGTGCTCTTTAGTCCTGCACTTTAGCAAGACCCAATCTTCACTGTCAGGACAGACAGGCTTGAGGCCCTACTACACACCAACTCTCCTGCTTGCTCCTGCCACCAGTGTACACCCCTTCTGCCTCACCATTCCTGTGACTTTGTATAGACAGCTGATACAAACACTTTTAAATACATATTTTACACCTTTGTTTTTCAAAAGATCATATCTTCAGTACAGTTCTGCCTGGCACAGCCAGTGGGAGCATGCTGTAGCAAGGGTGTGATATGCAGAGCTAATACTGCTTGCAGAGTCTATTCTGTGAAAATAGTCCTACTTTCTACTAAAATGGTATAAGAAGAAATGTATGAATGGCTAAATATTTCTTAAAAAAATTTAAAAACCTAATAGATATGGAGCTTGGTATCAGATAAATTTTGTGTGCAGGTAATCAAATAGAAATGTGATTTTAGCCTTCACTGTTAGGAACTCAGGTTCATCAGATAGACCAAAAAAATGGAACTGCTTTTAGCTGTGTGTAGGACCTCGGTTGTTAAAAAAAAGGGTGGTAGAGGTATTGAGTCTAAGTGACAACACTGCCACAAGACCATCAGCCTCTGACTGGTTTTCTTTGTATGGATTTCTGATGAGTTTAGATACTTTTAGAGAGAGAAAAGGAAGTGATAACAGTATTTCAAGTCTCTGATATCTTAGACCCCAGGATCCCAGCTGGTGGATCTTAAGGCTGTATTTTTATGGTGGGGTGGCTGTTTGGCTGCCAGATACCTAGCAGGGCAGAGGGAGCAAACACAATCAAAGAGATTGTGGGCCAAGATAAGGGCAGGGAGAGCTCACTCACCAGTTACTGCCACTGGCAAAACAGACTTGGATAGGGGAAATTAACATAATTTATTATGAGTTAATATTAGAGCAAGATAGTGAGAAATCAAAAAAACCTAAAAACACCCTACCCCTACCCACCCTTCTTTGCAGGCTTGACTTAACTTCTGATTGTTCTACCTACTCCAGAAGCACAGGCAAATGGAGAATAGGGGATTCAGGATTTTTTTTCTCTTCATAAATATATTTTTTTCTCTTCATAAATATATCTTTTCCTCTTTCTAAATACATTATCCCAGAAGCACTACAGAAGCACAGTTAGGGACTCAGCTTTGACTAGCAGCAGGTCTTTCTTGAAACTTCCCTCATGTTGGACATTAGGGAAGCTTTTGGTGTCTTGCCACAGAGGACGCCTCTGCAGTCCCACCTCCCTCCCCTACCAAAACATTTCTACACAAGCCCAAGACAATGAAATAAAGGAGTAGATGCATATTCTGTTATTTATTGTGCCCACTGCTTCAAGTAGAAAGGGTCAGGACCTGTCTTTAAACACTAAGAGAAACAAAGTAGACAACAATATAAAAAGAGAAAAACACGGCAGAGATAAGGAAGACTGGAGTTTTGAAGTGTTATCTCCATTTTTGTAGCTTGAAATGTTTGGTTTGGTGTGGTTTTAGTTGGTATAATCAAGTTGAATCCTGCCAGAGAAATTGGAATGAATAGTATCAACTTTGAAAGACTTAGGAGCTGTGATATGTGGGTTTGAATCTGTGAATTCTAATTTATGGGAAGCTATTTGGACAAAACAGCATTGAGTATTGTAGGTTATTCTTGTTTTCTACTTAGAGTATATCTATGTTTTAGTTATCAAAGATAGCAGTAAATAGCAACCATCTTTTGTATTGTCAATGAAAGTATTTTGAGATCTCATTTTTTTGATGAATGAATGAGACACTATGAAGATGCAGGATTACAAAGGTAAGCATTCAGAAATGTGCTTAGTTGGAAGAATATATCAACAGCTGGGAAGGAAGGAAAGCCCTGGGAAGAAATCTGTTGGCACTGAGGTATTTGTCTTTGTTACTTCTTCCAAAACCAGTAGTACTTCAGGCATTGAATACTAGATTGAAATCCAATTTGTAGCTGTGAGAATAAAGGACAGTATAACAGACTTAGCAACTTTTTTTTCATTCCTTCCTCTCAAAGGTTCTATGGTTTCAAAAATATGCCAATCCAGATGTGCAGCCTCTTGACCTAGCTGATTGCTTTTATGAATTATTAGCAAAAGGCTGGGAAAAGAGAATTAAAGTAAATTGCAGACAAATCCCAGTCCTATAGGCTGGAAATGGTTAGCATTGTTTAACTACATGAAGTTTGTCTAATGTAGATAGTTTACAACAGTTCTACAAAGAAAACTGCAACTTCTTCCAGTCCTGTCTTCTTTCAGAGGCTCTAAGTTCTCACTGAATTTGACTATTGCCAGGAGAATAGCTGTTTGAGAGGTTTTGTAAACAGTCTTAACTGAAAATGCAGCGAATAAATTTAAAGAATAAAAGCTCTCCCTGCTTATAACTCAATGATTCTGCAACTATTTCCTATTTTACCTTAAATTGCTGCACTTGTCTTGATTTACTGTCAAGTATCTCTGAATTTTGGAGATTTAAGAAGATTAAACAAAACTGAAGTTCATTACTCTTTTTGGTATAATGTTTTGCAGTATCTGAGACACAGCTCCCTGCCTATTGACAGTGACTTCTTTTTCTCCCTCCCATTCACAAATGGCAAGAGTTATATTTATGTATGCCAAAATAAATAGTAAAAAGCCATGGAAAATAGGCAGCTTTCCTTTTTCCATCATGGCAAGCTGATTAGAATGGTATTGACTAAAGCTAAATTATTGGAGGATCTCCTTTTTATTTCATTTTGTATGTTGTTTGTTGACATATCAAGTTTATCTCAATTATAGTAAATGGGTTCCTGTGTTTGTCTTTAAACCATTTCAGCATTAAATTTAAAATTGACAAATTACTTCTATATTGATATAGAGTCAAGGGTAGTATGCAGTATGTCACATGATTTATATTGATGTGATGAACTGTGGCATTTAATTTGTAAAATGTTTGTCTGGTCTTTTCAATGTAAATGTTTTCTAGGGGTGCATACATGTTTTCTAGGTGTTACAGTTATATTGCATTTAAGTAGGGTAATTATGTAGTAACACAGTCCAATTTATATAATTTCCAAATGATGCTTTTAAAATATTTTGAAATTGTAAGTGAAAAAGGTTTGATTTTCCCTTTTTTATCATCACATTTCACCCTTTTTATTAAATCACAGATCTAGTATTGAGAATAGATAAAATACATAAGGGAAGATCTTACACAAGCTTAAGAAGGTCTTCAAATAAGCAAGAATTACAAATACAAATTCCAGTTCTGGGGCATTTATCTGCACGGGCCTTCTGAGGTAAGACCAGGACATTCTATTTTCAAGATAATTTTAAAGATAGAATATATTGTGATTTTATTTTAGAGCAACATGCAGAGTTGCTTCAGCACTGTAGACTCATTTTTACAAAGCTGGAATGATTCAGTGTTGATCACCTTTTTTAAAGGAGCAAGAAAAAAACCCATATTTGCTGCGAATTGGAGAAGATTAAATTACTGGACACAAACTCAGGATTACATTGGTAGGTAACTATCAGTTTATTTTCCCCTGGTACTTTCAAATAATGTAATTTGATACTTGTAACCTGACCAGTTTTAAACATGGAAGAAAATCAGTGTTTATTCAGCAGACTTGGAGCAGATGTAGAAGGGAACTAAGTGTATTTATTTTACTGTTGTTCATAAAGTAGCTGGATCCATCAGGTATGTTCAGATTGAATCAGTACTATATGTCTTATCTATATGCATATTTAAGGACCGATAAATCAGCAAATTAATTAGCTTGTTAGTCTAATCCAAAGCCCTGTGGAATAGACTCCCCTATTCCTATGCACAGTGTGAAGTGAATTTTCACACTTCTAAAGAATTATATGTGCATTCTTGTATTTTGGCAGGCTTCATTTGTCTCAGATGAGAAGATGCTTATGTGTATATTATGCATGTTTATGTATATGTAGCATTAAGTGAGCAATTATGAATACATCTGCAGATATCACAGTGCATGAAAAAAAGCAGAGTTGAACACTAGTCATGACCCTGTTGTTGACATGCTTTAGCCTTACTTTCTCTTCTTTCCACCTTTGCTTTTGTAAAGGAACGGAATTTGGATCTGTACAATTAGATGACAGCACTTGTTCCATGCTGCCACTTCCAGGGGCATGAAGTCACTCTGCACCTCTGTTTCCACTCTCAAGTACTGGGGATCTCTCTGCAGTTCCTTCTACGACCGACCGACCGTGCTTTGAGCTGCTGGCTCTGCATGATGTGTTCACTTCTGCTCTTTTGTGTGCTTTTCAATGTAGAAGGCTTGCCTCACCACAGGTGTTCTCCTAGTGAATGATGAAACACATTACTGCAACAATGCAATTATGATGTAGCAAATAGTTGGTATTAGAAAAGTTTCAAAGAGCCATTCTTGGGGGAGGAGGAGGAAGCAATCCTAAAAAAAAAAAAAAAAAAAAAAAAGCTAATGCTTGGCAGTAAGCTTCTGCAAAGTGCTAGAATTTTCCCCCAATGCCTCTTTGTGCTTCTGCAGCATGGGTGTAACTATGCTGACACTTTTTTTCTTAGTAATATTAGTCTAGTGCTCCCTAAACTCTGAGCAGAATATTAAATCAGATCTGATTAAATTGGGTTCCCTTGATAGAGTAGAAGATTGCTTAAAGCTTTCTAATTTGTGGCCTATGATTGTGCTCAGTTAAATGTGATATTAAGGTCAAGGTCTAACATGAAGTCAAAGAGTACACCACAAATTCATTACTACATTTTAATTCATGTAGTGGCACATCTAAGAATATGCTTCTTTACCTTTGACCCTCAGTTGTAAAGGAAACCCATCTGTTCTTACTGGGTTATGCAAACCCCTGGAGACTAGATTGCTAGGTCTGTTAAGGATAAAGAAGGTCACAAAAAGTAGACATCTGTATAAATACTCCATCATTAATATTCTCCTTCATAACAAATGTTGGCAAAAAGAAAAGAACCACAATCAAGAATGTCTCATGACAATTTTCAGAGTAGAGGACCCATTTAGGGGTATTTATAGTGTCCATTCCACTTTGGAGTCTTGCTTGGGTACAATTAAGTGGACCAAATAAGGCACCCAAATTTCCTCCCAGTTAATAGTGACAGGTACTGTCAAGGCAGTGATTCAACACCAGTTAGATGGTGAGGAGGCAATACAAAAACTGTCTTTGTTCTGAAAAACAATGGATGTCAGCAAGACAAAATGGGCATTGAGCAGCAAGAGAAAAACTGAGGGAGAAAAGAAAATTCTAAATTATAAATTCTAAATTATATACTAAATTATAGTGACAATTAGAAAGTATTTTATGGTAAGAAGTCCTGTCCATGTTCTTCTTATGTACACAATATTTATTCGGCTTATTCTCTATATGAGTATTTTTAAAGATTAAAAAAGGAGAGTTTATGCTTTCTTTGCAGTAACTATTCAGCTAATACAAATGTTATGTATTTGGTCATATCTTGTTCTTTAGAACTGTCAACTGTCTGTCAATCTTCATATTTGCAAGAAAGAAAACACGCCAGCAACCCCACTGTGCTGAATGTGACAGCATTGTAGTGTCAGAGGACCAAGAGACAGGTGATGGTTTATGATAGAAATAAATCTTTTATGAGAGCAAACTTGGTAGAATTGCATGTTTTTGTATGGAATATATCACTGTGCAGCTATCACTGACAATCTTCTGAAATGCATCAGTTTCATAAGGGAAGGTTTTTATTGTGTCTAATCTTGTATTGAGTCACTGGAGGGAAAAAGGAAAAGGTAAATGCTTTTTGTATCTATATAATATGTAATATATATGTGTATGTAGAGGTGTTCCTGTCTTCATCGATATTTGAAAAGAATTAGACTAATTTAATGATGCTTAAACTGATTCACATCATTATTGTACAATTCTGATCACTACACAGCAAGCAAGAGTGCCTCTGTGTATTGCATTTTGAAACAGGACAAGGTGCTTTCCATAAAAATACTTTATTTTGAATAGGAGTACTTGGAGTTAAACTGTATTTCTTGGTATACAGTGGGATGTTGCATTTTTGAGCTTTTTTTCACATGTTGCCTGTAAATAGGTGACAAAATCATTTTAAGTGTTTTTTTCTGAATATGTATAAAAGAGTAATATCCTCCCAGAAATCCACACATCTCACAGCCAGGTAAAATAACTTGAATATTTTTATTATGAGATTTCATTTTCAAAGTTATGTTATTCCACAATAAAAAGAATTGTTAAGAATCATATAAACCTCACAAACCTCTGATTCGTTTTTTGTTGGAAAAGCCTGGATATGTGTGAAAATTTCTGTTTCAGAAAGCCAGAATATCATAACAGACCTAGCAAATAGATTTGCAATTCTAGTCTCACCTCAGCTGTGTACCCAAATAATGTACAGCACTTTTGTCATTCATTTGCTAGTTTGGCCACACATGAAATTATGATTACAAACCCCACCTAGTTTTTTCTCTTTAAAGTAGGAATCATTTCAATTAAAATGAGTATTCAAGGCAAGGCCTTTCCACAAATATACAGCCTTGATAAGAAAAAAAAAAAAAGAAATTCTTTTTCATCTCCTCCAAAGTTTTAAGCAGTTCTATGCTACCCTTTCCCTTTCTTCGTATACTGCTGATATTTTTCCTCTCTAGTATTGCAGTTGCTTATTTGACCAGTACAACTGTTCCATGTTATATTTGGTTATGCCTTTACTATGAATTCAGGGCAAGGGTCAGCACACAGTCATGCAGCCCAAAGGGCAGACTATGGGTGGCAGTGTCTTTATTAGCAAGGCAATCATGTGACAGGTAAATTGTTTAGCTTGATAGCTGCTACATGATGTGCCAGTGGGTTTTGAGATCCACATGCTGAAGCCTGGACAAAGACCTGTGAAGTAAATGGAAAATGTTGGTGTTAAGTTTTATACTGGGAAAAAAAACCCCAATTACAACAACAACAAAAAACCCCAAACAAAAACCAAAACCAACAACAACAAAACCAAAACCAAACAAAAAACAAATAAAGAAGAAAAAAAAGAACACTAAGAACACCCACACCAAAACATTCTACCTCTTGCATGAAGATCTGTGCCAAAATCCTGCAGAAATGCCTTACAATTCTGTCCAGCTGTATAAAGGCAGTGGTTAGGGGGTTTCGGTGAACCAAAGACATGACTGCCTTGCATGTGACATCTGTTTTAGTCTCATGGCACTAAGCTGGAGTGCAGGTTAAAATAGAATACACTGACAGGCAGATATTGGAAAGGATCCCAGTCTAGCCTAGTCACAGTAAAATTAGTATCCAGTTAATTTTATCTACCAGTCCTGGAAAGTGAAACATATTATTTCATACACTCTTTTGCCAACTATTTTGCCAACAATTCCCACCACAGGCTCCGTAGATTTCAGTTAGGGGGTGTTTCTTTTGTGAAGTGGCTGAGTTGTGTTTCCTGTCTATCGTGTTTGAGCTAAACCCTCAAATTTTGTCTTTTTGCACAAACACATGTTTTCAGAGACCTCTTTCTGCCTTTATTTTTAAATAAAATGTATGATTATTAATTAGAAAAGTCAGAGGAAGGAGCGGGAAGAAGGGGATTTCTCAACCCAAACAAATTCCCTCATTCATATTTTTTTACCACTCTGTTTATTTGCATGTGGTTTTTCATGCTTTTTTTGAAACCTTCTGAGTCCCATCTGGCAAGAAGCACAAAGTGTCTCTTCCCAAAACTCCCACTCTAGGAATGCTGTGTGATGCCAAAGCACAGGATGTGTTAATGTGAAGGCCAGAGCTAGCCTGCTCTGCTGTCAGTTCATCCCCTGCCAAGCCTTGCTCTCCACAGCACAGACACAGGCAGCAGAGAAAAGTCAACAGACATAGCTCAGATCAGTAGTCAAAGCTTTGAGAACTATCCAAATGTTCCAAGTGCTCATCCAAGTGACAGGCATTTGAACAGAGTCGCAGTAGTGCTCATGAACCTGGTCCAACAGCTCACTGTAAGTTTTGTAGGCTTAAGAGCTTTTCCTTCCCACAATTTCCCTTCCTTCTGCCCTTTTGCTAAAACTACTGCCTACTTCTGTTTGTTCCCCTGTGCAGCCTGAGGTTTTCTCTGTCCCCATGAGGGAGAATGTGACCTCTCCCTATGTGGCTCAACTATGCTGTGGCAGAAGCAGGGATCTGGGCTTCCCATTCTGCTGCTTCCTGCATTTTTGCAGGCTGTGTGAACTTGAAAAACTAATATATCCCTCTGGCATTAAACAATGCTGTAGCCTGTTGGTATATTTATACAATCCTGAGAATTTTCTATGAGATCCCACACGAGGAATGGCTAAAGAACACATCTCCTTTCAGGTAAATGGCTTGGCATATATATTTTTTTCCCCATACAGAAGCCCTGTCTAGCCTTTTGGACAGGCAGAAGGTCTGTCACTAGTAGAGTTTTAAATAGAATAATCTGAGTCATATTAATGGTTGCAAGATAAAGTCTGGATATCACTATATCTAAGTCTGTGTAGTAATTTTTTTTTCCTACATTGGAACTGAAGTCTCTCTAAATGGCCACCCTTCATTTGAGTTGCATTATACTGACCAACAGAACAGGATAAATTAAGGAAACAAAGTTAAATTGCTGTTTATTCACAGGCTTATTAGTGAAAATAACCTATATTTCTTTCAGTATTTTAATAAGTGGAGAAAATTACTATGAATCTCACCACAGTTAAGAGTAGTTTTAAAATAGCTGTGTGCTTGTAATTAATTTTATAAACATCTATGTCTATTTATGTGATTATGAGATATCAGTTTTATCAAAAAGTGATGTATGCAGAATGCTCCTCTATTTTATAAATTTTCCTTTCTACATATTAAACTAAAAAAGAGACTAAGAACCAAAATCTAAAACCCTAAGTGTAACAAGCTAAATGCAATTTCACAAGGAGAATGAGAGGCAAAACTATTTCACTGAAAAGTAGTAGGTCATAATTTTTAATATACAGAAAAAAAATTGTGCAGAAGTCTTTCAGCTGTAAATTTCAGAGGGTCTGCACATTTAGAAACTATAACAGGACAGAAGTATTTCTCTTGCTAGTTTGCCTGCAGCAAACATGTTATTCAAGGCTGGGAAATTGAATGACCCTTTCTGGAGAACAATATATAAAGTACAATCTCAAAAAGATTTTTACTGACTGAAAAAGGATTTAAAAACATAGTCTTGGAGACAGATGTATACAAAACTTTGTAAGAAAACTCTTGTAGAAAGCAATTACATTTTTATATGTTAACATTTTTTACTATTTTTAATATTTTTACTCAAGGTTGTTTTGAAAAGCCTATTTCTCTCTGAAAGACAGTGTTGGAAATCTTTTTGTTTATTTTAGTTTTTTCCCCACCCTGTGCTCTGTCACTTGGATTGCCCTACTAGATATTTCCCCCTGCTAAAAGGCTTTGTCCCATGCCAGTGCACTCTTCTCCCCTCTGCCTTTCCCTTGCCCCGGCTAGCTCTGGGGAGAAAGGGCGCGGGCAGATCTCCAGCGCTTCCCGCTGAACCCTCGCGGGCTTTGGGCAGCACTGTCGGAGTTCAGAGAGCAGTCAGCGACCCCACGGCGATTTAATGAAGAGAGTCTTTCTCCAGGGGGCGAATTCTGTTTATTGTAATCCAACGGGGAATACAATAATTCGAAGGGAACCAGGCGTGCCGCGCCTGCATTTGCCGGAGTGGTGCGAGCAGGTGGAGCGCGCTGGAGCCGGCCAGGAGAAAGCACGGAGCACGCTGCGCGCACGGACTAAGTACGGAACGGGGGGAAACCGGAGCAGCCAATGGGGTAACGCCACAGGGGGTTTGAGGGTAGTGGGATACGGGGGTACATCCAATGAAGGACGGACAAGTGGAGGGTCCCAGGTCCTCTGCCTATCACCCGGCGTCCCGGGTGGAAGATTCCAGGTGGAGGGGAAGGGACACTGAGTGACAGACAGGCATCTGGAGTAAACAGGGGGATGACATTGCATTTTTGGGGACAAGGACCCGCGGGGAAAGACGGGAAAACTCGGGGGGAACCGTTACAGAACCAGGGGTACATGGAACAAACCTATACATAATACAAATGTAAAAAACCTAAAAAACACAACTCTACAGTCCCATCTCCAGGGTCACTTTTCAGAAATTAAGGAACACTAGATAACAAGGATAACCTCTTCAAGTGACCTATCCTTTAACCATGACCCCTGCTCATACAAATTAGGTCCGTTGGAATGTCCCTAAAAGTGAGTCAATTCTAATCATCTTAGAACACTCTCCTTTAAACCTACAGAACATATTAGTGTGCAATTTATTATAAGTTTAGAGCAGCTGAGATTTGCTTACTAGAAAAATCTGCCAAAGAGTATTGTTTTCTTTCCTAAAATAAAGAATGTGGATAGAAATAAATATAGTCTACAGACTAGACAAAAGACCACACCAGTTCATTTATCTCTGCTTTATATGTGAAGAATAAAACTGTTAGGAGGAAGGGATGATATCCAACATGTGTAAGTAGATGCAATGGAAAAACGAGTAAATATTATGTTAGTTAGAATCATATGTGAAAACAAAAGGGAGAAGGGTACCATGTGAAGGAAAAAAATTTAATGATTACATCATCCATGTGGTTTGCTATACCTCTTTTAAAAATTCTTCTGTCTTTATATTATTAGCAAAACCTATTGAAAATGAAATATTTCAGAGCAGAATATTTTGTTGAATGATTTGAAAAGGAAGAGAGCTCGGGTATGAAACAGGCCTGAAGGAGCAAGGAATATGATGCTGAACAGGCTTGATAAAATGCTTGGAAATAACAGAGGGAGACTAAAGCGTGGCTCGGTCACTCCGACTGAGTTGGGGACTTCGGGCACGTGATGGTGGTAGTAAAGAAAGGAGTCTTCCACCAGGCGAGAGTCTCTCAGGCGGCTTTATTCTGAGGGCTTAGGTGGGGGAAGGCGAGGAAGGAGAAGGGACGCAGCCACTCAGAGGGCGAGCCAGCTCTGAGAGCCCCGAACCAGGGGCGGGGCAGGGTATATAACTGTAACAGGGAAGGAGGGTCAGGGTGTAGAGCATCCAACCGGGTGAGGGTATGAGGGTGGAGTCAAGGGAGAGTGACACGGCAACGGCCAACCGGGATAGGGGGAAGGAGTGGTTTCGGGGGAAGAACCAATGGGGTTACAAAGAACCGAGAACTTTCCAGAACAAAGGGAAGGAGTACAAAATGATTGACATAAACTGGGGGAAGGGAGGACAGGTAACAGACAACTTGGGAGGCGGGAAAACTACACATCTGTGGCCTCCCATGGCAATGCAGGGAGGTCACCAGCCACACCCCCTCCCACAGGAGACAAAGCACAGAAAAGCTGTGAAAATTGAGGGATCTCCATTTAGAAGGCAAAATTTAGATGCATATATTAAAAGCAGAGAGTGAAAAAGTTGTTGAGAAGACTTTTAGACAGGATGAATACAGTCAGAAAGACAATGAAACCCTTACTGCCTTTTTTGGAGGTATTCTAGATCTACTCTTGGGCTCAGACTGAAAGAAAAAGATGAGAATTTTTTCTATGTATTGTAGGAGATTAAGGAATAGATTTAAGAGTATTCATGTGGTCAGTGAAGTAAAGTGAAAAGTGAAATGTCAACTGGGTCCACATGCTGCGACCTCTCCCCAAGCCACTGTCTGAGGTCCTCAGCCTCGGCTAGCTCTCTCAAGGGGCGAGAAGGGCAGGTAGCAGCACCCTCTGCTGGACCCAGGCGGGCTTTGGAGAGTGCTGTGTAGTTCCGGATGGCAGCGAGATCCCAACGGCGTAAAAAATGAGGAGAGTCCTTTGTCGGGGGCAAAACTCCACTTTATTGTATCCCAGAGGGTACAAGTGGCGTGAAGGGAGCCAGCTAACACAGCTGGTGCCTGCCAACAAAGGCCCCGGTATGGGGCTTGCAACAGTTTATAAAGGGAATGGGAGGGGAACCGGTCAGTCAATAGGGACACAGTAAGGGGTGGCTCTTGGATAAATTGCCAAGGGGGGGCATCCAATCAGGGAGGAACAGGGGAGGAGCCCCAGGCCCTTATCCAATCACCCGATGCCCTGTGTGGAAGCTTCCAGATGTAAGGGAAGGGACACCGAGTGATGGACAAGGCACCTGGGAGGGGACAGGGGAATGAATCAGCACTTTTAGGGAGATTGACACATGAGGGAAGGCAGGAAACTCAGGGAGAAACTAATACAATGTGGGGGATAACTGGGACAAACCATTACAGAATATAACATTAATAAAACATAAAATAATGCAACTCCACATCCACAGGACAAAAATAAAGAACAGAATGAGAAATGCGGATTATGCTTAGATGTTTCAGAAGGCATATCGGTTTGAGTTGAGGAATGAGCCCTTGGAAGGTTAGAGATAAAGAGAGAAAGACAGGAATCCTTAGGACAAAAGAGATTTCATGAGTCTTTGGCACGTTCTATACCTATTAATTCACTATTAAGCCATTACTGTTTTTCCCAAGATTCACAAAGGTTTGGATCAGATGTTCTGTGAGAAGAGTGGAAGGAATAGTCAGGAGAATGACTGCTCCCACTTATCAGGAATTATGAGGTGTATGAAGACAACAATGTTGATGGATGCCTTTTTATTGTAGGGTTGAAATTAGCATGAATGGGATGGATGAGAGATGAAAATTAGGAGCTGTGAGTGGATTGGAGGACCTACCACATCCTTCATGTAGACCCCTGAAGGAGCCAGCACCATTATCTGCTTAGTAAAGAGATGACAAAACTGAACATAAAAGGTTTTTGCAAACAATAACAAACTTCAACCATCATAAAAGCCAAAATTCTGAAAAATAAATTACTTCTGGGGGGGTTGACCTTCTCTTCCTACTTTCTACAGATGTCTCTGAAAGTGGAACATGGACCGCGCTAGTTAAACATGTTTGAATGCCCACTTTTTCAATTTTTCCCCCTAAACTTTCATGTTTGACTTCCCTGAGTATTTTCCCCCCTTTATACAGATTGTCTTTAGCAGATTTTGTATGCTTTAACTTAAATATTTAAGTTAAAAAGCACTTGCAGTAGTTCTCACTTGTCACAATGGGGTTTATATATTTTCACACAATCCAAACTGCCTATGTAGCTGAAAGCCAAGAGTGAATATAGAGCACTGGAATAGAACTTCACACCTCATCTACTTTTAAAATGCTGTTTCCTTCACAGGAGTTGAAATAAAAGTACTTTACCGTTTCTGTTTCTAAAATCGACATGCTAAAGAATTAGGCTATCTATGCCACAAAGAAGAAAATACTTATTCATTATAAAGTGCACTAGCTACAAAAAAAGCAATATCTTCAAAAATTTCACATGTTAAAAACTTGATTCATGAAACAAACATTGCATTTGTTAATGTACTTTTACAGATATAATAGCAAAGAATGTCTGATCGAGCACAAGGATGATGAAAATGCGATCGAGCATAAGAACCATGAAAATTCTTTTATATCATGTTTAAAATATTCAGGAAAATGAGAAAGACCATGATTATTTTTGGTGAGGACCAAACAGGGTCTACCATGAGACATGAGAGATAGTCTTGCCAGTTCTACCATCAGTACATGTGGCCAAAGATTGAGAAAACTTCTTTAGCTACTGTTATGGTCAAATTAAAGTGGAAAATTTTCATCATAGTCAACATAATATCAAGGATTGAAAAGAGAATGAAAAATATTTGTCAACTGGCTAAAAAAGCTTTAAACAAAAACAACTTAAATATCTTTGAATAAATTATTTCAAATTAATGTATATTAATTTTTCTTTAGAAATCATATATCAAGGATTTAGAGCTAGCCATATATGTCTGTTAGGTGGGATACCAGTGTAAAAAGTTGAAAGTGAAGAGATTTATGATCTCTTGTAAAATTAACACATATATAATAGATTAAACACTTCATTTAGAGAACAACTTTATTCTCACTTCTGAGAATAACGTGGGAAGTCTTTTGGGGTTAATTTTGCATTTACAGATTATCTGCTTTTGTATCTATGCAATTTTTCTCCATGCTCTTCAAGCTGACGTTTCCTTCTTGGACTCTCACTGAAGTTTGATCTATTTGAATATTGACAAACAGAAGGAATTGAGACTGAGCAGGAGAAACAATGTATTGTGCCATGTGCAGTTCCTGGATCTGTAAAGTTATCATCAAAAATCACAAATATCTAGCAACATTAACATTATTAACATTAATGCTTGATTTTGAGTATGTCCTGGCTACAGAATTTTACTCAGAGCGTTTGAATGATTTTATTCTAGTATTCCTTATGATGTTTCTGTTGTGTATGCAAATGGTATCTAATGTGTAGAGCATTCAACTCAAATGTCTTTTCTTCCACACTGAATCCTGACTACTTCTTTGTTCACTTCTAAACCATACATTTATTTTTAATCATTTTATTTAAAAATCATGAGAATCCAACCTCTGGCTAGCTGTTAATTTCATTTGCTTTGCTCTGTCATGAGTCTTCAATAATCAGGGATTATTCTTTGTTCTTGCAGTCCTGAGAGTGGAATTTGCCAGGGTCTGATAAACATGAATTTCATGAAAACACTAGGAAGGGAGAGCTGGGTCAGCTGGGTAATCCCAGCTGCCAGCACATTTAACATACCACGGAGAAGTAAGAGTCGACCAGCAGTGGGATGGAAAGAGCAAAACAGACCTTCAGCTGAGATTTCCCATCTCTCATCTGTTCCTTTAATATTATATCAGAGAGTTGCTTGCACGTGGATATATTTCCTACACCTGACCCTATGTCACAGATTATGTGATCTCAGCATTATTGTATCTCCTCTGAGAACTGTGGTATACTTTTGAGTGACTAAAGTGCTTTAGGATCTAATGCCGCCTGAACCTGGATAGGATTGGATTCAAACAGGGCTGTGTACATACCCGTCACATACCTGTGAGGGAAGAATTGGAGGGTTTCAATTAATGTGTGTCTGGTTATCTCTACTGCTGCACAGCTCCTGAAAATTTCATATATAGGAAACACATCACACTTTGTCCATTTAAAAATTTAACTGAGAGACAAACTAGTCTCTTAGTTAAAATAGTTGGAAACTATTCTTAAGTTGCCAGATAAAGAATAATAAAACTGACTGACATCTGACTGGGGGGAGAGGTTGATATACCACAGGGCTGTGCTGCCATCCAAGCAGCCTTAATGTGCTGAGAGGATGAGCCAACAGGCACCTGGTGAAGCTCATTCAACAAAGCTAAGTGCAAGTCCTGCACCTGGAGATGAGAAATCCTAGAAACCAGTATATGTAAGGCAACACTCAGCTTTGCAGAAAATTGCCTAGGGGGTCCTGGTGGACACCAAGTAGGACAGCAGAGCAGACCTGTTGCCAAAGTGAAAGGTATCCTGGGGTACATTCAGAAAAGCATTGCCAACAGATCGAGGGAGGTGATCCTGTCTCTCTGCTCAGCCCCAGTGAGGTCTCACTTGGAATGCTGTGTCCAGTTCTGGGCTCCTCAGTACAAGGGAGACATGGAGCTTCTGGAGAGAGCCAAATAGAGAGCCACCAAGGTGATCAAAGGGAGGCTCCCAAGCGAACAGAACCAGGCTCTTTCCAGTTATGCTCAGTGACAGAACCAGAGACAATGGGCACAAACTGAAACACAGGAGATTTCAGATGAACATTAATACTTAATCACTGTGAAGGTGACTGAGCACTTTCCCAGGTTGCCCAGGGAAGTGGGGAAGGTGTAGTTTTCATCCTTGGAGATACACAACAGCTGTCCAGAAACAATCCCAAGCAATCAGCTTTGGGTGCTCTATTCAGGCATAAGAATTAGCCCTCCAGAGGTCCCTTCCAAACTCAGATTTTCTGTAACTGTGATTCTGCAGCTCTGTGATTCTCTGATTCTCTGACTGTGAACTTTCTGCATTTATTCCAATATCAATGAACGAGAAAGATCTTAGTATAGTCATTGAACTGTTATGAGGAGAATTAATTTTCTCTGTTCTCTGGGATAAATCATATTCCTATAACTTTAGCACTAATCTTCACACAATACGTTAGAGTGCCCTGGTGCTGTAGGATCATCCATGAAAGGTTTAATGGTGCTCATAAATATGTTTTTCATCCCTTTTATGTTGCACCAGTTTGATAATATTCTTTCACAGAATATTATAGTACATTTCTCTTGATACTTGCTGCCTTTACTTCCTGCCATTCCTAAAATCCTTTCTCTCACTTAATTTGTTTTTAATTCATTTAAATTAGAATCACAAAGTTAAATATATTTTTTCCTGGATTTACTTTAGCAGAAGCAATATATAATGTTTATTTTCTTATCATTGTTTTGAATACCTGCTCACATACCACTTCATCCTAATGCTAATGTCAGTGTGGTGGGGAAAAAACAAGGTACTGTCTTTCAAGTATTTTAAACTGTGTCTTCCACCCTGGACAATGACTCTAGGTTAAAATGCCATCTGCAAAATTAAAAGAATAAACTGTTATTGTTTGTCATTTAAACTTTGTAAAGCTTTCAGGATTTTGTAGGAAGGGAGAAGAACCCATTAAGTATCTTTACTGGACTCCTCTTCAGAAAGGGGCATTTCTTTGCAATTTCTCAAATTTTCAGATATCCAGTGCAGTTCAGACTACTTCTCCAATGCAGGGCATAGGAATTGCAGATAATGCATTAATGTATGCTCTAATTTCTTGTACAGAAATGACAAGGATGCAAAATAGTATAAACTTTACATGCAGCTACCATTACTTCATCAGTAAAGAATCAAAAATATTAGGCTACAACTGTCCGTGGTCTCTCATGGGAATGACCTGAGAGGCCAAGCCTCTTCCTCCTTGTTTTTTTTTCCTATATTTCTTTTTTATTAAAGACAAAGAAGCTTTATTTTCCTTCTTTATCTTCCTACCCTGAAGTATGAATATTGTTCATACTTCAGGGTAGGAAGAACATTCATATTCTATTTTCCTCTATAGCTTACATTGCTCTATGTGACAGTGTAACTTAAGAGTATTATAACATACACACAGAGAGGACAACAGTTTTTTAATTGTGGGTTTCTCCTTAGCTTTGGCATTTCTTGACATTTGAGTAGTTCACCATGTAAATTTAATACTACATGAACACAATTTTTTTGGTATTTAAGTCCATGAAGCTTTTTCCATTCTTTCAGGAAAAATATATACAAGAAAAAGAGAAAAGGGATACATAAGGGATACATAAGATATACATGGACTTTGAATTTTTTCATTTTGCAAATAATGTCATTCATTTCATTTTCAAGGTAGGTGTCAGGGCAGTCTATGAATTCAGTTGTTCTTTTTCAAAATCACCAGAAAAAAACAATCTAGAACTTTTAAACAAAACCAACAAACCTCTTTAATTTCCAATTTGCAAATTATTTATTAAAATATCAGCCACGTTAAAAGTACCACCTCAATCATCATTAGCCAATTTATTGCCAGATTTGATAGATTGATAGATTTATTGATAGATTTGAGGTAATGCTGCTTCAATTAAACTATGGTGATTACTGTTCACCATCATTAGATTCAGTTGATATGTTGGGAGGCAGCACCTCATCAAATACAATATTTAAGGCCTGTGTTTCCAAACACGCTTAATATTCAAATTATTGCAGAACTGCCATTCCTTCAAATGAAGGGCAACAATCAACTGCCTCAAAAATTTAACAGAAAGGACAAATATTTACCAGATGCAGATAGATTGCTGCTCTTGCACTAGTTGTTCCATAAATTTCATATGATATTAGGGGACAGGTATAAAATTTTGTTGTGGAATATGTTGTGGAAAAATTCACACGAAATAGTCTAATGTTGTCCTTGAGGAACAGAGAGAATAAACCTAAGGGTTAATTCATGTTTTGGTAGACAGTGAACTCCCAAAAACGAGTAAAGATTTCAAATGTCATGTCAGTGAGCATCCTGTCAAATAACTGCTACAGTTATCAAGAAAGGATATTGTGTAGACAGACAGTGTCTTTCAGACCACCCATCACTTCTGCTTTTCCTCTGCTTCCTCAGACTCAGCCAATGCTGTGCACGCTGGGCTCAGAGGAATGAAGCAAAACCTGGGACAGAAGGAAAACAGTTTTTCCCATACTGCTTGCTTTGTTCTTCCAAGCACAAGGTAACAAATACGTATTTAATCCTTTACATGTTTGCAATGAATTACATTCAGGAAAGGTTTCATAAATAATACCTCCCCAATGACTAATTATAAATGCTATTACACAAATGTGAGGAGCTAAATCTGTTTGCCAAGGTTAGAGAGACAGCATGTTTCTCTAACGCGAGTGCTTTACTCCAAATCTAATGGATACTTTACGTCCTATAGAGAAAACAGTAATGATATTTGATTTAGTGCAATAGACACTAAACAAGCAAGACCTGTTTGCGATGTTGTCTGCTCATGTAACTTCAGAGCGACTGCAGGGAAGAGTGGTGAAGGAAAGACATGTACATCACATGCATTTTTGACAGAACAAAAACTCAGAGCGTCTAACCAAACAATTGCATATTTGCAACTCTATAACAGCAGCTTTGGTTCCTCTTATATTTTCTTAGGCAAAGACACTTCATTCTGCAATTTATTTCCTTAGAAAAGTTTAGGAGTTTTTTTGTTTTGCTTTTTTATGCTTTTTTATTGGTTGGTTGGTTTGTTGGCTGTGTTTACTGTTGTTTGTTTTGTTATGGGTTTGGTTTGGATTTTTATTCAAACTAATTGTTTTAATTGCTATAAATCTCAAATAATAGAAAAGAAATTTTTTAACTGTTCCAAGTGCTCCTATTGGGGATGAAACCAAACTTGGAAAGTTGCCACCCTAGAAATGAGTGATCTATTTTAAATGTGTGAGTTTTACAGCCATACAAGTGCTCCACTGTGTTTACACACCTATATTTCAAAGCACTTTTGATGATATTCATGGCAATATCATCATGCCAACAAATGGCATATTTTGTGTATTTATGTTCATTAAGTGGTAAGTCCAAGAGTGATTGAACTGCTGCTTCTAGCCCTGATCTCATGCAGCACACACTGGAGAGGCAGAGTGACTCAGGGCTCTGGTTGCCTGTCTCTGCATGCAAACACCAGTCAGCTTTGCTGCCTTTTGCTTACAGCACTTTTCAGTAAGTGCTAAGGAATTGCTTTTGGAGCTGGGGAAAGCTGACAGATCCCCTGTGAGATTAAGTGAACACACTTGCCAGAACAGAAAGGAGAAAGAAAATTTGTTTGTTCAAGGCACTCATGCTTTGGCTTGTTGCTGTCAGAAGAGAGATTCTGTAGGTGTTAGGAGGAGAAATGGACTGTGATTTAAATAACTGCTTTTATATACTTAGTAAATATCAGATTAAGCTCTGATCCATTTCTTTTTCAGGGCACCCACCAATAGAAAACTCCCCTAAGCTCCAAGAACTCCAAGACCAAAATCAAATATGTTGACATTTTTTGTAGTGAGTTGTGAAAGGTAGGTGAAATTTTAAGTCCTTATGCCCATATGTGAGAATTTAGACCTATCATTTTCTTCCTTACAGTCTGCCTATGTCTTAGAGATGTATTCAGAAATATTAATTTCATTCTGGTGGTGTTATTCAGTCCTACTGCTGGCTTACTTGTCAAGGACGGGGATGCATAAAAAAATAATAATATTAACAAAAATATTGTGGATTGACATGTCAATTTTTCTCACAGATACAGTTCTACCACCTTTTAAAAATCTGTCTGTAGAGTCATTGGATGTGTAAATGCATTGAGACTAACTTCAGCTATAGAAGGATTTATCTTGAGCATGCATCTTAATTTTCTACTCTGACAATGGAAACAATTCTGTCTGAATTAATATCCATATGGAGTCAGAATTAGAATAATTTAAATCAATTAACTTATAAACAAACTTGGAAAAAAATATATTTTCTTTGCAGAAATTCTTCATTAAACACTATTGCTTGGAAGTTGTTACCCAGGATGCAGTAATAAGAAAGGAGAACACTGAAAAGCCTGTGAAGAATGTTTATGATATTTATGTAATGTTTATTGTAACTCTTGCTTCTTGCTTTTCAAAGGCATAATTGCTGAAGAGGAGTCTCCTGGAGGAGGTTGTGCTCCTGGCACTTTCAACTACTAATTAGATGTTCCTTCTTACTATAGTCTAACTTATTAATTTAATTAGTCCTGATGTTTTCAGCAGCTTTTCTGTGGTTCTAAATGAAAAGATGAATAGAGTTCATTGAGGTTATTATTCTCAAGCTTTAACACAAGATCTGTGTCTTCTTGTGAACTGGAAGCTGGCATTCAAAGGTGTTTAAATCTGGCCTTGTTCATGGCCCCCAAGCAGACTGAGGTAAATCCATTAAATAAGAAGCAACCCCTTTTTTAAAAAGTGATTTTATGTAAGCTAAACCATGGGTATTCTTAAATAACCAAGAGTGATTTGATGTGCTGTAGCTGTTTGCTGATTTACAATATTCAGGAGCATTAGGCATACCACAAATGAGTTTTTGTTAAGGCTGTTCATCATGTTTATGATGTCTTTTGGGGTATCATAGGTGATTAGGAGGTATGATGTAGATGGCCAAAGGTTATGTGCAAGCAGTGATGAATCTGACCTGTTCTGCATGGTCATGGAACACAAAACAAATACATTTAAATTCCTCCATTTGCCTTTGTATGGTAGAGACTGAATGTAGCTCTATACAGGGAGGCAGAGTGAGCAAATTACCGTGCAAGGAGGCAGCTAATTGCTGAACTTGATTGCAACTGCTAATCAGAGTCACAGGGAAAAAAAGTGTTGGGAATTAATTAGGCAAGGACCTTCAGAACAGCAGCAGGAAGCCTCCAAGTGACCTTTATTTACAGTCAGTTAAACAGAAGTGTGACTAAAAATGCCAAGGAGAAAATCAGATTATTAATATTGATTGCTTAAAGAAAATGAATAATTTAGGAGCAGTTAGAATAAATATGCAGAGACAGAGATGAAAGAGCACAATGTACTACCTTTCCAACATTCATCTATCATGCAGCAGTGCCCCTTCACGCAGAAATAGAGAATTTCCACCATCACAAAACATAATTAGTTTCATGACCCAGAATGATTGCTGTATTGGTGCTACAAGAAGTGTTTCTTTATTATTATTTTCCCAGGGCAGCAGGATGTGGAGGGAGACACAGGTCTCCTCAACAGTAGCTTTGCTCTTGGAACTTTTCAAAGAGATCATGGGGTTAACTTTAATTCTTTGTCAAAAAATAGCAGAAATGTGGTATGTCAGTTATTCAGACATACTGCCAGAGTGACCATTTTGAACATAGCTTAAAAGCATGTATAAAATCTTCTAGTCCTAAATTCCCTCTCCTGTTTGTTTACTTTCTGGTTTTTTTTTCCCCAGTGATTTTTAGAGTGATTATCTTTAATCTATCCTCTGTTTTCCCTAGTTTTAGTCTTATACTCTAATAAATTGGTCTGATAGGTTGCAGGAACATAGGAATAGATATTTTGTTTATTTCTAGTGGGGAGTTGTACAGTGATTTTTTTTTTTATTCACAAATTTGAATACCAATAATAATGTCATAAAATATAATAATAAAGTCAAAACATTATTATAGTACTGAAAGTGCAAGGCAACAATAAAATATCTGTATGTATAGTCACCTAATCAATCCCATTTTTCATAATATTACCTGAAAAGAAAACTGGCTAGCACTACTCCTATATGTCTTATCCTATCTTTTTATGTCAGCTATTTCTCTCATTTTATTTTTTGTCTTTTTTTTTTTTTTTTGCCCTCTTCTTTCCCCAGGAAAGGAGACAAAGGGGTATTTAGCCAGGAGAAGCAGACCACACAAATATGAGAAAATTGTTTCCCATAATTTTGCTGCTACTCTATCCAATGACTTTCAGAACCAAAATTGTGAAGAAAGAGACAATTGTGGAAATTTTCTTTTTCCTTTGAGCCAAAAAGAGTGCAATGGAATAAGTTTTCAGAGGATGGTGCTTAGATTAATTGGGCAATATGATGGCTGTATTTCCACTTTACTGTTAATGGTCTCAGAGGTGGTGGCATATTGCCTGTCGAGCTGCCTTCGACTACACAGGGATTCTCTGTTGGCTGTGTTTTGCTGTATTATATCCATATAAATTAACATAAGGGTCTTTTGACAGCATCCATCTGATGATTATGACTCAAACCTTTGTGATCGTACGTGCCCTCATGCAGATGAAATGCATATATGGCACAGACAAAACAGGTCAGCACGTGTGTAATGTATCCTTGGAGCAGATCCATGTGGCAAAATTGTATTTCAGGCAACATTTTGGATGAATCAGAGAAAACTGAGCTTTTAGGCCATAGTCATGCTCCTTTCACCTGACAACTGGCTGTCAAAGGCTGCCAAATGTGAATGAGCAATGTAATCTGTGCAGAAAGGAAACTTGTGCTGGTTATTCAAAAACCCCTATGCCTTTACTCCTGTGTAAGCATTGCTTTCTTATGCACATTTGGCTTGTAAAATGTGGGAAGGTGTACCATGCAATAAGCCAAGTAGGACTACACTGAAATCAGTGCTATAAGGAGTCATAAATATTTTAGTTTTCATTTTCCCTACTGCCAGAAAAATAATTACTTATAGATGGAACAATGAATTTGTATCTCAGGTAATTTTTTTATTTCAGATGACTTTTACTATTTGCATTAAAGTGACTGCTGTGACTCTCCAAAAATAACAGAAACCGATTCATACTCTTGCTTTGGATACTCCTTAGTGAAACTGAGTGATGATACCAGCAGATTAATAATGCAAGTTAAGAAACAATGAACAAGGAAGCCATGGTCTTGGTATGACTATAAATGTATTCCAGCTTTCTAAGACCTTACTCATGTGAGTTAGCCCCATTGATTTCAATGAAACTATTCAGATGTACAACTAGTAACATTTTGAACATTAATATAACAGACAACATCATGTTGCATTCACAGTGTGGTGAAAGAATGAAGTGCTAAAATTCATCTAGTCTATGTAGCTTTAATTAAGTCCCTTAGCATGGAAGATACTCTTCATTAACAAACCAGTATTTTTCATTATCCTATGGACTATAGAAATATACACAACATATGATGAACAGACAAGGGTTACACTATTGCATTAATTAACATTAAATCTGGCATCAAGAACTTTTCTTTGCATATGAAATAGGCCTCGTTTAAATGCAATTTTTTAAATGAATGGCTAGCAACATTTTAGCTCATATGACAAAATTAATTATAGTTTGTATGTGAACTTTAGTTTATATAGTGTATTACATCCTAATCTTAACAAGAGACTATATCTGGCAAATTAATGCTATTGAAAAATGAATTACTTTAAGACATGCATAGCCTGGCTTACATCCACCAGATTCATGCCATCTTTGTAAGCCTAGTCTCTTGATGTCACAGAAAAATTTGAACAGAAATAGAGCAGATTAAATGAGTTTCACTTTTATGTTAGGCATGCAAAGATGCTTGGTGACCTCTCATTCTTTTGAAACCATCTCATTATAAAATCCACTGTGAAGTTTGGGGAAAAAAAATTTGACAGCTCAGCTCCAGCTTGAGAGCAGCACAGGACAGGGATAGCAGGCACCCTGCTGCTCTGGGCTGAGTGGCATTGGCAGTGTGGTGTGGGAAGCCAGGCATAGCCCTTGCCCACACAATGTGATACCTGGCTCCTTTTCAGTCCACACTGTTCATCTCTCACTTTCATGAATGCTGTAATTATACTGGTTGCCACTTAAAAGTCAGTGTTTGCCAAGACCTGCCACTGAGCAGCTTCTGAAGCACCAGATCTTTGCAGGAAACAACTGTGTGGTACCTGTTGACAAATGCTGCCTTTTAGATGGCACTCATAGTGAAGGAAGCTCTCTCAACCTTCTCTAACTACACCAGCAAGAAGTAAACTATTTGTTTTTTCACATACCTTTCTGTATAGCCTTACTCTGGTGTGTGAAATATCTGTAACTTGAGAGAAGTTGAGGAACTTCTTGGGAAGTGCAGACTCTGAAAGATCCTTTTTGCTGAGTAAAACATTATTATTCAGGGGATATTCCTTATTTCTTCTCTGCTAACTCATTCCTGTATATTTTAAATCAATCTGTAACAATTTTTTTGTAATATAAAACTTCTATTCAAAGAAAATGGCAGGAAGAAGACAGAGATTTAATAAATGCAAGCTAAGAAGCTTAATCACATTAGATATCAAATGATACCTTTTTTTTGTGAAGGTATGTTAAAATTATTAGTAGTTGAAAGATGGGTTAATGGTGCTTTAAAAGTGATATGAGCACTGAATGAGCTGCTGTTTGCTCTCACATCATGCCAAGACTTTTCACTCTCTTTCCCAAAAGAGGTTGTTCTGCTTTTTATTGTGCCACACAGTAATGTCAAGTTACTAAGCATCACTTGATACAATGGAATACAAATTTTAAAAAAAGTCTCAACAATGCAAATTAACATTTTTAATTAAAAAAAAAAAAAGGAGACAAGCTCTTTTATCAGAAAAATAATCCCTGTTTAACAGGCTAATGTGCTGCATTCAGTAATGGAGGGGGCAGAGGTAGACACTGGCTGAAGCTAGTGGCACAGAGAGTCTTCTGCCTACTTCTTCTGTTCCTGTTCTTGCCATCACCCAAATGCTGTCACAGCACTCAGTCTACCACAATTGGAGGGGTGGAAAGTGGGAAAAAGGAAGGAGGGAGATGAGCAAGATAAAAATTAAGAATTTATACATGGAAGGATTGTTAGCTCCAAAATTATTCTTTCTCTCCATGGCTGTCACTCCCTCACTGTTTAACTAATCAAACTGTGAAAGTACTTAAGCAAATGCCAAAATTCCATGATATTTGACACATGTGCCTTGAAATAAAGCATGTGTTTTCTGAAACTGGAATACCAATAATGGAGCTTGGGAAATGCCAACAATACTCATAAAGAAATTTTACTTTAACATGGTGGAAGGCTGTCATCACTAAAGCCCAGTCAGCTCTCTGCAAAGTCACATTTCCTTTATATTTACCTTGTAAGAAGCACTCAAAACTGAGAGTTAGAAAAGCACTGGCAAATGCGGAAATCCAGACACTCTGCTATGTGAGCATACTAATGATGTACTAAAAATGTTGATTATTTCAATGGAATTGCACCTGGGAATAATTTCTCATATCCAAATAGTGTTTGAAAAATTCTATCATATTTAGAATAATGGTCTAATCCTGAATAATTCTGGGAATCCTTTATCTCATGAAATTTGTGCTATCACACAACATGTAGTGGATCAGAATCTTTGTGAGCTAGATAAATGACAGAGAAGCAAAGCACTACATGCACCAGTCCGTACATGAGAGGCAGCCATAGCCCAGTAGACAATTTAATCTCATCCATTTTACAAACCCAGCCTGCATTATTGCAATACTGACTGATGTCTCAGTGTAATAGAGTATTATCCTTAGAATGGTGCATGTTTCTGCTTTATCCCTTTGTTTGTACACAGATTAAAGCATGTTCCCCATTGACTGTAACCTATAATTGAATCAAGGATTCTGTCACTGTCACTGACAGCGGGATTGGGGCTTGAGTGGTTTATGAGCACAAGCACCACAATCTGAAGATTAAACTTCATCTTTAATCTTTAGGCTGTGACCGGATTTTCTGTTGGTAGCATATAGAAAGAACAATAATAGAAAAAATCAGGAATGAAAGGTCTGGAGAGGAAAAGAGGCTATCTGGGGATCAAAAACATTTTTGTTTGGAAAAGCCAGGGAATCTCAGAAAAACAGAAAGCTGGACAAGACAAATGCAGATCTGAACCAATGTGGTTAATCAAGCGTTCTCCATTTATTCAAGATAAGGTGGTAGTTTATATAAGCTTCTACATAGTTTACAAAAACAAAGACACTCTGATTGGTAGGCTAACATTGTTTACCTTTTCCTTAAAACGGCCTACACCTTACACTATGAAACCTATACTAATTCACACCCAGACAACCCAGTGGTCCCCATCACACCTTAAGACTATTTCTATCTGCGCCACAAGCTCTGAATTTCTAACTGCGTCAGAGGCCTGAAGGCCCACAAGGCCCAAATCTGAGGCCTAGACTGGAGTAGCTCAAATCTCATAACTCATGTCCTCTTTCTCTCAAAAATGCTGCAACAGTTTGGTATGAAATTTTGAAACAAACCAGTTAGTTAAAATAGTGGAAGGTTTTTATTGGTCAATTTTTTTAAATATATATATTTTAGCTTTCTTAGTCCTTTAAGCTTCTGAAGTCTCAGCACAATTTTGAATGAGGAAAGAATAATTTTCCTGCTCTTTACATAAAAGTCACAGTTTTCTTATTGTTTCCAAAGTACCCATGGCCTCAAAGTGCTACTATACAGCTGCTGTTACATATGCTGCTGCTGAGAGCTAAAACCTGCTGAAATAATCATTCCCAATGTTTGAAGAGAACATGTTTTAGGCATCACTTGATGCATCTTGTTTCTTCAGGGTGCCTGAAGTCACAGAACAAAACAGCAGTGACATCAAAAATTATGGGCTGGTGTGGGCTTTTGTTGCCCCCTCTCACATCCCCACTCTGGTCTCTGGCAGTGTGAAGGACTACAAAAAACTGCTTGCATCATAAAGCTTTATTTCAGAGTAAGTGATAGGATTGATGTTTGCACATAATTGTCCATGTTGGATATAAAAGCTGTAAATTTTTATTTGTATGTAGAAAAAGGACAATACAGGGAACACAGTCTAAAATTTTAAAAGAGAAAACAAAGGAAGAGACAGTTTTGCACTATTCCACTGTCATAGGATAAAAGATGCTTTAAATATAAACTCATGGGATTAATCATACATACAGGTAAGATCAAACAAACCATATGGTGACCCTGAGAGACAGATGTCCTTCCCAATTCTTTTACTCCATCAAGATAAATAACTGCAGTTTGGTTACTCGATTGATGCAAATCAATAAAACTCTATTGAAATATGCAGCAGTGTTGGGACTTTTTTCTCTGTGAATCTGTTTCTCAAGTTCAGCCCACTACAAAGTATTCAATGAAAGAGCAGTTCAATATGTCTTAAATTTGTTTCTACACTCTTTTTTCTCCTTTGGACTTCAATACTGGCAGCTATGACAGACTGTGAGAAATGTTCAGAGAAAGAAATGGAACATGGAAAATATTGCTGTTCCAAACAGGGAAATAAAAGACGAAAGAGACTTTAAAAAATTGGAGGAGATGGGGTGAAAATTTTGGTTCTAATGCATCTGAGGCCTTAATTTTTCAAAAACCTAGGAGTGATACAGAAATGTTGGTCATGTGTCTGGACTTCACTAGAACTGGGAAATGCCTGGCTGTTTTCGCAAATTAAACCCTTCAGATTTTATGGCTGACCATGGCATTCAGAAAATAACTTTAGTCAGGGAGGTTGGAAAATTACCAGCAGTGCATGATATATCTATCTGTCTGTGGTATTTTTCCTGCCAATTGTTTTTGGAACTAAAGCTGGAAGGTGAAATTCACACTTGTGCAAAGCTTGTACAAGAACTGTGCAACACATAAAGGCTGAAAGCATGAGGTTTATGTGGTGCTGAGGCTGCATGATGCTCCAGTGCACAGAGCTGAATTTAATCAAAGGAGAAAAGGGCTATACACTGTATAGCAAGTCTAGTCACAACTTGCTATTAAGGAGGAGAATAATAAGGACACAGCATCTGTTGTGTCCCTTCTGGAAGAAGGGACACTATTGTTAGTCTTTTTTTTCTCTTTCAAAACAGTAGCTTTAATTATCTTCTGACATAATTTTTAATTTCATTTCTGATGCTTCAATTTTAAGTTTTCAGTGAGGCAAACCCAAGGTGTGGCAATGCAAATGGAGCCAGTTGTAATTTAGCTCACTGTGAACTCTTGATTGTTTTTGAATATGCAATTGCAGCTATGGGGATGGTGAAATCAAATTGGAGTAGAAAGCCACTAGCCAAAGACAGTGTCTCTTTACACCAAAAGAATCTGTACAGCAGAAAGGCGTTTCCATACAGACTAATGCAGAACACAGAAACCCTGCTCTATACACTTGGAACAGAGCTGGGAAAATGAGCTAACAAATGTTGCTTATGAATATTCATAAAAATTTTCAAAGGAAGGAATTTATCCATGTTGACATCTCATTTATGTTTGCATTCTGCCAAAGTGTAATCATGAACAATCCAGTACACACACAATTTAAACTAAATTTTAAATTAAAACAATGGCATCTATTAAAAAGTCAACTTTTTTCATTGAAACTGTGTTCATATCACCCTTCCTGACATATTTAAAAATAAAGAGCACAAAATGAAAGTTTTGCATGGGATATCTTACTGGGAATTCTGACACTAGCAAAATGATCTCATGAGAACAGTGATTCCCCTACTAGCCACTTGGAAAGGGAAAGGATTTTGGCTTATTGTGGACATATTTCCAAAATTATCTATAACAGACCAGATACCAGAGAGATTTAGTCCCCAAAATCTCAGAAATAGTCCAGTTAAATTCCAGGTTATAGATCAGCACAAATGGTTTTATTTTAAGTAGATTAATAAGTGTTTCTGTGCTGAAGATTTTGAATGTGCAGCTTTTTGTGCAGTTGGCTTGAAACTTCTTCTGAAGATTTCCAGAATTTGGAAGAACCTTAGCCCATGCAAGTAACTTACACTTGATATTGTGCCTAAATGCAGTGGAACCATCATCGTGTCCTTTCCTTACCAAACAACTTCCAGAGTTCTGAGAATTTTTACTAAAGTCACAAATGTGTCTTTATTCAGGAGTGTAAAATAAGCCCATTCCAGTCAGCAGCAAGACTGACAAAGACTGTTGTTGTGATTGTGGCTATCTACAGGTTGAACATAATCTCTATGAAGATTCATTTGCCAGAACCTTTCCTTTAAATCCATACTCTCTGGACTATATAATGTGCCTACTATTTAAAGGCACCTCCCTTCCAGAGCCTGCAGATGGAATATGTACTGCAGGTTCATGCCTGCTGTTAGGCAAAGAAATGCTTTCATTTTTCATAACAAACTGTAAATGTCGGCAAGTTTAAAAGAAAATAAAAATAATAACAAAAAAAAAAAAAGAAAAAGAAAATAGAGGCTAAGAGAGAAGTTATCTCAAGAAGAAGCAAACTCCAATATATTCCAAGGTTAGTGCTGTATAATTAATGGTGCTACCAAATGAAGCTGAAAGTGTAGTCTGCAAAAGGCTAATAACAAGAATTAGATATGCACTCTCTTTTTAATTCATGTTCTTACAGTTTCTTGTGAGCCTAATTGAAGTCAGAAGGGTTTTTCCACATGACATTTTCAAATGTGGCTCTAATCAGTGGCAAACAGTGCGTGTGCCCTATGGAAAAACCTCTTGCTATGTATTGCTACGGGAAAAAAATAAAAAAGAAATCTTGCTCTACTCTTTTTTGATTAAAGTTGCAGCCGGATATGTTACATTAGAAAACCAAGAGAAGCATTTTCAGCTGGGACTGGCACAGCGGCCATATGCATTTTTTCTCTCTAGGATTACATTCAGTAAGGTTTTATTAATGGAAACAGACACGTTGCCAATAATCTGTTATAGATCTCAAGTTTATTTCAAAATCTGTAAAAAAATGGAATGTAGACAAAAGCTGGAAAACACTTCTAAATTAATCCTTCTGGCATTAGATTATTCTGTCATAATCATTCATTTTAACAAGTAGGTTAGAGTACAGCTGCTAGAAGTAAGCAACCTGATGCAATGGAGACTATGATTTTAAACACTATCAAAATTATTTTGGATTAATTGCCTTCCTGCTGGTGGTAAAGGTTATTTATAGAACTTACTTTAAAGAAAGAAGGAACCTGAATATCTCTAATCTCCTACTAACCTTCTACAGCAAATATCAAAGCATTAACTCTGTGTGCATTTCTGAATTCAGTTTTTAATTATAACTTTCCCATGTTTACATGAACTTTGGTATGCTTCTCAAAAACCTCACAAACAATTCCTGCAGCTGACCTGTGTGTAGTGGTGAATTTCTCCATAAAGTGAATATTGATGAGCTGAAAAGTTCACTGAACAGGAAAATTCTGCTGCTTTTATTGCCAGTGTGACAGGTTACTTTATTACCATGCCTTTTACAGCAATTTAACAGTTACCCTGGTAACAGATTCAGTGAAGTAATGGGATCAGAGACATTAGAGGAGAGGAAAGGCTAGCGACAAGAGAAAACCATCTGCTGGCTTATGTTCTCGGGGCTGTTTGCTCACTATGAGCTTCTGACTATCATTGTACTTGGATGTAAATGAAGCAGGTTAAACCACAGGCCTGCCCTATTTAGCTGTACTCTGGTGATTTGTCTTTCTAATTCTATTGAAATAATAATCAGGATTTGTTTCTGATTAATTAACTGACCTTTTGGTAAAAAGATTAGATAACGAAATTGCTGCCTATTCAGAGATAATGAGATTTTTATTACTCTGACAAAGGGAAAGAAAAAAAAAAAGAACATTTATGTGTCACCATCCACCATGTCAGGGGAGAAAACTAAGGATTTAAATCTTTATGTCAGACAGTTATTTCCTCCACAGATTAAGTATATATTCTATGGATTACATATGTATTCTATGGTTGCATATAATCATATTTAAAACTTTTCAGAAGAGCGTTTAAAACACCAGATAAAACACTAAATAAAACACTAAATAATAAAACATTATGTATTTGTCATTAATTTGTTCTAAAAGAATTCTCCTTATGGAAAAGAACACTTGATAATTCAGAAGTACACCTGTACTATGTGGGTGTATTTATATAAGTGCAAAAATGAGAAGAAAGTAAAAAATTTCAGTGTGAGCACTAAAGAGTGACATATATAAATACGCTGCTGTTATATCTTGTCTGATAGAGTAGTTAGAGTAGGAAATGCTTTTACATATAAAAGATTTGCCTGTGTGTTTTAAACAGCAGGCAGGATTCTGGAAGCTTTTATAACTAAATTGAAAATATTAACAAATTGTGGCTCTTAGAGTCTCCTCATGAAAATCTCTTTGACAAGGTACAGCTGCCTCCTTTGTTGAGTGACCTAGACCCGCAGAAGGTGTCCACCAGATCCTGGTGGTTGGGCTGCAGCCTGAGCAGAGCTTGCCTACCAACACCTCGTGCTTCATCATGGTCACCCCTGGCAAGGGTCATAAAACACCTAAAAATTGCTCCTGGGACCACTAAGCCAGTACAGCCATGAAATATGTTAGCCATACACTGGTGGCACAGCTGTGAGGCCATCAGCCATGTGCTGCACCAGGGTTGTACAGGCAAACTCCTGGTGACAGAAACACAATGAGTGCACAGCATTTACTGTGGCTTACCCACTGCAAGAAGAGCCTTATGCTCTGCTGACTGTCAAGACATTAACTGTGATTTGTTAATTAATAGATCTCTACAAGCAATTGTGATGAGAGCATTTGCTGTCATGTGTAAAAAGCAAGAGAAAATATAGGACACAGCAGAGCATTTTGTTGCAGTGGAGTTAATGAATGAACTCTCAGATTTGAGGTGACACTTGGTGGCTTTTGGTTGTCTTCATTACTTTTACTTTTACATGTTAACATGAAAGGCTTTCATATGCTGAAAGTCCCTGCTTTTCCCCAGTGGTGTATATAGCTGAAAGCCAGCCAGAAGAGCGACCCAGTTAGAGAAAATGTCTTTGGTAAAGAGATCTTATGCTGAGCATTTTCCTCCCTGTTCCCTTAGGAGAACCTCATAGTTTCCAGTTGCTGACTACCAAGTATGGCCAGAATTTCTCCTTGTCTCTCCCGAATTTACAGTGTTGCAGCCATGAGAAAGGATGCTTTCTGCTATCAACAAAAAATTTTATCCCCTTTCGCTGTCCTCCAAAAATTCTTACTGCAGGTTTTTAACCCCTGATAGCCAAAATCACTCAAAGGGTAAGCAAGGTTTTGGCTCTGTACCAGCTCTAAGCTCTGTTGTCTGTCTCTTCTCCCCCTCCACCCATGTGAAATTTAGATTTAGCTTTCGTAATTATTATTAAAATTAGCAGAAATTATCAGAGTATCTAAGCTAAAGAGAATAACTGTTGTTTTCCTTTTTCCAGACAATGATATCTTCAGCTCTACAGTTTCATGAAATATCTATACTTAACAAAAACATTACTTCATTTTCATGGTATTTCTTTTGTGCCTAGAAGCAACCCTGTAATTGTTCACTTCAATTACAACATTACTATTTTATACTGAAACCCATTTTATCTGCATGCCAGCTTTTTATGTGTTTTACCAACTATATCTATTTCCATTACTGCAAGGCTGATGGTTTGTCTCAAGAGGAAATCAAATCCATTAATTCAGAAATTTCAAGCACGGCTGCTTCTGCCATAAGCAGCATTTCTTATGCTAATAGCAAATGTGCTGAAACTGAAAAGAACTGACACAGCTCTGTTTTTTATCATAACTTAAGTATTTATGTAAAAAGGCAAATCCAATAGTAGTAGGAAACTGTAAGTGTTATTATATATAATTCACTTTACTGAGAACTTGCCTGGTTTGTGCAACAGTGTCTTAAATCATGCTGTTTGTGACTTTAACTTGCTTGACATTTGGGGTCTGCTTTAGATCTTGGGTACCTCAATGAAAATCTGCCATTGTTCATCTA
The DNA here is from genome assembly GCF_048771995.1 of Taeniopygia guttata. NCBI lineage: Eukaryota > Metazoa > Chordata > Aves > Passeriformes > Estrildidae > Taeniopygia > Taeniopygia guttata. The sequence continues at coordinate 27,933,484 of NC_133063.1, forward strand.
GCAACAATACAATTATTTCAGATTTACCACAGACAAATGGAGATCAGGATATGCTTGCTTATTGTATTTCATCTCACAATCACAATATTCTAAACTAACTTTGGACTCTATTTACAGAACATGCATTATAGAAGTAGGACATCTTTTTTTCTCAGCCACAAAAATAGCCATTTCAAAGCTAATTTAGGTATTTCCAAGAAGCTTTTTCCGTCCAATACTATACAGAAATAAATGTATCCCCCACTTCCTACTGCCCCTCATTTAATGCACTTAGTCCTGTTGTATCACATGGGCTGTGTTCAATTAGATACCTTAACAAGATAAACTCTGACTTTGACCTAGAAAAAACGTAAACCAGATTGCTGCTGAATTCTACATAAGCTTTTCCAGGTTTTGTGACCTGTTTATGTAAATGAAAAATGCAAAAGATCCTTATAATGAGAACCATATTAGTTTCTGAGGGTTTGGGTTTTTCTTAATATATGTGCACACAGACAGAATGTACAAGAAAACTTTGCCATTCTTGCCCTTCATTTTTTAAGCAAAACCCTTTAGTGCTGTAAATCAGATCTCATTGGGAGATCTTATACACTGGCTGCTGATAAGCTGTTGAGAACTAGACAGGGCTTTTAGGAATTGCTGAACCATGAAGCTGACCTGCTTAGTGTTTTGTTGTAGGCTATTAAATCCAGGATTGGTGTTTTAAGATGATTCTGCTTTCTTCTTCCCTTGGCCTGGTTAAGCAGCTCTACACCCACCTCATCATTTAGCTGATTAAAATAAAAACTAAAATGAGAAACCTGCTGTTTGAAAATCCTTCCTTCACCCATCAAATTAATGGGAGTGACTTAGGTTGGCATAGTATATGGCTTTAGAAATTTGACACTCATTTCGCAACTGAGAAAAGATTTACTAATTTTACACACCACTCAGCTTTGGTAGCAGTAGAATGACATTCTTTTCTCCAAAACCAAGCGCAACATTTTTGTAAATATGTTATTTGGTTGTCTCATTGTAATTGGGTAAAACGACTTCTTCCCACTAGCATATTGACAATTACGTATGAAAAGACCAAGCACAAAGGATTATATTTCAGCTAGAATGCTTTCATTGTCCAATTTTTCAAGTGTTTTGCTATGTACCTGTCAGTGCCTAGTTAGAAGCATGCTAGTTCTTTGCACATCTCTTTCATACTGAGAGAGAAATTAAATGTACCCTTTTATTTTTTTCTCTGTTTGATGAGTGTTAACAAGTGCAGCATTTTAGAAAACCCAACCAAATATAGCTCTGTAGCTGTTGCTACTAAATAAAGCAAAAGCCACCTGGTAACAAAGTTCACTGAGGCGTCATTTCTTTGTGTGGCTGAAAGAAAGAGAAGAAGAGAAGAAAAAGAACTCACATACTCATTGAAGTAAATCTCATTGAATCACATTTGGGAGACAAAACCACAATGTGTATGCTGTATATAGATATATATATAAGTGTGCATATATATATATATATATATATATACATATATATATATATATATATATATATTTCCAAGTAGACTTGTCTCCCAGATTCTCTTTGATAGGAATTAAGGCATTCATATTCAGGAACTGGAGGAAAAGTATTTAAAACTATACATCATATTGCTACAAAAAGCTTTGTTTTTGAAATCAGACATATTTTTATCACAAGCAGATTTTTATCTCCATTTATTTTGGACCTGTGATGTAAATTCAATTGCCATTGGGGCTGTTTTCACATTATCACTCCATTTATTTTGGGATTTTTATAATGACTTAGGAAATCTAAGCTCTCATTATAATGTTCTTATTTAATGAAGATGTCTTGTTTTAATTTTCTCATAGTCAAAAACAAAAGCTGTGAGAAGCAAAAGAATCACAAAATAATAGGGCCCACCACATTAGAATGAAAAAGGATTTAATTTGTATATAATATATGCAAGTTCTCATGCTTTTCAGGAATGAAATTTAATTACTGTGCAACCTTTCTCCTTGTCTGTTAATCTATTGTTCTTTTTGTAATTGCTCATTTTTTACTTTTAGCACAGACAAAGAATCAAATTGAAAATTCAGCCTCAGTATCCTGGCCACATCCTTAACACTGGTTCTCTTCATCATTTCAACAGCTGTTCATGAGACTGCTAGCATTTCCCACATTCTGGGGCAGGAGAGTTTGTTTTCCTCCCTGTATTTTATAGGCTCATGTTTCACTATAAGCCTTATGAAGCCTTATGTGTGTATTCAAGCTTGAGATGATGAACAGGCTTTTAGATCCATCAGATCACAAAGGTTTGTTGTTCGGGATTTTTAAACAGCATTCCCACAACTGCTGCTCAGTTTGCTGCTGTGTCCTATCTGCAAAATAGCAAAATAATAACTCTGTTAGGAAGTAACATTATGCCCCGCTGTGGGACTACTTTTACTCTGCCTGGAAAAGGAACATAGAAGCTTATTACCGAGAAAGCGTGTGAGGTTACTGCAGCGAAATCTAGATTTTTTTTTCCTCAGTAATTACTGATTTCTAGTACCATAGCTATAAATATTTGTTCTAATACTGCATAAAGTACATGCCTTCAGAACACCAATAGCTCCTTCTAATGATTTTTTTGAGTTTAAATTCTGTACTCCTCCATCAATTCTCTGTCTTCTGATCAACATTTGCTGATTCAGACATGACCTGTTTAATTAGAAATGCATTTAATATAATTTAAATCAGAAAAAGAATAATGAGGGTTTTTTTTCCAACACATTCAATAAAAGAGAGAGTTAATTTGCACTCAGGGACACTCTCCTCCCCAAAGTGTCCTACATTTCTCCTAAAGTGTCCCACACTCTGGGTGTGATTCAGTTCATGATTTTAGACACTAAAAGATTGACATCCTGCACTGGTCACCCAGTTATTGGAAAAATGCACAAATATTTCCAAGTGGAGATTTACTCCCTGTGCTTTTCTTTCTTGGTTAGAAATGGAGCAAGATTACGGGAGGCAGATAAATTCTGTTTGGGAGTGAATTCTACTCTATGTTATCTGGGGTGTATGAGGTGTGTGGATCAAACAGCTTTCAGGGAGGTTAAGTGTGATCATGGTCTTAGGATAACCTGAACTAATGCCTTTGTGGTGTTCCTATACTAATTTCAAAAGTTAATTTCCCCTTACCCTGCCCTTCAGAATCCTTAAAGTATTTTTTTCTAGTCTAAATGCACCTTCTGACAAGCAACCTGAGAATATCAGTTTGCTTGGCTGGTCAGCAATGGCCAGTCATCTGTAAAGCTATTTACATGATATCTGAGAGGTCTGTTCTCAAATCAGTGCACAAATAGACATTAACAGCAATACAAGCTATGAACAAACATGAAAGTAAAGCAACTCCCTAATTAGCAATAATGAAACAGCAGTCTCTTAGAGTTATGAAAGGTAGTGACACCCATATTTACTTCAAAATGAAATGAGCATAAAACTAAAAATAAAACATTAAGCTGATAAATCAAGGAAAAGTAACCTGGAGCTTGAAATTCTGTGCAGCCCTACAGGCAGTCCCTTCATGGAGATAAATGCACATTTTACTATCCTGCTGCAAATATCTGCTTTGCAAGCATTCACTTTGCAAGATGAATTGCAAAAAATAATATATGCGGACTTGAATTTGTTTTCTTGGGTCAACACAAAAGCACATGAAAGAAGAAAACCCAGGGAATTTATGTCAGCATACAGGGATGTGTGACTGATGGATGACTGCATTTCCAGATACTGCTGGAAACTGTGTTGATTCAAGCACCACTCTAAGTATTTTTATTTATTGTTTTTTGACAATTACTTTTATCCCAGCTATTTGTTTGTGAGTGCTCCTTTGGACATGAATTTTAGGTCACCATGAACTCCTCATGGTCCAGTTATGCCAATTTATTTCTATTTTATCTTAAAGAAGACTTTTTCCTCAGTTTGATATACATTATATTTAGTGTATTTATAGAATACAGCCTTCATGTCTTCAATTGGTTTTTAGCAGTCTCATGTTAGAGACACTTTTTTTCTATATATTGTCCACCAAGAAAACATTCTTTTCAAGGCCATTCTAGAAGACCACATTAATTTTGTCTAAACTTATCTTATGGGTTCTGAATTATTTTCCAGATAAGGATTCATCATTGATTTGCAGATTAAGACTTCCTTTAAACCAATGTTTTGAAATACACTAGCTTTCAACTGATTTTATTTCACAAAAAAATTACATTAGTAACTTGTAGTCATTCTTTTTTAAATAAATACTTACTTTGTTTCTTCATATGCTTGAACCTGATGAGCCCACAGCATGTCACAGAAATTCTTTTTACCTTCAAGTGCATGATCTTGACCTCTGTATCTTTTTTCTTTGGATAATCAGTCCTCAGGGTAAGCCAGTTTGTTAATGAACATACTCTGCAATGATAAATGTTTCCTAATCAATTGTCTTTGAGAAATATGCTTCAGTTTAGAGTATATTGCTTGGAATATTACACCAGTATTTTAAGCATAACTATCAAATGAAACCAGTCTAAATCCCAGGTTATCTTCTTCTGACCAAAAACCTGTGTTCAAACAATCTGCAGACATTTCTATTTATTCAGTACCTCAGTATTCTTACAGTTCTTTCCTCTCTTTGGACTTTACTGAATATGTTTACAAAATGTCATGGTTTGACGCTGGCACAATGCCAGCGCCCCATGAAAATACAATTTACCAATCAAATGCTGTGAAATGTGATCAAGGACAGAGCAAAGCAGGCCAAACTTAATAACAAAGGAAAAAACTTTATTACACTACTACTACTACTACTATAAAAGGAAAAGAAAGGAAAGAAAAAAAACACACAAAATTCGAAATGAAAACCTTCCAAAACATTTCTCCTCCCTCCACCCAACTCCACCAAACCCCAGCGAGACCCATTTGGATCCTTAATCAAGTTTTCACCCTTCAATATAATCAATACTAAGTCCATCGGGGAAGAGAGGAGTCCCCCTTGCAACCATAGACCCCCAGGAAACACAGCTGCCACCTTTGTGTTTCCAATGTCACACGTGGCACCGCCCAGACCGGCCAATGTGACACTCTCCTCTCCATGTCCCAGTGCTCTCACCACCGGGCATGGACAGAGACTGCTTATAGGGCCCCTTTAAGGATGCTTTGCCAAGGACCACCAGGAACAACAGTCCAGTATCACAATTTGGGACTAGAGTCCCCCCCCCATTTTCCCCTGGGGCCGAGGGTCCAAAAGACAGAGATCGCCTTCTCTTCTTCCTGAAGATGGAGGGCATCCTCACACCCTCCTCAGCTCTCTCTCTGTCCACTCCAAAACTGGTAGTTGCTGCAGAAGGTCTCTTGGTTCACCAATGCATCCCCCTAAAATGCAGTCCCTCTTGAAAGAAAGAGTGGTTCAGTCTATGGTAAACAAGCAGAGTCCAGCCAAAAAGCCACTCTATCATCTGCCCCCAACCTTCTCTAAACATCTGAGGTTTCAAGCTGTCTCTCTTTTCTTCAAATTCAGGAGGAGTAATATTTCATAAAGCCTTCATTTCTCAGGAAGGGTTAAAAGTCCCAACTCCCAAGGATGGCTCGCTGCCCAGGCTCCAGCTCCCACAGCCCGGCTGGGCACCTTGCGGCCCCCCCGCTCTTCTCCTTCCCTGCGGCGAACTGCCGATAAAACCACCGAGTCTCTTTTTTTCTCTCTTGGGAGAGAGAGAGACTCTGGGGGGGGAAACGGAGACATCCCAGATTTCTCCACCCTTCCATCTGCAGGAGCTGACCCAGCCGGTTCCGATCCTTTACCTCCTGGCCTACCTCTGCAGGCCGCATGGCTCCCCTCCCCCACCCAGCCCGGGCTGGGCAGGGGAGAGGTCCGTCCCATGCGGTGACCGGAACCAAAGAAGGACGAGTCCTCCTGGGAATTCCGCTTTTAACCCCTCTGTGTTCTCAGAGGCGTGTCCACCTTCAATTGGTCACCCCAAGTGTCAGTATCTAAACCTGACCCCTGACTGGTGAACCTCTTCCTTCTAAAAAATTCTCTTCCCGTGTCAAACCATGACACAAACTTTTAAAACATACCAGTACATTTGAAATGAATAGATATTCTGCAAAATCTTGGTTTGGAAAATAGGTGTTTTACTAAGTCTTAATTTGAAATATCAATCTTTGTATTAATTATTTCATTTAAAATCAGAAGAGTTGCCTATGTTGTTATATTACTTCGCTATACTAAATTCTTAACAGCATCTAGGGAACCTTAGCAAGCTCCTGACATATGCCAAATTTCCTTACCAGTGAAGAAATTATTTCAAGAAAGATAGATGTCCCAAAATAGGAGATATTCAAGCATCCACAGGAAAGAAATAAGTCGTAAATTGATGACTATTTCACTTGTTTTGGTGGTATCACATATCTTCTCTATTTCTTTAGACAGTGAAACTATGCTAATTTATCCTTTGTTTAGTAATTTGGAAAACCTGTCAATTTTTTTCCCTTACTGTCCAAGTAAGGGAAAAAAATAGTCCTCTGACTCTTATGAAGTCAGATGTGGACAAATCTCCATTAAGTACAATTTCTAAGTACTGTCAATATTTGGCAACAAGATAGTTAAATAGTTTGAACTTATTGAGGACTTAGACTGACTCACTTTTTCCCCCTTATTCCACAGAAGCAAGCCCTGGAATATAATTTCTAGCCTTTTGAACTTTACAAACGAATATATTTCTGAGATTTCACCAGCCTTGGTCCTACTAATTGCTCTGAGCAAACACTGCTTGTTCCATGCTGTTCATGACACATTTAATGCTATGTGAGATTAACACTTCACAGCCTTTGCAAGATTTGTTTTTTGCACCTCTCTACTTTATTAAAGTGTAACATTGTTAAAGGGAAAGCCCCCACAAAGACTTTTTACAGCTGTTGTGCTCTTCTATAGTCAGACCTTGTCAGAAACCTTCTCCTTTTTCATAAGTTTTTTCATTCTGCCTTGATCATTCTAACTATATCCTGGATTTTAGAAATTACTTTTAAGAAGACCAGGTTGTATATTTGAATTTATAGCCTTCATATAGCAACAGATATATCCAGTCTGGAAAGGTATAAAGAATACAGAATAAATTAAAAATTTAACTTCCTTTAAAAATGAACTCAAGGAAATAGTTCTTAATGTCAGATGCTTTCTAGCAAGTTATGCTTTATGCTTCTACCAGTGCACTGTGTAAGTCCAGCCCAGCAAAGTTAGTGGAGCATCTTAGTAATGCTTGTCCTTTCTTCAAACCCTGCACAATCTTACATTAGTCATAAACTACTTCTGCAGCACCATGACAGAGCAATACACCTCAGTCCACCTTTTGCCTTGGAGTATAAAAAGATAAGCAAAAGCCAGAGTATCAATATGCAGCAATTGATGTTGGCTGAAGATTTCTCCAGGCTGTTGTAATTGCTTGCTGTTTTCTTGGCTGCAGACCAGCTGCTGTTCCTTCCAGGTCTCTGTACTGAAGACGAGAACTGATGTACATTTTTTTATCATTGTTTGTCATAATATTCAGGCCAATAGAAGAATCCCAGCAGAAATGAGCTTTATGAGCTTTTTCTTGCTGGCTGGTGTACCAGCTTAGGTCAGCAATGTCCTTTTTTCTAGAAAGCACTTTTATTTGTATTCTTAATATTTCAAAGACAATTTAAAAGCAAAACAAGCAAGTACATCATGGACATCTTCTCCAGACTATTTTGTGAAAGTTCAGAAAGTCCAAAGTTTTGTGAGACTCAAATGACCAGAGATCAAATGTGGCTATGACCAGGTTAGAGCCTATGAGCAGGATTGGATGGTGCTTATAAAATATTGCAGCTGTTATGTTTAGCCTCATGCTCCAGCATAAGCCATGCCTCCTGTAAGCCACTAACTTGCTTGTTCCTCCTCTGAAATGGGACATTTGCCTCTCTGCTCCTAGAAACAAAAGCCAGCCCTGGCTTGAGCTGGCCTGCCATTGGATATTGGAATTTCAGTCTTCCCAGCAACCCTTCAAGAAATCATCAGAAACCTGCCTGATGTTTTACTGCAGCTATATTTTGGATTCTTGATACTTCCAATCTCTTCTAAATACAATACACTTCTAAATACTTCTAAATTGTTTATAACTAAGAAATGCCTGCTCTTCTATGGGGACATAGGTAAATGTGCATATCCAGGTTGCCATCATCAGTGGGAGTGCAGGGAAAAGCATGCCTTAAGTGCCTCTTTTGGTAATGACATTCTTGCTGGTGCTCACAGGAACCAGCTGTCTATGCAGGTCACTAAGCCCATCTCAGCCATGATGACTGTTCCAGTGATAATTCTGATATACAAAGCCCTACAATCCTGTCCTGTTCCTGGGATTGTTGTTGTTGTTGTTTTTTTTTTGTTTGTTTGTTTGGTTTTTTTGGGGTTTTTTTTGTTTTGGTTTGGTTTGGTTTTTTTTTTTTTGTGTGTGCATATCATTTATATAATATTTTAAAAATTATTTTTCCTATCTTCTCTTTGACCTCAATTTGCATAGCAAAGGTTTAATATGAATAAACTGTTCAGCTTACAGTCTTCCACCCTGAAATGTATTTTACCTTTTTTCTCTGATTTCTGATCAGGCCAATGCTGCCAGGATGTTCTCTAAGGAAAATCCACCACTTGCTCTTGCTTCCATAGGAAGTCCCTATGGAACTTTGTGATCAACAAGGAGGAGTAATATTTATTTCCCTTTATAGAGCAATCCACAACTGCTGGAAGCACAGCCTACTGCATTTTGGTACACTCTGAGAAATACAGGCTCTAAGCATTTTTGCCTTGCTCCTTTTAGGACCAGCTGTGCTGGAGGTCTGTACTTTCTCTCCAGCTGTGAGAGAAGTGAACATGTAATAAACTTTCTTTAGTACAGGTCAGCAATGAGTGAGTCAGTCTCAGCCCTCTTCAGACATTCATTCCAGGTTAGTGCAAATTAGGAAGAAAGGACTGAAATTTTGATTTGAAAGTACTTATTTCATAGTTTGTAAGCAAGTGAAAATAACTGTTCATAGGGAAATGTTAAGATTGTGTCTCACTGCACTGCACATTTCATCATAAGTTTTAACATCTATCTACTGCATGTTTATGATCCTTTAGGAGCTTGTAAATATGATGATGACATTTGAAGATTCATGGAAGAAAAGAACTCTATAAAAATCCTTTGTAAATTTATTAGAAGTGATGGGGAAAAGATCCTACATAAAATTTTGTTTTAGATTCATTTCCAGATATTTATGTTTCTAATACACTGCATTTTGTGACTCTGGAAAGACCAGAAGAATATGTTATCTTAATTTCCTGAACATTGCAAGTTACACATAGATTATTCTCCTTCTCAAGTACAATAATTTTTTGTTGCTGACAGATTATAAATAATGTGGAAAATAAAGGTATATAAGACCACATTTAAAACATTTTTACTGATAGGAGGTCCTTCATTTGAACAATCTATAAGATCATATTTTATCTGTATATATACTTTCTGCTAGACTAAAAGTTGAGGGATTTTTAGCTTCATTATAGATAATGCATTAGAAGGTACTAGTCAAAAATATATGTAAGCTCTCTTTTCATATTTTCTATTGACATTACTGATTCTCCACTGCAAATCAGTCTGACACATATAACTTCTAATAGTTATGTTGCAGCTGTGAAGTGAGTATCACAACCTTTTAATAAAACTGGCACAGTTTCATAATGTGTGTCTGTGAGGTAAAGAGCAGGTCAAAAAGTAACATACCACAGATGTCTGAAAGGTTCTTCTAGACAGAAAATCTGTAACCACTAAATGCATAACCACTGCCGTAGAGTTAGCTATTGCTCTTCATAGGTTTGTGAGACTCACTGGTAATTCAATCTTGCAAAATCTTGGCTTTTATTTTTGTGAAAATTTAACAGATAAATTTTGCCAGATTCCATCTTATTTTTGGTGATTCACTGTGGGTAAAAGAACCTCCTACAGCTCTGTATGCTTCCCACTAAACAACCCACACTTCCAATTGGGGAATGATGAATTTTGTAGCAGGAATTTGTACAGAAAATAGGAATGAGTGTTTTGCAACACCTAACATGCAGGCCCAACTTACACTGCGTTGTGAAGAAACATTGGGGAACTGGAGGTTGGAGAGAGAAACTGCTGTAGAATATTGGAAGCATTATTAAAAATTGCAAACATGCAATTTTGTCACACCAAGAAATTTAATATATTGGTAAAAGTTTGAATGAGGAAATGGCAGATTAGTACCTGTATATTAACCAAGAGGGTGAAGATGGTATGTGGAAGGAACATAGAGTGTTCTTTCTAATGCAGAAGATTTTATTCAGTACTGTGTAAAGCCTTAAAAAGGCTTTTGTAGAAAAGCAAAGCCAAGGGCATGGAAACAAATGAAAATAATAAAATATAGTGCAGTTTTACCAGAGGTTGATTGTGTGAGACTAATTTAATACCTTTTTTTTTAATATATATAAGATAACTGAATTCTTTGACAGGGTTAATAAAGTGGACCTAATCTATCTTAATGCTAAGTGTTTCCCACAGTGTCCTATAGTAAATCAGCACATAAGATGGAGATAATGGTTATTAAGATGGGAATGATGAGGGGGGAAGAAACTAAAAAGGAAACAGCAACAGAATATATTTAGGCGTGAATTATGTCCCTGGTGGCTTGGCATTTTCTTTAAAATAGTCTGTATATTCTACTTTGTAAGGTTATCTCAGACTAAATAGACTTCAAATACATGTAGGTGAAATAGATAAATGATGCATCCTGACTGTCATATTACTGGCAGCAAAATAAAGGAATGTAGCTTCTATAAAAGGGACGGGACTGGGAATACAGGAGTTGGGAGGAGGGAATAAGAAACCTTGTTTGCATGATGGCCTTCCTCTCCAAATATTGTGGTCCTGTTCAGAGGATGTCAATTGACCACAGGCCTATCCAGTGAGTATACCAGAGAAGGGCATCAAGACTGTGTAAGGGGCTAGAGCACAACTCTTACAAAGATCAGCTGAGGGAGCTGGGGGTGTTTGGCCTGCAGAAAATGAGGCTATGGGGGGGACGTTATCACTCTCTCCAACTCCATGAAAGGAGAGTGTAGCCAGATGGGGATGAGCCTCTTCTCATGGGCAACCAGCAACAGGATGAGTGGAAATGGCTTCAAGGTGCACTGGAGAAGGTTTAGATTGCATATTAAGAAAATTCTCTCACTAGAAAGGTCGTAAAGCATTGGTACAGACAGCCGAGCAAAGTGATGGTTTAAATATTCAAAAAATGGCACTTGAGGACCTGATATAAAGGTGAACATGTTGGCTGTATGTTCTTGACAGTTGGACTTGATGAACAAGAGTGTCTTTTCCAACCTTAATGATTTTATGATTGCATCATTCCTGTACTTTTTTATACTCGTATCCTTTCAACAGTGAAGCACCTTATCATACATTTGTGTCTTTCTCCTAAACTCTAAGTTTAAACCCACTCATATGTGAAAGCAATATGTCTTCATATATGAAAAGCAATACCTTACAGATGTTTCTCAGATTCACAGGAGTAGTGGCCATGACTGCATTCCTGGCCCCACTGCTGAGGTGGAGCTGGCACTAGGTTGCATTTCCCTTGCTCAGGCAGCAAGGGACCAGCACTTTTACCAGTCTCTCTGATCTACCTCTCACACAGAAATCCTCAATAAATGTTCAACTTAGAAAGCAAAAAACTGGCTGCAAATTTCAGGGTGAAAATTGCAGGCATGTGGTAACTAAATGCTACTATTTCTTAGGAAAATCTTATTTGAGAAGTATAGGATGACCTTGTAAATAGGAAGGATTGAAATAAGGAATAGAAAAAGAATCAAATGCTCAGTATATAAAATGCAAACTTGTGTATTTGAGCACTAATAATAAGGCTTTTCAATAAAGTCCTGATCAATTGCAGTGATGATGTGCTATAAGCATACAATTCATGGGATGACTGGGAGGTGTTGTGTTCATTCAGTTGTGAAAAAAAATAATGCAAAAATATTATAACATGTTATATACAGACACAGCTACATAGAACTACTAGTCAGCAAATTAAATTCTCTTTGTACTATTGTTTATGGGTCTGATTACTTATATGCAAAGGATTTAAACAGAAACTCAAAGGTCTAAACTCTTAAGAGAGATTTGAGTCTGCTGGGGATGGGAAAATAAAAACGTACTGTTATACCTAACCTACAAAACTAGAAACTAGAGGTGGGGAGACAAACACATTCTGTATTTTTGAAAGGTCCAATGGTTTTCCAATGAAAAGACAGCTCAAGCATAAGGTAAACAGTTCTGTATTTGCATAACTCTGTTTTTGAGATATATTTATAGAGGTTTTTTTTGGTTCTCGGTCTCAGCAAAAAAGGAAAAAAAGGAATTGTTTCCTTATAATTTTATCTTTTTCTACCTCTCTTCTCCCTACCTAGCTGATATTTGCCAATACACAGATTCTTTTTTTCCTTCTTTTTTTAGGTTTTTGCTCTTTTGCATCACAAATTGATCTTTTTTACAGACAGTATTCTGAAGAGTGCCAGGAACCTCTCAGGGTTCAAGCAAGATTTTAAGACAAGAAGGAATCTTTTCTCATTAGAAGTACCTTGGACTTTCCAGATCCCTCCACACACAATTGAAACACAATGCTTCTTTCTGCCTTACATGTGAATTCTATTTGGTGGTCTCTTGGTTATTCTGTGGACCTAGGAAAATACTGTTTTCTCATTTCCTTCACCATATACTCTAGCCACTCTTGATGTTGAGCTCTTATAGGTGTTTTGGGTTTTTTTGTTGATGATGTAAATGGCATGTTAAGGAAAGCTTTTGCATATGGGGAGCAAATTAGGTGCATACACTTTGGGCATTTCAGGAAGGTTTCTGCAGACCTGTGGGCTCAAAGCCTATGTGATTCCAGCTGCCCAAAGCATTTCATAAGGCACATTCAGCACTATATTTCCATGACCTGCACCTGGTTGCACCCTAGAAAAGTGAAGTCAATGCAAAACTTGACAAAGTTGCTCAAAGAAAGTTTCCCACATGAAATATAGCCTGAATTTAAAACAGATTCATGTTCTTTGTGATCAAAATAAAAATTTCTCATTACTCTTATTACTTGATAGTAGTATCCATGGTGATTTTTGTTTATTTGTTACCTCTGATGTTGAGATTTTTTAATATGAGAAGCAACTGCACAGCATTCAAATCAGTCCCTATTCATGAATGCATCCCATCGATGAGTGTATCTTGACATTTACAGGGCCTAGATGTCCACCTTTCTTCATGATGCTCTCAGCATTGACATCAATGCTGAGAGCATTGATCAAAGTATTCTCTTCTTTACTTTGACCTCACTGGCAGATGGGTGTATCTGTGTCTTATGATCACACAGACTCTGCTATTCCCTGTCAGTGTCAGTCTCTTGGTTTCATAAAATGTTTCATTCATTGAATCCTGCCTGATGTCAATATGCTCGGGCAATTTGCCAGAAGCATGTATAATGCATTCAAAGTCTGAGCTCAAAAAGGTTTAGACTTGGGAAAAATACGACACTGTACTGCCCAGAGACTGAAACTTCTGAGACTTTGGTTTATTAAAGTGTCTTCTGCCCCTTAACATTATTAATACCCAGTTTTCACATCCAGGGGTTGTGAACTGCAAATGAAATGGAAATGTCTTTGCAAATTGCTCTTTCCTATGCCTCCAATCCTGTCTTAGTGCCCGGTTTGGAAACAGAAAGGCTGTGTCTGAAATCCAAGGCAGCTATTTCCTACATACCTGTTGCATGATAGAAGCACACTTGATAGCGGCTACATAAATAGGCTGGCCACATCCAAGATGCAGTAATCTAAACCACAGCATCAGGATTCATTGATATGTTTCATTTGGATGACATGAATGCAATTTCTGAAAAAAAAACTGAGAATCACAACATATTTAATGAAAGATGTAGTTTACATTTCATCATAAGTGCACATCTGTATTTAAAGCCCTCTGTTCCATTATGTTATATTTTGGGTTCACTTTCATAGTAATAAGTGAAATATATCACTATGACCACTCCCAAGTTGAGCCTAAAACTGACCCAGTTTACTCTTGCTAGTAGAGTTTGAGCTGGTGTTGAAAGACCTAACATGGGATATTTCATTACTGTGAAAAATAGCATCATCAAAAATGACAGATGAGAGTTTACATAAGGTCAGTTTCTGAAGGAAAAATTTTATTAGACTGTGGTTTATTTCTTTGACACAAATTATTGTTTTTCAAGAACCCTAAGTTTGTCAAAGCACCAAAGACAGAAAATTCAGAAATGCACAACATTTATTTACCAAAAAATTATCTGGATTTTTTACACTGGAAAGTGTACTTGGAGATTTGTTTATTCCTGAAAATAGACTTCTTATGATTCTAGTTTGCCTGCAGTGTCAGAAATTATACTGGAATATTCTTATTCACCTTTCTGTAACTCTACTTAGAGAAGAGTTGAAAAGGCTCATAAAAAATGGAACATACCAAATTACGGTTTTTTTTTTTTTTAATGTGCAGTTCTCATTCAATCACAAACTGAATGGGCTTTATTAGCCAGTAGTATTAATTCCATCCTTTTTCATACCATCATTTACATGATGTGGTTTTGAAACACTTCTGACATCTGGTGAAGTAGAATTAGTTGTTCCTAATTAGGAACACCTCCCAGGAAGCTGCACCCTCCAAAACACATTAAAGATAATTTTTGTTAAGTGTAAAGTGTTGTGCTAAAACTTTGCATATTGATCCCAAGATCATGTCATAGATACCACACCAGGACCTCTGAAAGTTTTGATAATAATGGGACATGACACACTCTAAATACCAGTATAATCATATATTCTGCCATTTTCAATGTCTTTTCTGATGCTATCAAGGAATGCTCTTCCAAAGTTTTTCCATTACGATCATGACATTATTTGTTCTATAACTTAGTACATAGTTACATTTTTAAAGTAGCTCTGTGCTACTTTTTAATTTACGTAAAATAAAATGGCTATCCTTATTTTTC
This sequence comes from Taeniopygia guttata, assembly GCF_048771995.1. Taxonomy (NCBI): domain Eukaryota; kingdom Metazoa; phylum Chordata; class Aves; order Passeriformes; family Estrildidae; genus Taeniopygia; species Taeniopygia guttata. The sequence continues at coordinate 27,948,577 of NC_133063.1, forward strand.
TTAATAATCCACTTCATAATGGGTAAAGAAAATTATTGGCATAGAGTTTAGAAGTGTGATGTCGGGAGAAGAAAGCACTTTACTGATATCTCCTTTATTATACTGATTTATTCTGAATGACAGAAAAAATTACATAAGAAATGATGTATGATGATTAGTTATGCAGCACAAAAGGAAGAGTTTAATTTGGACTAGTAACAATGCCATTAGAAAACAAACAAAACATTAACGAACAATCATTTTTTCAATCATACCAGACTGGGAAAAAGTGTAGTTTTGACTCTGCTTGCAAATACAAAGAGTCATGGAAAAAATGTTTCAGTATGACCCACTCTAATGTTTTTGATTTATAACATTATTGTTGTAGCCCTAAACTCATTCTGTTATATATTAAACTGATTTATAGCATTTAAAAAAGCCTGCTATGTTCACAAAAACTAGTCCCAAAAAACAACTATAAGCTCATTTCAGTATGGGTTTCCTAGATCTATTAATTTGCTGACTAGGTTTGGAAGATTTCCTAATTACTACTTAGTGGTTTGCAGTAGTCATTAAAACCTCCTACTACATGTGTAGAGTGCATGACTGGACAAAGATACAAAGTGTATATATATATTTTTTTCAATGTACCTTTCTGTATGACAGCTGATATCTGCCAACCTTTCCTTTAGCTTTGCAACAATTTTAGTTTCCTTTGGTTTCTTTCTTTGTACTAAACATGCACTTGCAATGATATTGATAATTGATCTTTTTAGGTTATTTTATTGAAATCTTGTAATATTATTCATTAGCATTATTTAGCTATATTTGCCAACTTGCAGAGATCCAGAGCTGTTTTTTAAATCACTTGTCCTAACATACATATATATACTATACATGAGCCAAAGACTCACAAAATTCATTTCAGACTCAGACATAGACTAATTTTTGTCAATATGTGCTATCTTATTTCACTTTAAAATCTAGGGTGGATTTTTTTGTTACTGTAATATTTTGGAACATCCTATAATAATGTTTTAAATTTTTGCTTTTATATTTTTCCGATCCTCTACTGCACTAGTGTATAACTCTGAACTCAATATAGTGTGTTAGTAAGCTGTCTTCACTGTTGGGTCAGACAAAACAATCCTTCCAGATCTGAGAACCAAGGTCACGGTCACTGCCTTAGGCTGTGAAAAGTATGAACAATAGTGAATTGAGGGGAGGAAACTGGGGGTATATGATTTCATTACCTGAAGCTGTAACTGGACAATTGACCTCTGATAAGCAAATAGACCAAATTTTAATCTGTCTGGAAAACTCATGACCACTGTCCATCTTTGGTGTAGCCCCTCTTGGAGGCTTTTGCACTGCACAAGGTGTATCTATTGAAGGCCTTTAATAAATACCTACTTTATTCTCTAACTTTGACTAGACTCTGCTCTAGGCAGCCACTCCAAGGCATCAATAAATTCTAGAAAAGGAATGTAGGATCTAGAGCCAACAATTAATTGAGAAGATAAAGGGGGAAACTCCTTTTACATTATAGTTATGTTTTTAATAGATTTCAACCTATAAGTTTATCAAGGGTTAGATATGATTCAGCAGGAGAAGTGCAATATAGGAGAAGGGTAAGATTATTTGGTTGGGTTTACGTAAACTCAAATCTGAATTGTTGTATGGCTCTCCTTTCCCATTTAAAAAATAGTACTGCAATCAGGGTTGAGTATATAATATACTCATATATACATATAATATGTTTTTACAACCTCTGTATCAATATTCATCAATCCCAGCATAAACTGGAGCACTACAAGTCTGAGAATGTCACTAAGGGTCAAAGACACATCCTCGATATCCAAGAAGTTGCATTCTCATGAACAGCTGCCTTCTCTTACACAGCTCCAAGTGGATCCCAATATATCACTGTTTAACCCAAATGAAGCTCTCCTGCTTTCCTGCCCTTCTGGATACTACCCTTTCAATGGAAGTCAGGAAAGAGACATTTACCGATATCTGTATGACATTACTCCAACACGTTAATGAAGCAGAATTTTACTGCTTTACATTTTAGTATAATGAGTGAATACTGTTTTGCTGATCTACATAAGCTGTGCTTCTAGACATAGATCTTGAATAAATATTACAGTAAGGATAATAAAGAGATTATTATTTTTCCTAAGATGTATACACACACTTCCCTTTTGATTCAGCAAGAGTATCATGAATGTTACAGAGTACAGGACTTCACCTTTAAACATTTAACACATGTAAGCACATGTATGCACAGATATAATCAATTTTATTTGAACTCAGCTTTGAAATTTCTGCAGCTTTTTAAACACTGTGATGGTTATAGTTCAAGAGAGGGAAAAACAGTAAAAAAATTAGACTTCATGAACTTCCTTCTAAGGCCTAATCCAGAGATTTACAAGTGTGCTTTCTTGTAAAAAATAAAGCTTAGGGCTCAATCTTTTTGTGAAAACATAGGAAAGTAGCTATTGTGAGAGTTGTGGTAGTGGCTCTGAGAGGAAGAAATTTTGATCAAGTTTTGCTTGTTTTTTAACATTTGTTGCTCTTGTACACTAAAATATGAAGATCATTTAAGCATATTAACCATTAAGAAACTCTTCAGCTTTTGATGAAAAAGAAAGAAAAAGAAAAAGAAAAAGAAAAAGAAAAAGAAAAAGAAAAAGAAAAAGAAAAAGAAAAAGAAAAAGAAAAAGAAAAAGAAAAAGAAAAAGAAAAAGAAAAAGAAAAAGAAAAAGAAAAAGAAAAAGAAAAAGAAAAAGAAAAAGAAAAAGAAAAAGAAAAAAAAATATTGCTTTTTGAAAAAATATGTATAATAGACATTTATGTGGATTACTTGTATCACTAAGGAAAACCTTTATACATTTTCAATGAGCAACCATAAAGAAAGAATAAAACTTGATGAAAGAGAATTTGCTTAGTAGTAATACAGGTGTACATTGACAGAGAACTAGTTAGTGTACATGATGATATAGGCAGAGACATTTGAAGTCTATCTAAATATCATAGAAAATATTTGAGAACTTTTTTTATGATAGCTGAAAAAAACCTTTACTCTGCTTTCAGATTTGTAGTGCATTTTGGTTCTATTTTTCCTTCATAATTAGTTCAATTACTACCCAGAAATAATTGATACAGGTGCCCGGTTCTTCTCTACATTTTTCAGCCAACATTCAGTATTCAAGACATGGCATGAATGGACCACCTCTCCAGTATTATGAATGGTCATTTAATCTCCATCCTCAATTCACCATGACCCCAGAAGCAAAGGCTGCCAATTATATTGGACTGTACCAAACTATGCATAATTGTTTTACAGAGATTGCCTTTTCAGTGATTTCATTTTTATTTCAAAAACCACAGCTTTTACTGATTCAGCTGCTTTGACATCCTTGTTTCTTAATTAGAGAGGAAAAAACTTGATGGATGGACCACATGGTGGATAAATTATTAGCTATGTGGTGGCACTCAAAGTGTTGCAGTCAATGGCTCAATGTCCAGCTGCAGACCAGTGATGAGCAGTGATCCTCAGGGGATGGTGTTGTGACATCTTTGTTAGCAACAGGGACACTGGGACTCAATGCATGCTCATCAAGTCTGCCAGTGACACAAAGTGTGTGGCACAGTCAATGCTGTAGGGAAAGGATGCTTGAGAGGTTCACAGGCCATTGTAATCCTGAAATCCAACAAGTATAAGGACCTGCATCTGGATCTGGGCAATCCCAAGTACCATTTCAGGCTGGGCTGAAGATAGATCAAGAGCAGTTCTGCCAAAAAGGATTTGTGGGTGTTGGTGGATGAGTAGTTTCAACATGACCCAGCAACATATGCTGGCAGCCCAGAAAAACACTTGTATCCTGGGCTGCAGCAAAAGAATTCTGGCTAGCAGGGGAAGACAGGGGATTTTCACCCTTCTATGTCACATGCAAGAGAACCTACCTGGAGTGCCGCATCCAGCTCTGGGACTCCCCGCATAAGGACATGGAACTAGTTGGAACTAGTCCAGAGGAGGGTCATGAAGATACTGGCCAGACTGGAACATCTCTGCTCTTGAAGACAGGTTGAGGGATTTCGGGTTTCTCAGCAAACAGAAGAGAAGGCTCCAGGGATACCTTATGGCACCTTCTAGTACCTAAACAGGACTTAAAAGGAAGATGGAGTGGGAATTTTATGAGGGCATGCAGTTACAGAACAAGGTGTGATGGGATGAAACTGAAAGAGGGTAGGTTTCGATTATATATAAGAATCGAATTCTTCGCTGTGAAGGTGATGAGGCACTGGAACAGGCTGCCCAAAGAAGTTGTGGATGCCCCATCCTGGGAAATGTTCAAAGCTAGGTTGGATGGAACCTTGAGCAACCTGGTCTAGTAGGTGTCCCTGCACAGGGGAGGGAGTTGAAACTGAGTAATCTTTGAAGTCTGTTCCAACCTAAACCTTTCTGTGATCCTATGATTCTCTGAAAACAGAAAAAAATATGCAAATAGAACAAAATACCAACAGAACAAAATACTTGATTGAAACAAATAGTTCAGTTATACTGCAGAATACCTTTCTTTTGAAGGAAGTAGAGGTAAACCATATTCTTGTAAATCTCAGTGTCAGACATGCATGTGAAAGGAATAAAACATTTTGATTTTAAATAGTCTTAACCAATTTTGTATTTCAGTTTTGTATACTTGGAGTAAGACAATCACATTTCTCAGACATATATTACTTATTATTTAGCTACTGCAACAGTAAACCTACAGTCCCTACAATTCTAAATAATTTGAGAGTGATATACTTAGGTGTATGACAAACTTTTTTCAAAAGGTTTTGCAGTAGACTCAAGCCAATGTTATGAATTTTTAGCTGTTGCCTGGGGTTGTATTAATTGTAAATTTTTAAGGATATAAAATATTTTAAAATTTCTTCTCTGTGTAGACAATAGTCCTTAGTTAAGGAATTCACCCTTTCTAGTTAAGTTGATTTTACTCACTCCCCCAAAACATATTTATACACTTCATAAAAGTATGGATTGATTTTGTACCTCTTAGTTTTTGAATTAAAGAACTGTAAGAGTTTACCTTGAAAACTGTAACATGCTTGTACTTAAATGTCCCCAGACAAACATCTGCCACCCTGTTAAATGACTCTATGCTGGCCACTACTGTATGGAGAAAAGTGTCATCAAATAAATATTTCAAATATTGAAGTGGTGTATCTTGCTCATTCAACTGTGAAACAGTACTTTTTTCTAGGACACCAGATGAAAATATTATAATCCAAACCACATTTTACAGGAATTTCTTGCAATGGTTCCATTTTCAGACAGCGAGTAGAGCCTGTCTGTAAACATAAGTTTTCAGAAATGCAACTTTAGTAAAATCACAGAAGCAAGAGCAATGGATCTTGTATCATAACAGCACAAACAAGCAAGATCAAAGCTACATCAAGTTAATTGAAATAACAAGACTTAATTGTAAAAGTCAGCTGTGAATCACCTTTTAGTTTGTAGTTCTCGTTTTTTATCAGAGATTTTCAAAACAAATACCTGAATCTATACCTTGGCTACCCAAGGCCAAGCCTTTTCACTAGGCTTAGATACAATTCTCTTTTTACAGAGGTACAACATGTTATCCCCTGACAGACATGACTGTACCTTAGTTTACATGTTACTCAGCACATACTAAACCAGTGTAAATAATATAATCATAGCTAAGACAACTTTATATACTTAAATTCATGTGAGCAAATAACTAATGAAGTGTTTTACTAAAAAAGGGTTTTTTTATTTTTAAGGAGTAGCATTGCTCAATGAATCTTTATTTTTTTCTTTTAACAATTTCTCCTCCATTAAAGACTGTTAAGCTGCAGAAACTGGATGAGTAGTGTAACAGACTCAGTAACAGTAAATGAAGTTCTGTAAGTTTACATCAGACTAATGAGTCTGAGGGATAAAATACAGGAAAACACTTTTCAGGTTGCTTTGTGAAAGGCAGTTTGCTTAATTAAGCCAACCACTAATTGTTAAATATTTTTCAGGCATTAACAGAGCTGTGCTGACAGTAATTAAATTTTGATTTTAGTGGTGTTTGCAGGGATTAAGTCACAATCTGCTGAGGCACTGAGGTTAGTTAATATTCACTTCACTGCCATACCTGTCCTCCATTATATTAAAAAAGACAGGAAAAGAGACAGTAGAATAAGGTGAAGTAATGAGAAGGCTATTCATTCATTTGAACTGGCTCCACACTGTACAGCCTTGTACAAATGGATCTGATATGCATGACACACAACTAGGCATTAAATCTGATTTAATTTGATACAATAAAGGACAGCCTAAGATCTAAATATATTTTTATTTTTATTAGCACTATGCGTCAAAAAATATAATAATGTGATTATCATATGTTTCAATTCAAATGGTATTTCTTTAATTATTAAAGGCTCCTCCAGAAGTGTAAACCAATTCCTGATAAACCATATTTCTTCTAGGTGCATGTGAATGAATCCTTCAAATTTTTGGATTGCAAATTTTTGCTTCTGGTAAAATATTTGCTGGAAAGATCAATATTTTAATTTCTTTTTCATGCAGGTTACTTGAGGGTACCACACATCTGTGGGAGATAAACAGGGCTTGAGCCTTGTCATAGCTACAGTAGGAAGAAGTTGATCTTGGTGGTTTTTCTACACCAAAATTAGTTGGTTTAGAAAATGGTGTTTCGCTCACCATGATGTCCTTTTTTAAAGATAATGCTGTCCTGGGTTTGGATTCAAATTACTACATGTTTCCAAAAAATGCCAAAGCCAGCAACTATGCAAACCCATACAAAACTGTTCCTTGTATGCTCTTCATTGTATTTAATCCTTCCTCCTCAGAACCCTCAGTCACTATTGGTACTCTCAACCACACCTTAAAATTGCCAATATGAGCCTATAGGAGTAAGATCTGATCACTCTTCCCCTAAGAATGTGCCTGATAGGCCCTAATTCTCTGGGCACAGACTAGTCTTTCTTCTGTCTTTGTGGATGTGGAGAGCTCTCCTGCAGAGATTTGCACCAGTGGGATATGGAATAGTTATAAGTATGACCTGATTCCCTTCTGGAAAGTTGAGGCTAAACCAGATACCATAAGGCCTCTATACTGGCTTTAAAGCCAGTGTATGGCTGTGCTTCAGTCACTCCATGAGGGCAAAGGAACCCTCTGGATATCAAAATATTTGTCATCTTCACTTTTTTTCCCCCACTCCTTTTGTCCTGGCTGTTGTTCAAGTAGTATTCTATTTCACTTCATTTAATTTTCCAGCACTCTCTTAAAAGTTGCACCTTGTCTGCCTACTTCTTATTCATCAATTTGTTTTAGACCAAGTACCTGGTTAAACCCTTAAAACTTAACAACACTTTCCTTAAATATGAGGAAGTATGTTCTGCTTTACCACAATGTGTATCATAATCTGTATTATCTTAATTCAAGGTTTCCATGGAAGGTGCTTTTTTTTTTTCCTATCTTAGAGAGAACATTATCCCAGAAAAATGTAAACTGAGTCATCCCCAAAAATTCCTACAAGCTCTTTCAGTAATCTTCTTCCAAATGTAGTTTCTGAATCATATCACACTAAGAGATGGGATTTCTTTGCTGTAGTTCTAATGAGACTTATTTAGTCCATCAGCTAAACTGGTTTATGCCTGAATTCAGAAGAAAGTACTGTGTTTGTATCATATGAACATATGCACTAGAACTAGATGTCATCAGCAATCTTTTTTTGTGTGCATTATCACACATCTCAGGTTGTGTTTCAGCTAAGTAGCTGAGAAATTACTGGTGTGAACAAATTTATGCATGCAGATAATTTTTTCACAGTGAAGACATGAGAATGGATAGTGGAAGTCAAAAAATCAGTAATATTGTCATGCTTTCAAAACAAATAGAAACCTAAAAAGTGACTCATTCAAACAAATATTTCTGCTAATTCTAGTAAGAAGCACAGGAATATTTCCAAAAATCCTGAGACAGGAATGGATTTACATTTAGATATATTTCAAAGTTTTCTTGAGTACAAAGGTCTGTCTTTAAATAGGATCTTTTCAATAGCTATCTAACAAGTCATATTGGAGAAAAACAAATATTAGAGAATATAATGCATACCAGAACTATATAACATAGGTAAATGAAAAATAAAAATTATAAATTTGGCAACAGAAAAGATTACAGAAGTAATGCTTTCACATATTGGGCATTAATTAAATTGACTTTCAAGGATAATTACTTTAACATTTCTACCTCTGATTCAGCACAGGTTTTTGGATCATTAAAACAGATAGTAAATATTACAGGGTTTCAGAATCTGCTCTTGCAGATCTCTTCCTGGAAACTGAAGAATGGTGTCAATGTCTTTGCTGAAGGTTGAGTCTCATCTGTAAGTCCAAGTTTTCTGAACTGAAAACTGAATTCACCAATAGCATTTTTCTTTTTCAAACCCTGTTCCTTCTATGAAGACTACTTAATTCACTCTTTTTTATAGAGTAAAATACCTTTAAATAGTATACTAAAATTAGTAAAGAATTAACATAGCATGAGTCATACTTATACTGTCATTTGTGTGTATCATGATGAGACCAAAACGAAGGATGCATTAAAACATCCAAAGACACCAAGGATTTTTATCAATTCTCCTGTAGAATTCTGCTGGGTAAAGATATTAAATATATTGGTTAATAATTTTAGTTAATAATTTTCTCTGGAGAATGTTGAAGTTCCTAGCAGTTCCCTTATTGTTATGGTTCCATCTTCTTTAATGCTTCTGCCATCTTTCATTGACCAGTACAACTTAAACTGAGAGTCATACGCTTTAGGGACTTTAGAGATTTACAGATGAAAACTGAGTTTGTGGAAGCATACTTTCAATTTTTAGTATCTGGCAGTCTGAAACAAGAGAATTCATGCAGTCTTAAAATTGTATTTTTCATTTATTTGTCACTTAGGTTTATATATAAATATATGTAAAAACTATAGTCCTCTTGAGCTAAGGTAACTTTTCCTTTGACCAAATCCAAGGAATAACACATGCCACACCAGGGCACACTTGATGGGGAATTTTCAGTTGGATTTACATTTAGCAAGTGAGATATTCAGGAAAAATTTCACTAAGGACCTGAAATTTAGAATTATTCTCTATCAACCCATACTGCAATGCACATTGCATTTTCCTTAAAAATAAGGGGTTTTAAACTTCTTAAACTAAGGATACTGACAGTGGTCAGGCAGTCTAATTTTTCCTCTCAAAAAGCTCTATTTTAACACAGTACTTCTTACTATGTGGAGGCACTGCTTTTTAAGGTGACAAATATAGGCCAAGACACCAGAGCCCAAAAATGCCAAGTCAGATTGTAACGACTCTGCTCTGGAGAACAGAATGGATGTCTGACTGTTCAAACTGCTAATCTTTAAAATTTAACAGGGATTCACTGGCAGAAAAATTGCTGCTTCTTACTTATTTTTGAAATAAGAGACATGATGAAGTCCAAAGAATAGCTGGAGGCCTAAAGCTGAGCAGATACTTAGCTTTTTCCAGTTTAAGGCTTCAAGAACTGGTTATACCACCAAAGAGCATATTTGTATGGAGGAAGTGGACAATAGAACTAAAACTTTTCAGTACCATGAAATGTAAAATTCCCTTCTCACAACTGTGTTACACTCTTGCATAATTCTTCACCCAGCACCTTAGATTAGTAGATTAGTATAATCTAAGTATGTTCCTACTCAGGTCCCTGATCATAAATAAGAAGTTGAGGATATTAATATCTCCTCATTATAGGATTGTAGGGTCCAGTCATCACTTTAATTTGATAATTAAAGTGATGATTAAAAAAAAAAAAAAGAAGTAAAATAAAGTTATGTTATTTAGCAAATTTCCATCACTTTAATTAGTAAATTATTCTCTATTTATTTTAGAATTGCTTTCTCTTTTCTCATCCTAATTTCATTAAATTAAATAAATATCCTATCAAGACAAAAAATTTCCAGTATAGCACAACACCTTATAGGATAAAATAGTGGTTTATTACAAGTTTCTATAAAGCGTTCAAGGTAGGATATTTTAAGAAGCTGTAATTCCTCAGTAAAAAACTATATGTGAAAAGTAAGACATATCACATAAATACTGTAAGTCAACAAATACAAGAATGTTTTCAGCAACAAAGACAAGGAAATACAGTGTGCTGATACCACTTTGTATGTGAGGGGGCCATTTAATATTACCTGAAAAAAGAACATAAGATGCCTCCCTGTTATTCTGTGATGTTCAGCTTTGTTTCTAGGGATATTTCTATCATGGGGTGCCAGGCTCAGCATTTGTTTAGTCCCTTCTTACTACCTAAAAACATTTTTGCTCATCACATACTCTACAAAAAAACCACAGCTATGTACTGTGTTGCAAATGGACACGGAAAGGGGAATACTGCTTTCATTGGTAACAGTTTAGGGGAAATGCCAATAAAATTACAAGCTTAGTGTAGGTAAACAAAAGGGAAAAAATAGCTTATAACTGAGCAATTAATTTTCATTATATCTCTTCTATTATTAACACATCAGCTGATATTCTTTTCATGACATGTATTTTGGTAGATATTAAAGGATAGCAGTTATAATGTAGTCTGCAAAAGAATATTCCGTTTCATAGTGCAATAGATATAGCAGAAAAGTAATTTAATTCCAAAGTCACCATATACAAAGTAATGGCAGCTATATATATTCAGATCATGAACATTTGCAAGACTACACTATAGGGTAAGCAGCCTTTTGTCAGAAGTCTTGTGTTTTTCAATGTAGAATGGTATTTGATCACTCAGCTCATGAATTGCTATACAAGTCACCAAACCTTCCACTCTGAACAAGAAATATGTGAAGCCAGGTTTTACACAAGACTTTCACTACCTTAGTCCCATCATTTCAGCTTGCTCTAAGTCACAGGGAACTACTGAGGGAGTAACATATTGCTGTATCCCTTTTTCCTGATGTGGAAGTTTATTTCACTTTCAACTATTTCACCTTTCCTCACATCCTTTTGTTAGTTGTCTAGTAGTAAAAATATGTCAACCTGCCTTCAACTTTGGTGGCTGCCAAAATATAGATGGGGCTTGTAAAATTAATCTGAAAAAATAATTTTTTCTAAATCAAGACCTATTTCCCAAGTTGTCGCAAGGAAGTTGGATGTAATTATGCTGTATTTTATAACAGATTTACATGTAAAGAAAAAAAATGAAATTACCTAAAGTGTTTATTTATTTCTGTAAAATGTATGCAGGTATTCTCATAAAAAACATATTAACTCTGATTGTTCCTCTGTGCAATGTAAATGGCTTATTTGGCCAAAACCAACATAAGATATGAAGAGAAGAATGCATATCATAACACAGAGTTTCATATCCTCTCATGCCTGTAGAGATGACTAATTTAAAAGTCAACAATTTAAAGTATTTGCTTTATTTTGATCAGGAGTGTAAAATTCAGTATTCCAGTCTCAGGTATCCAAGCACCATGTAGGTCCCTAATGAGGCTGCTCTCCTAACAAGAATTCCATAAAAATCAGAGGAGAGACATGTTTCTAGAGTGTTAGAATGAGATCTGCTGTGACTTAAGCTCCCATAGTCCTTAACTGAAGAGGATAGATTCTTTATCAGGGAGTTTCCAAAATGACTAGCATTTTTCTCTTCTGAGTAGAGTGGGATTTAGGGGCTTTCTTTAAGGGTACAGAATGGATTCTGTAAGTCTTACATGGTATCAGACTCTCTGCATGTTTTTCTAGTATAATCAAAATAGTCAGATATCTATTAATTATCAATTAATAGATAATTACTTTTTATGCTTTTCTCCTAGAAATCAGAAAATTTGAAAAAGCTGAGATATTGCTATCAATAGAGAAACTGGTTTACATCCCACCCCTTCTTACTCTCTCACATCTGGAAAAGCCCCTCACTTTTGTGTACTTTTTGTGACTCATTTGTTGTGTTGAAAAGCTGAACAAACTCCTGACTTTAGGCCACAAATGTAGTGTTTTCTGATAAAGCTTTAAATGAGCAAAGTCACAAGTATGTGAATCACTGAAGAGTAGAGGGACACACTCTTTGAGTCTGGAATTATTATAAGAGCAGCGCTGGAATGTAATTAGATTTTTCCATAATCAAACTTGCTATTAATTGTGTTGCTCTAGTAATGACAATCTAATGAAAGAGGAGAAAAGTGCCAAGCACAATCATAGTTTGCACAAAGAAAGCAAAGTAGAATAGTCAAATTTACATCTGCAGAAATTATTCTCAACTAGTGTATTGTACAACATTATTGCATTGTTCTGAAGCCCATTGCCACCAAAATATGGCCATTTATCCTATTTTAAATATTAAGTAGGAATCTCAGAAAATTATGTATTGAAGCGTAACACAGATTTTCTTCTTTTAAATACTATAAGGTGAGAAAAATGTGACTACAAGCTGTGGAATGTGCTTGGAGCAGCATGCTCTGTCTCTCCAAAGTATAGCATGAGTAATGCAAGGCTACTGCAGTAAGTACACATTTCTCATTGGATATCAGAGAAAATAGGTCTGTAAAATCCATGTCATTTGATAGAACATACATCACCATTGCCCTAGAGAGTACTGAATCATAAGGATCATGAGGCTACATATTTAGTAAAAGAATATTTCTAATCTTTTTTCTCAGAAAATTCTATGGAGATGAGTGGGGGATGGGAGAGAAAGCTTTTAAATCAAGTATTAAAACAACAGGCAAACCACAGAGCTGCTGCAGAACATGATGTATATCCTTTCCTTCTATTTAATGACATTTTATTTTAAGTGCCTCTCTACCCCAATATTTTTAGTAGCAGCATTACATTACAGCAGCACTCTTTGGGAAATACATATGAGATTCACATGAATACCACGTACATTCATTATGATCACTGCTGAATTCCAAATGAGAATAGATCCACTTTTTTTTCCTCTCTGTGTTAACCTTCAAGGCAAGTCAACGCATTTCAAACATCCCAGCCTGGTCTTAATTTGGAAAACAGTCTTAAATATACCACTGACAAGTCAGATTGAATCAAAGCTGTGAGGAATGAAGGCAAGGTGGAGGAGGGGAATCATGACTGCAACAGCAAGGAGACACTGTGTGAGAAAGGGAGGTGAAAATGAGAGCTAACATCAGCTCCCCCGGGGTCTGCTATAATCAGCAGACAAATGGTCTACACTCATGGCATGTATTCATTCTGCAGCAACGGGCTGCCAACAAGATCCTTCCTGCGACTGTTTGGAAATAAAGTACTAGTCTTCTTCTATTCAGATGCTTTGAAACTAAGAAGAACTGCTGACAAACACTGCTTTGGGCATTTGACACTGCTTTTTGATCTAGTTAGACAGTGTAAAATGAACAAATTAGGAATAGTCTACAAAAGAGTCTCAGTCTTAGCTTGCTAAAATATCACGGTTTAAAAACTGGGTTTTTGTCTTCCCCGCCCCCCCCCACCCCGCCTCCTCTCAATTGTTTAAAATCAAGGATGTACCTTGCCATTTTTTCATACTGGCAAATGAATGCTTTCTTCTGTTTCTGAATCATCATTTTTTCAGCTGCATGTCTGTTCATGAAAAGGACGTTAATATCACACATAGCAAATATATTTACATATTCACGATCTAGATATGTTTTAGTTTGTGTAGCTCCTGTCTCCAGATATGTACTTTGGATTTTTAAATTTGAAAATTTAATTTCAAAATCTTTTAAAGGAATTTTCACATTCCCAGAAGGATCTAACATTAATTAAATTAACTTCCTCTTTTAATACAACAAAAATACCTTTGAGTCAGTGAAATGCGCATAAACATGGCGTAACAATAACTCCGGAGCAGAACAAGTGTTTGTTTTTGTTTGAAGTACATTATTTTTCAAATGTACTTATTATCCTGACATATTGTGTATCGTACACTAATGAGTTCCTCTGTGGAATGAAGTTACCTAGCATGTATAAGTACATAACTACCTCATGTGTGCATCCGTAAAAGTCAAAAAACCTTTAAAACCACATCTCAATTGAAAGTGACAAAATATAGGTAGACTGTTAACACAGAGCTAAAAGCAGACATCACACAATGGTCCCCAAGACTCATAATGGAATTAGATAATTTTTTTTAATTCAATGATTCAGATGGATTCATTGATGGAATAGCAAATAATTTCTAAAGTCACTAA